>NC_064928.1:115291657-115913621 GCF_023897955.1 Schistocerca gregaria | reverse complement strand
CTGTTCTGGAGTATTGTTGTGTGGGGTGGGATCTATCAGGTGGGATGGATGGATGAAATCGGAAAAGTTCAAAGAAGGGCGGATTGCGGTGAGATAGTGCCACAGACATGATACGTGGATTGGAGTTGCATTCATTAAAGAAAAGGCATTTTTCGTTATGATGGGATCTTCTCATGAAATTTCAATCGCCAGTTTTCTCCTCTGATTGCGAAAACATTCTGTTGGCACCCACCTACATAGGGAGAAATGTTTCCCCAAGAAAGTAGTTAAATCTAATTATAAGAAACAATGCAAAAAAAACCGTGGCTTATTAAAGGAATAAAAATATCTTGTAACCACAAAAGGGAACTGTATCTAACAACAGGAAAGAGTAATGACCCAGAAACAGCAAAATATTATAAAAACGACTGTGCTACATTAAGTCCAGAAGCATGTGCATCATGCCTGGGATGAATAGCTCAGTTTTTTTTTTTTTTTTTTTTTTTTTTTTTTTTTTTTTTTTTTTTTATCAGTCTACTGACTGAATTGATGCGGCCCGCCACGAATTCCTTTCCTGTGCTAACCTCTTCATCTCAGAGTAGCACTTGCAACCTACATCCTCAATTATTTGCTTGAGGTACTCCAATCTCTGTTTTCCTTTACAGTTTTTGCCCTCTACAGTTCCCTCTAGTACCATGGAAGTCATTCCCTCATGTCTTAGCAGATGTCCTACCATCCTGTCCCGTCTCCTTATCAGTGTTTTCCACATATTCCTTTCCTCTCCGATTCTGCATAGAACCTCCTCATTCCTTACCTTATCAGTCCACCTAATTTTCAACATTCGTCTATAGCACCACATCTCAAATGCTTCGATTCTCTTCTGTTCCAGTTTTCCCACAGTCCATGTTTCACTACCATACAATGCTGTACTCCAGACGTACATCCTCAGAAATTTCTTCCTCAAATTAAGGCCGGTATTTGATATTAGTAGACTTGTCTTGGCCAGAAATGCCTTTTTGCCATAGCGAGTCTGCTTTTGATGTCTTCCTTGCTCCGTTCGTCATTGGTTATTTTACTGCCTAGGTAGCAGAATTCCTTAACTTCATTGACTTCGTGACCATCAATCCTGATGTTAAGTTTCTCACTGTTCTCATTTCTACTACTTCTCATTACCTTCGTCTTTCTCCGATCTACTCTCAAACCATACTGTGTACTCATTAGACTGTTCATTCCGTTCAGCAGATCATTTGATTCTTCTTCACTTTCACTCAGGATAGCAATGTCATCAGCGAATCGTATCATTGATATCCTTTCACCTTGTATTTTAAGTCCACTCCTGAACCTTTCTTTTATTTCCATTATTGCTTCCTCGATGTACAGATTGAAGAGTAGGGGCGAAAGGCTACAGCCTTGTCTTACACCCTTCTTAATACGAGCACTTCGTTCTTGATCGTCCACTCTTATTATTCCCTCTTGGTTGTTGTACATATTGTATATGACCTGTCTCTCCCTATAGCTTACCCCTACTTTTTTCAGAGTCTTGAACAGCTTCCACCATTTTATATTGTCGAACTCTTTTTCCAGGTCGACAAATCCTATGAACGTGTCTTGATTTTTCTTTAGCCTTGCTTCCATTATTAGCCGTAATGTCAAAATTGCCTCTCTCATGCCTTTACTTTTCCTAAAGCCAAACTGATGGTCACGTAGTGCATTCTCGATTTTCTTTTCAATTCTTCTGTATATTATTCTTGTAAGCAGATTCAATGCATGAGCTGTTAAGCTGATTGTGCGATAATTCTCGCACTTGTCAGCTCTTGCCGTCTTCGGAATTGTGTGGATGATGCTTTTCCGAAAGTCAGATAGTATGTCGCCAGACTCATATATTCTACACACCAACGTGAATAGTCGTTTTGTTGCCACTTCTCCTAATGATTTTAGAAATTCTGATGGAATGTTATCGATCCCTTCTGCCTAATTTGTCCGTAAGTCCTCCAAAGCTCTTTTAAATTCTGATTCTAATACTGGATCCCCTATCTCTTCTAAATCGACTCCTGTTTCTTCTTCTATCACATCAGACAAATCTTCACCCTTATAGAGGCTTTCAATGTATTCTTTACACCTATCTGCTCTCTCCTCTGCATTTAATAGTGGAATTCCCATTGCACCCTTAATGATACCACCGTTGCTTTTAATGTCACCAAAGGTTGTTTTGACTTTCCTGTATGCCGAGTCTGTCCTTCCGACAATCATATCTTTTTTGATGTCTTCACATTTTTCCTGCAGCCATTTCGTCTTAGCTTCCCTGCACTTTCTGTTTACTTCATTCCTCAGCGACTTGTATTTCTGTATTCCTGATTTTCCCGGAACATGTTTGTACTTCCTCCTTTCATCAATTAACTGAAGTATTTCTTCTGTTACCCATGGTTTCTTTGCAGCTACCTTCTTTGTACCTGTATTTTCCTTCCCAACTTCTGTGATGGCCCTTTTTAGAGATGTCCATTCCTCTTCAACTGTACTGCCTACTGTGCTATTCCTTATTGCTGTATCTATGGAGTTAGAGAACTGTAAACGTATCTCGTCATTCCTTAGAACTTCCGTATCCCACTTCTTAGCGTATTGATTCTTCCTGACTAATGTCTTGAACTTCAGCTTACTCTTCATCACCACTGTATTGTGATCTGAGTCTATATCTGCTCCTGGGTACGCCTTACAAACCAGTATCTGATTTTGGAATCTCTGTCTGACCATGATGTAATCTAATTGAAATCTTTCCGTATCTCCCGGCCTTTTCCAAGTATACCTCCTCCTCTTGTGATTCTTGAACATGGTATTCGCTATTACTAGCTGAAACTTGTTACAGAACTCAATTAGTCTTTCTCCACTTTCATTCCTTGCCCCAAGCCCATATTCTCCTGTAACCTTTTTTCTACTCCTTCCCCTACAACTGCATTCCAGTCGCCCATGACTATTAGATTTTCGTCCCCCTTTACATACTGCATTACCCTTTCAATATCCTCATACACTTTCTCTATCTGTTCATCTTCAGTTTGTGACATCGGCATGTATACCTGAACTATCGTTGTCGGTGTTGGTCTGCTGTCGATTCTGATTAGAACAACCCAGCCACTGAACTGTTCACAGTAACACACCCTCTGCCCTACCTTCCTATTCATAATGAATCCTACACCTGTTATACCATTTTCTGCTGTTGTTGATATTACCCGATACTCATCTGACCAGAAATCCTTGTCTTCCTTCCACTTCACTACACTGACCCCTACTATATCTAGATTGAGCCTTTGCATTTCCCTTTTCAGATTTTCTAGTTTCCCTACCACGTTCAAGCTTCTGACATTCCACGCCCCGACTCATAGAATGTTATCCTTTCGTTGATTATTCAATCATTTTCTCATGGTAACCTCCCCGTTGGCAGTCCCCTCCCGGAGATCCGAACGGGGGACTATTCCGGAATCTTTTGCCAATGGAGAGATCATCATGACACTTCTTCAACTACAGGCCACATGTCCTGTGGATACACGTTACGTGTCTTTAATGCAGTGGTTTCCATTGCCTTCTGCATCCTCATGTCGTTGATCATTGCTGATTCTTCCGCCTTTAGGGGCAATTTCCCACCCGTAGGACAAGAGAGTGCCCTGAATCTCTATCCGCTCCTCCGCCTTCTTTGACAAGGCCGTTGGCAGAATAAGGCTGACTTCTTATGCCGGAAGTCTTTGGCTGCCAATGCTGATTATTTATCAAAATTTAGGCAGTGGCGGGGATTGAACCCGGGACCGAAGACGTTTGGGTACATCATAATACCTCTGATAACAAACTCAAAACAATTTTGAATATTGTTTCACAGGAGACAGGACAATGAAAAGTACAGGATGATGGCATTACGATCCAAGTGAATGGGTATTTGACAAACAACAAGCCGGAAGTGGAAACATTTTGAATCATCATTGTTTGAATGTTGTAGAGAAAATAGAATCTAAATGTTGATTAGAAGAAGCAAGGCAATTAATGGAAGAGGCCTTATTCACACCATTTGATACAATTGAAATTCCACCCACCTGTTGATTGTGTAAATCATGGAATACTTCTAGATAAGCTCAAGTATTGTGGTATGAATGGGACAGCGCTAAAATGGTTTAAATCATACCTAACTGGAAGAGTGCAGGAAGCTGAAATAAGCAGTTCACATGATATGCAAAATGCTGGTGATTTCTCAAACTGGGGAACAATCAAGAATGGGGTGCCACAAGGTTCAGTCTTGGGTCCTCTGTTGTTCTTAATATACACTCCTGGAAATGGAAAAAAGAACACATTGACACCGGTGTGTCAGACCCACCATACTTGCTCCGGACACTGTGAGAGGGCTGTACAAGCAATGATCACACGCACGGCACAGCGGACACACCAGGTACCGTGGTGTTGGCTGTCGAATGGCGCTAGCTGCGCAGCATTTGTGCACCGCCGCCGTCAGTGTCAGCCAGTTTGCCGTGGCATACGGAGCTCCATCGCAGTCTTTAACACTGGTAGCATGCCGCGACAGTGTGGACGTGAACCGTATGTGCAGTTGACGGACTTTGAGTGAGGGCGTATAGTGGGCATGCGGGAGGCCGGGTGGGCGTACCGCCGAATTGCTCAACACGTGGGGCGTGAGGTCTCCACAGTACATCGATGTTGTCGCCAGTGGTCGGCGGGAGGTGCACGTGCCCGTCGACCTGGGACCAGACCGCAGCAATGCACAGATGCACGCCAAGACCATAGGATCCTACGCAGTGCCATAGGGGACCGCACCGCCACTTCCCAGCAAATTAGGGACACTGTTGCTCCTGAGGTATCGGCGACCATTCGCAACCGTCTCCATGAAGCTGGGCTACGGTCCCGTACACCGTTAGGCCGTCTTCCGCTCACGTCCCAACATCGCGCAGCCCGCCTCCAGTGGTGTCGCGACAGGCGTGAATGGAGGGACGAATGGAGACGTGTCGTCTTCAGCGATGAGAGTCGCTTCTGCCTTGGTGCCAATGATGGTCGTATGCGTGTTTGGAGCCGTGCAGGTGAGCGCCACAATCAGGACTGCATACGACCGAGGCACACAGGGCCAACACCCGGCATCATGGTGTGGGGAGCGATCTCCTACACTGGCCGTACACCTCTGGTGATCGTCGAGGGGACACTGAATAGTGCACGGTACATCCAAACCGTCATCGAACCCATCGTTCTACCATTCCTAGACCGGCAAGGGAACTTGTTGTTCCAACAGGACAATGCACGTCCGCATGTATCCCGTGCCACCCAACGTGCTCTAGAAGGTGTAAGTCAACTACCCTGGCCAGCAAGATCTCCGGATCTGTCCCCCATTGAGCATGTTTGGGACTGGATGAAGCGTCGTCTCACGCGGTCTGCACGTCCAGCACGAACGCTGGTCCAACTGAGGCGCCAGGTGGAAATGGCATGGCAAGCCGTTCCACAGGACTACATCCAGCATCTCTACGATCGTCTCCATGGGAGAATAGCAGCCTGCATTGCTGCGAAAGGTGGATATACACTGTACTAGTGCCGACATTGTGCATGCACTGTTGCCTGTGTCTATGTGCCTGTGGTTCTGTCAGTGTGATCATGTGATGTGTCTGACCCCAGGAATGTGTCAATAAAGTTTCCCCTTCCTGGGACAATGAATTCACAGTGTTCTTATTTCAATTTCCAGGAGTGTATATTAATGACTCATTCTGTATTCACAAAGATGCATAGCTGGTACTTTTTGCCGATGATACAAGTATAGCTATCACACCTAACAGACAAGAATTAACTGGTGAAATTGTAAATGATGTTTTTCAGAAAATCATTAAGTGGTTCTCTGCAAATGGGCTCTCATTAAACTTTGACAATACACTGTACATACAGTTTCACACAGTAAATGGAATGACACCATGAATAAATATGGACTTCGATCAGAACTCGGTAGCTAAGGTAGAATATTCAAAATTTCTAGGTGTAGCAACTGATGAGGGGTTGAACTAGAAAAACACACGGAGGATCTGGTGAAGCGTTTGAGGTCGGCTACTTATGCTATTAGGGTCATTGCAAATTTTGGCGATATACATCTCAGTAAATTAGCTTACCACACCTATTCTCATTCTCTGCTTTCGTATGAGAGAATGAACATAGGTGTGGTAAGCTAATGGGATAGCTCATCATTGAGTAAAAGAGTGTTCATTGCACAAAAGCGTGTAATCAGAATAACTGCTGGAGCTCATCCAAGATCATCCTGCAGACCACTTATTTAAAGAGCTAGAGATCTTCACTGTAGCCTCACAATATATATATATATATTCACTTATGAAACTTGTTATTAACAATCTGAACGAATTCAAAAGTAATAGCAGTGTAAATGGCTACAACACTAGGAGAAAGGATGATCTTCAGTAATCAAGATTAAATCTAACTTTGGCTCAGAAGAGGGTAAATTATGCTGCCACAAAAGTCTTTGGTCACTTACCTAATAGCATCAAAAGTATGACAGATAGCCATATAGCATTTAAAAGGAAATTCCGTAGAAATGTCGGAACACTTGAGGCAATACTGACCCCACGACTTCTTTTAGAGGAAAGATTAAGGAAAGGCAAACCTACGTTTCTAGCATTTGTAGACTTAGAGAAAGCTTTTGACAATGTTGACTGGAATACTCTCTTTCAAATTCTGAAGGTGGCTGGGGTAAAATATAGGGAGCGAAAGGCTATTTACAATTTGTACAGAAACCAGATGGCAGTTATAAGCGTCCAGGGAAGCAGTGATTGGGAAGGGAGTGAGACAGGGTTGTGGCCTGTCCCCGATGTTATTCAAAATGGTTCAAATGGCTCTGAGCACTATGAGACTCAACTGCTGTGGTCATCAGTCCCCTAGAACTTAGAACTACTTAAACCTAACTAACCTAAGGACATCACACACATCCATGCCTGAGGCAGGATTCGAACCTGCGACCGTAGCAGTCGCGCGGTTCCGGACTGCCCGCCTAGAACCGCGAGACCACCGCGGCCGGCCCGATGTTATTCAATCTATATATTGAGCTAGCAGTAAAAGAAACAAAAGAAAAATTCGAAGTAGGAATTGAAATCCATGGAGAAGAAATAAAAACTTTGAGGTTCGCCGATGACACTGTAATTCTGTCAGAGACAGCAAAGGACCTGGAAGAGCAGCTGAACGGAATGGACAGTGTCCTGAAAGGAGGATATGAGATGAACATCAACAAAAGCAAAACGAGGATAATGGAATGTAGTCGAATTAAATCGGAAGATGCTGCGGAAATTAGATTAAGAAATGTGACGCTTAAAGTAGTGAATGAGTATTGCTATTTGGGGAGCAAAATAACTGCTGATGGTCGAAGGAGAGAGGATATAAAATGTAGACTGACAATGGCGAGGGAAGCGTTTCTGAAGAAGAGAAATTTGTTAACGTCGAGTATAGATTTAAGTGTCAGGGAGTCGTTTCTGAAAGTATTTGTATCGAGTGTAGCCATGTACGGAAATGAAGCGTGGACGATAAATAGTGTAGACAAGAACAGAACAGAAGCTTTCGAAATACGGTGCTACAGAAGAACGCTGAAGATTAGATAGGTAGATTACATAATTAATGGCATTGGAGAGAAGAGAAATTTGAGGCACAGCTTGACTAGACGAAGGGATCGGTTTTTAGGGCATATACTGAGGCATCAAGGGATCGCCAATTTAGTATTAGAGGGCCGCGTGGAAGGTAGAAATTGTAGAGGGAGACCAAGAGATAGATACACTTAGCAGATTTAGAAGGAAGTAGGCTGCAGTACGTACTGGGAGATGAGGCAGCTTGCACAGTATGGAGAGCTGCATCAAACCAGTCTCTGAACTGAAGATCACAACAACAACATCTCAGAATGAACGAAAGTGGACTTGTACCACTATTGAAATAAGCCCTTCAACTGTTATTCAAGATAGAGAAATTTTATATCAACGAACTGTTTGTTTCACGTGCTTCCCACCTGTCACGATTGTAGTCTCGCACAACTGAAATGGATCGACGATTATCAGCAGAGGGACGTGAGAGCTCGTGTGGACCACTGACAAAAATGTGATTTCTGACAAAAATTCATAATTTAACTCGCTGGTAGGAGCTACGGAGTGTTTGTTTCTATCAAAAATTCGTTACAGATAAGGGTCCTGTCGAGGTATCATAAAATACAGCAGTTCACTGCTATCTTAATCTGACGCATATGTAAGATAGGGGCGAAAGCATTGTCACTTTAAGTCACGGTGTTCTGTGGTACGTACGGATAGGTATGCATTATTTCTCCGCCGTTGAGAGGAAAGAAAGGACCCTGATAACGTTGTTTCTCCAGATGAGGGCATACACTCCCAACTGCAGGCACTCTTGTCTCACGTTATGGTCGCTGCCATATTGTGGAAAGGTACACTGCTGCCCTTACACTGAATGAAAGAAAGAGCGTAAGGGATCTCGTGGGGTAAAAGCCTACATCTTCATTTGTAGCGGAGAACGGGGCATGTTCTCCAGTGTATAATATTTAATTTTTGATGAGGTAGTGTTTACTCTTAACTTTTCTGTCAGTGGTGTATCTCTTAATACACTGAGATGACAAAAGTCATAGGATACCTCCTCATATTGGGTCGGAACTCATTTGCCTGGCGTTAGTGCAGCAACTGGACGTGATATGGACTCAATAAGCAGTTGGAAGTCCCCTGAAGAAATACCGAGCCCTGCTGCCTCTATTGCCGTCCATATTTGCGAAAGTGTTGCCGGAGCAGGATTTTGTGCATGAACAGACTTCTCGGTCACGTCCCGTAACTGTTCTATGGGATTCATATCGTGGGATCTAGGTGGACAAATTGTTCGCTCGAATTGGCCAGAATGTTCTTCGTATCGATCACGGACAAGTGTGACCCGGCAACATGGTGCACCGTCATTCATAAAGAATCCATCGTTGTTTGGGAGCATGAAGTCCAAGAGTGGCTGCAAATGGTGTCCAAATAGCCGAACAAAACCGTTAGAAATCAACGATCGGTTCATTTGGATCATAGGACCCAGTCCATTCCATGTAAACCCAACCCACAACATTATGTGCCTCCTAAAAAATTCAGTGATACAAACAATCCCCAAAGCGAAAACGGCAAAAAGATGGTTCGATGCTGAATGCTAAAGCAAAAGGAACACTGTTCTAAGAACGCTCCACCGACTAAGAAACCAGCATGACGAGGAAACATACAAACTGTACGCAGAAGAGAGGAGAATCTACAAAACTCTGATAGAAGAGAAGAAAAAAGAATAGATAGAAAGAGAGGCAAAAAAAAAAACTGATGAAGCAGAGGAAGACGCATACATAGCAGCAAGACCAAGAAAAATGGCTCATACACCAAATATAGACATGAAGGAATGGGAAGACCACTTGAGTAAGATACTGAACAAACAAGGAATCAAAACACCCCCAAAGAAGAGAAACAACATCAAACTAAGGAAAAAGACAATATATGGGAACCTCTAAATGAAGAAGACGTGAAAGAAGTAATAAAAGCACTGAAGAACAAGAAAGAAGCAGGACCCAATAATATATACAATGAACATATAAGAGATGCAAAAGAGGCCCTCCAACACATATGGACCAAACTATGCCTGGAACTTGGAAGAATTCCGACACAATGAAGACACTCGACAATAAAAGTTCTCTACAAAGGTAGAGGAGACGCAATGGACCCAAACAAGTACAGAGGCATAGCCCTGGAAAATACTCAATTCAAGATGTTTTCAAAGATAATAACACAAAAAATTCAAGCCTCTGTGGACAGTCATCTCCCAGAAAGACAAATGGGTTTCAGATCTGGAAGATCAACGCTTACGGCAGTCAGGTTTCTTCCAAACGACATCGACGAAGCGCTACAAAAGAAACAAATGTTCTACTCAGTGTTCATAGACTTTACCAAAGCCTTTGAGCTATTGGAAAGAGATCTCATAGTCCGAAAACTGGGGAACACAATGGGAGAAGATAGCGTATGGGCAAGAATTAGCAAGTTAATCCTCGAATAAAACTTAATCACAATATCAGACAACCTCTCTTTTTAGAACCCCATCCTGCAATCGAACGGAGTCTTACAGGGTGACTCAATGAGCCCTTTGCTGTACATTCTTGCCACTGAAGAAGTACTCCGAATTGGAGAAAATGAAGAAGATGTGTATGTATATGCATACACTGACGACATAGCTGTAGGTTCAACAGATATACAAAAGCTGGAGAGAATCATTGAGAAAATATACAGATGGTGCAGTGAACACAAACTACACATAAACATAACAAAGACAGAAATGGTAATTTTCAGAAAAGGAGGCAAAACAACCAAGAATGCGAAAATCAGCATCAGAGGACGAAAAAAAATACTTTAAATACCTAGGAGTGACATTGCAACCAACAGCCAAATGCTTCACAAAACATACAACAGAACGTGCAGCCCAAGCAATAATAGCAATAAAGGACATCAGAAACATCCGCCTACTCAGTCTAGAAACTGCCATGAAATTATTCAACACAAAAATCTTGCCAATCCTGGCCTGTGGGATAGAGGTTATATGGGACCACCTGACAGAAAAAATTTAGAAACACTAGAAAAGCTAAAATCGACCTATCTAAAAAGACCACTAGGTCTCTCAAAGACAACAAGATCTAGACTAGTGTACCTGCTAGCGAGAGAGACATTTCCTAATTGGAGATATCAGACTTCGATATATGATGCCACACACCAGGGATTCCAGAAAGCAACTGAAGATCATGGAGGATAAAAGAGAAAAAGTATGGTCGGAGTTCTATGGCACCGAAGCAATGACGAACCGTTCATATACAGAACCAAACTGCGACCTGCGTTATGTCGTAAGTAGATTTTCTACTCACTGCTTTCACCATCTAATTTGCGAAAGCAAAACTTATCACGACCCAACCATAACATGTGTATGTGAACTGTGTAACGAAGCCTGTGAACAATATCACATAGAACTGTGCAGTAAAAGAGTGAAATCGATAAATGAATATGCAAAAATGTAAAATTATAAGAAAAGTAACTGTATATGGCTATTTGGATACAATTTCATTAAATTATGTGTCTTGCTGACAACTTGGGTCCATGGCTTCGTGGTGTCTGCGCCACATTCGAATCCTACCATCAGTATTTACCAACTGAAATGGGGATTCATCTGCCCAGCCCACGGTTTTCCAGTCGTGTTGGGTCCAACCAATACGGTCAAGAACTTAGGAGAGGAGCTGCAGTTGACGTCGTCCTGTTAGCAAAGCCATTCTCGTCGGTTGCCTGCTGCTATAGCCCATTAACGCCAAATTTCGCCGCGCTGTCCTTAACGATACGTTCGTCGTACGTAGAAAACTGATCTCTGCGATTATTTCACGCAGTGTGGCATGTCTGTTAGCACTGACAACTCTATGCAAATGCCGCTGCTCTCGGACGTCAATTGATGGTCGTGGGACGCTACGTTGTCCGTGTGCTGAAGCGGAGTTATTGAACGCAGTTTTCCGAAATTCCTTCAACAGGGAAGACAAATGGAATATTCCAGAATTTGAAACACGAACAGGTGCTAGCATGAGTTTCTTAGGGGTTGCGAAGCAACTCAAATCGCTTGATACGGGCAAGTCTTCAGGTCCAGATTGTATACCGATTAGATTCCTTTCAGATTACGCTGATACAATAGCTCCCTACTTAGTAATCATATACAACCGCTCGCTCACCTGTACCTATAGATTGTAAAATTGCGCAGGTAGCACCAGTGTTTAAGAAGGGTAGTAGGAGTAATCCATCGAACTGCAGAGCTATATCATTGACGTCGGTTTGCAGCAGGGTTTTGGAACATATACTGTATTCAGACGTTATGAATCACCTCTAAGGGAACGATCTATTGATACATAATCAGCATGGTTTCAGAAAACATCCTTCTTGTGCAACGCAGCTAGCTCTTTATTCGCACGTAATAATGGCCGCTATCGACAGGAGATCTCAGGCTGATTCCGTATTTCTGGATTTCCGGAAAGCTTTTGACACTGTCCCTCACAAGCGACTTCTAATCAAGCTGCGGGCCTATGGGGTATTGTCTCAGTTATGCGACTGGATTCGTGATTTCCTGTCAGGAAGGTCGCAGTTCGTAGAAATAGACGGCAAATCATCGAGTAAAACTGAAGTGGTATCGGGTGTTCCCCAGGGAAGCATCCTGGGACCTCTGGTGTTCCTGATCTATATAAATGACCTGGGTGACAATCAGAGCAGTTCTCTTAGGTTGTTAGCAGATGATGCTGTAATTTACCGTCTAGTAAGGTCACCCGAAGACCAGTATCAGTTGCAAAGCGATTTAGAAAAAATTGCTGTATGGTGTGGCAGGTGGCAGTTGACGCTAAATAACGAAAAGTGTGAGGTGATCCACATGAGTTCCAAAAGAAATCCGTTGGAATTCGATTACTCGATAAATAGTACAATTCTCAAGGCTGTCAATTCTACTAAGTACCTGGGTGTTAAAACTACGAACAACTTCAGTTGGGAAGATCACATAGATAATATTGTGGGGAAGGCGAGCCAAAGGTTGCGTTTCATTGGCAGGAAACTTAGAAGACGCAACAAGTCTACTAAAGAGACAGCTTACACTACACTCATTCGTCCTCTGTTAGAATATTGCTGCGCGGTGTGGGATCCTTGCCAGGTGGAGTTGACGCAGGACATCGAAAGGGTGCAAAAAAGGGCAGCTCGTTTTGTATTATCACGTAATAGGGGAGAGAGTGTTGCAGATATGATACGCGAGTTGGGATGGAAGTCATTAAAGCAAAGACGTTTTCCGTCGCGCCGAGATCTATTTACGAAATTTCAGTCACCAACTTTCTCTTCAGAATGCGAAAATATTTTGTTGAGCCCAACCTACATGGGTAGGATCGATCATCAAAATAAAATATGAGAAATCAAAGCTCGAGCAGAAAGGTTTAGGTGTTCGTTTTTCCCGCGCGCTGTTCGGGAGTGGAATGGTAGAGAGATAGTATGATTGTGGTTCGATGAACCCTCTGCCAAGCACTTAAATGTGAATTGCAGAGTAATCATGTAGATGTAGATGTAGAAGTTTGGTATTCTAGTAACACTCTTGACCCTGTGGATCTCGGATTACTGAATTCCCTAACGATTTCCGAAATGGAATGTCCTATGCATCTAGCTCCAACTGCCATTCCGCGTTCAAAGGCTGTTAATCCCCGTCGTGTGCCCATAATGGCGTTTGAAACCTTTTCACATCAATCAACTGAGAACAAATGACAGCTCCGCCAGTTCATTGCCCTTTTGTATCCCCGACGGTCTGTTGGTTGCGGAAGTCCTTGAAATTAGCTGTTATGGGTTGTAATTTATATGGCACTAAAGGCATTGGTGTATGTAAATATTGCTGCATTAAGAATAGAAAAATCAGTGATATTGATGACGCAGCAATACATATTTAAGACCAGTTTTGAAACTGAAATAATAATTTACGTAAATATTTAAGAAAATATTCTGTATTAGTACTTTCGAGCACCGTCTTATATACTCAGGTGTATAAAAGTTGTTTTTCCTTGCGGTGCATAATTCGTGCGCCACCTTCTTACATTCTATACACTGCATCCATTTTTTGTTGCTCTACTGTTAGCGGAAGTTCTGTCTGGCGTCTGCACTGAAGTACTGCTCTTTTCGTTCATGATACAAATTTTGTGTCTTCGAAAATAATGCTTTCAGAAGACTGTTGTCAGACTATTGGAAAAAAGAAAAAGAAGGAAAAGGAAAGGGGTTCCACAGTTGTTTGGTTGAAGCTAGAAGCTAAGAAAACCATCTCAAGTTTTCGTGACGAAAGAGTGAGTTGTCTTTTTTCTGTTTTTCTTTTAAAAAACGGCCATCCTGTCATCTTCGGCACGTCGATTATCCTACTACGATTCAGAACATTTGACCGAATTTGTCACGCAAATATCATAAGGCAATGTCTTGACTTCTTTAGGCATTAAATTGTAGTGAACTTCCGCTGTTAGAAGATCATGTTACTTTAATTCCTTCTCTCTGTCATTGGAATCTTTTTCTATTTGCAATATGTGGGCGCCAACAAGATACACTACCGCCCATTAAAATTGCTACACCAAGAAGAAATGCAGATGATGAATGGGTATTCATTGGACAAATATATCATACTAGAACTGACATGTGATTACATTTTCACACAATTTGGGTGCATAAATCCTGAGAAATCAGTACCCAGAACAACCACCTCTGGCCGTAATAACGGCCTTGATACGCCTGGCCATTGAGTCAAACAGAGCTTGGATGGCGTTTACAGGTACAGCTGCCTATGCAGCTTCAACACGATACCACAGTTCATCAAGAGTAGTGACTGGCGTATTGTGACGAGCCAGTTGCTCGGCCACCATTGACCAGACGTATTCAGCTGGTGAGAGATCTGGAGAATGTCCTGGCCAGGGCAGGAATCGAACATTTTCTGTATCCAGAAAGGCCAATACAGGACCTGCAACATGAGGCTGTGCATTATCCTGCTGAAGTGTAGGGTTTCACAGGGATCGAATGAAGGGTAGCGCCACGGATCGTTACACATCTGAATGTAACGTCCACTGCTCAAAGTGCCGTCAATGCGAACAAGAGGTGACCGAGACGTGTAACCAATGGCACCCCATACCATCGCGCCGGGTGATACGCCAGTATGGCGATGACGAATACACGCTTACAATGGGCATTCAGCGCGATGTCGCCAAACATGGAGGCGATCATCATGTTGTAAACAGAACCTGGATTCATGCGAAAAAATGACGTTTTGCCATTCGTGCATCCAGGTTCGTCGTTGAGTACACCACCGCAGGTGCTCCTGTTTGTGATGCAGCGTCAAGGGTAACCGCAGCCATGGCCACTGAGCTGATAGTCCGTGCTGCTGCAAACGTCGTCGAACTGTTCGTGGAGATGGTTGTTGTCTTGCAAACGTCCCCAGCTGTTGACTCAGGGATCGAGACGTGGCTGCACGGTCCGTTACAGCCATGCGGATAAGATGCCTGTCATCTCGACTGCTAGTGATACGAGGCCGTTGGGATCCAGCACGGCGTTCCGTATTACCCTCCTGAACCCACCGATTCCATATTCTGCTAACAGTCATTGGATCTCGACCAACAGGAGCAGCAATCTCGCGATACGGCGAACCGCAATCGCGATAGGTTACAATCCGACCTTTATCAAAGACGTAAACGTGATGGTACACATTTCTTCTCCTTACACGAGGCATCACAACAACGTTTCACCAGGCAACGCCGGTCAACTGCTGTTTGTGTATGAGAAATCGGTTGGAAACTTTCCTCATGTTGGCACGTTGTGGGTGTCGCCATCGGCACCAACCTTGTGTGAATGCTCTGAAAAGCTAATCATTTGCATATCACAAAATCTTATTCCTGTTGGTTAAATTTCGCGTCTGTAGCACGTCATCTTCGTGGTGTAGCAATTTTAATGGCCAGTAGTGTATTTTACAGGAGGACGTTGGTGATTATAAATTTCATGAGAAGATCCTGCCGCAACAAAGGACACCTTCGTTTTAATGATTGCCATCCCGATTCGCTTATCATAACTGCGGCACTATCTTCCCTTTACCTATGTCTTCCTTCGACCCTATTTGATGCCGATCCCATAACGTGCAGCAGTACTGCAGGACAGGACGCACAGTTGTTCGGTAGGTGACCTCTTTAGTAAACATATTGCCACTTCTAAGTATTCTCTTCTTGTCTAAACTATTTATCGTCCATGTTTCACTTCCATACATGACTATACTCCATACAAATAATTTCATAAACGACTTCCTGACATTTAAATCTATACTCGATGTTAACAAATTTTTCTTCTTCAGAAAAGAAGAAATTCTGAAGAAGACCAAAGGCTATCACGTTTCTTTTTTTTAATTTTTTGTCTTGAACATCTCTGTTCTAAGCTTCGACTGTCGCCTTCTTGCGATATAACTTCAGGGTTTTTTAAATTTTCATTCTGATGAAGACATCCTTACAGGTGTCGAAACGTAGGTAAATATATTAGACAATTATTTGCGAGCGTTTGGCTGTGTTGTTTCTCCATTGAAACATATACGGTTGCTGAAAGACAGACGTGTTCAAATACTTTACATATACAACCTCTGACAATAAAGTTCAGAGAATGAAGTCAGAACGGTCGATCAGGCAACACTGGCGACTCACAACGCTGCACCTGCGTAGCGGCCGGTGTTGGCAACCTGCTCCCACCGTAGTTCAGTTGAGCATCGTGAGTGTTTCGTGTTAGACCTGTTGGACGAAGCACTTCTTTAGTGCGTTGGTTCTAAACTGAGAACAGTATAATGAACCAGCAAAGGATCAATTTAAAGTTTGGTTTTAAGCTTGTCAAGACACCAAAAGAAACACATACAATGCTGGTACGCGTTTACAGGGATCAGGTTCTGTCCATGAAGTATATGTACGAGTGGTTTGCACGTTTCCGAGGACGCCGCAAAGTGTTTCTGACAATCACCGCAGCGGACGACCGGCGACCGCCGTCAGTGACGAAAACATTTTGAAAGTCAGGATATTAATCACGAACGACCGCCGATTAACTGTGCGCATGATAGCTGATGAACTGCAGATGAACCGTGAATCCGTGCGACAAATCCTTACCCAGAAATTAGAGAAGAGGAAAACGTGTTGTCGCCCCACATCACTTGACTGACGATCAGTAGCAGGCATGTTTAGAGGCTTCACAGGATTTTGTCGAAACGGTGGATGCGACACCCCATTTCTTGAACCGTATCGTCACTGAGGATGAAACCTGGTGCCTCCGGTACGACCCTGCAACGAAACGCAAAGCATGGAATGGCGTTCTCTGACATCATCTCGTCGGGAAATGGACAAAACAATGCTCACCACCTTTTTCGATAGTCAAGGCATTATCCACAAGGAATTTCTACCTGAGGGAACGACGTTGAACGCTGCACGGTACACTGAAATTTTGACATGTCATGCAACGTCTATGCATGGTATGACCCCAGTACCAGTAATAAGGTTCCTGGTTTTTTGTTCACGACAAGGCTCACGCACACACAGCCAATATCGTCAAACAGTTCCTCACAAAAAATGGGCTGGTGTTACTTGAACATCCAACATACTCGCCGCATCTCAATCCTCCAGGCTCCTTTCCACTTACTCGAATCAAACTCGCTTTGAAAGGAAAGAGATTTTACGATATTCCTGACATCCAACGAAACTTGACACGACTTTTGAATACCACCCCAAACGAAGACTTCCTGCAAAGTTTCCAGAACATGTATCACAGAGCTCAGCTGTGCATAGTTATGGGAGATGACTACTTCGAAGGACAGTAAGGTAATTGTAGTTCATAGTTGGTCTACATTAATGTATCACAGTCATTATTACATTTACTTACGGAAGATATCCAATACTGTGGTGTGCGTACTGTAAGACCTTCGGTACACACACCATCAGATTATTTGACTTGTCGCTCTAACAAAGTAGGCGAGCATCAGCAATGTGTCTCGTGGTCTTATCGTGGCGTGTTTATCTTCTGCTGTTAGGTCAGACGATAGAAATGCCACTTGCATGCTTAGAGTAGCAGATTGACAGTGACCAACTTTAAACAGAACTTGATTAATTTTCACACACATTTATTAAAACAACAACAAGCATAAAAATTACTGAACTTAGTTCTGGATGCTATTTACAATTGACAATCTGATGTTCCTTTGGTAATGGTACGTTAATCTTATTCTCACATATCTCTGATACTTGATAAAGTGTCTATTCATTTATCTTCATGGCTGTGTAGAGGAATATGATAATCTTATTAGGCACAGACTGAAACTTGACTATAGACTAATGCAGACTGACTAATCAGAGGTCTGTACACTCGCTATAATATCTCGATCGTTCAGGTATCACTGCGCAAGTGTGATCCGTGAGGAGAAAAGGTTCTACGTTAGCAGCAATCTCATTGGCTGTGTTACATATTAATACGCGGATTGGTGGAAGCAGAATTTGGTCCATCTCTAAGACAGCGCCATCTCGTAGTGTGGAGATGGACGAGCGCTGCGCCTGCGCTGTTGTGCTTAGTGGGGCGTGCTCTATTGGGAAAGTTGTGTACGCACTGACTATGTGGAACTATATACACAACAAATACTTCCTCAGTGTTCATCACTCATGGACATGCATCAGTGTCGTCCATTTAAATGACCATCTGTTACCCTGCTGTATGTCATCAGACTGTTTAAGGTTGAGAAAGGTCTCTCTGCAGCGCTGGTTGTTACAGGAAATGTGCTCGACAACTGACTCTGGCCACTGCAGCGCCTAGCTCTTTTATAGGCTTCTACTGGAGGCCTTACCATATTTTTGTTCATTTTCTGCCAAATTTTTAGCACTCGCTTCAAAGCTACATTACGAGGGAGGTCGTCTTTGTATGGTTCAGCACTTTGCAAAACATTCTCTATATCACTAAGCTTTTGCTAGAACAACTTTTGTAATGTCCGATTTTTTGTAGCTCAATTCTATTTAGAGAGTCTTAATGACAGTTCCTTTAACAAATGATAGGGAAAACGTATGAACACTGACAGGCATTAGTACTCTTCTACTGACTGTCTGAAAATATGGTCTGTTGGTCTGTTCAAAGCCCAGCTGTACACTGTCACGTAAACGGAGTGCTACCTGTAAGCATTTCCGAGAGTTCTCCATCGATTAGTAACAGTGTCCATTTATGTATTCAATTAGCTTTTACTCTCGGCTTCGTTCGCGTATCTGTAGTATTGTTATGATGAGCAAGTATCGGAGAGGCACAGCCAGCGACGTACGCCGCCCTCTTAGCTGCCCCATCGCTAGAAGTCAGGTGTTACAAGTTTGTCTTTGCATATCTATGGAATCACAGCACCGACGCGAATGCATCGATTTAAACGTAGCTGTTTTGTTTATCTGAAGCCTAGCTTAATCAGAATTGTCATGCCATATGTTCGATGAAAGTTTGCTCAGCTGCTTAAAGGTAATCTGCTACACTAAGGTAGCTGAGTGATAGCCGGCACAGTAGCTCAGTGTGTTCGGTCAGAGAGCTAGTTGGCCTCTGTAATAAAAAAAACTGAGTGAAACGATCAACAAACGAACTTAACTGGATGTCATGTGACGTCCATCCTAAGGGCCTGGGTTCGATTCCCAGCTGGCGCGGAGATTTTATCCATTCAGGGACTGGGTGTTGTCATGTTCTAATCATCATCATTTCATCCCCATCGACGCCCAAGTCGCCGAAGTGGCGTCAAATCGAAAGACTTGCACCAGGCGAGAGGTCTACCCGACTGGAGGCCCTCATCACATGACATTATTGCTAAGTAAGTAAAGAGCTTACCGGCAGCAACACAATGCAACTTCACGCTGTGTTCACAATCCGCAGAGTCTGAAGTAAATCAGGTGAAGAGTGACAGAATGAAATACGCCGGCCTCCGATGGGAACGTAGGACCAAGGAATTTGAAGTACTCTCCTGGGAGATAGAATTCCGGAAAAATTGGTCTTTGTGCAGACACTAACCTTGATAGGTGGCCTGGGAGGAGTTTAATAGCAGAAGTTGAGAGGAAGGGAGATTTTGTGGGAATTTGTTCACTTCCCATAGCAGGCATTGGTTGACGCTGGGAAGCAACACATAATTAACGCGACTTGCTCTGCAACTGGCGTAAGTGATTTTGCTGGAGGGGAAACCGAGGTGAAGAGCAGACTGGTAGAAGTCTCCATAGCGGTCTTCCGATCCCAGCTTTCCTACAGTGCAGATGTGGCGTTCTTTACTCAGCTTGTCTGAGAGAGAGTGAACATCTTTGCAGTTTAGGGCTTAGCAAATGGAACGAACGAGCTTGGAGATAGGAAGTTTTGGTTCAGCTATGTACTGAGCAAGATAGCTAGGAGTGAATAAATGAGCACAGCCTTGCAGCACCACGAGGGTCAGCCGACGTCTGCACAATGACACCGCTCCGTCACACTGAATTCGGTGATATTGTGCCCACTCTGGCCACTGATTAATTTGTTGTATCACGTCGGCAAAGTTTTCACGAGGGTTTCATGGGCCAGGTATTGTAGAATTCTTCTCTTACGCGTGGGTGAGTCGATAGGAATTACTTTCGATTTATCGCACTTTACTCCATGCAAACGCAATTTATTACCACTGCCTGTTAGGAGAGTCATGTAATGTAATGATTGAAGGTTGTGAGTTAAAATAAATCTGTGCTAATCGATTGCATCTGTTTTCAATCAAGTAGTTGAAATCCCAAGTCACTTTCTTAAATAATTTTATGTTCAACATTTGCATCTGGTGTTCAATAGATGAATATAACATCAATGTGCACCCCTTTTTAATTAAAAAGGATCAATTCTGAATCTATTAATGTCAACACTGCCACCGCAGTTCAATCAGGAGTCACAGGGCCTTATTATTTTCTTTGCGTTATCCGACATTGCGGCAGTTTTGTACTCTCTGTTGATCTGTTAGTCAATTACCTGGGGTGAACACACACCACAACCAGATAAGTGATGGGTGAGGTGTTACAGTTGAGGCCTGATGGTAGGCTAAGTGAGCACTCGACTTTAGAGTCCAAGATCAGTGGGCGACGAACTTTGTAACCCTCATAAAAAGAACCTCACAACTGAAACCACACGTGCACGCTGACAGCGGCCCCGGTCCGATTATGCACGACGGGGACGTCCTCGCTGCTCTGCACCAACCGACCGACCGCCACACACTACACACCCGGAAAATATATCCCCCACCCCAAAGATATTAAGGCAGTAGTAGTATCGATACACACTGCTGCTGCCACTCACGGAGAGAAGACAGCAAGGTTATTGCGGTAACCGAAGAAGAAATAAGATACGCAGGGACTGCAACCAATGATAATTTAAAAAAAGACATGACACGAGCCAGCCACAGCTCAGTGTGACCTGTGCAAATTACCACTCTTTAGATATTGAGTTTTCGTCGAGCAAGCGACTGTACAGGGCGAGGCAAATAAAAGTGGCCAAGACGACAATGCCAACATTTTGAAACAATTTTTGGCCACGTTAATGGATGAGGAAAACACTTACAGTTACTTCCAACACGATGGAGCACCTGCCTATACTGCCGGCCGAACCTTGGAACACATTTACACAATCTTCACGCTTGACAAAGACGTTAGCAGAGGTCAGTCTAGTCACGACCTACCATCTCAGGCAGGTCTCCTGATCCGTTAGTGCGCGATTACATTTTGTAGGGAGCTCCCAAGTCTAAGGCGTATCGCAAAACCCTCATAGTGTTCAAGAACTGCTACAGAACATATCGTATGAGACGGCAGCAGTATTAACAGTCGAACTTCCATCCACCTCCAGCAACTTACTAACCATGGCCCATAAGTACCAAGAGATGAATAGTGGTCAATTTCAACATGTGCTTCTGTCACGTTAGTACTGTATTTCCTTCGCTGTATTGCCTTCTACCCTGAAACTCTGAGAGCCGCTTTTATTTGCCGCGCCCTACATATATATAAAGGATCCTAATTGGTATAATGTCTATACTGGAACCCTTGACTTTATTAAGTAATTTGAGCTCTTTTGCTACACTCGTGATATCTACTTCTAAGTTTCTCATGTTGGCAGTTGTCCTTGATTATAATTCTGGAATATTTACTTCGTCTTCTCTGGTGAAGAAATTGCAGAAAACCGTGTTTAGCTAGTCTGCTTTAGTGGCACTGACACCAGTAACATCACCATTGTTATCGCGCAGTGAAGTTATTGACTGCGTCTTGCCACTGGCCTACTTTACATTCGACCAGGATCTCTTTGGGTTTTTTGCCAGATTCCTAGACAGCTTTCCGTGGTGCATCCTGAATCTGCACTGGGTTACGCAGCGGTGTGCGTGGCGACAACGCAGCGTCTGGCAAAATGCTTTGAGTATTGTGGTGGCCAGCTGCGTGGTACTGACCAGCTTTTCTCTCTAAATTCTCTCACACCCATGTTCAGAAATAACACAACACCTGGAACGACTGGAGATAGGACCTTCACTTTCGCAGGACATGTACATTAGCATATTCTGCAGAAGTGGTTAGAATTTCAGTCACCTCGGTTCACCATGTGTCCTGTTGCCTAGTAGGAGCAGGGTCCGCCATGAACCCCGATAACTTATTCTATGTATGATAGCATCGGCGAGTATAAGCCGCGGATGTCGTCTTGTGCTGCAGCGATCCATGCTGCATTAACCTACCTCGGAGGTTCGCCTGTGGTGGCTGGCATTGGTCAAAGTGTTGCGTCGTTTCACTATATCTCACACATTTTCGATTGGCCCATCCTGGTAACCTGACGGTCCAAGACAAAAGGCTGACATCGTGTGACACCGAGACGGCACGTGTTCGGACAGCAACATGTGGTCTGCATTGTCTTGCTGAAAAATGGCGTCTGGTGTGTTGTGCAGAAAGGGTGTGGCTACGTGTCGTAGTACGTCATTAACGTTGGTCACACTGGTCACAGTGCCCGGATACGTGGCAGCTGTGATTAGTGGTTGTACCCTGTTGTGTGCGTACTGTAAGACCTTCAGTACACACACCATCAGATTATTTGACTTGTCACTCTAACGAAGTAGGCAAGTGTCAGCAATATGTTCCGTGGTCTTACCGTGGCGAGTTTATCTTCTGCCGTTAGGTCAGACGATAGAAATGCCACTGGCACGCTTAGAGTAGCAGATCGACGGTGACCAACTTTAAACAGAACTTGATTAATTTTCACACAAATTTATTAAAATAACAACAAGCATAAAAATTACTTAACTTGGTTCTGGATGCTATTTACAATTGACAATCTGAATTTCCTTTGGTAATGGAACGTTAATCTTATACTCACATATATCTCTGATACTTGACAACAGTGTCTATACATTTATCTTCATGGGCTATGTACAGGAATATGGTAATCTCATTAGGCGCAGACTGAAATTTGACTATAGACTGGTACAGACAAAGGTAGAACTCGTACAGACTGGTACAGACTGATGCAGACTGGTACAGACTGATGCAGACTGGTACAGACTGGTGCAGACAAATGCAGACTGACTAATCGGAGGTCTGTACACTCGTTATAATACCTCGCGCATTCATGTATCACTGTGTGAGTGTGATCTGCGAGGAGAAAAGGTTCTACGTTAGCAGCAATCTTATTGGCTGCATTACATGTGTGGATGTAGTCACAGCCGAGTCTCACCACAAGGAAAAGACCTAGAATGAAGGACAAGCCGCCAAAGAGCAGTGGAGCAAGAGCATTTGACTGATGAATAGCTCTCATATTGTTGAGCACAGGCTATGTTGTGACATTATGGTCACCACTTGCTCGAGTGCTGTTTTGGGTGAAAACCTACAATTAATGCCAGGCAGCATATTTTTTACATTGCACACATCTTTTTCTGCGTTTACAGCGTAGGCAGATGCACAAACATCACTGTAAAGTGCTCCATTTATCTTGGCTGGCACATCTTCATTTTAATGCACACTACGAATTTATTACCAATTTCGAAATTTTCCGCCCCACAACTGATATTTTGCAGAATATGCCTCCATACCAATATCTTAGACTGTCCAAGTATCTTATTTCCGAATATTTACGATGTATATACAGTGTCTGTATCGCTTGTGGTATATACACCAGAACAGCTCGCGTGTGTGTGTGTGTGTGTGTGTGTGTGTGTGTGTGTGTGTGTGTGTGTGTGTGTGTGTGTGTGTGCGTGTGTATCTGTTTTCTGTTGTTGATTGATAGAGTTGAAAAAATACAAAAAAATGTATGGCATATTTATTTATATGTAATCATCAATTTACGACGGACAATTACAGTAATAGCCGGTAATTGTCATTCTATACTCTTCCTGATTGACTGATGGTCCGAACAAGCTCGATGTAGAAGGCTGCTACTGTGGTGTGTGGAACACCTCCGCGTTCTGGCCCAGCAGTGCATTTGGGGAGCTGTGCTACGACACAGTGGGACGACATCGTGTCTGATAGGCCAGGCAGACATCCTGAGGCACCGGTACGTCGCAGAACACAGCCATGTCCCCGTCTGTACCAAGCACAGCTGTGGAGAACTTCATCACTTAGCAGGAAGATGTGCATGATGTCACATGCCCGGCAATAGCCTCCGCGAGTCTCATTTACATCTGCATCTACATCTCCGTGATTACTCTGCTATTCGCAATAAAGTTCCTGGCAGAGGATTGAATGAACAACCTTCAAGCTGTCTCTCTACCGTTCCACTCTCGAACGGCGCACGGGACAAACCAGCACTTAAATTTTTCTGTGCGAGCTCTGATTTCTCTCATTTTATCATGATGATCATTTCACCCTATATAAGCGGCTGCCTATGTTTTCGCAATCGGAGGAAAAAACTGGTGATTGATATTTCATGAGAAGATCCCGCCGAAAGAAAAACGCCTTTGTTTTTAATGATTGCCACTCCAATTCACGTATCATGTCTGTGGCACTGTCTCCCCAATTTCGCGATAGGACAAAACGAGCCGCCCTTCTTTCAACTTTGTCGATGTCATCCGTCAGTCCCACCTGATGCGGATCCCACACCGGACAGCAATACTCCAGAATAGAGCTGACAATCGTGATGTAAGCAGTCTCTCTAGTAGACGTGTTACACCTTTTAAGTGTTCCGCCAATGAACCGCAGTCTTTGGTTTGCTATACCCACAACATTATCTGTTGTTGTTGTTGTTATTGTCCTCAGTCCTGGGACTGGTTTGATGCAGCTCTCCATGCTACTCTATCCTGTGCAAGCTTCTTCATCTCCCAGTATCTACTGCAACCTACATCCTTCTGAATCTGCTTAGTATATTCATCTCTTGGTCTCCCTCTACGATTTTTACCCTCCACACTGCCCTCCAATACTAAATTGGTGATCCTTGATGTCTCAGAACATGTCTACCAACCGATCCCTTCTCCTGGCCAAGTTGTGCCACAAACTTCTCTTCTCCCCAATCCTATTCAATACCTCCTCGTTAGTTATGTGATCTACCCATCTAATCTTGAGCATTCTTCTGTACCACCACATTTCGAAAGCTTCTATTCTCTTTTTGTCTAATTTATTTATCGTCCATGTTTCACTTCCATGCATGGCTACACTCCATACAAACACTTTCAGAAAAGACTTCCAGACACTTAAATCTATACTCGATGTTAACAAATTTCTCTTCTTCAGAAACGCTTTCCTTGCCATTGCCAGTCTACATTTTATGTCCTCTCTACTTCGACCATCATCAGTTATTTTGCTCCCCAAATAGCATAACTCCTTTACTACTTTAAGTGTCTCATTTCCTAATCTAATTCCCTCAGCATCACCAGAGTTAATTCAACTACATTCCATTATCCTCGTTTTGCTTTTGTTGATGTTCATCTTATACCCTCCTCTCAAGACACTGTCCATTCCATTCAACTGCTCTTCCAAGTCCTTTCCTGTCTCTGACAGAATTACAATGTCATCGGTGAACCTCAAAGTTTTTATTTCTTCTCCATGGATTTTAATACCTACACCGAATTTTTCTTTTGTTTCCTTCACTGCTTGCTCAATATACAGATTGAATAACATTGGGGAGAGACTACAACCCTGTCTCACTCCCTTCCTAACCACTGCTTCCCTTTCATGTCCCTCGACTCTTATAACTGCCATCTGGTTTCTGTACAAATTGTAAATAGCCTTTCGCTCCCTGTATTTTACCCCTGCTACCTTCAGAATTTGAAAGAGAGTATTCCAGTCAACATTGTCAAAAGCTTTCTCTAAGTCTACAAATGCTAGAAACGTAGGTTTGCCTTTCCTTAATCTCTCTTCTAAGATAAGTCGTAAGGTCAGTATTGCCTCACGTGTTCCAGTATTTCTACGGAATCCAAACTGATCTTCCCCGAGGTCGGCTTCTACTAGTTTTCCATTCGTCTGTAAAGAATTCGTTACTATTTTGCAGCTATGGCTTATTAAACTGATTGTTCGGTAATTTTCACATCTGTCAACACCTGCTTTCTTTGGGATTGGAATTATTATATTCTTCTTGAAGTCTGAGTTTATTTCACCTGTTTCATACATCTTGCTCACCAGCTGGTAGAGTTTTGTCAGGACTGGCTCTCCCAAGACCGTCAATAGTTCTAATGGAATATTGCCTACTCCTGGGGCCTTGTTTCGTCTTAGGTCTTTCAGTGCTCTGTCAAACTCTTCATGCAGTATCGTATCTCCCATTTCATCTTCATCTACATCCACTTCCATGACATTGTCCTCAAGTACATCGCCCTTGTATAGACCCTCTATATACTCCTTCCACCTTTCTGCTTAGAACTGGGTTTCCATCTGAGCTCTTGATGTTCATACAAGTGGTTCTCTTATCTCCAAAGGTCTCTTTAATTTTCCTGTAGGCAGTATCTATCTTACCCCTAGTGAGATAAGCCTCTACATCCTTACATTTGTCCTCTAGCCATCCCTGCTTAGCCATTTTGCACTTCCTGTCGATCTCATTTTTGAGACGGTTGTATTCCTTTTTGTCTGCTTCATTTATTGCATTTTTATATTTTCTCCTTTCATCAATTAAATTCAATATTTCTTCTGTTACCCAAGGATTTCTACAAGCCCTCGTCGTTTTACCTACTTGATCCTCTGCTGTCTTCATTACTTCATCCCTCAAAGCTACCCATTTTTCTTCTACTGCATTTCTTTCCCCCATTCCTGTCAAATGTTCCCTTATGCTCTCCCTGAAACTCTGTACAACCTCTGGTTCTTTCAGTTTATCCAGGTCCCATCTCCTTAAATTCCCACCTTTTTGATTCCTAAATCTCTGTCTTACAATTATATAATCTATCTGATACCTTTTAGTATCTCCAGGGTTCTTCCATGGATACAACCTTCTTTCATGATTCTTAAACCAAGTGCTAGCTATGATTACGTTGTGCTCTGTGCAAAATTCTACCAGGCGGCTTCCTCTTTCATTTCTTATCTCCAATCCATATCCACCTACTACGTTTCCTTCTCTCCCTTTTCCTACACTCGAATTCCAGTCACCTATGACTATTAAATTTTTATCTCCCTTCACTATCTGAATAATTTCTTTTGTTTCATCATACATTTCTTCAATTTCTTCGTCATCTGCAGAGCTAGTTGTCATATAAACTTGTACTACTGTAGTAGGTGTGGGCTTCGTATCTATCTTGGCCACAATAATGCGTTCACTATGCTGTTTGTAGTAGCTTACCTGCGTTCCTATTTTCCTATTCATTATTAAACCTACTCCTGCATTACCCCTATTTGATTTTGTATTTATAACCCTGTAGTCACCTGACCAGAAGTCTTGTTCCTCCTGCCACCGAACTTCACTAATTCTCACTATATCTAACTTTAACCTATCCATTTCCCTTTTTAAATTTTCTAACCTACCTGCCCGCTTAAGGGATCTGACATTCCACGCTCCTATCCGTAGAACGCCAGTTTTCTTTCTCCTGATAACGGCATCCTCTTGAGTAGTCCCCGCCCGGAGATCCGAATGGGGGACTAGTTTACCTCCGGAATATTTTACCCAAGAGGACGCCATCATCATTTAATCATACAGTAAAGCTGCATGCCCTTGTCTGGCCTCTCAACAGATACCCCTCCGTTGTGGTTGTACCTACGGGTCGGCTATCTGTATCGCTGAGGCACGCAAGCCTCCCCACCAACGGCAAGGTCCATGGTTCATGGGGAGGAACATTATCTATGTGATCGAATTTAGATTATTTGCAATTCTAATCCCTAAGCATAAAGTTGAATTTAGAGCCTTTAGATTTGTATTACTTATCGTGTAATCGAAATTCAGGGGATTTTTTTTTAGTACTCATGTGAATAACTTCACACTTTTCTTTATTCAGGATCTGTTGCCACTTTTCGCACCATACAGATATCTTACCTAAATCAATTTTCAAATCTGATTTTACCAAGACGGTAAATGACAGCATCATTTGCAAACAATATAATAGGGCTACTCAGATTGTCTCCTATGTCATCATTATAGGTCAATAACAATAGAGGGCTTATCATTACACCTCCTTGGGGAACGCCAGATATTACTTCTGTTTTACTTGATGACTGTTCCTCTATTACTACGAACTCCGACCTTTGTGATAGGAAAGCAAGAATCCAGTAGTACAACTGAGTCGATATTCCATAGGCACGCAGCTTGGTTAGAAGACGTTTGTGAGGAACGGTGTCGAAAGCCGTCTGGAAAGCTAAAAATATGGAATCAATTTGACATCCCTTGTCGACAGAACACATTATTTCATGAGTATAAAGAGCTAGTATTGTTTCACGAGAACGATATTTTCTGAACCCGTGCTCACTATGTGTCACTAAATCGTTTTCTTGCAGGTAGTTCATAATGATCGAACTTAGTATATGTTCCAAAACCCTACTGCAAATCGACGTTAGTGATATGGGACTGTAATTCAGCGAATTACTCCGACTTCCCTTGTTGGCTATTAGTGTGACTTGAGCAATTTTCCGTCTTTAGCTACGGATCTTTCTGTGAGCGAGCGGTTGTATATAACTGCTAAATACGGAGCTATTGCATCAGTATACTCGGAAAGGAACCTAACTGGTATACAATCTGCACCGTAGGCCTTGCCTCTATTAAGTGAATTAAGCTGCTTTGCTACACTGAGGATATCTACTACTATGTTTCTTATCTTGGCAGTTTGTTCTTGATTGGAATTCACGAATATTTACTTCGTCTTCTTTGGTGAAGGAGTTACGGAAAACCGTGTGCAATAACTATGCTTTATTGGCACTGTCATCAGTGACTTCACCGTTCTGAAGGTATTGGTTGTGTCCTGCTATTGGTGTGCTTCATGTATGACCAGAATCTCTTTCGGTTTTCTGCCAAATTCCGAGGCAGACTTTCGTTGTAGAAATTATTAAAAGTATCTCGCACTGAAGTACAAATCTTTGCAAACCTTTGGGATTTTGCGTTCTTTTAAATTTGGCATGCTTGATCCCAGCGCAAAGTAGCGAGCAATGAGTCTACATCCCGACGTACGTATGTTGTATACATGGCGTAATTCTGTCCTATAGGTCAGCGTTATGCCAGTATGATATTTTACACGATATACATAATGTGAGGCAGATAATTATTTACATTGCAGACATCTTTTTCTGCTTTTACCCAGTAGCCAGATACACGAACGT
Organism: Schistocerca gregaria; assembly: GCF_023897955.1. NCBI lineage: Eukaryota > Metazoa > Arthropoda > Insecta > Orthoptera > Acrididae > Schistocerca > Schistocerca gregaria. The sequence goes on along the minus strand of NC_064928.1, from coordinate 115,884,364 downwards.
CCGCTCTAACAAGGGGAAGGCCTCAGAGACGGCCAACCGATTCGACACAGATTTGGCAGGTCGATTGTGAAGGAATCTAAAATATTTTGGGTCAACACCCCAACATTTTTGAGAAAATCACCCCTAAAGATTATGACGAGCGATCGACTCAAAATTGTCGGGGTCGATAGATAATTGTAAATAGAGCATTTTTCATCACGAGTATTGGGATCCGAAAACGCATACTCTTCCAGAAATCGAGGTAAGAAACTTTTACAACTGCCGCGTCTGTACCCACATGGTCAACGCTTTTCGCCGACAGCACCGATGGCGTAACGGCCTAGGTAACTGGCTGCGAATCTCGAACTGCCACTGTGACATTGGTGTGACACCGATGCTGCACTGATGTGACACCGCCAAATGGTTTGAATACTTCTGAGGGAAAAAGAAAGCTGTTATAACAAACGCCCAAGCACTGAGCTAGAAAGGAAAGCACATCGTTCAAAGGGAGTGGGAGCCCCCTCATTCTCTGGTACGGAGAGTGAAGAAATGATGGTGGTCTGCAGTCGATTATAAAAATTAAAATTTCATAGAGTGTGTGGCTGCGCTGGAGCACCATTGGTGCCCTGGAGCCCATCTGCGTTTCCGCAGGAACGCATAACGCCATTAACGACTGGCAAACGGGTTGAGGGGGGAGAGGGGAACTCCTGGGAATAATGGCGCTGTGTCTCGCCAGATGTGGAGTCAGCGAAGCGATTGTTGACTAAGCGCTGATGCTGATATCAGTTGCAGGAATGCTGATGCTGATATCAGCGACTTGAGGTCATATTGGAATTTATGCTCTACTCTCAGTGTTTCATTGGCATGGTTCTATTGGGTATAATGTGACACTTCATTATTTTGTTAGGGAATGAAGCTGGAAATTAAAGCTAAGAAAACCATGCCTCCTGCTTTCTGTGCCCCCGAGAAGAGAGACAGATATTACATACCATCATTCTCCTTGTGCAGAAGTAACTTTGTGCCAGGTTACTTTGAATGTAACCCCTTTAGAAACTGTAATTATTGGCAGTCGCCAAGGTGGTGGCGAACGTTAGAGAGGCTCATTGAATTGAAGAAGGGTGCCAGGAACACAGGTTCGGAAATAGTTGTCTGTTACGACCAGCCTGGTAGTACCAGGTTGAAACGTCCGCCCCCGTTAGCTGAGTGGTCAGCGCGACAGAATGTCAATCCTAACGGCCCGGGTTCGCTTCCCGGCTGGGTCGGAGATTTTCTCCACTCAGGGACTGGGTGTTGTGCTAATCATCATCATTTCATCCCCATCGACGCGCAAGTCGCCGAAGTGACGTCAAATCGAAAAACTTGCACCCGGCGAACGGTCTACCCGACGGGAGGCCTTAGTCACACGACATTATTACCAGTTTGAAACATCTGGAGACTTCCCTCGGAATGCGTTCGTACGACAGAAACAGCTTTTTGTAGGGAGACTGTTTAGGATAGTAGTTAAAAACGCAATTTCTACATTGAGAGGCGGCTGTATTCTTGTTGGGCCATGGTTTTAAATAGAACGCAGTGAGGTCACTCAGCCTCACATCCGCGACTGGCTGTCAACACGTACCAACCACATAGTCAGTGTTCGCAATGGTAGGCGAGGTGCCATGTTATCGGGGATAGTTTAGCGAGCAACCCCGTAATTTTCACAACAATAAACGTTGGCAGAGGTGAATGAAGTTATAAGAGACAGATAAAAATCCTAATACTGGTCGAGGACTGGAATGGGGATCCTTGGAACCATAATCTGTAACATTTTTCCTGGCGTGAACAATAGCGCATCATTATGTTGTCTGTACGGAATACCACAGTATTCTAAAAGTAACAAACATTCATTCTGTTTTTCCAATCTGTTTTCAAGTAACTAAGAGATTCACACTACTCCTGTAGTAATTATAATGCCTTAATTCTGGCTACGTGCGACCACCTGTCAAAAGGCTGCAAAAACCACCTTCTTCACTGCAGACCGCTGCGACACGTGCAGCTAGAGAGCCAGTGAGGTCCTGGGAAGTACCGACAGGGCTATGGAGCCTGATCGAGGTGGTCCCACAGCTTCTCGGTTAGGTTTAAACCTGGTGAGTATGGTGGAGAGCGAAGTATGTCAAACTCATCCTGATGCTTTTCGAGCCACGCACGTTAACTGCGAGCTGTGGGACATTTTGCGTTGCCATGTTGGTAGACGCCGTTGCCCTGAGGAAAAACAAACTGCGTGCACCGGTGGACACGCTCCCTAAGGATAGATGCTTACTTGCGCTGATCCAGAACGACGGGATCACCCAGGGAATGTAACGAAAACGTTCCCCAGACCATTGCACTCCCTCCTCCAGCCTGAATCCTTCTTCTGAATGTTGTGGGATGTTTGCTTTCAGGCACTTCACCCCACACACGTCAACGGACGTTTCATAAGGCCATCTGTCGCCAGGCAGTGGACGTCCAATTGAGGTACTGGTGTGCAAATTCCAGCCTTTGCCTCCCAAGAACAACAATCAAAATGGGTGGAAGAAGCAGACACCTACTGCTGAGATCTGTATGCAGAATCATTCACTGAACGGTCATTGAGAAGACTTCGTTGGTAGGCTCTTGGTTCATCTGAGTAGTCTCCCGTACACATCTCTGCCACTGTTGTTCACCTTTCACCTGTGTCATCTATGCCTGTTGTACACCATAATTGCCTCAGTGCCAGTTTGAGGTACCGCCTACTTGCCATGCACATTATACTTTAACTATGGTGGTATTCGAACAGTTTACAAGACTAGCCATTTCGTTTGGCTTGGTCTAAAAGCCAATGATACTGCCCTTTTGGATGCCAAGTAAATCGCTCCGTTTCCGTATTACGGTAATGTTGTCTACATAGTTCCACGTAGTCAGCGCGTACACAACTTTCCCACTACAGCGTAACAGTGTACACCTGGGCTTTGAACAGACCAACAGACCATATTTTCAGACAGTCAGTAGAAGAGTACTAATGCCTGTCAGTTTTCATACGTTTTCCCTATCATTTGTTAAACGAACTGTCATTAGGACTCTCTACAATAGAATTGAGCTGCAAAGAATCGGACATTACAAAAGTTGTTGTAGCAAAAGCTTAGTGATATAGAGAATGTTTTGCAAAGTGGTGAACCATACAAAGACGACCTCCCTCCTAATGTAGCTTTGAAGCGAGTGCTAAAAATTTGGCAGAAAATGAACGAAAATATGGAAAGGCCTCCAGTAGAAGCCTATAAAAGAGTTAGGCGCTGCAGTGGCCAGAGTCAGTTGTCGAGCACATTTCCTGTAACAACCAGCGCTGCAGAGAGACGTTTCTCAACCTTACACAGTCTGATGACATACAGCAGGGTAACAGATGGTCATTTAAATGGACGACACTGATGCATGTCCATGAGCGATGAACACTGACGAAGTATTTGTTGTGTATATAGTTCCACATAGTCAGTGCGTACACAACTTTCCCAATAGAGCACGCCCCACTAAGCACAACAGCGCAGGCGTAGCGCTGGTCCGTCTCCGCACTACGAGATGGCGCTGTCTTAGAGACGGACCAAATTCTGCTTCTGCCGATCCGCGTATTAATATGTAACGCAACCAATGAGATTGCTGCTAACGTAGAACCTTTTCTCCTCACAGATCACACTCGCGCAGTGATACCTGTACACTCAAGGTATTATAACGAGTGTACAGACCTCCGATTAGTCAGTCTGCATTTGTCTGCATTTGTCTGTAGTCAAGTTTCAGTCTGCGCCTAATAAGATTATCATATTCCTGTACATAGCCATGAATATAAATGAATAAACACTTTATCAAGTATCAGAGATATGTGAGAATAAGATTAACGTACCAAGACCAAAGGAACTTCAGATTGTCAATTGTAAATAGCATCCAGAATCAAGTTAAGTGATTTCTGTGCTTTTCATTATTTTAATAAATGTGTGTGAAAATTAATCAAGTTCTGTTTAAAGTTGGTCACCATTAATCTGCTACTCTAAGCACGCAAGTGGCATTTCTATAGTCTGACCTAACGACAGAAGATAAACACGCCACAGTAAGACCACGAGACATATTGCTGACACTCGCCAACTTCGTTAGAGCGACAAGTCAAATAATCTGATGATGTGTGTACCAAAGGTCTTACAGTACGCACACCACAGGTAACTACTCCTTCCTACCTCCCTCCTCCCTCCTCCCCCCCCCCCCCCCCCATCACATGTTTTGTGTACCCTCCAGTGTTTGCGCTGCCATCTGTCGTCTGTGAGTGGTCTCTGCACGTTGACGTTCAACGTAGGTAGTGAACACTTAAATATAACTGAGCAGTGTATGTACAGGATGATTTACGAAGAAATGCAAATATATTAATATACTATTCTGCAAGTAAAACTGAAGAAAAAAGATCATGTGAAGATAGGTCCGCAATTGCTTAGCTTCGGAGCTATGGCTAATAAAAGATTTTGCATGAAATTTAGCAACTTCTCTAACATGTAGCATGCACAAAACAGTACGAGGTTAAAGTAAAGCACGATTTCCATTTATTTTGTTGTTACTGGTCTGGTGATTCTAATAAAACGTGTCCCAGACGCGTATCTACAGTAGTTTTCCAGAACATCCAAAGAAGCAAACAATTTAATTTCGTAAAAGTTTTAATTTATTAACTACTTGGCCCGATTTGTTTTCTTTTAAATTCCAGACAATTGCACAAAGTTTTCAAAAGAACTGTAGAGAATTTAAATTTGGAAAAATAATGATAGTAAACACCATATCGATCTATTCCCGCGTCATAAATTTGAAAGGCACCCCTATTTCATAAATACACACAATAAAAAATGTTTGGCTTCACCTCTGTTCCTAGAGTTCCACAACCTATTGGAATAGAGATCAACATAAATATCACTTCCGCCACTTTTTATTGCTCACGAAAACTACATGTTGCCTGTTGTACCACGATACCGCGAGACATTCAGAGATGGTGGTCCAGATTGCTGTACACAATGATACCTCTAATACGCAGTAGCATATGCTCGTGCATTGATGCATCCCTGTATTCGTCGTGGCATACTGTCCACAAGTTCATCAAGGCCCTTTTCAATCCATCCCACACATGTTCGATAGGGTTCATGTCTGAAGAACATACTGGCCACTCTAGACGAGCGATGTCGTTATCCTGAAGGAAGTCATTCACAAGATTTGCACGATGGGGACGCAAATTGTCGTCCATGAAAACGAATGCCTCGCCAATATGCTGCCGATACGGTTGCACTGTCAGTCGGTGGATGGGATTCACGTGTCGTACAGCCGTTACGGCGCCTTCCATGACCTCCAGCGCCGTACGTCGGCCCCACATGATACCACCCCAAAACATCAGGAAACCTCCACGCTGCTGGACTCGCTGGACTGTGTGTCTAGGGCGTTGAGCCTGGCCGGGTTGCCTCCAAACAGTTCTCTAACGGTTGTCTGGTTGAAGTCATTGGTGATGAGAAGGTGATGCCAATCCTGAGCGGTCCATTCCGCATGTTGTTGGGGCCATCTGTACCGCATTGCATGCTGTCGTGGTTGCAAAGGTGGACCTCGCCATGGATGTCGGGAGTCAAGCTGCTAATCATGCAGTCTATTGCGCACGGTCTGAGTCGTAACACGACGTCCTGTGGCTGCACGAAAAGCATTGTTCAACATGGTGGCGTTGCTGTCAATGTTCCTCCGAGCCATAATCCGTATACAGCGGTCATCCACTGCAGTAGTAGCATTTTGGGGGCCTGAGCGAGGCATGTCATCGACAGTTTCTGCCCTTCTGTATCTCCTCCATGTCTGAACAACATCGCTTTGGTTCAGTCCGAGACGCCTCGACACTTCCCTTCTTGAGAGCCCTTGCTGGCACAAAGTAAGAATGCGAACGCGTTAGCACCCCGGTATTGATCGTCTAGACACGGTTGAACTACAGACAACACGAGCCGTACACCTCCTTCCTGGTGGAATGATTGGAATTAATCGGCCGTCGGACGCCCTCCGTGTAATAGGCGCTGCTCATGCATGGTTGTTTACATCTTTGGGAAGGTTTAGTGATATTTCTGAACAGTAAAAGGGACTGTGTCTGTGACACAACATCCATAGTCAACATCTATCTTCAGGAGTTCTGCGAACTGAGGTCATGCAAAACTTTCTTTGATGTGTGTAATCTTCCAACTACAACTGTTACTTTGTGGTTTCACTTAAATACACTGTAGTTATTAAGTTCTCTTATGAACAGTACAGAAATCCAACTCGTCTCAAGGAAACGACTGAAACAACTCACTAACGGTTGCTAACAATGCGAACTTAGTTAAGTGACACACTTGTTGATTTGTCAATGGTGCACTGCTCTAGATCTGTATTTCTTATTGTTTGAAGCCTTAACAAGATGTAACATCAGCAATGATCCAACAATGGATTGAAGGAACCAAGATGCAAGGTAAACATTCACTGGTAATAACCACAAGTGATACAATGATTGACAATTTGTATAGAAACGTGAATGATACCCAAATCAAATTACATCTTATATAGTGTGAACATATAAAATGAGAATACTGGAGAAGATTCCAGCACATTGCAGAAAATTCCGGAAGTTTCTTGTGCCTTATTATAAAACTGTTGTACCTGCATATAAGTTTCTGGAATCCATGCCTTGTTTTATAAAACAGACATACCTGCACATCAAATGTTCAGAAATTCCTGGAACACGTGCCTTGTTATAAAACAGTCATACTTGCATATCAAATTTTCAGAAGTTTCTGGAACCCATATATGAAACAGTTGTACCTGCACATCAGAGGAGCAAAAATATCATGGTGTAAATAATCTGTACTAACAAATCACATCACAAGTGTCTTGACGTTCTCCAGCACACCCACTGCCAACACGGTAATACATGCGGTAAGTGTAACAGCTTAGGTTTCTTTTAATCTATTTTAAACACCTTATATGGAAAATTACCATTCCACTTTTTCAAGCCACTTTCAGCAAAAAATGTGATCTTTTCAGTGGTGTCAATAAAAAGAAGATCAGCGTTGACAGCAATACAGAAAACAGATCCTGAAAAGTGCTAGACAATTTCAATTTTCAATTTGACACTTGAGACAAGGGTCAATAAAATCAGAACTATTTACTCATAAATGCTAATATTGGTGTAGTATAGTGAGCAGCTGGTTGTTGGCTAGCAACCCAAAAATCAATGTTCCAGCTGCTTTTCCCTCATAGTAAAGGATGGTTAAAGTAGGGCCTGAACCTTTCGCGATACATTTTGCAATTTCAGACCAAGTAGCATAATGGATAGTCATTCCTAAGGAATTTGAAAGCTTTATCTGGATTCAGCAACAAAAGTTGTACTAGGATACAAAAATTCAGAGGGATAGATATTACAGAAGATGCACAAAGGTATAACAAAGTTAACCAATTCTTCACACTCTGCACTTTGGGACTTGGTATAGGTTCAGTAAGTTGGCCATAGCTCTGGAACCACTATAACAATTGAGCCAAAATTTTGCACATTGACCTAACACATACACATATATGCAAAAACAAGTTTTGAATGGAATCTGATGTGATCGAGTGGGGACCATTTTTTATTTTAGGACATTTGACATGGAATGATCCTTCTTCCAGCTGTTCTTCCAGTAAAGCTACTTTTACTATGAAGGAGAACAGACATATACTGTGGACTAAATCTGGTTTATTGGGAAGACTATAACTCAGACTCAGTTTACAACTCAGATTACGACTTAGTCGTTTCACAAGAACATCTTGTCTGTCAAATTTCTATCGTCAGACTCTTCTTTTTTCTTCGTTCGATATACATAATTCTACGTTGATAAAAACTGTGGGACCTCGCCACAGAGGAGCTCCATTGCGGGAAGCACGGTGCTGCAGATTCTGAGGGACTGCTTGCGAGTGTTGAAACTCATGAAGCGGGTGTCTCTCGTCACCGCACGATGCCCCAGGAGCACCCAACGCCAAAAAAAACCCGAATCGTCTCAATACCTTAACTAACAATAATAACGGTGCCTAAAGTTAGCTGAATACCAATTATGAATGATTACTCAATTATACTAACTGCTAAGGGTAAAGCTGTTTCACAAAACCGGTGAAATACACTGACGGAAAAGAAATGGCTGTACCAAGAGATAATTACATAGAGTAATAAAATTTCGGGATTACTGTTGTCTAGGTATTATATTTAAGTGATTATCATTACAAGATCACCAGTTAACGTATGCGCGATTGCAAATGTGAAATGCTGGTACATTTATAACCGCCAGAGCATTGAATACAAGCATGCAAACGTGCTTGCACTGTATTGTACAGGTGCTGGATGTCAGTTTGTGGGATGGGGTTTCATAACTGTTGTATTTGGTAGGTCAAGACATGGTTGGTTAATGCTGTTTGTGGATGATGCTGGAGTTGTCGGCTTATGATGTCCGGTATGTGGTCAATTGGAGACAGATCTGGTGACTGAGTGGGCCAAGTCAGCACGTCGGCATGCTAGGTTACGAGAGAAGTTTGTGAGTGGGCATTAGCCTACTGGAAAACCCCCCCTGGAACGAGAAAATGGCCATCTTGCACAAGAAATACCAAGAACGGATGAAAATATCACGGGAGCAAAATTGCGGTGAGATTTCTACAGCACACGAAACCTTGTTGACTCTAAGCCAGCAGTAAAGAAGCACCCTACATTCGATAGCACTTGCTGTAACGCCAGTCCAATGAGTCAGTCGATGCCTTCTGTGATATGATCCGTCTGCCGCGACCATACAGGTATAAAGGAAAGGAGAAGCCGACTGATACTCAGGTCTGCCCGGAGAGTGTGGTCAGAAGACTCGTTTTCACCTGTACTACTGTGCAGAGCTGCAGATTTTTTACTTGATAATTCCGACTTGTATTCATAGTCATTCCACTCCAAACGGTGATATGGTACAGGATGGAAATCATCAAAAAACGATTCATGGTCAAAAACTTTAATGGCACATAGGAGCGCAATACAGCTGAAGAACTCATAATGGCATGCAGACACAAAGATGAAAAAGGAAGAGTCATAGATATACGATCAAAGATACACGATAGTGCTCCATTGGTCGATGGTCGCCATAGAGTCTCCCCTTCCCCTAGGAATTGCAGAGCACTGGCAGGTGCAGAGCAGACGATGCCATCTACGACAAAACCTCACATCCACTCAGATCGACAACTTGATGTCTCATGCGGAAGCTTGGTAGGTCATTGGCCGGAGTGATGTCGAATGGGGACGATGATAGACAGCTGTAAGAGAAAATTTTCGCTAAACTAAGATCCAGGTCGGCATAGGATGGAAACTCTAAAAAGTTGAGGAAGCGGACATGCATGGTGGAAGTATCGTCTCAATGTGGTGGTGAGATGATGATAAAAAGACTGCCCACTCCTGATCTCAATAGAGAGGTCGTTGACATTGACACCAGTGACATTAACACTGAACACAGCGGGAGTCGGGAGTGTAGTGGTTTTAGGAGGGAGGTTGACACACAGTACTTCACTATTGCTGCACACATCAGTCAAAACACTGGGGGACAAGGTGGAAACCTCAAGGGGGTATGACTCACTGTCAGAGCACATATTGTACATCATATGACGGAAAGACAAACCTGAGGCTGTGGAAAGAGGGGAGGGATTGTCGGATGTGTCGAGAGGGACAGTAGGTGTGGAATGAGTAAGGTCAATGGAGAGTGACCAGCTGGGTTTTAATTGATTCACCAAGACCATGTGACGTTTGCCTCTAAGTATGTTGTCGTAGCTGTTCTGTCTGTGAGTGAAGATTTTGTGAGGATCTGAGTAAGGAGGATGGAATGAAGCACAAACAGAGTCATCACAGAGCATTACATAATCACAAGTAGCTTGTTCTTTGTGGACAAAATCATGGGGTAGAGAAGGTGGCTGTGGAGGCGACATAAGGATGTGCTTGATGTTTGTCTGTGTATCCAGAAGCTCATCATTCTGTGGAGGAGTAACAGGGGCAATGGTTCACCACACAGGATGTTTGTGAGTGTCATCTGGAGATCCTGCTTGTAAACAGTGTATATACCTAAATGGCTCATGGTAGTGTTGCTGACCATGAACTGCTGTGGCACTTAAATGTCACCTGAAGTGTGCCATTGTTCATGAGAGCATTGCTCTGTGGGTAATGTGTTGTGAAAATGTGAACAGCGCGCAGTTCGAAAAGTTTTGAGAAGAGCAAGGACTCAAATTGGCGGCCCCAGTGAGTGGTAATTGAGGAAAGGCAACTGAAGTGGGCAATCCAGGCGTTAATAAAAGCATGGGTAACCATTTCAGTTGTAGTGTCAGAAAAGTGAATGGCTTCAGTCCACCACATAACTTGGCCAACGATAGAATACAGCGAAAACTATCTTGAGGCACTATTGATCCCACAATGTCAATACAAATGTGGTGTAGGTGACTCTTGGGGATGCTGAATTGTTCAAGAGGGGGCTGGGCAGGCCATCCCACTAGACTCCTCTGACATGGAATGCGTGTGTCTGTTTAAGCATGACATTCGTTTTTTTTATTCCTGGCAAAACGAAGCATTCTGCGATTATTTTCGTGGTAGTTTTGATACCCAGGTGGGGCTGTCCTTGCAGGGATATGAAGATCGTCTGGTGTAGAGGGGCAGTCACGACTGGGCTGTGCATGCTTCCCAAGATGTCATGCATGGTGGGTGTGGGGAACCCTAGAGGAGTTGACGCTTCAGCATTAAAGAGTATTTTGTGTCCACCACCATTTCAGCTACCTCAGCATTGTTTACCTGTGAGTGTGCCAACTCGTTCATGTCGAGCAGTTTCTAGATAATGTTTATGTCGGACAAATAGCCCATGACAAAGTAACTGGACCCACGTATATACTGTAAATTTGTGGAATACTGGCAGATGAGGTCCTGAGCCTTTGAGGAGGAATGTCCTTTCCAGGGTTGTGGATGGCGTCAGCCAGCAGATAGTTGTTTGAACAGATGGTGAATTTGCATCCCTCGAAATCATTGTGAAGGTGTTTAATTGCCTTATAGATGGCAAAAAGTTCTTGGTTGAATGTTGACGATTTATGGTGAGAGGGCGAAAGTTTCTCAGAAAATAACTGAAGAGGGTCAGTTGCTTCACCAGTATGCTGCTGCAGTACTGTGCCAATCGATGTGTCACTCGTACCTGCGGTAACTGAGATGTGACCTTCAGCCACTGGGTGAGCCAGTGTGACAGCATGAGTGAGGGCGATCTCGAATAACTCGAAAGTTGCGATCATGTCGTTTGTCCATGGCACCATCCTACTGCCTGAGGTGTTCTCACCAATGAGGGTGTTGTCAATAAGGGGGTCGTGGATAGAGGTGGCATGTGGGAGGTGGTGGCGGTAAAATACCGAGGAAACTATACAGTTTATGGTAGTTTGCAGGTAGAGATTGGTTGTGAATGAGCTCTACAAGGTCAGATATCAGTCGAATGCCGTCAAACAAAATGGTAAAACTCAGGAAGGTTACACTGTCACACGTTAGTTGTGACTTTTCATGATTGATTTCGACGCTGTTGCGGTGCAGCGTCACTTTGACCAGTGTGTGCTGTTCATACTCAGCAATGGAAGATGATAAAACTAAAATTTCACTAGGATAAGTGTATGCGAATGCAAGAGAGAGTCAATAAATCCCTGCCACGTTTTGAGGTCATAAGGCATGAAGCGGAATTTCTTAATCTTGAAGACGTGATCAGTGCGGTTTTTGGAATGTAATTAGCGAACATAGGTATTTGTGGTAAGCTTTGCAGCAGTCCAGAACACTAAGTACCCATGCAGTGTTAAGCAATTGAGCAGAGTCTTCAATGTGAGAGAATGAGTAGTTATCTATGACAGTTCGAGAGGTCAGGATCCAGTAACCACCGCATAGACGAAACAAGTCATCATTCTTCTGGACAAGATGGATCAGGGAAGACTAGTTGCTGTCTGATGAGCGATTGACTGTGGCGTCGATTAATTTGCTGATGATTGACTTGGAATGTCATAACTTTTGGGGGTTAAAAGGCAGTGCGCCTTATGACATGTGGATGGACCTTCTGTTGTATTAATTCTGTGGCGCATGCCATTAGAGATCGCTGCTGGGTTGATAGCATAGAGCACTCGGGGACGGATCGTGGGAGGGATCTTGTGTAAGCAGCATGGAAGGGGCAGTGCCGAACGAGCCTGGAATTAGTACGCCAGATGCTTGGTGTAGCAGTGAATGTAGGGAGAAAATCCGAAATATCTAAGGAAGTTGATGCTGAGCACCAGTTTGTTGACGTCAACAACATGAAATGTCTGTGGGAAACACAGTTCAGATGTGAGATAGATGTGGAGATCCACAGTGCTGAGGACTTTGATGCAGGAGTTGTTGATTGTGCACAGTGTCAGCTTGGTAGCGAATATTGGCACGTCCCGTGAGCGGTCTAGACGCCTAATGACATAAGAAAAGGGGAGGATGGTCCGTCCAGTTAAATACATGGAGAAGGCTAACAGGATGTTTTGAAGGAGTATGGAACTCGGTCGGAAATATACGAAGAAACAAACAGGGCTTGGATAACTGCAGTCTTTAATTGCTCGTTGGAGCAAAACTGAATGAATGATACACTAATCCTGTCCTTGCAAATACACCTATGGAGGGAGCTACGAGGCTAATTCAGAGATGCGAACAGAGCCAGAGCAAAACTACACAAGTCCCGAGCCTGACTTGCACGGAGTTCCCTCCTGGTCCGCTGTCAGAAGTTAAATTTTTTTTATTGATTTTCAATTCCCCCCGAAGGGGGGCGGGCTGGCAACAGCTTAGTACGCTGCTCTACAGCCTACAGACTTTTTGGTAAGAAAATGAAGAAGAAAGAAAACAAGGAAAAACAGGAGATAAAATGACGACTTAAAGTGAAAAACGGCGAAAAATGCGGAAAATTAAAACAGAAAGCAAAAGGGGTTGGCAATGTCAATAAAATACACTGGAATCGGACAAGTAACACAGTAGACACACAATTAAAAAAAAAAAAAAAAAAAAAACATGGCGACAATCTGATTTATGTTCGCAAGAAATAAAAAAAAAAATCACACACAGCGACAGTATGATGGCTGTTCGCTACACGTCCATAAACATTTGCTAGCTCAAATCCGACACAAGAACAGAGTGGAAGATCACCAGAAATCAGGCCACCAGGAGGCTGCTGAATCGTTTACAGAGAGAGCTAAGGGCAGCGCTCAATCAGCACAGAAACAAGCAATGACGAAACCGCCTCACAGCCCTCAATGTAGACCTTCACACTCTATGGGAAGGAACCATGCAATTCATCAAAAGATGCGCTAGGGCGCCGCCACTGCACGGGAAGCAGGATCTGGCCTGCAGCCATGCTGAAAAGGCCAACGCCCTCGCCGACACCTTTGAGAAGCAGTTTCAAGCAGGAGAACCCCAGGGTAATGAACACAAAGAGGTAGTCCGTCGTCAGCTGGCTGTCTTCCTCAATGCTAAGGAGGACCCAGAGGACGAACCCCCACTTTTCCCCCCCCAAAGACGTGGAAAAAGTAATTAGGCCCCTCTCTTGAAAAACAGCTAGTTAAAAACCTCCAGCTCTCGGCTATTCACCTCGCGAACGTCTTCAACGAGATTACTCGTACACGCGAGTTCCGAGCATACTGGAAAGAAGCAGAAGTGGCATCGATACACAAATCAGGGAAAGACCCTTTATTCCTGGAACACTACAGGCCAATTAGCCTCTTGCAAACTCTTAGCAAAATCTATGAGCACCTCCTGCTTGTTCCCATACGAGACCACATCACCAATCAGCGACTTCTGCCGGATTTGCAATTCAGATTCCGACAGAAGCACTCTGCCCCACAACAAATCATGAGCCTGGTGGGCGCAGCCACAGAGGGCTTCAACCACAGAGGCTACTGCAGGATAGTGCTACCTGATGTAGCCAAAGCCTTCGACTCAGTATGGCATAGAGGGCTACTCTACAAGTTATACACACAGGGGTTCCCTGGGGTCATAGTCAGGTTAATCCAAAGCTATCTCACGAACAGAACTTACTTTGTCAAGGTAGAAACAGCCACCTCCACCAAAAGGCATATTCGTGCTGGGGTGCCACAGGGATCGGTCCTGGGGCCCGTTTTGTACAGTCTGTACTGTACCCCCCTCCCCCTGGTGCACACCGCACAGTATCCTCATGACACAGCCTTTTACACTCGTAATGTGAATATGAATCTGGTCATTCATAGGCTACAAAGGGTTTTTAGATAACACAGAAACCTGGGCCCATCAATCCTGAAAAGACACAGGCTATGCTGCTCACCCGGAGACTCGGGAGACTTGGGCCTCCCTTAACGCCCCTTCCCCTTCACCTGCACCTACATGGATCCCGACTCCACTGGCGCAGATTGGCCAAGTATCTCGGCGTAACCTTGGACTCGAGACCAACATGGAAACCCCACATAGACGAGGTCCACAGGAAGTCTATGCAAGAATGTCCATCCTATACCCAGTCCTCAACAGAACCAGCTCCCTTCCCTGTTCTGTAGCAGTAAATGTCTATCATGCCCTTATACAGCCAGTAATGGTGTATGCGTGCCCTGTCTGGGGATACATGGCGATGCAGGATCTGGACAAACTCCAGAGGCTGCAGAACCGCGCCCTCAGGAGGGCACTGCATCTACTCATGTGATCCCCACCGACGATCTGCACGCTGCTGTCGAGATACCCCTCCTCAAAGAAATATTCCATGATCTGGCAAGGACTTTCTGCGAGAGCACTTCCAGATTTGGAAATAACCTCATCCACTCCTTAGGTCCGTATGACATGTCCTGTGATAAGCAAAACGCCCTATGACGATCTTTGATGACTAAGTCGAAGAGAAAAATCCTAAAATCTCCAAGTCCTAATACCAATCCTAAATCCTTAAATTAACCAACATCTCGCCAACCTCAGGCAAGTACAAGAAATCACCAGAGCACCACCACAATACACAGACAGCCAAACATTCAAAGATAATCACACACACACACACACACACACACACACATTGTGGAGTAAAAGCCAACAGGCTACAAACTCCTACATACATTTCCCCAAGGAGGGGAAAGTAAAAGGTTTGTGTGTGTGTGTGTGTGTGTGAGAGAGAGAGAGAGAGAGAGAGAGAGAGAGAGAGAGAGAGGTGACAGCAGTCTGACGTTGCGATGTGTTTAACTTCAGTATTCCTCGCTTGTGTAGTGCACAATAGCTCTGCAGTTATTTTCTGTTCACTATAATCTAACTCGCGAAATTCGGTTTTTCATTCTAGATCATCTTTCAGTTCCGAGGCTCAACAGTAAGAATTTGCAAGGCCTAATGAAGTTTTGCCGTACTGTTATTATGAAGGTACTCAGTCATCCATCACACAGATAAAAATATGCGATGTATCTACTATCGCTGTATTATCATAATCATTAATTGGTGTTGTCATGGTTATTATGGAATTATTAGGTTTGTGTCGTTTCACTTACCTGTTTCTTTCCCCTCACAGAATAACATTTGACTGCATGTTGCCAAATTACTTCATTCTGGAAGTGGATGTCAATAACGCTGTTTCCAAATTCACTGTAACCAAGATGATTAATTTATGAAATAAAAATTATTGGGTATACTTGTATATTGATGTAATCTGAGATCAACACTAAAATCTCTTTTTCTCGAGGTTCATAAAAAGACTTACATTGCTTTTTTTCCCCTGACCCTCCAATGCAAATGCTGCTAAACTCTCCCACCAATACGAAGGACAAATATCCTCAAGTGGAGTTCCTGATTTGTATTCAGAACCAGATCAACTGTTTAGTTACACTATAACATTCCCTCATTCTCGAAACTGCAAATTGTAATAAAATTTTACTCTTCTATTTTAGAATTTTTTCTTTAGTTGATACATTTTGGTTTTTCAACATTAACTAATAAAAGCAGCTAACAGTTGTTATCTCACCTCCAAAACAATATCACACATTTCAACAATAAACTTTTCATGTTCTCTACTTTGTATAAAACCATGTTTGTTCCCTAAGCGCCAATAACTATATTTCATTTGACAGAGCGTTTATAAAGCTGTCAAGCTATCAATGATGATACACATTTTCGGAATATGCAGCTCATGCTTACAATGTCTATAATCATTTATAATCGCAGAGTAGTGAAATTTCTTTCTTGCTGCAGTAATATCTTTGGTGAAGCTGCCAGTTGTTGGTGTCAGAAGTGTGTAGTCTTGTCAGCTGAGTGTATTTGTGTATTCGTCTTCATGTCGAGTGATGTTATTGTCGGTTAATTGATTGGTTCAGAGCCTGACTCCAGTAAAGGATAAACTGTTATGGATTTGTAATTATTGTGCTTGGAATGGTTTTTTTGTTTAGAAACATTGGTCTCCGATATGTGAATTATGTTTGAACAACTTGGAAGGTACCGTAGTATAAATTACGTCGGCTATTTGTATATGTATAGGGCATTTTTTTTGGATCCTCTTTTGACTGTCAGAATTTTTACGTAAGAAAACTTCAGATTCTAAATTAAGTGAAATTCATACTTCTCCTGGAATATTGTAAAATTGACACTGTAATACCTTTTTAGAACATAAGAAACTTCAAAATACTTGTAGCTAATAATCAAACTGATTTTTTTCTGTATAATAGCAACTGTTATCACCCACAGAGTAATATAGTATGGAAAATCAATGTCTTTTTTTTTTATTAATTTGTTCGCGTAAGGATCCGGTATTTCATGTAACAGTTTATTGATAATTCCCGGCGTTTCGTGAATACGTTAGTTTGACAGTTTCCTGCTGTCTTCAGCCCTTTACATATACTTTCCATACGTGATTGATATTTCGGATTTTGTATTTGTAAATTGGTAATCTTAAGGATGAATTCCCGGGTACCGTAAATTTCCCACACTGCAATTAATAGTAGTCTAGCCTTGTGTTAGAATGATGTGAACACTTTGATTGTTGTGACGATTTATGTTTGCGCTGAACTCCAGTCTGTAAAACAATATTTTAAGAGAATGTAAAAATATTGAAAGAGAAAATTACTCAGAATAATATGATTAACCCCAAATGGACACTGAGATATTATGTGTTTGTAACTATAGGAATGCTGTTTCCTCTATCAAATTACTGCCTGTTATACTGTCAACTAGTTTTCAAGTTTGCCATATTCCTATGGATCACCACTCGTTGTGAACACATTTACTGTTAAGTGTTAACCACTGTATGTCTCACACATAGTATTACGTTACGAAAGTGACAAAAGGTGTGATATTGTTTTGGAGGTGAGATAACAACTGTAACGTGCCTTGTATTAGATATTGTTGAAAAACCAAGCTGTATCAACTAAAGAAAAATTTCTAAAGAAAGAAGAGTAAAATTTTGATTACAATTTGCAGTTTTTAGAATGAGGGAATGTCATACTGTAATTTTGAAAAGCTCAGGAGTGGGGAATTCAGACAAACCATGTAGGACACAGAATCTCCATTAAACTAGACACACGTCTAATGATGAAAAGCATTATCTAAAATCTGATGCAAATCTATGTTGAAAGTGTTAAAAGATCATAATTCCAAACCACTGAAGAAGAAGAAAGAGTCACGAACCACATTTTTGTGTATTTGCTCTGTTAAAAACAAACTTCAAGTAGTATCTGAGAAAAACTAAGTTGTGAAATGCAATAAAATATTATTATATTTACAGACTTATTGCAAGGTTGACATTGGCATGAAAAGCTGCAAATGTGTGAAGAGATCAGTTGACAGTTTTTCCACGATACAAAAGAAACACTAAATGGAAATCCTCATTCCAAAATTAAGGCTTCTTTCATTTAGCTGAACTCCCCTTTCAAATTCAACCTAGTTATTGTGATCCTCAGTCTGAGGACTGGTTTGATCCAGTTCTACACACTAGTTTGTTCTGTACAAGTCTTCCTCTCTGAATAACTACTGCTACCTTCATCCTTTTGAACTTTCTTATGGTATTCATCTCTTGGTATCCCTCTATAATTCCCCTCCCCCCACCCCCTCTCTTCCCTGTGCTTATCTCCAGTACTGAGTTGGTCTCTCTCGATGTTTCAGAATATGTCTTACCAACCAATCCCTCCTTTTATTCAAGTTGTGAAACATATCTTTTCTCTCCCATTCTATTCAATACCTCCTCATCAGTTATATGATCTATCCTTTGATCTTCAGCATTTGAAAACCTTCTATGAACAGTTGATCATTCGTGTTTCACATCCATACAAGGCTACACTCCAAACAAATCCCTTCAGAAAAGGCTTCCTAAATGAATATTTGACATTAACAAATTTCCCTTTTTCAAAAATACTTTTCTTGCTGTTGCCAGTCTGCGTTTTATATCCTCTGTTCCGCCACCATCTGTTACATTGTTGCCCAGAATTGCAGATCAGTCCTATTTTGTCTCTCATTTCTTGATATTATTACCCCAGCTTTACTCATTTTAATTTGACAACATTCTTAACCTTTGTTTTGCTTGCATAGGTATTCATATTATAACTTATTTTCAAGGCATTCTTCACTCTCTTCAGGTGCTAGCCCAAGTCTCTTGCTGCCTCTGATGGAGAATTTTTATTCCAAATCTCTCCTTTATTTTCTTCGTGTTTGGTATATCTTGAATAAAATGACATTTTGATTGACATACTGAAGTTTACCTTCTTGTCACTTATGTTGACCAGTGAAGGCAAATTCCAGAGTAATTTCCTTGAAAATGTCACAAATTTCATTTGCCAATTGGGGCTAGGCTTCATCCACAGTTGTGACTTCGTTCATGGAATTTCAGTTCGTACCTTTCCAGATTGCCTCGCCATTGTTGGAATATGTGCCATAGGAGGCATCATGTTGAAAAGTATGAAAAAGTTTTCACAAGCTCTGAGACCAGCATTTGTGAAAATGGGTCATTTATGTTTTAAAGATTAGAAACTTGAGCATACCTGTAATCAGTGAATTTGAGCATTTCTTTCAGTAGTTAAAAAACATACTAAGTAATGTGCTTATTTTTGTAGTTATGGACAGTAGACGTAAGTAATGTGCTTAAAAAAAGTCTTAGTAAGTGCGCAGTAGTGCGGATAATTTATGCTCCTGACATTGATGGGTCAGTATTTATTATAAATATGTATAATGTAAACAGCACTAACAAATGTTTCTTTGAAGAGACTGCCTAAAATTTAAGATTCTTGTGCAAAGTATACATATAAAAAAAAAGTCAAGTCAAGCCTGTGGCACTCAGCCTGTGGACTGGCATTTGGCCAGAGAGTGTGCATAACACAGCCTTTTGTATGTCACGGCACTTGAGGAGGGGGGGGGGGGGGGTGAGTCCATCACTCCAGCTGCCTCTTACCTTCCCTGGGAAAGAGTGGCAGTATTCATTTTGATAGCAGTCAAGGTAGACCAGGGACCACCCTGGAAGTTCTAGAATTCATTCTCTCATCTGCTGAGCATTGAACCTGGTATCTCCATTGCCAGTATCAAGTACTGTACTCTATTTTCCAGACCACGGCCACCCATATTATAGATACCATGAAAAAATATGTAAAATTTGTGGATAAAGATCATGTAAGCATTGCTAAAATCTGCATAACTCCAGCGTGCTGTGTAGAGTGGGACAGCAACTCATTTTTAGATTGTTATGCAAAAAGAGATGCCTAGATTTGCAACTAAAATCGATGTTTATTTAGTCAGTGATCAGTTTCTGGCGACACCCATTCTTAAAGCAACCTATGTATGGAAGTCAAAATTACAATTCATCCAAACACATTGTTTAATTACTGCAAAGCATAAATGGATAGCATATCACAACCAATGCATTCCGATGTTTGCCAGGTAAAATGTCTTATCACAATAGCAGTAAACAGAATCCATACAGAAGCATATCGTCCTAACTAATGTTTGTTAACAAATTACACTAGTCAAGTCATAAGCTACTAGAAAACCTAGGGAAGATGGTGTCGTCTTCTAGCCATGGTCAAGGAAACCTAAGAGAGCTGGTGCCCTCTTTGGGCCATGATTCTTTTATTTCGGGAAAGGTTGTTTCCATAGCAATGCATAGTGTTCAAAAACAAGCAGCATACAAAACTATTACATAACATATGTGCCACATACATATATTTTGTATGTGTGCTTATGTACATGCACAAAATATGATGTAAATACTAAGCCTTAATTTAGAGATCCACAGAGGGTAAGGCCTGTATGCCATAAGGCATGAAAATGTCAATAGTCGTCATAGAATTATAATGCAGCATTGCTATATTGTAGCCTACATAGTATTGCCATTACGTATCACAGTTGTGGCCAAGTTGCCAAACATGAGCATAGATCACAAACAAAGTTTTACAAAACATGCCATGTAAAGACATGCACAAGCATAGTTATATTTTAAACTTTGGAATTAAAAATAGACCAATCTGTATCATGCATAGAGAGAGATACAACGATAAGATTATCTGCAGAATTAATTACATAAAATAAACAGTAATTATACAAACAGTAGCATCCGAGTATCCAATACAATGCCCAGGGTGTGATGAAAGGGTTTGAATGTGGCGGGCGAAACTCAGAAACAAGGGGGAAGGAAGGAGATGGGAAAAGGTGGCAAGGGGGAGTCTAAATTGAGGGTGCTAGCAAAGTAAGCTGCAATGTTTATTTCCAAATGCACAATCCACTGATAAATATACCATATAAAATATAAGCTATGCATTACCATAAATATTTTCCACAATTAATACGTAAAAATATTTTTGGAAAAACTGTATGCGTACCATGATGTAAAAATGACAAAACATAAAATGACTGGGACTTACCTCTTTCAGGCACAAGTTGCTCTCAAGGCATATAGGACAAACATTCCAAAAAGTATTGTGAATGCCCACAATGTTGAGTGAGTAAGCACACACATTTTTCTGGAAGGCATGGTCTTACCAAAAGTAGACTTAGTAAGAGGCACCCACATTACGCCGTTAGTGATTAAAAGTAAATAATTAAATTGTGTTGTTGTTGTGGTCTTCAGTCCTGAGACTGGTTTGCTGAAGCTCTCCATGCTACCCTATCCTGTGCAAGCTTCTTCATCTCCCAGTATTTACTGCAACCTACATCCAACTGAATCTGCTTAGTGTATTCATCTCTTGGTGTCCCTCTAAGATCTTTACCCTCCAATGCTAAATTTGTGATCCCTTGATGCCTCAGAACATGTCCTACCAACCGATCCCTTCTTCTTGTTAAGTTGTGCCACAAACTCCTCTTCTCCCCAATTCTATTCAATACCTCCTCATTAGTTATGTGATCTACCCATCTGATCTTCAGCATTCTTCTGTAGCTCCACATTTCGAAAGCTTCTATTCTCTTCGTGTCCAAACTATTTATTGTCCATGTTTCACTTCCATATATGGCTACACTCCATAGATATACTTTCAGAAACGACTACCTGACACTTAAATCTAGACTCTGTGTTAACAAATTTCTCTTCTTCAGAAACGCTTTCCTTGCCATTGCCAGTCTACATTTTATATCCTCTCCACTTCGAGTATCATCAGTTATTTTGCTCCCCAAATAGCAAAACTCCTTTGCTACTTTATGTGTCTCATTCCCTAACCTAATTCCCTCATCATCACCGGAGTTAATTCAACTACATTCCATTATCCTCATTTTGCTTTTGTTGATGTTCATCTTATATCCTCCTTTCAAGACACTGTCCATTCCGTTCAACTGCTCTTCCAAGTCCTTTGCTGTCTCTGACAGAATTACAATGTCATCGGCGAACCACAATGTTTTTATTCCTTCTCCATGGATTTTAATACCTACTCCGAACTTTTCTTTTGTTTCCTTCACTGCTTGCTCAATTTACAGGTTGAATAACATCGGGGAGAGGCTACAACCCTTTCTCACTCCCTTCCCAACCACTGCTTCCCTTTCATGTCCCTCGACTCTTATAACTGCCATCAGGTTTCTGTACAAATTGTAAATAGCCTTTCGCTCCCTGTGTTTTACCCCTGCCACCTTCAGAATTTGAAAGAGAGTATTCCAGTCAACATTGTCAAAAGCTTCTTCTAAGTATACAAATGCTAAAAATGTAGGTTTGCCTTTTCTTGATCTTTCTTCTGAGATAAGTCATAGAGTCAGTATTGCCACACGTGTTCCAACATTTCTACGGAATCCAACTGATCTTCCCCGAGGTCGGCTTTTACCAGTTTTTCCATTCATCTGTAAAGAATCCGCGTTAGTATTTTACAGCTGTGACTTATTAAACTGATAGTTCGGTAATTTTCACTCCTGTCAACACCTGCTTTCTTTGGGATTGGAATTATTATATTCTTCTTGAAGTCTGAGGGTATTTCACCTGTCTCATATATCTTGTACACAAGATGGTAGAGTATTGTCAGGACTGGCTCTCCCAAGGCCGTCAGTAGTTGTAATGGAATGTTGTCTGCTCCCGGGGCCTTGTTTTGACTCAAGTCTTTCAGTGCTCTGTCAAACTCTTCACGTAGAATCATATCTCCCATTTCATCTTCATCTACATTCTCTTCCATTTCCATAATATTTTCGTCAAGTACATCGCCCTTGTGTAGACCCTCTATATACTCCTTCCACCTTTCTGCTTTCCCTTCTTTGCTTAGAACTGGGTTTCCATCTGAGCTCTTGATATTCATACAAGTGGTTCTCTTTTCTCCAAAGGTCTCTTTAATTTTCCTGTAGGCAGTATCTATCTTACCCCTAGTGAGATAAGCCTCTACATCCTGACATTTGGCCTCCAGCCATCCCTGGTTAGCCCTTTTGCACTTCCTTTTGATCTCATCTTTGAGACATTTGTATTCCTTTTTGCCTGCTTCATTTACTGCATTTTTATATTTTCTCCTTTCATCAATTAAATTCAGTATTTCTTCTGTTACCCAAGGATTTCTATTAGCCCTCTCCTTTTTACCTTCTTGATTCTCTGCTGCCCTCACTACGTCATCCCTCAAGGCTACCCATTCTTCTACTACTGTATTTCTTTATCCCATTCCTGTCAATAGTTCCCTTATGCTCTCCCTGGAACTCTGTACAACCTCTGGTTTAGTCAGTTTATCCATATCCCATCTTCTTAAATTCCCACCTTTTTGCAGTTTCTTCAGTTTTAATCTACAGTTCATAACCAATAAATTGTGGTCAGAGTCCACATCTGCCCCTGGAAATGTCTTACAATTTAAAACCTGGTTCCTAAATCTCTGTCTTACCATTTTATAATCTATCTGATATCTTTTAGTATCTCCAGCATTCTTCCATGTATACAACCTTCTTTTATGATTCTTGAATGAAGTGTTAGCTATGATTAAGTTATGCTCTGTGCAAAATTCTACCAGACGGCTTCCTCTTTCATTTCTTACCCCCCAATCTATATTCACCAGTGGTTTTTTTTATTTTATTTTTTTTAATTTTCCTTTTCCTGTTGTCGAATTCCAGTCACCCATGACTATTAAATTTTTGTCTGTCCGCACTACCTGAATATTCTTTTATCTCATCATACATTTCATCAATTTCTTAATCATCTGCAGAGCTAATTGGCATATAAACTTGTACTACTGTAGTAGGTGTGGGCTTCGTATCTATCTTGGCCACAATAATGCGTTCACTATGCTGTTGGTAGTAGCTAACCCGCATTCCTATTTTTTTTTTATTCATTATTAAACCTACTCCTGCATTACCCCTATTTGATTTTGTATTTATAACCCTGTATTCACCTGACCAGAAGTCTTGTTCCTCCTGCAACTGAACTTCACTAATTCCCACTATATCTAACTTTAACTTATCCATTTCCCTTTTTAATTTTTTCTAAATTTATAAATGAGGAAAGGCATAGGGAGCAGATGGAGGGAGGCTAAAGTGCTAAAGACATCTAGGATGAAGATCATAGCTAAGTAAGGTGCAGTTAGTATTTAGACTATACAGGATATAAATGAGCATAAATTACAATTCGAATACAATTAAATAAAATACCCACTGT
Source organism: Schistocerca gregaria (assembly GCF_023897955.1). NCBI lineage: Eukaryota > Metazoa > Arthropoda > Insecta > Orthoptera > Acrididae > Schistocerca > Schistocerca gregaria. The sequence continues at coordinate 115,860,320 of NC_064928.1, read as the reverse complement.
AGCAACTGGTATACAACCTCATGTGGGCGGACGCGCATTGTTGCATAATAATGGGAAGGAGGCAGGCATAGTCGGTGGAGAGTGAGGGCAGAGAGAAAAGATAATGGAGATCCTAAAGAAAGGACGGGAGAGGAGAATGAGAAACAGGAAGGCTGGGGAAATTGGGTTGCAGTTGGGGGGAAGGGGGGTTCATAATGAGAAGGAAAAGTTTTGGGAAATAGGACATATTGAAAGTGGGAACACAGGGGTAATAGGGAACCCATGGGGAGAGGGGGGTGGGAGACAAACATTCTAAATAATTGCAGAAAAATGGGTTACAGCATATTCATGAAGAGAGTAAAGAATCTGTTAAACTGAAAATCTACTTGTTCGTTTAGAATTTTGTCAGGTTCTTTTCTTTTGTTCTTAAAATTTCCAATTGTCACTGACAACCATCTGCATCCTCCTTGTTGCATAAGGCTTGACTTCTAAAGTACAATCTGTATTATCGATGGAAGGGTTCCCCTTTAGGAGATGCTAATTGAATGTGGCCTTATTGTTCGGTTTAAAATTCTCTTTATAACAGATGATAAAATTTCTACCTGTTTGGCCTGTGTAGTAGGTGATACACTTCAAGGAACCAAATTCAAATTGAACTTATAGACTTTTTGTTTAACAGATCCTTTGCTCTCTCTAGGAATGTGCTATAATCCATATTTCTGCAATAATACAGGGTGTACATAAAGTCTGGGAACACTTTCAATTATTTACTGCACAATAATCAAACATTGTACAGATATTATACATATGTCATTTTGAAGAGAAACCCTGAAAGCTTGTTTTCGTGTATACCGCCACAGCGTAGTTTGGTAATTTGCCGATAGTAAGCGCTAGTCGAAAACATGCTGAGTTCAAGTGTGGAGTGAGCTGTTTCATGAAATGGCTCCCCGATCACCAGCTCTCACTCCGTGTGACTTTTTTCTGTGGGGACTTATTAAATGTATCGCCTCTACCATGTGATGTAGCAGAGCTGCGCGAGAGAATATGGGAAACGACTGCCACAGTTGACGATGCCATGCTGGGAAGGGTATGGCAATAATTCGATTACTGTATTGACATGTGCCGGGTCACTCATGGTTTGCTTATCTAATTGAAAGGGTTCCCAGACTTTACGTACACCCTGAATAGAATGCCCCTCGTACATTCCGCGCCAACCACCACCTGCTGCCAATCACCCTTTGCACCCAGTTTCCCTTTCTACAACTTTTCCTTCTTGTTCCCCCACCCCCTGCCAGTTGCAACAGCAATTTCCTCACCCTTCCTACTTGTCCTTTGCTCACTTTTCCTTTCTCCCCATCTTAACACCACACCACAGCCCACTTCCTTAGAGCCCTTTGTTACCTTTGAAAACCTCCTGTGGATGTTGATTGTTGAATCAGTTTGCAGTAAGAAGTGTTTGAGGTGATCTAGTTTTCCAAGTGTCATTATGTTTTTAGCCTTGAGAATGGCTTATGCACGTTAGATTGTGTAGCAGTTGCTACAGTGTGCTATTTTATTCAGTTTGATGTATTCATTATATTCAGATTGTAATTTATGCTCATTTATATCCTGTTTAGTTTTGAATACTTATTGTACCCTAATAGTCTATATCTTCATCTTAGAAATCTTTTGCACTTTAGCCTCCCCTTTCTGCTCCCTATTTCTTTCCTTATTTATAATTTTGTTATTTACTTTAATCACTTAATTATATAGCTGTGATGTCTTATCTTTGGTAGGATTATACCTTCTTGAAAAGATTTGTGTTCTTACTCGCACAGTGTTGCGGGTATTTACAATGTAGTTTGAAATGTTTGTCCTGTATACAGTGAGAGCAGCCTATGCTTGACAGTGTTAAATTCCAGCCATTATGTTCAGTCATTTTATTTTATGGTACACTGTTTTTCTAAAAATAATTTTATGTATAGGGTTAAATTTTCAAACTGCTGTAGAAATAACACCACTGGTCTTAATGATGTCAAATTGCAACAGAATATTACCAGAGAAGGGGGAAATGTTTGACAGAAGAACAATAAATAGTTACAAAATGCAGCTATAGATGGTGCTGGAAGCATCATAATTTAATAGTGGTTGACTAAAAAGACAAATGAATCATACAACAATGTCTAAGGTGTACGTCTGACATTAAAAGGATTGTATTACTCAGTGTGCATGGGTGTGTAGATGTGATACTGTTAGCTATGCAAGCCCATCCACCATGGCTAGGTCATCTCTCATCAAATGGGAAAAACTCGGTTTTTAACTATCCTGAGGTAAAAAGATCACAAAAAGCATCACTCACATCAGTTTTTAATTGTCCTGATTCCAAAAACTACATAAAAAGCATCAATCAAATTGGATTATTAAATTCCATGTGACTGGTGCAAAACATGTTCTGTATGATGTCCACTGTTCACTGCAAAACGTTGAAATCGAGAAACAGCATGTTCCACAACTGATCAAAGTGTTTCTAGGGTCACATTCAGAATGTTTGCGCAATTTATGCCTTCAGTGCAGCTCAGTTTGCAAGCAGGACACTGACCACAACATATTTCAAATAGCCCCACAGCCAGAAGTCACAAGGATTAAGACAGGTGATCGGCACAGCCAGGCTATAGGGAAATGGTGGCTGGTAATTCTAGCATTTCCATAATGGCGCTACAGCAGCTGCTTAACTGGAGTTGCTATGTGCGGAGGTGTGCCATCTTGCATCAAAATGATCCCATCTATACATCCACGCTTTTAGAGAGCTGGAATTATGTGGTTGTGCGAAATACACTCATTGTGCTTACCAGTGACGGTACAGGTAACAGGACCAGAAGCACCTGTCTCTTCAAAAAAGTATGGCCCAATGATAAATGATGCCGTAAACCTGCACCACACAGTGGCCTTATCAGTATGAAGTGGTACTGGTTGATCTGCATGTGGATTTTCCTTTGCCCATATTCGGCAATTCTGTGTATTGACATATCCTGTCAAATGGAAGTGGGCTTTGTCTGTCCACAAAATCTTCCACAGCCAATCATTGTCCACTTCCATGCGAGCAAGGAATTCTAAAGCAAAGGTCTCTCTTGCTGGAAGCTCAGCAGGAAGCATCTTGTGCACATGACTAATTTTGAATGGATATCAAAGAAGAATGTTTCATAGGATTTTATGCACTGTGCTCACGGGTATGTCCAATGTTTAGGCAGTTCTCTGTGCACTACACATTTGCACACCACCACTCATCTCCTCCTGCGTTGCTGTGGCCACTGCTTCCACTGACATCAAATCAATTCGTTTCCTCCCTCTACCAGATTGCACACCAAAAGAACTCGTCTTTTCGAATTTCCGGATCTTTTTCTCTAGACCCATGGCAGTCATCAGACGAATGCCTTTTTTCAAACCCTTCAGTGTTCAGAACTTCTGCAGAGTGATGTGTGCACAGGCATCATTCTTGTAATACAGCTTTACAGATACAGCATGATCATGCATTGAGACAGTTATGGCAAATGTCACAGATGCAAAAGGAGGAAAAGCCATGTACTCAGTGTGTTTATACCAACTTTAATGGGTCTCTCGCATGACAGGTGTTTTCATTTACATATTCTGAAATGTACAGCACCATCTATTGATCAATTTTCACATTATTTTTTTTTTCTTCTGCTTATGTTTTCCCTCTCCTCCAATAATATTCCATTGCAATTTGACCTCATTGTGACCAGTGGTGTTATTACTAAAAATTTTAGCTTTAATTATAATCACCCCATATAACTGTGGAAAATGTTTATTGCACATTTGTAAATAAACGTTACACCTTACTTTGGTAGAATCCTCTCAATTTGGACTCCTTCTTGTCACCTTTTCCGGCTTTCCAGGCCGCCCCCCCCCCCCCCCATGCACACGCACACACCCTCTCCCCTCCGCTCCCGAGCTTTTCTTGCCCTATTTTAACCCTTTCAGCTCATCCACTTCGTTTCCATACTGCTTCTGCTTCCCTTTCCACCGCCTGCTTCCCTTTCCACCGCCTGCTTCCCTTTCCACCGCCTGCTTCCCTTTCCACCGCCTGCTTCCCTTTCCACCGCCTGCTTCCCTTTCCACCGCCTGCTTCCCTTTCCACCGCCTGCTTCCCTTTCCACCGCCTGCTTCCCTTTCCACCGCCTGCTTCCCTTTCCACCGCCTGCTTCCCTTTCCACCGCCTGCTTCCCTTTCCACCGCCTGCTTCCCTTTAATCCCCCTTCCTCCTTCCTCTCATGCTTCCTATCATAGGAATTGTATTGATTGCTCAGATGTTACTGTTTACTTTTTATTTCATGTAATTACTTCTGCATGTGATCTTACTGTTGTATTTCTCTTTATGCATGACATAGACAGGTCCATTTTTAATCTAAAAGTGTAAAAAAAATAACTAGGCTTGTAGATATCTTTTAGTGGCATGTTTTTTTAACTTTGATTAAACATTTGTTTGCGGTTTGCGCTCATGTTTGGCATCCTTGCCACAACTGTGCTATGGAATGGCAGCACTATGTAGGCTACAATGTAGCAATGCAGTGTTGTAATTTAATGAAGACATATTGACATTTTCATGCCTTATGGCTTGTAGATCTTACCCTCTTTGGATCTGTAAGTTGGACCTTAGTATTACATCATATTTTGTGTGTAGATAAGCACGTATACAAAGTGTATGTATGTACCACACACATTATGTAATCTGTTTCATACACTGCTTGTTTTGTAAGACTGTGAATTGCTATGGAAACAATCTTTCCCAAAATAAGATAATCACAGCCCAAAGAGCCCCCCTGCCCCCCTTCCTTAGGTTTCCTAGTAGCTTCCAGTTTGACCAGTATAATTCGTTAACAAATGTTACTTGGGACCATACGCATATGTATGCATTTCGTTTACTGCTATTTTGTCAGACATTTTATAGGGCAAACATTGGTATGTAGTGTCGTGATGTGCTGTCCATTTATGCTTTGCACTCATATTCAAAGCAAACATGTGTTTGGATAAATTGGAATTTTTACTTTTATACATAGGTTGGTTTGAGAATGGGCATAGCCCAAAACTGGTCAGCTACTAAACAAACACCCATATTAGTTGCAACTCTGACTGTCCCTTTTTTGCACCACAGTCACTAAAATTCCTTTATTGATTGATAGTTTCACCTCATTGTGGAGCCCTCTTCAGATTAAAAAGATAGTAAATAGCATATAAGAGGAGAACAATAGTGAAATTCCTTTGATATTTAAAGTTACATAATTTGATACGCACCAGTAAAAATTATTACTTAATTCTGTGTCTGTCTGCCACCAGACATTACACATTGTCGTAATGTGTTGAGCTGAATCGCTCTTATTGTCATGTACATACTGAAAAATGCATAGGTTGTGACAAAAATAAAGATGTGCCAAAGCATATTTGGATAAGTGGTATGTTCGTATTTTTGATCACGATCTAGAAAATTTTCCAGTGTGTACATGACAACAAGAACTATTCAGCTCAACAGGTGGTGGTGGTGGTGGTGGTGGTGGTGGTGGTGAAAATGCCTGGTGGCTGATACACACAGAATTAAGTAATAATTTTTATTGATATGTTTCATGTAATGGAAGTTTGAATATTAAATGTATTTTTCTATTGCTCATCTCTTATATGATATTCCATGTATTTGAGATCTGTCATTGAGCTGAAACTAGTACGGTAATTAATAAGGAATTTTAGCAAACTTGACCTAAGTTTTTTATCCACAAATTTTGACACTACGGATCACACTATTTGACAGTGGCAGATGACATAAAGTTATGCAAATAGTTTGTTACAAAATATAAAATGCAATGGCTGAAATTCAATAATTGTGGAACATATAGAATTACTAAAGAACTGCATGAGTACTTCACTGAGAACTATTTAAGCAAATAATTTGAATTAAATCCACTGAACTGAAATGGATGGAGACAAAAGCAATAACATCAGCGAAGATGCAGTGAATGAAGTGGTGTCAGTGAAATCTATTCAGAACTACTGAACATACAATTTAGTGAAAATGTGAGTAATGAAATTTTTTCCAGAGTTCCTGCTTCTCATGAATCATTAATTGCTGGTTGCTCCGGAAGTAGTGGAGAGATGCAGAGTGAAAATTCGTAAGACAGCAGTTTATATGCTGCAAATGCGGTTGATTTATTTTAAGTATGTTGTGTGTTGTACTTATTGGTAACACAGTTTTTTGTCTCCCAGGAATGTAAGGAGGTAATTGTTACTGAAATAGTGTAGTTAGTGGTATTGTTCTGAAATGTAAATAGCTGTACCAAGTGTTTATTTAATCTAGGTTAAAGTGTATTTACAGTAATTGGCAGTTCTTGTGTTGTGTGGTGATATTGGCAATTAACTGGTGGTGGTAGCAGGCAACCAGGTTATAGTGTACAGTAGTCAATGAGTAAGTCTGTATCTAATGACTGCTTTTGGCAGAAGATATGAATCAGTTAAGTTTGTTTTCAATATGGAGAGTGCCAAAAATAACTTTTACTGTATTTTTAGGTTGGTTACTGGTTTTTGCATTTAGCTACTGAATGGAATAAAACTATATGCTGACAGACTGACCAGTAGTAAGGACGAGCCAATTTTGGCTTGGGAAGTGGAAATTTGCCTGTCAGTTTGTGAAGCCAACGAATCTCAACATGAAAATAAGATTGCTGTAATATATGGATGTGTAGGGTAGCCCAAGATATATGTTCATCATTGCAGTAACTCCACGTATGTTGTATTTTCAGTTTTGCAATGATGTGATTAGATTCTGGTGTAATTGATCAAAATACTACCTAATTTTATTACGAACCATAAAGAATTATAAATGCACATTGTAATTTCATATTGACAACTGACTCGCAATTTGTTGTATTTACTTTCCACAACACATCACATCACACAAGTTGTTACTGTCATTAGCATGCAAGACAAGAGCCGTTTTACCCTTAATGTATCTACTGATGAACAATTTTTTAGTTTGTCCGGCTATTACTGCTTTGATTTCTTGATATAGGAATTTCTGTTTATTACTGCAATCTTGATGTGGGAACTCATATTGCTGTAAAGAATTTGTTACTTCTTTGTACTTTCCTGCAAGTCTCTTTGTCTCCAGCCCATTATTTCACTTGTTGCACTTGATCTAATACTATAAAAAATTAGTAATAATATATGTAAATATGTAAGTGATCAAGAATATCACTTCCTGGAGCAGAATACAGTACTAATAATTTAAAAACCACCAATATGAGTTATAAATTAAACTATCATAAATATATTCTGGGAAATTTAAAGTAAGCTGCATGGTAGATTTGCAGACAGTATACACTTATTCTTTAGCTTTATGCTAAGTTATTGGTCATTAATATGGGCATGCTGTTAACAGCTAACATTTTATTGATTATATACTGCAGGTCTTAAACTGCCAATATGAGACGGTATAGAGTCCAATATGGAACCTTAATACCGCAAGGGAATAAGAGGGGTATCTGTTCACGTGGCAGGATGTTCCGGTCTCGGTCCCCGGAGCAGCTGAAGACCAAGAAGACTGGGTCATGGTATCCATGTTCATCGAATTCCAAAGGCCTCGCAGCAGGTGATGTGGAAGTAAGTGTGACTGCTTTCAAATCATTCCTGGACATTACTGAGACTTCAGCACTGTTCCATAATTCTGCCTCTAGCAGAGTGTTTACACATGCCCAAAACCTACCTACACATATCTCTCTCCCTCTGTGTGTGTGTGTGTGTGTGTGTGTGTGTGTGTGTGTGTGTGTGTGTGCGCTAACGTGTGTGCGCGTGCGCTAACGTGTGTGCGCGTGCGCTAACGTGTGTGCGCGTGCGCTAACGTGTGTGCGCGTGCGCTAACGTGTGTGCGCGTGCGCTAACGTGTGTGCGCGTGCGCTAACGTGTGTGCGCGCGCGCTAACGTGTGCGTGCGTGCGCGCGCGCGCGAACGTGTGCGTGCGTGCGCGCGCGCGCGCGAACGTGTGCGTGCGCGCGCGCGAACGTGTGTGTGCGTGCGTGCGTGCGCGCGCGCGCGCGAACGTGTGTGTGCTTGCGTGCGCGCGCGCGAACGTGTGTGTGCGTGCGTGCGTGCGCGCGCGCGAACGTGTGCGTGCGTGCGTGCGTGCGCGCGCGCGCGCCAACGTGTGCGTGCGTGCGTGCGCGCGCGCCAACGTGTGCGTGCGTGCGTGCCAACGTGTGCGTGCGTGCGTGCGCGCGCGCGCGCCTGTGTTTGTGTGTCCGTCCATGCGTTTATATATGACAATAAGTAACAGTAGCAGATATTATTTCAAAAACAAATGTCTGCAGTTCTTCGATAAAAAATTATCCAAATTGGCCCTCAAATCTTCTATAATATTTTCAAACCTTCAACATACCGACTGTCTAAGTAAGGGCACATATTGCTGCATTGTCAATGGCAAAAATATTGATGGTCCCAAAATATTCTCAGTAATTTTCAATACATGCTGTGCTTGTGAGATTGGATATTGATGATTTGACAATATTCACATTTCAGATGGTAACAGAGCTTCATGAACCAGGCACATTGTATTAGTGTGAACTGTTGGTTTTCAGTTTGTCTTTATTCCTTGTTCTAGATGTAGGTGGTTCACTGCTCTACTTCTTAAAATGAGCATCGAGGTGATGCTTGAATTCATAGTGTGTCACTCAGAAACAAAGTCTCTGAGCAATTAAGTCTTCAAAGGAATACATATGAAATTTCTGCGTATGTGGAATTGAAAGACATGCACGCAAGACAATTTTATGTGCCTATGTGGGAGTAGCCATTATATTTATAATTGTAGGGTGGTCACTGAAGCGTTCATTGTGTCATGTCTTTAGTTATTTGAAAACATAATATTGTCTTGTTTAATTAAATGGCAGTGTGGAGAAGTACTTCCACTTCAAAAAGTACATCATATGCAATGATTAGTAAGATGTGTGTGAAATGCATGTCAGTTTCACCAGATAACTGAAGAATGTTTTAAGGTAATTACCTGAATATATTCTCCCTGAGCATAAATGTTTGCTGCATTTTCCATACCAATTTTCCTAATTGTGTTTGCTAATGTTACAGCACTAAACTTCGAGCATTTGATTGACTTACATGTTGCTAGAAATCTCAAAGTTGGCTCCTAATCTCTAGTCAAATGTGATTGCATCTCTCAGTATATTTTGCTTCATTGTTTTACATCTTATCAACAGCAATAATTCATCACACAACGCACTACTCATCCAAAAATAGTTTATGAAATATTTTTATTTATTTATTCATACAGGGATTAACTCCCAGTGATGGGACCATGTGCAATGAAAATATACACTGAGGGGACAAAAGTCATAATATAGTGATACGCTAATATGCAGATGGTGGTAGTACCGCATACACAAGGCACAAAAGGGAAGTGCATTGGCGGAGCTGTACTCAGATGAGTCATGTGAAGAATTTTCCGACATGATTACGGCCACACGGTGGGAATTAACAGACTTTGAACAAGGAATGGCAGTCGGAGCTAGACGCATGGGACACCCTATTTCAGGAATTGTTTGGGAATTCAATAGTCTGCAGTTCACAGTGTCAAGCGTGTGCCGAGAATACCAGATTCCAGGCGTTACCTCTCGTCACTGACCACAGACAATTCAATGGTCGACTGCTTTCACTTAACAAGTGAGAGCAGTGGCATTTGCGTAGAGTTGTCAGTGCTAACAGACAAGCAACATTGCATGAAGTAACTGTAGGAATCAATTTTGAATGTATGACAAACATGTCCACGAGGACAGTGCTGCAAAATGTGGCATTAATAGGCTACGGGAGTAGATGACCGATGCCAGTACCTTTGCTAACAGCACAGTGTTGCCTGAATTGCCTGTCCTGGGCTGGTGACCGTATTGGTTGGACCGTAGGTGGCTGGGAAATTGGGGCTGGTCAGGTGAGTCTTGATTTCAGTTGGTAAGAGCTGATGGTAGGGTCTGAGTGTGGCACAGAGCCCATGAAGTCAAGGACCCAAGTTGTTAACAATGCACGTTGCAAGCTGGTAGTGACTTTGTAATGGTGTGTACCGTATTTACTTAGAATGGATCCAACTGAATTGATCACTGACTGGAAATGGTTGTATTGGGCTAATTGGAGACTATTTGCAGCCATTCATGGACTTCCTGTTACCAAACAATACAGAACTTTTATAGGCGACAACGTACCATGACACTGTGCCATAATTGTTCGTGATTGGTTTGAAGAACATTCTGGGTAGTTCGAGTGAATGATTTGGTCACCAATTGAACATTTATGGGAAATAATCAAGAGGTCAGCTTGTGTACAAAATCCTGCACCGGCAACACTTTTGCAATAATGGACAGCTATAGAGGCAGCAAGGTTATATTTCTGCTGGGGACTTACTATGACTGGATGAGTCTGTGCCACATCGAATTTGTGCACTATAACGAGTATAAGGAGGTCTGATACAATATTAGGAGATATCCCATGACTTCTGTCGCTTTACTGTACACACAAATAGTATATATAAGTGTGTTTTTATGAGGATAGAACGGGTGATCAGCTAAGACCTTGCTGAAGGAACCATTTTGCCTGATATATATAGGAGAACCACTGAAAATTTCAATCACTGTGGCCAGACAGAGGTCATTGTCTGAACAACTGCACTGTCTCATTCACTTGGTTCCTATTGTACAATGTTCTCCTAATTGTCCCCAGTTTGCACCAGATAACTTATAATATGAAACCAAGTTTATCACAGCAAACACTGTTGATGTCTGCTGATGACACCTGTACCATGAACGTACTGCTATGCCACTTGCACTTACCCTAGTCAGTTCAAAAAACTGACTTCAGGCTGACAGACATGCAGCTACCTCCCATGCATGTCTTCATGTCCTTTCTTCAGTCTGAAAACTTGAGTCAGCATCACCCCCCCCCCCCCCCCCTATCCCCCATGATTAGTGATGTGGTAAGCTCGGGAGAATGACTAGATATTACTATCATGCACTATAGATCTTGGAACATGATTTTCTTGTAAAAGCATTACATTGTGCTTGTGTATTGTGATGTGATATGGTGATGCACATGCCCTTTCATTACTGACCATTACTGCGAGTCCTCTAAGTAATTTGTAATTTTGTAATATGCATAAGTTGTGCAGTGTGTTTTTAGCTGCATTTTTAAACAGTCGTATTTTAGTAATATTTTCCCTCTCCTTGGGCAATTTGTTATACAACTTTACTCCCTAATAGAAAATTCTATTTTTGAGTTATTTGCTTGTTTTTACATTGTAAATGTAAGCACAACTGGCTCATCCATGGTTATGTAAAGTACTGTAACTGAAATACTTGTGTTTTTCCCGACCTTTTAGGTCACTGGTTCTGATTTCAGTCACTAAATTAACATGTGACAAGTTGTTCCTTTTTTCTCAAACAGTGGAAACTCCAGGTAGGAATTCGAGCAAGCGAGCGCATGCATCTTGGACCGGAATGCAACTGGGAATGTTACTATCACATGAGAGGAAAGCAGCAATATGGAGGGGCAGGGAAGGGGAAGGGATAGTAGTGTACAACTGGGGAGAGAGAAAACACTGTCCAGTGGGGTGTGCAGGTACTACACTGCCAACAGGTGTAGCGTCAGGAGGTTGTGGGGCTGGGAGGAGGGGGAAAAAGGAGAATAGCAAAGAAAGCCAACAAAAAAGGAGGGAGATAAGAATGGGGAGGAGATAATAGGACAGAGGGGGTGGAAACTGTTCGATGGAGATTGTGGGAACAACGTGTTACCATAAGCAGAGGCTGGGATTATTATGGGAACGGAGATGTTGTAAGGCTAATTCACGTCTGTGCAAGTCAGAAAAGCAGCTGGTGGAGGGAAGGATCCAGGTGGTTTGGGTAGTGGAGCAGCAATTGACATCAAATGTGTCATGTTCAGGTACATGTTGTGCCACAGGTTGTTTTATTAGTTTAAATAGCGTGTGGTTGCTGATTTTTGTCTGTTCATTTATTATGTGTTTCTTCTCAATAGCGTCTGGTTGCTGATTTTTGTCTGTGTTCTCTATCATTGCTTTTTGAATTTGTAAGTTTTCTTGTAGGTGTAGGAGATGTTTCTTGTTGCTGAGGCTGACTGCTTTCATGACCTTTTCCATTGTGGTAGGTTGGTGGTTTTCTTGACGGAGGTGTCCTGCAAATTATGAATGGCTGGTGCCATATTTCCATGCTCTTTTGTGTTGCTTATACCTTAGCTCGAAAGTTCAGCTTGTGTGTCCTAGATACTGAGCATCACAGCATTTGTCTTCCCTTTTTAGACATTTCTGTAAAGAGTTGTTGCTTTGGTGTGCTATTTTTGTTTCTTGAGGCTGTTTCCAGTTCTGTGTGCCAGTTTGTTTCTGTATGCGAGTGTGTACCAGCTTGTCTGGTAAGTTTCTGTGTTGTTCTCTCATTCTGGAGTGGTGGCGATGTGTGTGTGTGTGTGTGTGTGTGTGTGTGTGTGTGTGTGTGTGTGTGTGTGTGGCGGGCACGCGCGCGTGTAGCGAGTGATGTCCATCTCTGGATTTGTGCATTTGTTTATTTGTTTCCTTTTTTGTATTTTTCTTTTCTCTGTTTTGTTGGTATGTCCAACTCCTTATTATAGTTGTGTCTGTCAAGTGGTAATGTGTTTAATCTTTGCGTCATATATCTGAGGGCAGATTCTTTTTGGACCTATGGGTGGTTAAATGATTGATGTAAGATTGTGTCTGTTGTGTTGTTTTTCCTGTAAATGATAAATGAGTGTCGATTAATTTTGTTTGTGATGAATACATCTAGGCCCGTTTGTTCTGTCCCTAAGGTGACTTTAAATGAGGGGAAAAAAAAAGTACTTTACAGGTTACAGAGAAGCCTCCCCCCTCCCCTCCCCCCCTTAAGGGCACACACATGCACACACACGTTTGTGTTCTCTCTCTCTCTCTCTCTCTCTCTCTCTCTCTCTCTCTCTCTCTCTCCCCCTCCCCCCATCTCCCCTCACCCCTCTTTCCCTCCCGCCCTTAAGCACCAGACTAAGAGATCGATAGCAGGCTCCTCGAGCACTATCAAAGCAAACAAAACACAAACACATCACACAATAACAAAACCAAATGTGCAAACTGATGATAGGACAATGCACAGAAGTGTAAATGTGTGAACTGGAGTGAAACTGTGTTTTGCAAAAGCAATGCAAATACTCAACACATACACATGGAAGATGAATAAGACTGGAATAGACAATAAAAAAAGTGAGCAACAGAAAGAACAAAAACTGTTTACAGTAATAAGTAAGGCATGTGAAATGTTAATGATCAAAACAAGCGAAGTCGTAAGAGACTGCTGAAGACACTTTAAAATAAAGTTAAATGCATCTGGTGTGAATGACTTTTTTATTAAAGTTGCTAAACACAGCAAAAATTTATACAGCTCCTAAAATATTTAAGCTTTCGGACGAAGTGCTTCTTCCGAAATAGAAAACACACATACATTCACAGAAGCACAACCCAAACACACACAACCACTTTCTCTGGGCCACAGCACCCAATTAATATTTATTATTATTATTATTATTATTATTGTAACTTGGCAAGATCAGGTAATAAAATTTTCAGGTGTGAAATTATTTAAAATTTCCATCTTTTGCCTGATGATATTGATGCACAGTTGGAGTTAGTCGACATTCAGGATTCAGTGAGCTTGTGTAACTTTTCGAGTTGTTCACCAAACATTCAAAATATTGCTGGAAAAAAGATTCTTCAGAAGACCATAGTTCCTTGCAAAGACAGGTAAAATCATCATGGTCTTTCAGTTTACAGTTGATATGATATAACCTTTTTCTTCACTTTCTCAAGGAGAATACAAAAAAAGTGACTGTCAATTGTCATCATTAATGCTAATTGCACAGTATCTGAGTCACTCTTAATGAGGACCATTTAACAACCATATCTCTAAGCCCTTCCCACATTCTGACTGCAGCAGGCAGTAGTATGTTCTGCTGGCCTGGACAGCCCACTCGGTTTGGCACTTAAGCTGAATTTCACAAATAAATTTTTAACAACAATGCATCTTGGAGTAACTATCTTCCACAATGCACTTTCTGCAGTACAGCCTATTATCTAAAGAAATTAATGCCATTATGGACTTTTAGTGTCATTAATTTAATAGTCGAACCTTATCCTATAAAAGTACACAGAAATTTTTTTCTATTTTAACCAGCCACAGATAGGAATACAAGTTTCCTAGCTTTGACTATTCATCTGAAACCATTATCTACACCTAATTTAATTTGTAATTGCTCTCATTATCAAAATTGGCATTATCTTTGGCAAGTTATTTTAAATGCACACTCTCATTGTACATATTAACTTAATGTTTCAAATGTCTCTTTGTATTCCAAAATTTTTAATGTATGTTTACTCAGCACCATACTAAATTCAAAAGATGTATGCCTGTGTGAAATGGAAGGCACTGCAGTGATATTGTTTTGTAACTAAAATTTATAAGAACAACTCCCAATTAGAGGATGAACAATAATACAAATGTTTAAGAGCTACAGGCTACAATTTTTGTAGCTGTAATTTTGGTTTTTGTTAAAAAATATGAGTTATGTCTTACATTTGTTACATTCCAGTTTTGTGTATTCGTTTTTGATTGGTAGTAAGTTCTATTCTTAACAGTAAAAGTAAAAAGAGTATTACAACTAATACGCAGGGATGCAATATTCAGCAGCTGAGCGCACAAATGAAAGTGTAGCATTGCATGCTGTATTAACATTTTATTCTCATTTCTTTCCAGCTATTTTGTGGAGTAAGTTTCATTGGTAGGTTCATGTCTGATCGGGGATGACACCAAGACTGTTAGGAAAGTAATTATGGGAAACTTCAACCTTATCAATGTATCAACTCTTGGTTTGCTCTTTATTGTTGGTATGGAACACAGTCATCTGTTTTACGTGGACTATTGCACAGAAACAAAAGATGTTTTTTAAGTAAAATGGACAAGGTGTGCCAGAAACACCTGACAATTTTTAAACTATCTTTCACGGACACATACTGTGCGGCACTATAATACTGTGTGCCATATTGGGCCCTGTTCTCTGGAATTCAGTTAACATGGAATGCTAACCTGGGAAACAACACATTGCGGCAGTAGAGGAGTTTATAAAGACGAAATTTATCACAACTGCATGATGCAACTTTTAACACAGGTCTAATCAACGTGATGACCGTAGTCACAGTACTCTGTTTGTATGAGTATTGAAATGGTGTCTAGATGGAACTGTGATGGACAGAAAAAGGTTCCGGATGTCCTCGTTCCATACATAGACCGGAAAGACTGTGGACGTGATCGTCCATAGTCTTTAATGATCAGGTCACGAGCAAGCTATCGCATTTAGGTTTGAGGATACCGGCATTCTCTGTATAATGCACGAAGATCTTCACTATCGTGAGTATGATACTTGAGTTGTCCATACGCTTACTGACAGGGAAAAGACCACAAGACATCATTTTTGTAATGGGTTCTGAAGAGCTGCAAAACGTATTGTGAACAGGTTACTGATGTCAGTTGAAGCACATTTCCACTTGACCGAGTATGTAAACAAATGGAACTGTTAATTCTGGGCTGCACATACTCCATGTGAATTGCTGGAATGTTCTATGCATAGTGCAGAAGCTATAGTATTGTGCAAAATTTTATCCATGCTTATTATCAGTCTTCTTTTTTATGAGCGAGCCACACTGTAGCAATAAATTCTGAGTGTCACGCAGCCCTTTTGTAAACATTTCAGAATTGTGAAGTAAATTACGTTCCAGCAAGATGGGGTAACAACCCATACTGTGGGTTTTCATATGGCAGTCCTGAATGAAATATTTCCAGGAATAGCCATTTCTCACCTAGTGGACATCAACTGGCTTGCTCATTTGGTCAACCTGATTTTGTGTGTGTGTGTGTGTGTGTGTGTGTGTGTGTGTGTGTGTGTGTGTGTTTGTTTGTTATCTTAAACAAAGAAAGTTTATGAGCAACTCTCAACCAGTATCGATGAACTGAAAGGTTGAATTCATGAGTGCATTTGGGAGGTCCCAAATAAAATGTAGCAGTGCATTATGTTATCTCTTCCAGACAGAGTACATGAACGTGTTACTCAGAATGATGGATATTTATCATATGTTATTCTCAGGATACAGTGATACTAATTCTCCATAAAAAAGAGAATGTATCTTTACCAAGAAATGTGTACACTTTTCCCTGATTGTTGTTTTTATTTTCAAAACCATCAGATATTTTGGCACTCCCTCCCCAGCAGTCAACCAGTTCTGCATGCGTGCGCACGCACACACACACACACACACACACACACACACACACACACACAAAAGTTTCCCCATCACCCCAGTTCCCACAACCCCCGAAGATAGATGTTGACTGTGGATACTGTATCACACACACAGTCCCTTTGACTGTTCAGAGATGTCACTAAACCCACACAAAGATGTTAACAACCATGCATGAGCAGCAACTATTATAAAGAGGTGGCAGACAGCCGATTGGTTCCAGTCATGCTACTGGGAAGGAGGTACACAGCTTGTATTGTCTGTTGTTCAACCATGCCTAGACAGTCAATACCGCAGTCCAATTGCGTGTGCATTGTTACTTTGTGCCAGGAAGGGCTCACCCCCTGCGGATTCGGGGGTTAGAATAGGCCCGCGGTATTCCTGCCTGTCTTAAGAGGCGACTAAAAGGAGTCTCAAACTTTTCGGCCTTGTATGATGGTCCCCTGTTGGGTTTGACCTCCATCTCTCAAAATTTTCCGAAGAGCGAGCCGATTGGGGAAGGGCGCCTTACTTGGTGCATTGTGTCCATCTTGCGATCAGACCTTTCGCCAGCTTATACACCGTTGAACTGCAGTCCTGTCCGCTCTCCATCTCTTGGGCATGACTCTTTTTCTGCGTGCCGATAACACCTTGCACTGTGCAGTGCCTCTTTCTGCACCGACGGCGACCATGGGCCACATGTTACCTAACATCCAGCATGGTAGCCAGTCCGTTGTGGTGGGGCCGCCATGTACCCTGTTGGTTGTAGCCCCCTGACAACACAGGGATCGCTCTACTGATGCCTGCGCCGTTAACTCCCCACGTATGCCAAGGAGTAGATGCCTATCCTCCTGGGGTATCGGGACTCCCGGCAATGGCCATCCTGCCAGGTGGCTCTTGCCGTGGCTGGGTGGCGCCCGTGGGGAGGGCCCTTGGTCGGAGTAGGTGGCATCAGGGCGGATGACCCGCAATGAAGCGTGGTACATCGTCTCGTCTCTCGCTGGTGGCCAGCCGCCAGCAGTCTCTAAGCATTCTCGGGCTCAGTTTAACGCTCAGAAGTACGATCCGAAAACATTCCCCTCCCTGGCCACACCGTGGGAGGAACATAAGTCTCAGGATGGCAGTAGCAGTTATTCACCCCGCTTCTTAGTTTGTACGAGGGTTGATGGGGAGTCTTTTCTCTCCACAAAGCCTCAGTTCTTCGTCGAGCATGTAGAGGACAAGTTTGGGGAGGTGGAGGGCTTGTCAAAAATGCTCTCTGGGTCAGTCCTGATACAAACGGCATCCTCTGCCCAGTCACGACGGTTACTCGCTTGTGACAAGTTGGGGGATGTTGCCGTTACGATCACACCCCTTAAGAGTTTAAATATGGTCCAGGGAGTTATTTACCATAGGGATCTTCTTTTGTAGTCTGATGAAGAGCTGCGCGCCAATTTAGAGCGCTGAGGTGTACATTTCGTCCGGCGCGTTCATAGGGGTCCAAAGGAAAATCAGATTGCTACCGGTGCCTTCATCTTGGCCTTCGAAGGGGATACATTACCGGAAAAAGTCAAGGTGATGGTCTACCGATGTGACGTTAAGCCCTATATCCCTCCCCCGATGCGGTGCTTTAAGTGCTGGTAGTTCGGCCATATGTCTTCTCGCTGCACTTCCAGCCTCACATGTCGAGATTGCGCACGCCCATCACATCCCAATACTCCATGTGCCCGGCCTCCCATCTGTGTCAACTGCGGGGAGCACCATTCACCTTGCTCGCCAGACTGCCGAATTTTCCAGAAAGAGCGTAAAATCATTGAATACAAGACCCTGGACCGACTAACCTATACTGAGGCCAAGTGGAAATACGACCGACTCCATCCTGTGAGAATGACATCTTCCTACGCTGCTGCTACAACACCTGTGCTAGCCCTGTATGTTTCTCCAATTGTGGCCGGATTGACGAGTAGTAAAACTCCTCCTGCCCCCTCGCCAGTGGGGGGCTCTACCCACCGGGTTGCTCCTGCGCCACCTACCTCAGGAGCAACACCATCCCACCCATCAGGGACATCTGTCCCCACATCTAAGCCGGAGTAGTGTCCAACTTCACGATCCTCCTCCGTCCCGGAGACTGAATCGGTGAAGCCCTCCCAGCCGGTGCGACTCAAGGAACGGCGTGAGAAACCCAAGAAGAGCTCTCAGCCCAAGGAACTCGCGGTGGCAGCCATCCCACCGCAACCTTCCAGCTCTGCGTCTGAGGATGCGGTGGAGATTCTGGCGTCCGCTGAGGACCTCGATCTCGCCGGTCCATCAGACGCCATGGAAAGCACTATCACAGGTGCTAAATCGGAGGCAGCAGGTGACCCAGCGGCGTAATCTCCCTTCGCAGTCCCGTCAAGCCTTTCTCAGCCATGGACAACACCATCCTCCAATGGAACTGCAGCGGTTTCTTCCACCATCTAGCTGAGCTCCGCCAACTTATCAGCCTTCATCCTTTCCTCTGCATTGCTCTGCAGGAAACTTGGTTTCCGGCAATGCGATCCCCTGCCCTCCATGGCTATCGGGGTTATTATAAGAACCGGGCAGCTTATGAAAGGGTGTCTGGTGGCATCTGCATCTATGTCCCGAACTCTCTTCACAGCGAGTCTGTACCTCTCCACACACCTTTAGAGGCTGTCGCTGTTCGAGTGTGGACGCCACAGGCTGTTACCGTCTGCAGTCTTTACCTTCCACCGGATGGTGACGTCGCGCAGCATGTCCTGGCTGCTCTGATAGCTCAATTGCCTCCACCTTTCCTGTTACTGGGCGACTTTAACGCCCATAACCATCTATGGGGTGGGTCAGTGGCAACAGGTCGAGGCGCCATCGTTGAGCATTTATTGGCGCAGCTCGATCTCTCGATCTTAAATGATGGTGCCTTCACACACTTCAGTGTGGTGCATGGCACATAGTCCACCATTGACCTTTCCATCTGTAGCCATAGCCTCTTACCGTCTGTCCAATGGAGAGTGCATGACGACCTGTGTGGTAGTGACCACTTTCCGATCTTTCTGTCACTGCCACAGCGTCAGTCTTCTGGGCGCCCTAGCAGATGGGCTATGAATCAGGCTGACTGGGACTTGTTCTCCTCCACTGCCGCTATTGAGCCTCTCTCTAACGATGCCATTGATGCAGTGGTTCAATCGGTCACCACCGGCATCGTTACTGCCGCCGAATCTGCCATTGCCCGTTCTTCTGGGTCCCTTCGGCGGCAGACTGTGCCTTGGTGGTCGCCTGAGATCGCTGAAGCGATTAAAGCTTGCCGGCGGGCGCTCCAGCGTCACAAGCGACATCCCTCAATCGACCACCTTATCGCCTTCAAACGGCTGCTTGCGCGAGCCCGCTGCATTATCCGCCAACGCAAGCAGGAGTGCTGGGAGCGGTATGTGTCCACCATTGGCCTCCATGTCACTCCATCGCAGGTCTGGGCCAAGATTCGCCGCCTCTATGGCTATCGGGCCCCTGTCAGTGTCCCTGCGCTCTCACTGATAGAGCAGTTTGTACTGACTCCGACGTCATTGCAAACCGCATGGCAGAGCACTTTGCTATGAATTCCGCTTCTGCCAACTACCCCTTGGGCTCTCGCTCCATTAAGGAGCGGATAGAACGTCGGAGTCTTTCTTTTCGCACTCACCATCCTGAATTGTACAATGTTCCATTCAGTGAGTGGGAATTTCGAAGTGCCCTCGCCGCTTGTCCTGATACCGCTCCTGGGCCAGATAGCATCCACTCTCAGATGCTGAAACACCTTTCAGTGGACTGCCAGCGACGCCTCCTTGATCTTTACAACCGCATTTGGGTCGAGGGTGAGTTTCCGTGCAATGGCGGGAAAGTCTTGTCCCCATTCTGAAACCAGGGAAGAACCCTTTGGAGGTGGACAGCTACCGTCCCATTAGCCTCAACGTTCTTTGCAAGTTGCTTGAACGGATGGTGAGCCAGCGCTTGAATTGGGTACTGGAGGCCTTCTGGCTTCGTCTCAGGGTGGGTTCCGTAAAGGCCGCTCCGCCGCCGACAATCTGGTGAGCCTGGAGTCGGCCATCCATACTGCCTTTGCCCGCCGTCAGCATCTGTTTGCTGTTCTTTTCGACATGTGGAAGGCGTATGATAAGACATGGCGTCATCACATCCTTTCTACGCTTCATGGATGGGGCCTTCGGGGCCCTCTGCTGATCTATATCCGCAATTTTCTGTCGTATCGTACCGTCCGCGTGCACGTCGCGGCCTCATATAGTTCCTGCCAAGTCCAGGACAATGGTGTGCCACAGGGTTCTCTTCTCAGTGTGTGTCTGTTTATAATAGCTATTAACGGGCTCGCTGCGGCCGTGGGAAATACTGTCTCCGCTTCCCTGTGTGTTGACGACTTCTGCCTTTACTACAGCTCTATTGGCATTGCAGCTGCTGAACGTCAGCTACAGGGCGCAATCCGCAAGGCGCAGTCTTGGGCTGTAGCACATGGTTTTCAGTTTTCCGCAGCCAAGACCTGCGTTATGCATTTCTGCCGGCGACACACTGTTCACCCGGAGCCGCGGCTTTATCTTGACGGCGAGCTTCTTAAAGTGGTGGAGTCACATAGGTTTTTGGGGATGGTTTTTGATGCCCGTTTGACTTGGCTGCCTCATATTCGGCAGCTTAAACAGGCGTGTTGGCGGCATCTAAATGCTATGCGATGCCTGAGCCACACCAGGTGGGGCGCCGACCGATCTACTCTCCTACGGCTTTACCAGGTGTTAATCCAGTCCTGTCTGGACTACGGGAGTCTGGCTTATGGCTCAGCATCCTCTTCTGCGTTGCGGGTGCTGGACCCAATCCTTCACAGCAGGATACGCCTTGCCACTGGTGCCTTCCGAACCAGCCCTGTGGACAGCATACTTCTGGAGGCAGGTGTCTCTCCACTGCGGTTAGGACACCAACAATTACTGGCTGCTTATGCTGCCCATGTTTTTAGCTTGCCCGGGCATCCAAATTATCATGTCCTCTTCCCGCAGTCAGTCGTTCATCTGCCAGAACGTCGGCCCCGGTTGGGTTGTCCGATCGCCGTACGTGTCAAACAGCTTCTTTCCTGGCTTGGGTGTTTCCCTGTTCCACCTCCTTTCCGGGCCCCTCTGCGTTCACCCCGTGGTGTGTGCCTCGCCCTTGCCTTCGGCTCGACTTGGCACATGGCCCGAAGGACTCAGTCCCTCCGGAGGCCTTCTGACGCCACTTTTATTCCATCCTGGCCACGTATCAGGGCTCTGGCGTTGTCTACACCGACGGTTTGATGGTTGCTGGTCTAGTCGGTTATGCACTAACTCTAGGGGACCATTCTGAACAACGTTCGTTGCCGGCTGGCTGCAGTGTTTACACTGCTGAGCTGGTCGCCATCTTTCGTGCCCTAGAGTATATCCGCTCCTGCTCAGGTGAGTCCTTAGTTATCTGTAGCGATTCTCTGAGTGGTTTACGAGCTCTCGATCAGTGTTTCCCTCGTTCTTGTCTGGTGATGGCTATTCAGGAGTCCCTGCATACTCTCGCCCGTATCGTCAGGTCTGTGGTCTGTCTTTGTTTGGACCCCAGGCCATGTTGGTATACCCGGCAATGAAACTGTTGACCGCCTGGCGAAAGAGGCCACCAGTGCGCCATCTCTGGAGATTGGCCTCCTGGTGGCTGATTTGCGGGCAGTCTTACGCCGCAAAGTTCTCTCGTTTTGGGATGCTGAATGGCGCGGTCTGACCACCCCTAACAAACTCCGTGCCGTCAAGGACACGACGACTGTGTGGCGGTCATCCATGCGAGCCAACCGCAGAGACTCAGTCGTCCTTTGTCGGCTCCGCATTGGCCACACCCGACTCACGCACAGTTATTTACTGTGTCGTGAGGATCCCCCTCTTTGTCGTTGTGGGGCGTCCTTGACAGTGGTCCATATTCTGTCGGAGTGCGCCCTTTTAACTGTGCTCAGGCAGGCTTTTGTAATGCCTGACACGCTTTCTGCTCTTTTATCAGATGACTCTGCCATGGTGGACTTGGTTTTGTGTTTTATTCGGGCAGGGGGTTTTTATCCTTTAATTTGAGTTTTTTTTTTTTGTGGCTTTTAGCCTCTGATTTTAAACTGAGTTTTTAAAGTGTTCTTGGTGGTTGGCCTTTCCTCTTTTTCTCTACGGTCGGCCAACCACCGTCACACTGTGTGTTTTAATTTGTTTTGTCTGGTCTCTGTCAGAGTATTTCATGTCCTGTTTCGTCTGCTGTCTTTCCTGTTGTTCGTTTTTTATTCTCTTCGGGTGGTTTTAGTTTTTATGGAACAAGGGACTGATGACCATAGTAGTCTGGTCCCTTTAATCCCACAAACTAACCAACCAGGAAGGGCTCTCAACAAGGGAAGTGTCCAGGCGTCTCGGAGTGATCTATGCTGAATCGCCATTGAGGAGTGGGACAATCCGGACCAACAGTTCCTTGATGGATATCATGCCACAGTGAATACAGCCGTGCATCAATGCAAAGGACATGCTGCTGGGTGTTAGAGGTACCGGTGTGTACAGCAGTCTGGACCACCACCTCTGAAGGTCTCGCTGTATGGTGGTACAACATGCAATGTGTCATTTTCATGAGTGATACAAAGGGCCAAAATGATGCTTATGTTGATCTCTATTCCAATTTTCTGTACAGGTTCCGGAACTCTTGGAACCGAAATGATGCAAAACTATTTTTTTTTATGTGTGTATATCGTGTGTCACCACGGCCTGGTGCAAGTTGAGCAATTGGACACCACTTTGTTGAATTGTGTGTCCTTAAAACCAACGGTGTACATTTTTCCCCTGACAGTCATCAATCCAAGTACTAGCCAAGCCCATAAACAAAGATCAGTGTGCTCACTCAGCACTAAAGACTCATCAGACATGTAATAAATAGCTGCTCTCATCCAAATTCAAATGATTAAATTTTGTTAATAATAATTAGAAACTGGTGATCAGTTTGATCCATTACAAGCTGTTTGTGGAATCCTGCAACTGTGTAAACAGGGGGTCGATATATAAATAACTTTTCAGGTACCAGACACAATTTTGTGTTATTTATATTTTACATGACCTGTTTTGGGAAATAATTCCCCTTTTTGATGTATGTTTCTTCTCTGTGTACTATGCCATTTTTACATAATGTCTTCTTTTTATGTAATGTTTTTTGATATATGAGGTTCTGCTTTGTTCTGTTGACTTTACTGCAATATATAAACAAAGATGCAATTTTTAGTTGCTTATCGATCTTTCCTCCCCCCATGAACCATGGACCTTGCCGTTGGTGGGGAGGCTTGCGTGCCTCAGCGATACAGATGGCCGTACCGTAGGTGCAACCACAACGGAGGGGTATCTGTTGAGAGGCCAGACAAACGTGTGGTTCCTGAAGAGGGGCAGCAGCCTTTTCAGTAGTTGCAGGGGCAACAGTCTGGATGATTGACTGATCTGGCCTTGCAACTTTAACCAAAACGGCCTTGCTGTGCTGGTACTGCGAACGGCTGAAAGCAAGGGGAAACTACAGCCGTAATTTTTCACGAGGACATGCAGCTTTACTGTATGATTAAATGATGATGGCATCCTCTTGGGTAAAATATTCCGGAGGTAAAATAGTCCCCCATTCGGATCTCCGGGCGGGGACTACTCAGGAGGATGTCGTTATCAGGAGAAAGAAAACTGGCGTTCTACGGATCGGAGCGTGGAATCTCAGATCCCTTAATCGGGCAGGTAGGTTAGAAAATTTAAAAAGGGAAATGGATAGGTTAAAGTTAGATATAGTGGGAATCAGTGAAGTTCGGTGGCAGGAGGAACAAGACTTCTGGCTGACCAGGGTTATAAACAGGGTTATAAACACAAAATGAAATAGGGGTAATGCAGGAGTAGGTTTAATAATGAATAGGAAAATAGGAATGCGGGTAAGCTACTACAAACAGCATAGTGAACGCATTATTGTGGCCAAGATAGATACAAAGCCCACACCTACTACAGTAGTACAAGTTTATATGCCAACTAGCTCTGCAGATGATGAAGAAATTGAAGAAATGTACGATGAAATAAAAGAAATTATTCAGATAGTGAAGGGAGACGAAAATTTAATAGTAATGGGTGACTGGAATTCGAGTGTAGGAAAAGGGAGAGAAGGAAACATAGTAGGTGAATATGGATTGGGGCTAAGAAATGAAAGAGGAAGCCGCCTAGTAGAATTTTGCACAGAGCACAACTTAATCATAGCTAACACTTGGTTAAAGAATCATGAAAGAAGGTTGTATACGTGGAAGAACCCTGGAGATACTAAAAGGTATCAGATAGATTATATAATGGTAAGACAAAGATTTAGGAACCAGGTTTTAAGTTGTAAGACATTTCCAGGGGCAGATGTGGACTCTGACCACAATCTATTGGTTATGACCTGTAGATTAAAACTGAAGAAACTGCAAAAATGTGGGAAATTAAGGAGATGGGACCTGGATAAACTGAAAGAACCAGAGGTTGTACAGAGTTTCAGAGAGAGCATAAGGGAACACATGACAGGAATAGGGGAAAGAAATACAGTAGAAGAAGAATGGGTAGCTCTGAGGGATGTAGTAGTGAAGGCAGCAGAGGACAAAGTAGGTACAAAGACGAGGGCTGCTAGAAATCCTTGGGTAACAGAAGAAATATTGAATTTAATTGATGAAAGGAGAAAATATAAAAATGCAGTAAATGAAGCAGGCAAAAAGGAATACAAACGTCTCAAAAATGATATTGACAGGAAGTGCAAAATGGCTAAACAGGGATGGCTAGAGGACAAATGTAAGGATGTAGAGACTTATCTCACTAGGGGTAAGATAGATACTGCCTACAGGAAAATTAAAGAGACCTTTGGAGAGAAGAGAACCACGTGTATGAATATCAAGAGCTCAGATGGCAGCCCAGTTCTAAGCAAAGAAGGGAAGGCAGAAAGGTGGAAGGAGTATATAGAAGGTTTATACAAGGGCGATGTACTTGAGGACAATATTATGGAAATAGAAGAGGATGTAGATGAAGACGAAATGGGAGATACGATACTGCGTGAAGAGTTTGACAGAGCACTGAAAGACCTGAGTCGAAAGAAGGCCCCCGGAGTAGACAACATTCCATTAGAACTACTGACGGCCTTGGGAGAGCCAGTCATGACAAAACTCTACCAGCTGGTGAGCAAGATGTATGAGACTGGCGAAATACCCTCAGACTTCAAGAAGAATATAATAATTCCAATCCCAAAGAAAGCAGGTGCTGACAGATGTGAAAATTACCGAACTATCAGTTTAATAAGCCACGGCTGCAAAATACTAACGCGAATTCTTTACAGACGAATGGAAAAACTGGTAGATGAAGACCTCGGGGAGGATCAGTTTGGATTCCGTCGAAATGTTGGAACACGTGAGGCAATACTGACCTTATGACTTATCTTAGAAGAAAGATTAAGAAAAGGCAAACCTACGTTTCTAGCATTTGTAGACTTAGAGAAAGCTTTTGACAATGTTGACTGGAATACTCTCTTTCAAATTCTAAAGGTGGCAGGGGTAAAATACAGGGAGCGAAAGGCTATTTATAATTTGTACAGAAACCAGATGGCAGTAATAAGAGTCGAGGGGCATGAAAGGGAAGCAGTGGTTGGGAAAGGAGTGAGACAGGGTTGTAGCCTCTCCCCGATGTTATTCAATCTGTATATTGAGCAAGCAGTAAAGGAAACAAAAGAAAAATTTGGAGTAGGTATTAAAATTCATGGAGACGAAGTAAAAACTTTGAGGTTCGCCGATGACATTGTAATTCTGTCAGAGACGGCAAAGGACTTGGAAGAGCAGTTGAACGGAATGGACAGTGTCTTGAAAGGAGGATATAAGATGAACATTAACAAAAGCAAAACAAGGATAATGGAATGTAGTCAAATTAAATCGGGTGATGCTGAGGGAATTAGATTAGGAAATGAGACACTTAAAGTAGTAAAGGAGTTTTGCTATTTAGGAAGTAAAATAACTGATGATGGTCGAAGTAGAGAGGATATAAAATGTAGACTGGCAATGGCAAGGAAAGCGTTTCTGAAGAAGAGAAATTTGTTAACATCGAATATAGATTTAAGTGTCAGGAAGTCGTTTCTGAAAGTATTTGTTTGGAGTGTAGCCATGTATGGAAGTGAAACATGGACGATAACTAGTTTGGACAAGAAGAGAATAGAAGCTTTCGAAATGTGGTGCTACAGAAGAATACTGAAGATAAGGTGGATAGATCACGTAACTAATGAGGAGGTATTGAATAGGATTGGGGAGAAGAGAAGTTTGTGGCACAACTTGACTAGAAGAAGGGATCGGTTGGTAGGACATGTTTTGAGGCATCAAGGGACCACAAATTTAGCATTGGAGGGCAGCGTGGAGGGTAAAAATCGTAGAGGGAGACCGAGAGATGAGTACACTAAGCAGATTCAGAAGGATGTAGGTTGCAGTAGGTACTGGGAGATGAAGCAGCTTGCACAGGATAGAGTAGCATGGACAGCTGCATCAAACCAGTCTCAGGACTGAAGACAACAACAACAACATCGATCTTTATAGGCAGTCAGTGGAGAAATTTGGGAGAACTTGTACCCACAATTTTCTTATTTGTGCTAATAAAATTTTGTAGACTGCCAAAGAACATTGTTAATTTAATAACAGTTTAGCCGATTACACGTTTTTTTTTTTCTCTCCATTATATCAGTTGTAATATAAACAGTAAAGAAAACGACTGTGTTGAAAATTTAAAAAAACTGACGAACAGGACTGAATCCAGTGATTAGAGGGCTTGAACGCTAACCACTTGGCTGCCGCCGCTTCATGGTAAAAATGACCACGCACAGGTATATATTTGACGACCGAAATTATCTTGTGATTTTCTCAATAACGCTTGAGAAGTACGCACTACTGCTTACACATTTTGTTGTCCTCATGGAGTACTAAAAGTGTACAAAGTTTACAGTAAAACCACGTTCCAAACATTGTGACCTCCCCTTGTTAGATGCGCTTGACAGAGATTATGTTATAGGTCTTCCATGAAGTAAGACATACCTTTGTATAAAGGATATTTTATCTTAACAATCAACATTTGATTGTATCCATTTCTGTGTGTTACTATTGAAGCGTCTGAAGAAACTCAGCGATTTACTTTCAAGTTTTTCATTTAATATTTTATTTTCATATTTTCTGTAATGTGAATATATCTCCAGTTCTTCCAACAAATCCATTTTATGCTCTTTGTTTACTTGGAGGCATCCTGTATTATGTAATTGTGTATGTCTGAGGCTTTTGCTGAGTGTGTGTGTGTGGGGGGGGGGGGGGGGGGGGGGCCATGTTGGCTTAAATGTGATGAGCTTACTTCGCCATTACATCTCCAGTATTTATTGGTGGTATATAGTATTATGTTAAGAAGCAATGATAGTTCCGCGGGACAGAGACAGAGACCACACTGGCACCACTGCAATGTATTCTCCGTATCTCTCTGCACAGAATCCATTGTGTAGCCAACCTCTCAAGAACACAACACAATAATAGAAAAATTACATGTTTCATAGTTATGTTGTGGTCATACATCAGCTAGTTATTTCTTTATCTACACCTATTGCTGTCAAGAGTAAGACAGTGCACTGGCACTTGTGGAAAGCCAATAGTCATTACCAGTATGCATTTTATATAATATAAGTGGTAGTGCAAAGAAACACTCAGCAATGTTTGTCAAGATGTCTTATACAGCCCATGTTAATGATGCACCTCTGGTGATTTTCAGTGTAACAATTAAGAAAACAAACTAATGTCTAGTTTAACAGTGGATGATGATATGTCATTTACATCCATTAAAAACAATGATGGAGCCAATATTTAAGTCTGTAGTGTTCCTGTAATGAAACAAAGAAAATATGGACTTGTGTACGCAATGGAATTGCTTAATATGACCTGCTGATTATTTCTCAAATATAAAGGAATCTGATTATTGATTGTTACTTTCTTGAAGTCCTAAGGTTTTTGTTTTGCATATTCCGAGAACTGGATAGCAAGGTTCTTTCTTTAGCAATATGCATTTTTTTTTTATGAACCTGACACTTCTAAACCGAACAGTCAGTATTTTTAACATATATTTTTTACTTTACTTTTGCCTCTGTGACATACACTAAACTGTGAGGGTTAAATTATACAAAGGGTGTATACGAGTGGGAAATCTGGGGAAAACCCAGGAATTTTTTCATCTGGCAGAAATCAAGGAAAAATGCAGGAATTTTTTTTAGAATTCCGGGACTTTTTGTTGTTTTAGTTTTCAGTTAAATTTTTGCAATTTTGACTTTTGAGAACTGATACTCTTAACAGAGAATTTGACTTTAGCCTGCTACTGCAGAATAATACTGCACAATAAAGCATAAACAAGAGAATAACACCAAAATAAAACTTCAGTTGCAAAGAAAATGCACCATTTACAACAACAAAACATAGTGCACACATCAGCATCTGCCGAGAGCAAAAGTGTCACAGACTATACAATACTTTGTAACAGCAAACTGCTCTCGATGCGTCTTTCTCGTGGGCCTCGTTTTGATGAGTGTGATGGCACAACGTTTACATTTCAAACAGGTGGTGGAAAGATATTGTGAATGGTGATTTGAGAAGTGTGACTTTAAAAGTAAATTTCCTTTGAAGTGAGATGAATTATGTTATGTACGAGAATGTGCTGTGAATTTCTTAAATCACGGAGTGTTAGACTTTCATTAAAAATTTAACACTGCGGACCAGGCCCCAAAAAAATTTTAGAGCCCAAAAGACCAGCCATTTATGCCAGTACTTAAAATTTTACTGTCACATTTGTGTCTCATATCTTAAAGGGTAAGACACGCTAAAAAGACAAAGTTTAAAGATTAAATTGTCATATTTCTTTTAATTCTTTCGTACTGATAAATATTATATCTGAAACCTTAGTTTTTCTTGTAGATATATGTATACACGTTAATTCAAGCCATTTACTTTTCTCATTTATGTGTTTGCACTGCTTACCAATGATGTTGATATTGGCTGACTACACCACATGTCCTATCGCTCTGAATATCTGCTGTCATTGTCTGGCGAGATCACTTGACATGAACTGCAATTGGCTGACAAAAGCACGTCACAATCTAAATCTCAGTGCTTCGGAAGCTGTTATGCTGTATTTGGTGGAATTCATGTTTATACTGTCTTAATACGAAAATATGCACTGTAAATCTTATCACACATCAAAGATCTTTACAAAACATGTTGATTCTTGCTGGGTTTTGTTTCCTAAAGTGCCAGGAATTTCAATGCCGATATATAAAAGCTTCACTATTCAAAGGATTGATAAGCTTCACAGTGTCGAGGGAAAGCATATTGTCACTTGAAACGGGAAAAATGTGCTTCATGCAGGAAAAAGTGAATTTTTACCGGGGAAAAAGCATATTTTTAACTGAGAAATCCTGGAATTATTATTTTTCCCCCCTCCTTGTCCGCATATGCTGTATACAGTGACCATTATAATTATCGTTTTTAAACCATGAATAAACCTTGAACCATTCTCTATTAAACTTGGCTTTAAATCTCAGCTTTCACTTCTTTCTCAATACTGGTAATTCACTATGTTACTGTCTGACAATGAGACCATTTGTAAAAACAATTCGTTAAGTGTAAAATGTACATGTGCTGGTTTACCAACTTTGCTTTCTGTGCGCTAAAAGCTGTATTTTTATTTCAGTTACATTTACAAGAATGCCTCTTAATTTAAACTCTAGTATAATGAACAGACTATGTTATACTCATTTCTGATGTTATCATGATTTTTACATATGCTGATAAAGTTAAATGGGTAGTCTTGTTATCATGAGGAAAATGAGAACAATTGTGCCTAAATCCAGATTGCTGGCTCTTATGTGTGACATTTTTAGTGATACAGTATGTTAGACAGGTCACAGAAAATTCCAGCGGCTGACATTTCTCACCAGAATTTTTCTAGTCTGTGATTATTGGTTTAATAAATAGTATTTTTTGGAGAAAGACCCCCCTTGGGCTTAAACTTTGTCGTAGTAGGTTATTCTTTTCTGAGATACACGTACCTTCTCAAGCACTACAAAGGAAGTATTGAAACATGGTAGTGATGTTTTTTGTTTTAAATTCTATTATTTGGAAATAATTTCATTAATGTGCAGTACACAGTTCTCCATACTTTCATCATGGCTACCATTAATTGTTTCATGTTAGGTGTAGAGGCAAAACTATGTCTAACAATGTATCTGTGGGGGTTTGTTCTTATGACACAATGCTTCACATTCCACCTCCAGATTTTCGTAAGAATTATGACATTTTCCTTCTTTGACACTATTCTTCTGGCTGATTTGATGTGATCCACAACTATTTCCTCTTGTCATGAAATGTGACAGCATTCATCTAATAGCAATTTGAATGCTAAATAGTAATAGTAGAGATAAGATGACTTTTCTGGTGTCAATCTTCTGACCCATTTCCTTTTCATTGTCAGTCTCATCGCTGAGTAGAGCTTATTCCTAATGCCCTTAATTATTATTTGAAGAAACCCAATATTTATCTTCCTCTACAGTACTTCCCCCCCCCCCCCCCCCCCCCAAAAAAGCAGCTTCCTGTATTATCGAGGAAGTTATTTCTTGTTGTCTTAACTAATGCCTTAGTGTCCTGTCCCTTCTTCTAACATATCTCTACCACATTATTCTTTCTTGACTTATTCTGTGGAAAGTTGCCTCGTTTTTCATCATCCTACCAGATATCTACATCCAAAAATAGAGTGAGGGGAAAAGACTGCCTATACACTTCTGTGCAAGTCTTAATATCTCGTATCTCATCTTTGTGATTCTTACAAAAAATGTATATTGCCAGCAGTCGAATTGCTGTGCAGTCAGTGTCAAATGCTGGCTCTCAAAAATTTTCTCAATAGTTTCATGTGAAAAGAATGTGGTCTTCCCTCCAGAGGTCCCACAAGTTCATGAAGCATCTAAGTAATACTTGTGTGCTGGGGATCCCAAACATTTGAGTAGTACTCAATAATAGGTTCCACTTAATGGTGTAAATTCCAGGGCATTTATAATTTATATTTTTAATAATATATAATCACTGACTCAGTCACTCACTCCTTTCCTCTTGTTCTTAGTCATAAAGGCAAGTGTAAACATTTATTAATCTTCAATATCAGAAGTATCTTCCAATTCCATTATTTTAATTGGTAAATTATACATTGTAGTAGTAAAAAGTTTGAAAAGTACTTTTTTTATATAAATGCACTGCTTTGGGCAAATTCTTATGCAAATTTCCATTTATAAATGTCCTGCACATTGGGCATTCATCTGGTCCACATCATTATTCCCATTACTGTTCTATAAGTACTCTCCTTTACAGGTGTGAACCGTACTTTCCCAAAATTTTCCCAATGAAACGAAATTGACCTACAACAACCCTTGTGCTCATTCCATTTCATATCCATCTGCAACATTACACATAGATATTTAGTAAACCTGACTGTGTCAAGCAGTACATACTGTAGCTGTATTTGAATATTAAGGGATTGTTTTTGCTGTTCGTCTTCATCAACTTATATTTTTCTCCATTTAGAGCAAGCTACCATTTATCAGACCAGCTATTTATTTTGTTTACCGAATGCCTATTCTTCATCACCAGTTTCATCCAATTTTATGGTATATGCAAGGCTTTGCTCTAAATGAAAGTGACAGAAATAGGAGATCCAGACTGCAAAATGTTAAGAAAAAAAATATCATTTTTTTGGCACACATCAGGCAAGGCATGAGCCACTTAAGCTACCATGGTTTCCTGGTAGCAGTTTGCATAACAGTAAAGTACAGAATTGCAATCTAAAGATCATGGGATTGAGTCCATATTTAGACTTTTTTTTAATTTCCGATTTTTGCATATTTTCGTTGCAAATACACTGAAATAATGCTCAGTGCATAAGAAACATGAAAAGGTAAGGGAAAGGAAAATTTGGGCTAGCAAGTAAATTTCCAAGAAAGGACTGTCATTTCATCATGCATGAGGATTCTACAAAAATATGTCCTAAAAAAGACTATGAGGCATACATGACAAGTTCACATATAAAATTGGATCCTTTTATTGTGCTATAGTTGATGATTTATGCATTCTGGGGCTGTACTCTTTGTGAAATGGGAAGCAGTCATCATCTCAGCATCATGCACATGTTATGAATGGCGCATTTCTGCAATTGCTTGGTTGTTTTAAGGTTTCTGTAGAAAACAAATTTGGTATACATTCCTCAAAGTTCCCTCTGATGATGCAAATTATGTGTAACACTCCTCAGAGGTTAATATGAAAGTAATGGAAAGTAAAGTCATGTACGCTTCAATTATACTCCTGTCTTGGAAAGTTATTTGCAGTCACTGTGGATACTGTAAATAAAATCCCTTCTTGAGATTTGCTGTCCCAAATTTTACTTTTTGTGTGTTTATGAAAATATTAAGAAATAAAATAATTTCCCTTCTTCTGGTCAAGTTGTGCCACAAACTTCTCTTCTCCCCAATCCGATTCAATACTTCCTCATTAGTTATGTGATCTACCCATCTAATCTTCAGCATTCTTCTGTAGCACCACATTTCGAAAGCTTCTATTCTCTTCTTGTCCAAACTATTTATCGTCCATGATTCACTTCCATACATGGCTACACTCCAAACAAATACTTTCAGAAATGACTTCCTGACACTTAAATCTATACTCGATGTTAACAAATTTCTCTTTTTCAGAAACGCTTTCCTTGCCATTGCCGGCCTACATTTTATATCTCCTCTACTTCGACCGTCATCAGTTATTTTGCTCCCCAAATAGCGAAACTCCTTTACTACTTTAAGTGTCTCACTGCCTAATCTAATTCCCTTTGCTTTTGTTGATGTTCATCTTATATCCTCCTTTCAAGACACTATCCATTCCGTTCAACTGCTCTTCCAAGTCCTTTGCTGTCTCTGACAGAATTATAATGTCATCAGCGAACCTCAACGTTTTTATTTCTTCTCCGTGGACTTTAATCCCCACTCCGAATTTTTCTTTTGTTACCTTCACTGCTTGCTCAATACACAGATTGAATAACATCGGGGAGAGACTACAGCCCTGTCTCACTCCCTTCCCAACCACTGCTTTCCTTTCATGCCCCTCGACTCGTGTAACTGCCATCTGGTTTCTGTACAAATTGTAAATAGTCTTTCACTCCCTTATTTTACCCCTGCCACCTTCAGAATTTGAAAGAGAGTATTCCAATCAACGTTGTCAAAAGCTTTTTCTAAGTCTACAAATGCTAGAAACATAGGTTTGCCCTTCCTTAATCTAGCTTCTAAGATAAGTCGTAGGGTCAGTATTGCCTCACGTGTTCCAACATTTCTACGGAATCCTAACTGATCTTCCCCGAGGTCGGCTTCTACTAGTTTTTCCATTCATCTGCAAAGAATTCGCATTAGTATTTTGCAGCTGTGAGTTATTAAAGTGATAGTTCGATAATTTTCACTTCTGTCAACACCTGCTTTCTTTGGTATTGGAATTATTATATTCTTCTTGAAGTCTGAGGGTATTTCGCCTGTCTCATACATCTTGCTCACCAGATGGTAGAGTATTGTCAGGACTGGTTTTCCCAAGGCTGTCAGTAGTTCTAATGGAATGTTGTCTACTCCTGGGGCCTAGTTTCGACTTAGGTCTTTCAGTGCTCTGTCAAACTCTTCACGCAGTATCACATCTCCCATTTCATCTTCATCTACATCCTCTTCCCTTTCCATAATATTGTCCTCAAGTACATTGCCCTTGTATAGACCCTCTATATACTCCTTCCACCTTTCTGCTTTCCCTTCTTTGCTTAGAACTGGGTTTCCATCTGAGCTCTTAATATTCAAACAAGTGGTCCTCTTTTATCCAAAGGTCTCTTTAATTTTCCTGTAGGCAGTATCTATCTTACCCCTAGTGAGATAAGCCTCTACATCCTTACATTTGCCCTCTAGCCATCCCTGCTTAGCCGTTTTGCACTTCCTGTCGATCTCATTTTTGAGACGTTAGTATTCCTTTTTGCCTGCTTCATTTACTGCATTTTTATATTTTCTCCTTTCATCAATTAAATTCAATATTTTTCCTGTTATCCAAGGATTTCTACTAGCCCTCGTCTTTTTACCTACTTGATCCTCTGCTGTCTTCACTACTTCATCCCTCAAAGCTACCCATTCTTCTTCTATTGTATTTCTTTCCCCCATTCCTGTCAATTGCTCCCTTATGCTCTCCTTGAAACTCTGGTTCTTTTAGTTTATCTAGGTCCCATCTTCTTAAATTCCCACCTTTTTGCAGT
Source organism: Schistocerca gregaria (assembly GCF_023897955.1). Taxonomy (NCBI): domain Eukaryota; kingdom Metazoa; phylum Arthropoda; class Insecta; order Orthoptera; family Acrididae; genus Schistocerca; species Schistocerca gregaria. The sequence goes on along the minus strand of NC_064928.1, from coordinate 115,825,649 downwards.
TTCTTCAGTTTTAATCTACAGGTCATAACCAATAGATGGTGGTTAGAGTCCACATCTGCCCCTGGAAATGTCTTACATTTTAAAACCTTTTTCCTAAATCTCTGTCGTACCATTATATAATCTATCTGAAACCTGTCAGTATCTCCAGGTTTCTTCCATGTATACAGCCTTCATTTATGATTCTTGAACCAAGTGTTAGTTATGATTAAGTTGTGCTCTGTGCAAAATTCTACGATGCGGCTTCCTCTTTCATTTCTTTGCCCCAGTCCGTATTCACCTACTATGTTTCCTTCTCTCCCTTTCCCTACTACCGAATTCTAGTCACCCATGACTATTAAATTTTCATCAATTTTCACTATCTGAATAATTTCTTTTATTTGATCATACATTTCTTCAATTTCTTCGTCATCTGCAGAGCTAGTTGGCATATAAACTTGTACTACTGTAGTAGGTGTGGGCTTCGTATCTATCTTGGCCACAATAATGCGTTCACTATGTTGTTTGTAGCAGGTTACTGCATTCCTATTTTCCTATTCATTATTGGACCTACTCCTGCGGTACGCCTATTTGATTTTGTGTTTATAACCCTGTAGTCACCTGACCAGAAGTCTTGTTCCTCCTGCCACCGAACTTCACTAATTCCCACTATATCTAACTTTAACCTATCCATTTCCCTTTTTAAATTTTCTAACCTACCTGTCCGATTAAGGGATCTGACATACCACGCTCCGATCCGTAGAACGCCAGTTTTCTTTCTCCTGTTAATGACGTCCTTTTGAGTAGTCTCCGCCCGGAGATCCGAATTGGGGACTATTTTACCTCCGGAATATTTTACCCAAGAGGACACCATCATCATTTAATCATACAGTAAAGCTGCATGCCCTCGGGAAAAATTACAGCTGTAGTTTCCCCTTGCTTTCAGCCGTTCGCAGTACCAGCACAGCAAAGCCGTTTTGGTTATTGTTACAAGGCCACATCAGTCAATCATCCAGACTGTTGCCCCTGCAACTACTGAAAAAGCTGCTGCCCCTCTTCAGGAACCACACGTTTGTCTGGCCTCTCAACAGATACCCTTCGTTGTGGTTGCACCTGCGGTACGGCTATCTGTATCGCTGAGGCACGCAAGCCTCCCCACCAACGGCAAGGTTCATGGGGGATGGGGGGGGGGGGGGTAAAAATACTATTGCACTAAAATATGGATAGATAAAAAAATCTACTCACCAAGCGGCAGCAGGAAAAAGTACAAAATTTATGGTATTAAACAAGTGTTCGGATCCAGTGGCTCCTCCTCCTGTCAGAACGGTTGAAGGAAAAGGAAGTGTGAAGAGAAAGAACTGATGAGGTTTAGGAAATGGCGAAAGTTATAGAAAAATCATCCAGAAGAATGCTAACTTTTTATGAAACAGCCTACGTTTGTTTCATTTCTGCGTACGTGACATTTTTGAACTTGTATGCCAATGTAATGTGATACAAACTCTGTTGCTATAAATGTTGTCCTACTTGTGTTCCTGGAAAGTAATTTTGTGGTGTTAATATTTGTGCACTTTTCTCATATTTTAGGTGGATAACTCTAACACTGTGCTGGAGAAGTTGTCGACACTGTACGCAGAGCACCTCATGAGCGATGTGACTCTCGTGGTGTCAGGAGTTGAGTATCCAGCTCACAGGCTCATACTGTGTGCATCCAGTGAAGTTTTCCAGGTACGTAGTTATTGGTCAAGGTCTAGCAGCTGACAATTAACGTTCTATTTTTAAACATGTCACCAAACAAAAAACTGCATCAGAGTTAAAGCTGCCCTATGATCATTTTTCATTTAATATACTAACTTGGTACTTCTTACAATGGCTAATGGAATTGGAGATAACTGCACCTACTCTCCACAAACCACTTCGAAATATTGGCAAAAGCTAATTCCCGTTGTATCAGTTATTAGGGCTTCTTCCAGTTCCATTCATTATGGAGCACGGGAAGAATGATTTAAACTCCTGCATGCTGTAATTTGTCTGATCTTGTGTTTGTGATCGATAAGGGAACAATGCATAGGGGTCATAGTACAGGGTGTTTCAAAAAGAACATATTTATTTTGAATGCATATACTAGTGTGGCTTGATAAGTATGGTACAGTTCCAAGAAATAATGGAACATTTTTATTGTGCTTCAATGTTTGGTAAGCCTGAGTATTCCAAGAATCATATCAAGGATTTCAATTATGTACAGTGCATTGTTGACAGCTGTCTGAATTTGCGAATGTGTTAACTGCAGTTGAAAATGTAGAAAACAGTGTTTTGTGGTGTTGTTAAACATTTTCATTTGAATCGTAGGACTACAACACAAATCAAAGCAGAATTGGATGAAGGTCACAATTACTCTGCTCCATCATTGAAGACAGTTTACTTTCGGATTAATGAATTCAAACATGGGTGGAGTTTAACTGTGGGCATCTTATCTGAGTGAGTGCATAATACCCTGTACGGAGAACTGGCTGTGAAAAAGCTGTGTGTGAGGTGGGTCTCATGATTGCTCACAATTGGGCAAAAGCGTATCTGGTATATTTCATAATCACAATCAGCAAGACTTCGTGTGTTGATTTGTGTGACTGTTGATGAAACCTGGATCCATCATTATACACCAGAGTCAAAATGGCAGATAAAACAAATGGACAAAGGCTGGTGAAAGTGCACCGAAGAAGACAAAGACCATTTTGTCAGCTGGTAATGTGAAGGGCACAGTTTTTTTGCAATTCCCAAGGAATAATCTTGATAGATTATTTGGAAAAAGGCAGAACCATGATTGATCATTGTTAGATTGTTTGAAACTTGAGTTGGCTGAGAAAGACCAATGTATGCAAACAAAAACATTCTCTTTCCACCTCACACATCAGTGATATCTATGGCAAAAGTGCACAAATTGGGTTTGAATTGGTTCCTCATTCACCCTGTTCACCAAACTGGGGCCCAATTTACTTCGTGTTCCCTAACTATAAACTTTGGTTTACTGGGAAGAACTTTTCATCAAATGACCAAATGTTGGTTGCAGTCAATGAGTATTTCACAGAACTTGACAGAACCTATTTTTCTGGTGGAATGAAAAAGCTGGAGAATTGTTGAACCAGGTGTACGTCCTGCAGAGGAGACTGTCGAAAAGTAGGGTGATTTTTTTTTTATGAAACATACATTTTTCCTTGCTATTTCATGAGTTATCAATCTGCCTTTGTATTATTAAACTGTAAGATGTACAAGTATGAAACTTGGAACACATATTTACAAATCTCCCAAATTTAGGTTACAGATGTTCAGAATGTCCCCCGCTAATATCACCACCTTGATTCTTGAACTCCTCCCATACTTGGGTTAGCACATCCATCGTCACTGACATTATATCAGTACAGATCTGGTTCTTCAACTCTTCTAGGATCTTTGGTAGTGTTGGCCTTAATGAAACTCCACAGGAAGAAGTCATAGATCACCAACAAATCTGATAACTGTGGAGGCTAGCTGAGAAGTGCTAAGTCACTGACTGTTTGGTGACCACTCCAGCAGCTCAGTAGTGTTTCATTCACATGCCCTGTCTTGTTGAAAAGTGAAGTTGTGCTCGTTCAGCCCCAGAAACAACCAGTTTTCTAACACAGCAAGACACTGCTAACCATTAACCGTGTTTCCATCAAAGAAGAATGTGCTTGAGATACTGCACAAAATGCATTGACTTTGGATGAAACTTGTACACATTGAATGTCTGGATGTGGGTTTCTGTAGACCCGAAATTTGAACATTGTGTTTGTTTAATTTCCCACCAAGGTTCACAGTTGCTTCATCACTGAACATGATGCAGTGTGAGAAAGTGTTATAATTGTCAGTAGCACTCAAGCTTGTCACAAAATGCCACACACTTGTGTTTGTTGTTATGACCTAGAGCTTGTAACAGCTGTCACTTGGAGGGCTTCATAACCAACCGACATCTCAAAACGCACGAAATTGTTGTTTTAGCCAGTCGTATCTCCCAGCTGGCACAAGAAGTTGATTTTGTAGGACTACGGTGGAAAGTGGTTTGAATTTATGCAACATTTTTGTCATTAACACTAGGACAGCCCAGACTCTTTCCTTTATGTACATATCTAGTGTCTAAAAATGGTCAATACCATCTCCAAATGTCCCATCCATTCAGAGGGTCAGTTTGGTTCTTCACCATGAAACTGCTTTGTACTGTACTCTTGGAATTACTTCAAACTGGAGAAAACACAACAATTTCTGATGAGGAGTAGCCGTTTTGGAACCTTTGACAGTAAACAACAGAAGACAGCTGACATGTAGTGGAAATGAATAGAAATGTCACAGCATATTTGTTTCTCCAGTAACTGAACTGTGGCACAATGATCAATAGTTTTGACAGTATAATAATTGTGTAATACTTGTATTCTTTTTTAAAGGCTCTGTGTATTCCAAAATTCCTCATTTAATTCTATTTCATGGAACTTTGTAAGTAGACTTTCATGGGATAATTTGCTTCTATCTTCAAGTGCCAAAAAGTTGAATTTTTCCAGCTTCAGTGTGATGTTCTCCCATGGTTCAAGCAAATATATGATCATTCATGCTGTTCTTCTTTGTGTACTTTCAATACTCCCTGTTAGTCCTATTTGATACAGATCCCTTAAATTTGAGCAATATTCTAGGATGGCTCGCACCATTGTTTTCATAAGCAATCTCCTTTGTAGTCTACTATTTGGCTTGTATGCTGCAACAGCTGTAGTTACGACTCTTTTCTAATTGAAATTCATGTAGATGTGGTTAGCCACTAATGTATATAAAACTATGTTCCATCTGCTTTTGCTACAAACTGATGTGCAGTGGCTTGTGTATGATTTTAATTATTTTAATAAAGTCTTTGTTTACTTGAAGCTCTCTTTTAGTGAATATTCACATTCAAACTTGACTCATGGTCTGTTTGGAATTGATTCATTTCAAAATTGCACTCAAACCTGATTACAAAATGGCAGTCTGTAGAAATGAATTCAATCTGAAAAGCAATTGCACTTCTTTTGTAAAATCCCACAGATTCTATTGTTTCCATTGTTTTTTGCTGGCATCCATCAAAATTAATTCACGTGACAAATCCACTGCAGCATGTCAAATGCAAATTCTTCGACTGTGATTAAATTGTAGCTTGTCAGTGCACACTAGTCGCATGGGGAATGCTCAGATAATGGCCAGAGTGGGGAGAATATAGATTGTAGACTGCCAATAACAAGTAAAGCGTTTCTTAAAAAGAGAAATTTTTTAACATCAAAGATAAAATGTTAGGAAATATTTTCTGAAAGTATTTGTCTGAATTGTAGCTTTATATGGAAGTGAAATGTGAGCGAAAAGCAGTTTAGACAAGGAGACACCACAAGATTTTGGCATATGGTGCCACAGAAGAATGCCGAAAATTACTGGGGTAGATCAAATACTAGGTTGGGGCATAAGTTTGTAGCATTTTTGTTTTGCCTGTTGGTATTCTGCTATGGGTTTTTATTTGTACCAGTCTCTGTTTGAGTTTGTGTGTTGTCATTTGGAGATAGTGAGTGGAGCTGTGGATACTAGAAAATGGAATGCTAAGTGGAGAAATCAGAACATCCATATCATCCTGTTTGAGTCCAGTAGAGGGGTGACAGCAGCAGACGCAGCCAGAAATATTTATCATGAATGACAATAATGCCATCGGACAGAACACAGCAAGCAAATGGTATTCTTGTTTTAAGATGGATAGTTTTGACATTAGCAGATCTCCACATTCAGGAAGGCTTTTGGAGTTCGATGAAGATTGTTTAAACTGATTAATCCACAGTGGTCGAGTCATTGTACCCGGGAACCGACAGATGTGATGAACTGTGATTATTCCACTATTGTGCGACATTTCATTTGTTGGGAAAGGTTCAAAATATGGGTGTATGGGTACTGTGTGCTCTAAGCCAAAATGACAGAAATCAGGAGATTGCTTGTGAACAACACTGGCTATTTCTGTAATTTATTGTTACTTTTGATGAGAAATGATGTCTTTATGTCAACATAAGGAAAAGAAAGGACTGATGAGCCAAAAGAAAGCAGCAGCTCCCCATACAAAGACCTGCATGCATATACAAAAGATAATGTTATACATCTGGTGGAACAGCAACTTATTGTCTTTCCAAGGTGTAACCGTCACTGCTGAAATTTATCATCAACAACTGAGATGTCTTGCAGAAGCAGTCCAAGAACAGCGAACAGCAAGACTGCATGAGGTGATGCTACTCTACGATAATACCCGCCCGCGCTCTGCTAGGCTGACAAAGAATGTTATACAGGGGTGGGTTGGGAAGTCATTGTGCACCCACCTTATTGACCTGATCTTGTGCCCTAATATTTTCACCTTTTCCGCTCTCTGTCAAACAACCTTTAAGGAACTTTTCCAGATGAAAATGCATGCGGAACAGGGCTTGACGTGTTCTCCACACAAAACCACTGAGTTCTACAGTTGCAGAATTGAAGAATTAACCCAGCATTGGTGGACTGTTGTAAATAGTGAAGGAGAATATGGTACTGATGACTGAAATATCTGTTATGTTTGTTAAACTTTTGGAAAAATTTATGTATGTTTGCAGGTGGGTATGTTCAGCCACCAAATAATTGTTAAAATTCTTGGTGAACCTACAGCTGTTCTTTATTTTGCACAATTCGCGTCACTACTAGTTTCGGTCAAATGACCACAATCAAACATAAGTTGGCATAAATGGCTGGAAAGAATACCTTACAAGAGTAGTGTGCTCTTTTGAGCCACTCATAGTAGTAAAAAAAAGTACAATAATAGTTGTGTGCAATAGTTTTCGTGAAGAAGCAAAGTCTTCATCAACAGCTGGTGACACATGTCATTTGACCAAAACTAGTAGTGAAGCAAATTGTGCAAAATAAAGGACAGCTGAAGGTTCACCATGTATTCAAATAACTAAGGAAAAATGTTATGAACTTGTGCACCAGCCCAATAACTTTTGAAGTACTTAACCGAATTGGGGGGGGGAATAAATGTTTGCCACAAATTGACTAAAAAAAGGTCATTTATAGGACACATCCTGAGGCATCCAGGAATTGTCAATCTGGTAACGGAAGGAAGTGTGGAAGGTAAAAATCGTAGAGGGAGGAAAACAATAAATTAGAGTAAGAAGATTCAAGTGTAAGTAGGTTGCAATAGCTGTGCAGGGATGAAGAGGCTTTCACTAGATAGGATAGCATGAAAAGCTGCATCGAAGCAGTCATCGGACAGAAGACCACAACACCCCACCACCACCACCAACAACAACAACAACAACGATAATAATAGTCTGGCAACTGAGTTCATCATCATCAGCAGCATATTACCTTGTTGTCTTTAGTTAGTAATTAATTTACACTGTCTTTAATGATATTTGTGTATTAATGGCTTCCATTTGTTTTGCTTGATAAGGAGCACATTCTTTCCACCCTCTTGTAAAATTAGCCATGATGTTTGTGTCATTTACAGAGTAACTTACTTTTGGTTTGGAATACCTTGTGCCCAGGTGATGCTGATGAAACGAGAGTGGAGTGAGTCGCAGGAGCGTCGCGTCCGCTTGCAGGAGAGTCCGGCCTGTGCAGCAGTGTTCGCTAGCTTCATGCGTTACTTCTATACTGGCCAGATACGCATCAACCACAGTGTGGTTATGCCTATCCTCGCACTGGCTGACAAGTACAATGTCAAGGTACAGTTTCTTACATTTTCTCAATACTCATTTCTGCACAGTTGTTGTAATAATTTTCGTTTGCGCTACGTGTGAACTAGAGATTGTGGCCAGAGCTGTATTGTTAATTCCCTTTTGCACAAGGTACTTTTTCGTTTCAAACGACTGCTTGCAGCAAGTGAGTGTACTGCAGTGCCCCAAGCCTGTACCGAGACTGGGTTGTCAAGAGTTCCCGTTTGTCGAATTTCCTTGTATAGGTGCTAAAATTGTGTGTTTACACAGAGGTTGTAGTGGTACCCCCTTGTCAGTCTCCATCTGCGATTAACTGCTCTTGGCTCATTGATTTCTTCAACTTACTGGGTCTGTATGACAAGTCGAAATAATTGTAGAAAATACGGTCTCCTTTATAAGTCATCAGTGTTCTGACTGGTTTGACGCATCCCGTTCTGAATTCCTGTCTTGTGCCAGCCTCTTCATCCCATAGTACCATTTGCAACCTACTCCCACAGTTATTTGCTCCATTTATCCCAATCTCTGCTTTCCTTCACAGTTTTTACCCTCTGCAGCTCCCTCTAGTACCATAGAGATTATTTCCAGATGTCATAATAGGTGTTCTATCATACTGTCCCTTCCTCTTTTCAGTATTTTTCTATATTCCTTTCCTTGCCAATTCTGCGGAGAAACTCCTCATTCCTTACCTTCTCACTCCACCTAAATTTCAACATTCTTCTGTAGGACCACATCTGAAATGCTTCAGTTCTCTTTTGTTCCACTTTTCTCTCGGTCACCGTTTCACTACTGAACAATGCTCTGCTCCAGATGTACATTCTCAGAAATTTCTTCCTGAAATTAAGGTCTATGATTAACTACACATCCAAAAAAACAGCATTAGAAATTCAATATAAATAATATAATACGGCCAAGAATGTGTAATATGGTCCCTGACAGCTCACAGCTCTTGCCAGTTTTCAACTGAGGATGCTAATGGCTGCAGGCGAAAACAGTAGCCGTCTACAGATTATAACGGTTCTTTCACTATAGCTTACCCCTACATTTTTTCAGAATTTCAAACTACTTGCACCATACAGTCACCAGATTAATATTACTCAACGGATCCTTTGAAAGATTAACCGTACACCTTAATCGAAGTAAGTGCTCTGGCTCGATGAGCGTTGGCTTGGCCTTCTGTGCAGGCTCGAACAGCAATTTTGTGACTGGATCGATTCCGTAGCTGGTATAGCAACACATGATCTGTCATTTGGGTTGATCATGCAAAAGAACCAATGGACACAGGAATTGTGGTAAAAACTGCATATATTATACAGGGGCTTAAGTCAACTGTCACTCATTTAAGGGCAATGCCTGTACATGGCTATCTTTATTGACATTGTTATGGTTTATGATGCAAATGTGATTGCAGTAGTTGAGTTGATACCTGAGGTGCAGTGAGCTGGCCACAACAGCTCCGCAGGCCTATCTCAGCCAGTAACATAATGTGATTTCGTAAAAGTGTTTTCGGCAATGCCTCAGTCGTGTTACAGCTCTGTAGACGGCTACGGTTTTCGCCTGCAGCCATTAGCATCCTCAGTTGAAAACTGGCAAGTGATGTGAGCTATCAGGGACCATATAACACAGTCTTGGCCGCATTATATTATTATATTATTTATATTGAATTTATAATGCTATTTTTTGGATGTGTAGTTAATCATTAGAAGCTGGGAACTAATGACTTAAAAATATATGTAACAGATAACTGAACTTGCACACACCTTCTTAACAAAATTAACATTATTTTGATTGCATACATTACAATATTTATATTTCACAATACTAATGCATAACTGTCCAAAGATAGTCAGTGTTTGACAGACCATTCATTCATCTCAGCTCTTGTTCTTTATAGGCCACTTCAGAATTTTTCCATAGAAGGAGAGATGTTCGGCAGCAGATAGCGTTGGGAGTTTTCCAAGGCCATGATTTTATTGGACTTAACTGGAATCTTTCCAGATGGGTCAGACATTTGTCTGCTTGTGTCTGTGTATGTGCGGATGGATATGTGTGTGGGGGTGTGCGAGTGTACACCTGCCTTTTTTTCCCCCTAAGGTAAGTCTTTCCGCTCCCGGGATTGGGATGACTCCTTACCCTCTCCCTTAAAACCCACATCCTTTCGTCTTTCCCTCTCCTTCCCTCTTTCCTGAAGAAGCAACCGTTGGTTGCGAAAGCTAGAATTTTGTGTGTATGTTTGTGTTTGTTTGTGTGTCTATCGACCTGCCAGCGGTTTTGTTTGGTAAGTCACATCATCTTTGTTTTTAGATATATTTTTCCCACATGGAATGTTTCCCTCTATTATATTCATGAAATTATATTCGTTTACAACTAATAGTAATCAAATGCAAAATGTAGTTGTACTTAAGAACACTTACAGAAATACTTAGAAACGAAGCAAAATTTGTTTCTTAAACTTATTTACAGTCTCAATGTGAAAAATATATTGTCGTTATAACTCACCTAATCCCTATACATACTCTATCCAAAATAAATAATTCTGTCGGTAATGTCAGGACGCGAAACCCACTGCTTGGTGCAACATTTGTCGGTAAATGAACTGATTATATTTCAAAGACGTTGAGAAGATTTTGAAAGCTTTCTAGTGTTAGCCTGCACGTGGAGATCTTTTTTACCACATTAATTCGTGTCAGAAGAGCTGTATAACAAAGAGGAAATAGACAACATGGAAGGCGAGTGTAAATCCTATCCGACTGCAATACAGTCTGCATTTCGACAGTAACTCGCGAGAAACGTTTGTGTGTGATTTTTCATTTATTTCATTTTGCATATGATTTTGAGAAGTATCCCTACAGTAGAAATAAACTTGGTTTGTAGAATTACAGGAGCTAATCTACATTCTTCGATTCACACAACTGAGAACCAAATACCGAAATTGTCATCCAAACATTTAAAACACATCATTCATTCGCTCAAGAATAGATATACATACAAACTCATCAGACAACATTTAGAAGGCTGTACATTGCACCTTTTTCTTTATTCTTTATATCATTGATTTCTATCTAAATACCAAATAGAATCAAAGAACTTTAGTAGACTGTTGAAACAACTTTTATTAATAAAACATTTTTTATGTATTTACGTTCTTATTTATGCACAGTGTAGGCTTTTTCCTTTGTACAGGTATTGTAAAACCTGTAGGAAAACTCTGATATGAAAAATATCATGTCCTGATACAGCCTTTGCAATGTATCACAAAAACAAAGCATAAGTGTCAAGAGACAATTTTTTGAGATACAGTACAACCCCACTTTACGTTTCAGGAATTAACATTTTCCTGTTGTTTGCAACCTATTTTAATGCTCTGTGTCAAATTTCCTATGTTCATAACATTAATTTGCACCCATTTTTGCATTAATATACATGTAATTTTCCCACAATTTATACTTTATGAAACAATGTTCATGGAGAAGGAACTGATGTAATTGACAGAAAATTATGCTGACTTTCAAGTAGTATTTATAAATGTTCAAGTGATTAAAGATATCGCAATCTGTCACAACAGTTTTCAAACTGTCTATAGTGCATGTGTCACTTTGTGATCATCATAATACCTTCGCAAGTTTTTTTGTTTAGCCACTAATACTGCTAGTTGACACTGCTGCTCTCCTTCGTGCTGCTTAAATGTTTATGATTTAAATAATGAAGCACTTGCACCAGTTATGTATTTTTCCATGTTTAGCGCAATGCATTTGAAGAATATATTCTCCTCCCCCCATGAACCGTGGACCTTGCCGTTGGTGGGGAGGCTTGCGTGCCTCAACGATACAGATAGCCGTACCGTAGGTGCAACCACAACAGAGGGGTATCTGTTGAGAGGCCAGACAAATGTGTGGTTCCTGAAGAGGGGCAGCAGCCTTTTTAGTAGTTGCAGGGGCAACAGTCTGGATGATTGACTGATCTGGCCCTGTAACACTAACTAAGACGGCCTTGATGTGCTGGTACTGCGAATAGATGAAAGCCAGGGGAAACTACAGCCGTAATTTTTCCCGAGGGCATGCAGCTTTACTGTATGAAGAAGCTTGCACAGGATAGAGTAGCGTGGAGAGCTGCATCAAACCAGTCTCAGGACTGAAGACCACAACAACACAGTCAATATGTCAGTAGCAAACAGTAAGGACGGCTGCAACTAATACTACTGCAAGGTGACGCTTTGTCAAGAAAATCTTGTACTCCCCGTTTTCCGCAGTTTGTACGTATTTGTACACCGTGAAAACATTTAACTGCCAGCACTGCGCTGGTATATGACATGGCTGTTTTCACATGTGGCCCCGCTTCTGACAGGGTTTGTATGTCTGTGACAGGACTGGAATAGGAAATACTGTGTGTGGGTGGATTGGGCAGGTCTTGCACCTGGGTTTTCCGTAGAGATATTATCCATGTGGTAAGCGTTTCATGTTGGGAGTGGCATATAGTTGGACTAGGATGTTGTGGAGGTTGGATGGGTGATGGAGCAGCGCTTCAGAAGGGATGGGAAGGATCATGAGTAGGAAGTCCCTCATTTGAGGGCATGATGTTCCAGACTGGAGTGATGTTGGGCAACGAAAGAGGTACTCCGTTGTAGCTGGTGCTTGGGGATGATACGAGGATTGGGGGCTGTGAAAATGTAACTAGGAAATTCTGTTTGCTGAGTAGGTTTGGGAGATAATGCCTGTATGTGAAGGTGTTTGTGAGACATTCCGCGTAATGGGCAAGAGAGTTCTTGTCACTGCAGGTACATCATTCCCAGATGACCACATTGTTTGGGAGGAATTTTTTGGTGTAGAAGGGATTACAGCTAGCTATGAAAATTCAGGCACTGCTGGTGGATTTAGTGTGGACAGAGGTGTGGATGTAGTCATCAGAGAGGTGGTGGTCAACTTCCAGGGATGGGGTACACTGGCTGGAGGAGGACCGGGTGAAGCGAATAGGAGGGAACATGTTGAGGTTGTGAAGGAATGAGGAAGATGTCTCGACCCAGAGTCCAGAGTATGAATATGTCATCAATGAAACTGAAACTGAACCAGACCGACTTTGTGGTTTTGGGAGGCTTGAAGGTTTCCTCTAGATAGCCAATTGACATGTTGGCATAGGAGTGTGCCTACAGGTGTGCAGGGCTGTGCTACAGATTTGTTTGTATACCTTCCCTTCAAAGAGTAGTAATTTTGTATTAGAATACAATTAGTAAGGTGTATGAGGAATGAGGTAGAGAGTTTGGAGTTTCTAGGATGTTGGGGGTAGTAGTGCTCAATAGGTGCAAGACCGTGGCCACGAGGTATGTCTGTGTAAAGGAAGTGGTGTAAATAGTTACTAGTAGGGATCCAGGAGGTTTAGGGGGTGCGGATGGCGGAGAGTAGGTGGAGGAAGTGGTTGGTATCTTTGGTGTGAGAGCTCATCTGGAATCATCACTCCACTACCAGTTTTTCTCAACTACACGGATAGGAGTTATGTTATCAACACATTCTCATGTAACCATCCCAGTGTCAACTTATGGTAAACTACTCTCTCAATATGCCTCCAGTTAACAGTGTCTGCCTTCTGTCGTATCAGTGCCTCTCAATTCTCCTTACCCTCATTGTGTGCCACTTGTTACCAATGCACTCACCAGACTTTTCCCCTCCTCAGTGTTTCTCTTTGTCTACTTGGCGACCTCCTCTCACCCCACCCACCCTCTTTTCTTCCACCTAGTCTCCCAGTGCTACACCTTGCAGCCTTGTCCTGCCATCATCTAGTCCCTGTGTGCTCTTCCAGAGAGCACTGACTTTTCTACCCCAAAGCCTATGCTGCTATCCCTTCCCCACCCAACTATGAATTTCTGCTTCCATTCGGCTACACAGTTGGATTCTTGCCAGAGAATGCAGTCATGTGGGCATAAGGTGTGTGTGTGTGTGTGTGTGTGTGTGTGTGTGTGTGTGTGTGTGTGTGTGTGTGTTTTTTCCTATCTGCAGAAGGCATTGACTGAAAGCTCAAATGCATAACAGTCTTTTCATTGTACCTGTCTGCAGCTCATCGTGTCATCTTTACGGTGAGTAGCAATGTAATGTTTTCATAATTTACATCAAAAGCTATTCAAGTTAACTTAAGTCATAATTACTAATCATACACCATCTTCCCCAGACATTATGAGACTGATTTTTTCCTGGTGTATAAGCAATGTTTGTGAAATAACTATGGTGGCAGCTTGAACTGACAATTGTAAGCAGCAGATGTGCATTCAACCAGCCAGTTGTGAGTGGGCAGTGTTATGTAGTGCACATGTGGACATAGTATGTCAACATTGTTATGTCGCAGCATCTCTGAATCGTGTGTTAAAGACATTGTCCAGAATGTTTTGATAAAGAGAAAAGTGTGTGTAAAGTCTGACCATCATCAAAGAAGGACTTTTCTGACAGCTTCAGGTGGTTGCATGAACATTTGTGCACATTGTACTCAGGTGGGGGGAGACTGGGTACAACATCTGAAGCTTAAAACCACCATCTTAACTTTTTTGTCAATGTTACTAGGGCAGCAAAAATTATGAGTCATAATCTATAATTAAAAAAAAAAAATTGTGACTACCAACCACTTAGGCTATAGGTGAGTGATGTGCAGTGTACAATATGTATAACAGTGCATAGAGGTTGCTAGCTTTTGAGCACAACTCTATTTCTAGTTTAAGTATAGTATCTCCCACATCCAAGCATACAGACAATTATAAATAGCCTTCATAGGTTTGCCGCCGGATGACATTGTCTAAATTTAACAATATTTCCTCAGAGTAACTGTCAGACATTTTCAAGTGGTTCAACCTCACTGGTGGCTAGGTGCGACTGACAGTATCCGCACGTTGATGCCCTGTATATAGAACACGCGTGCAAAGAATGCGAAGGCGATGAAATTGCGCATGCACTATGATTTGCAGATGGCATCATACGAAAATGCCCCATGCCAAAATTCTTGGTGAAAATTCCACAATATTTCTTCAGGGCAACTGTCCAGCATCTTCAGGTGGTTAACGTGTCGCACCTAGCAACCAGCAAGGTTGAACCACCTGAAGGCAGATGCTCCAAGAAAATATTGTGGTATTTGCACATCATCATCCGACGGCAAACGTGGAGACTATTTATAACAAATTTGCCATGAAAGCTTGAAAAGTCACACACGGCAATTGGTCAGCAAATATCACAACCCCAGCCAGATATCAGCTAGCTATGGCTTGGTGGTTACCTTTCCTCGTGTTTGTTCGTTGATTCCAAGTTGTAAAGTGAATGCTCTCCTTCCTCCCCCCCTCCCCCCTCCCCACCCACCTACCACACTTCGACTCGCCTCACCTCACCTCACTCCTCACCTCTTCGTTGTGATTACATTATTGAGATAGTATTGTTTATAAGTAACTGTGTATGCCTGTTTCAGGATCTGGTTGGACTGTGCACCAGTTATATGTGCACTCACACAGCACTTGCCGCAACGAACAATCATCTTGTCTCTTGGCTGCAGTATGCCCTGAATGTGGGTCACTATCGAGTTGCACAGGTACATTTGCTTTTTAGTCCATAATTGTGTCTGTTTCTATCTTTTCTTCTGTTAATGTTTAGTCTGCATCTCTTCTAAGGGCAGCCTACGTTACAAACTAGTTAATTACATTGGAAGGTGAATTCACTGGAGAAAACTGTGAAGTTACAGTTAGTGAGAGTGACTTGCCAGTGCTTCCTTCCAGGAAACTAATTTCCAGTTCCCAATACCATCATCAGTTACATTAAAAGTAGAATACAAAACTATTTCCTTCTCGATGGAGAAAAGAGGGTTGGATTTGAGGAGGAGAGGCAGGTCACTCACAAGAGGTTTTTGAAACCACTTGTACAGTGGTGCAAAGTAGGTTAGGGTCCCAGGTACCACACTCTTTTCCAATTGACCTTGGTGGGCCCTCATTTGTGAGTAATGACAGAAGATAAGTTCTCATAGTCCACTAGATGGCATGGTTTTTCAAAATGGTGTCACAGACGAGTATAAAATACCGAGCGATTGTGCTTAATGTTGTGGATTTTTAGTTTAGTTGGGGGATAGTCTTCCCCGAAATGAGTGTGATCATTATTTAATTCAGTTGATTGTTTTTATCTACTTTTTTATATTCAGTTTCTTTAATCATCATATTAACTATTAATTGGATCTCATTTTTTCTTTCTTTTATTCTTTTTTCATTTGGAATTTTTGTCTATGTGATTTTAATTTTTTTTAAATACACCTTAGTAGTTTCAGCTTTTTTACTAGTGCACATCTGTACCAGTCAAGGTATCAGCTGATTCAGTTTTTGACACACATTGGAGAGTGTAGCCACTGTGGCGCAAATGGTCTCAAAATTGCACAATGAAGACAACCTTTGAGTGGGCAGGGACTGTTAAGTCTCCAGGCCAGTCACGAGAAGATAACACTTGAAATCCACACAGTGTATTTCTAAGTGGAAATGACACTGTCTTATTTGGAACCAGGTGGGAAGATCTGGAAGAATTACTGAACACTACTATTGAAGAGAGCAATGTCTTGGGTCTATGTTTAAACATCAGTGAGGCAAAATTGGTGGTTGTCAGCACAAGGAGATATGAAATTGGGTACTCTTTACTCGGTAATGATAGGTCTTAAGAGTGCCAAAATATATGTATTTTGGTTGTCAAATCAATGAAAGTTAGCAAATATTACAGTTCGCACTCAACTACTTTGTTGCTACATGGTCGGTATCCTAATTGTGGAGTAGATTCAAATGGCTCTAAGCACTATGGGACTTATGATCTCAAGTCATCAGTCCCCTAGACTTAGAACTACTTAAACCTAACTAACCTAAGGACATCACACACATCCATGCCCGAGGCAGGATTCGAACCTGCGACCATAGCAGCAGCGCGGTTCCAGACTGAAGTGCCTAGAACCGCTCAGCCACCGCAGCCAGCCAGTTGTGGAGTAGAGTCGTGAACACTTTCTGCAGTGTAGGGTAAGAAACTGGAGGCAGTTGAAATGTGAGTGTAAGAACGGATACTGTGACAGATAGTCACAAATGTAGCATATTGCAGGGTATGAACAATTATTTAAAAATTCTCCATACAATTGAAAGAAGAAAACTCAAATTTTTTGGACATTTAATGTGCAAACAACAAATACAACCTATTGAAACAAATAACTTCGAGGAAATATTCATGGCAGACATGGTCCGGAACATAGAAGTTATCCTGTCTAAAGAACTTAAGCCTGTGGTTTGGATCGAGCACAGAACCACTGTCGATTGTGCTGCCAATCGCCAATGTCTTGGAGGACGAGGCACTTAAAGAGGAAGACAGTAATATTTAAATATTTGAAAATAATGATCTATTGGTAAAAAAAAGAGACAAAATAATGTATTTAATTGGCTGTGCAGTGGTGTCAAAAACTTAATAGATGGACATTATATTGAAGATAATCATTATACTGTCATTTAAAACATAAATTCTTTTCGCACTGTGGACATAATGAAAATAATAAAGATGAAGATTTTATAAATAAAATCTGAGCAAGGTAAGTAATACTATTAACTATTACAATAACAAGAAAAAAATATAAAATGATGAAAATGGAGAAATGGAATTGATGTATGAACATAAAAGTAATTAAAACCACATGGGCAGAGATTCCGGATGAAAAAAGAATAAAAGGAAGAAAAAGATGAGAGCAAGTAAAAATCTAATACAGCGATGAATATGGTGCAGCCAAGGTTTAGAAATGGATATAATGATGTTTAAAACAGTTAATTGAATGAAAAGAGCCAAAGCAGCCATTTCAGTAAGTATGTAAAAAAAATAGATGGCAGCCCATATCCTTCAGCGTATCATCAGATAACTTAATCCTTAGGTAAAAATCTTGAATGCTCGGAGCTCCGCACCTCCCGGATGTTCATTGAAAGACATCTTCTACAGAACACAAGCTTCAATTACACACTTCTATAGCAGTACACACTTATCAGTTAATACGACAGGATCTGAAATAGGTCCTATAACATAGTACACAGTTTTTCATGAATGTCAAGTTTTTGGCATTGACAGGTCTTGATACTATTTGACATAACTGTTGTATAAAATAAACATAAAATTTGACTGCAATAACACCATGACAAACTGCATAGTATGTTATAAGACATATTTCAGATCTTGTTGTGTTAACTGACAAGCATGTAATGGCTATAGACGTGTATAATTGCAGCTCATGGTGTGTAGAAGCAGTCTTTTAATATTAGTCCTTAGGCTACTGTGCCACTTCAAGTATTGGCATTAATATCAGAGCAGTAGTGGGTCACGAGAAATATGGTATTGTCGATTACTCACAAACTAGGCCCCACCAGGGTGTCTGCATGCAGCAAGGTCTGATATCTGGGTCCATAACCTACACTATCATATAGGTAGGTTCAAAAAGTTGAAAAAGTCAGTCTCATCCCTGGAGCCCTCTCCTTCTTCGGCCTCATGTTTAGATTAACTCAACTGTTAAGAGGATGAGGGAAGTCGGGGACTTAGATGGAGGGGCAAGCAGAGACAGCTGAGAGTGCGTGAGATCAGACACAGGAAAGATCCAAAGATGATGGGGCAAAGTGGGGAGAAAGATAGATTGAAGGGAAAAGGAAAGCATTTTTTCATCTTTTAATGTCTCTGTCGGCAGTACTGGATTTGCCCCATGATGTAAGTATAGGCGAGCTATTTGTCTCCTAATATGGGTTGATAATTTTGTGTGGGAAACTTCAAAAGTCTGGCATTCTGAGAGAAATTAAATTCACACTTCATAACTATTGAAACACACAGTTTGTCAACAGAAAGTAATATTACGATTTGCACTTGAAATTGCTTTGGAAACAATTGGCAGGGGAGTCACAAAATGAAAGGTGAAAAAGGTATTTAATTGTTGTAATCCATTTTGCTAACTCTGTCAGACTCATTAACCTCAGGAATCTTCATAATGGTCGTGTGTTCTCGGACTCCATCCTGGTGCATGATTTTGAGCACGATCTAGTGTTAATATGTGCATCAGAATGTCACACATAATTGTGATTAGATTTTCATACAAAAAGAAAGATGGATTTTGTAATTATACAGAAAAAATGGATCTGTATTTGGACACATGTTTTTTGTAGGTCAGCATTAAATATGCAAGCTTCACTTCTTTTTTACTAATTTCATTGTAAAGCAGCACTTGCTAATTTTCTAGGGGTATCATATCGAGTCAGCAGTGCCCATAGTGTGAAGAATGTACAGTTCTGAATGTAATGTTACCTTTGCTATCAAAGTCTGTTGATACTAAACTCCAGAAATGATAAAACATCAAATCTCCAATGTTGCTGGGGCTGGAAAGAGATCCTCCAAGAACAGGACCAACAACGACTGAAGAGAATTGTTCAACATGACAGAAGTACAGCCCTTCCGGAAATTGCATTGCTGCAGATTTCAGTGCTGGGCCATCAACAAGTGTCAACGTGCGAACTATTCAATGAAACATCATCTATATGAGCTTTCGGAGCTAAAGGTTCAGTCATGTACCAGTGATGAATGCTCAACACGTAGCTTTATGCCTCGCCTGGGCCCATCAACACCGACATTGGACTGTTGATGACTGGAAACATGTTGCCTGGTCAGACAAGTCATGTTTCAAATTTTATCGAACAGATGGACGTGTACAGGTATGGAGACAACCTCATGAATCCATGGACCCTGCATGGCAGCAGTGGACTGTTCAAGCTGATGGAGGCTCTGTAATGGTCTGGGGTGTGAGCAGAATGAGTGGTATGGGACCCCTGATACGTCTAGATACGACTCTGATAGGCAACACGCACATAAGCACCCTGTCTGATCACCTGCATCCATTCATATCCATTGTGCATTCTTATGACTTCGCCAATTCCAGGAGGACAATGTGATATCTTACATGTCCAGAATTGCTACAGAATGACTCCAGGAACACAACACTTCCACTGGCTACCAAACTCCTCAGAAATGAACATTATTGAGCATATCTGGGATACCTTACAATGTGCATTTCAGAAGAGAGATGTCCACCCCCTTGTACTCTTACGGATTTATTGGTAGCCCTCCATCACTACTTCAGACATTAGTCGAGTCCATGCCACATTGTGTAGGAACACTTCTGCGTGATCACAGGGCCCCTACAAGATATTAGGCAGGTGTACCAGTTTCTTTGGCTCTTGTATTTTCCCCTAGTTAAAGTGTTATTCTTCACATCAATAAATATCGTACACTATGCACTTTCTAAACGTACCTCTGTTCTTCCTCAGGGTTCAAGCTGCCTCCTTGCCAAACTTCATTGAAATTGGTTCAGCACATTAGTCATGAAAATGTAACAGGCAGTTACTTTTGCATTCATAATATTAGTATGGATAAAACTTTCAACTATTTGACTGCAAAAACACCTTGTACATTCATCTAGTATTTTTGGAGAAGCACGTTCAAACCTACAGACATGACAGTTTTACAGATTTATTTGCTTCTTTGTGGAAAAATATTGCATCAGCATAACTGGTGGTACTTAATAATGACTTGGCCTATCATTGTGAGCACCAGTATTAGAAGTGGTGCTTACAGACTGGCCCTTTTCAATTTCCGTTGTATGAACCTATCAAGATTTCTAAATATTGTTGAGTACAGAACATTTCTTGTAATTTACTAAACCACCAGTAGATCAGTACATAGTGATAAGTCTTGCCTGGTTCTGTTCTCGCTGATATCACTTTTTGTAACTTGAGTTCTACATATATTGTCAAGCGAAATGTGAATTAACAAATAAGACACCTAGTATCAAAACCAGCCACATCACAAAATTTACAAATATGAGTTATCATTTTAGGGAAAAAATATATCATCAGAACATGCTTCAAAATTGGCCATGTCTTTGTGTTAAAAGAGTGGTGTATTCTTGGTCGTTCAGATGAGTGGGTGGAAGACATTGAATTCATAACTGTCCAGGTTAAAGGATGGGCAACAATCGCCAGGTCATAGCATTTGTGTTTCAGATCTTGTGTCGTTAGATTACTCAACAATGTTACCGCAGTAGTAGGCAAAATAAGTCCTTATAGCGTATATTGTTTGAAGTCATATTTCGTATGTACATTGGCAACACCAGTCTTCTGCACTAATTTCAACATTGCAGGCTTCTTACAATAACTGGTGCAAAAGTTATCCTATTTCCTGTGTGCTTTTATTTTTTCATTATTGTGTAGTGTAACATGAAATGCCCGATATAATATAAATGAGAGAAAATTGAAGACTTAAAGCAACAATATCTATCAGTATGTGCGAACAGTATCTATCATAACAATGATTTGATTAACATACTATATTATTTGCAGATCATTTTCGTTTTGTAGTGTTAAAGATCTAAGTGAACAACAAACTTTTAGTGAGAGAAATCATAATTTTTCTCATCAGCTTTCATATGTTCTTCTTGATATGTTATCCAGTTCTGTTGAAATGCCTCTTTTATTGCTATAATGAAAAGTAATTGCAATGTCTCCATATTTTCATTTAATTGCTTTTTTTAGAAGATTTTGGAATTTAAAAAGTGTAAAGTCTTATGAATAAAAAGTAAAATTATATAAAATTGCACCAAAAACAGCAAAATCAAAACTTAAATTAACAAAGAAATCGGTTCATTTTAAAGCAGATTTCACAAAACAATGGAGTTTTAATATTAAGTCATTAAGGATGTAGCTATGAAAGAAAAACTACATCTACATCTACATCTTCATCCATACTGCGCAAGCCACCTGACGATGTGTGGCGGAGGGTACCCTGAGTACCTCTATCGGTTCTCCCTTCTATTCCAGTGTCGTATTGTTTGTGGTAAGAAGGATTGTTGGTATGCTTCTGTGTGGGCTCTAATCTCGGTGATTTTATCCTCGTGGTCTCTTCGCGAGATATACGTAGGAGGGAGCAATATACTGCTTGACTCTTCGGTGAAGGTATGTTCTCGAAACTTTAACAAAAGCCCGTACCTAGCTACTGAGCGTCTCTCCTGCAGAGTCTTCCACTGGAGTTTATCTATCATCTCCGTAACGCTTTCGCGATTACTAAATGATCCTGTAACGAAGCGCGCTGCTCTCCGTTGGATCTTCTCTATCTCTTCTATCAACCCTATCTGGTACGGATCCCACACTGTTGAGCAGTATTCAAGCAGTGGGCGAACAAGCGTACTGTAACGTTTGTGATCATAGTTGTTTTGTCTGTAGAGGTGTTTCATACTATACGAGGTCTGTTCAAAAAATTCTGGAACTTCGTCCACAAAATTTTTCAGCACATACCTTTTATTTATTGTGCGTGTTCTCCTCTGAAATACTCTCCTTCACAATACATACACTGCTCCCAATGCCATTACCACTTCCGAATGCAGTCTTGGTAGGTCCCTTGCTGGACCACGCAAAGCACTGTCTGCGAATTTTCTTTTATCTTATCTCATCTCGTGTTGTTGACCTTCATCCTTTTAAAGGGGTTGTCAACTTTGGAAATTAAAGTAAGTCCTTAGGTGCCAGGTCTGGAAAATAAGGAGGATGAGGCAGCACAGTGATTTCATTTTTTATGCAATAGTCACGCACCAACAGGTTTGAAAATGTGGCTGCATTATTGTGATGCAAGAGCCATGAATTGTTTCACTCACATTTCAAGCTGTTTCTTTCTCAGGATTTCACAACATGATCCAACTGAAATTTTACATTCTTCCGCAATCTCTTTAACAGTCTGTCTTCGATTGGCATGCACCATTTCATCGACATTCCTGACATGAGCGTCGTTGGTAGATGTTGAACAGTGTCTTGAATGAGTGTCACCTTTAATGCCCATCCTACCATTTTAAACTGTGTTAACATCCGTAACACCGAGTAGGCTTAAGCACTTATCACCTTAGGTTTCCAGCACCATTTGATGTGTCTCTGTAAAAATTTTCTTGGGAGTAATGCAAAATTTAATGAAGATGTGTTGCACCTCTAACTGTGCCATCTTGAAATTCACAAACCGTGCGAGACATCATCATACTCAATACAGCACTGAACAGTAACTAACAGACGAACAACTGTGAAACTTCCAACAGTTACACATTAAACACAGATGTGTGCATGGATGTCGCACACCATTGGGAATTTTTTGAACAGGCCTTGCACACCTTAAATAGTGAATCATAATTTTTTTAAATAAAAATGTCATTTTATTTTCAGTTATTAATCACAAAAAATGCAAGTATTCATGATAAATTCAACTTTACCACAAAAAATAAATTAGAAAATAAAGATATATTAAAAACAAAGATTCCAAGACTTACCAAGCGGGAAAGCGCCAGTAGATAGGCACAATAAATAAAACACACAAACACACACACAGAATTTCTAGCTTTCGCAACCGACGGTTGCTTCTTTAGGAAAGAGGGAAGGAGAGGGAAAGAAGAAAGGATGCGGGTTTTAAGGGAGAGGGTAAGGAGTCATTCCAATCCCAGGAGCGGAAAGACTTACCTTAGGGGGAAAAAAGGACAGGTGTACACTCGCGCGCGCACACACACACATATCCATCCGCACATACACAGACACAAGTAGACATTAGAAAATAAAGATGTTCACATTTTGTTTGCAAAGAGGGCAATGCAAAAAGGCAAGGTATTGAAAATTAAAATATTTCACAACATGCTCTTATTTTCAGTGCAGAAAAGTCATCATCCATCCCTGCCCAAAATTCAAAAAGTGATATATTCCAAAATTGTATTTTGATTTGACTAATTGTTGAGGGTGTTGGAACAAGGGGTGGAGGAAAATTATGATTGAAAATTGGGTTGCAAATACTGAATGATTGAGAAATACTGTATTAGATGATATCAGCCGTAATCAAATATTTTTACTTACCACAGCTTCTCATGCCCATACCCACCCCTATTGTCCCTTTCATAATGATTGAACCCTGACTTTGATCTCTCACTCTGATCATATTGCTTATGAACAATATGATAAACCTTGCCGGAACCGTGGAAATGTCTACTTTTATCTAGTGTATGATGTTACATCTAAGTTGAAAGGCGGGCGACATATGTGGTAATTTTGAAGAGAAATTGTGCTTTTTCTAGCAATTTCAAGAATCCATAAGAATCGGACCAAAATTAGGAGAAAAATTTCCTTTGCGCAGTTTAAATACACAACCTTGTTCTATTTACAGGCTGGTTTTTGTTGTATTCTGATTACTCACTTCATCACTATAATGTCAAATGCAAGATGCTGTGGTTGAGCTTACTGTTGGAGCTGTTGTGATGGTACTCCTCGTGTTTGTTAGTTAAGAGTTTTTTAAGCAATAGTGTTAGTAGCTGTGATATGTGCGAATCTGTGGTGGAAGGCAGTTTTCACACCACCATTGCAATGCCCAATAAGCGCCTGTTCATCAGCAAAGAATGGTAACTTGGTTGTCGCATTTCAATACAGCATACAGTATTGCCATGTTCAGTTTTTGTTGTGAGTGGAGCGAAATAATACGGGAAATAGCAAATAAATGTTTGATATGCAAGTAGCTCACAATAAATGAGCATTTGTATAGCACTTTCCAACAGTAAATGGAAAAATCGATCATCTCAAATAAATTTTGCAGTAAAGAATGATGACTGAAATGAAACCTACCTTAATAGCTTTCGCTGCTGGCTGAGGTATCGCTTTTCCTATTTCAGTTGTCTGCTTGGATCAACAGTGGTTCTATTGCTATCTCAATACTTTGGGCTCTATGTGCATAACTGTTGTCAAATTTGTATACATGACTCACTGAGTTTCTCCAGAGACTTTGGGGAACACTTTCCAGAGCACAGTAACACAACTGTGAAGTATCATTTATTTTAAAATTCTTCTTCTCCTTTGTTACCTTGTTCTTAACAAATGCCCAAATAAATTCAGTGGTGTTCAAATGGCAATGCACTACAGGCAGCCGCACATGTTTAATTTCATCATCCACTGATCGCAGTATACTTTCCAAAAGGTATTCCTGCACCCTGAATTGCGGTCGCACTTATTCCACTAGGCCAGCTTCAGTATATTCCTCATATGATGGAGGTTGGAAGCTCTGCATTATTGCTTTCCAGCCATTCAATAATATAATTGTTTCTCCACTTTGTAGATGGCTTTCGTGATGTTGGATTCATCGTGTGACATGGAGCCTGATCTAAAACAGATCTGTTTGGTAATTTTCAGAGAACTCTCCTAAACCACTATTTGGTAGTGTCTGGCATTCATTTCAGAATGATGATCTGCACCTCCCTTTTTCACAGTAAAACATAAACCAGCATTTTCCACAAACCCATTTTCATTCCCAGTGTGTCAGAATCAGACAATGTTTGAATTCCTCCTTTCCTGCCATTCCACTCTTTAACACTTCCTCTGTGATTACCTTATACGTTTTCTGATTCATAAGACATATTTTGTTCTTGCACACCAACAAACCTCGTTGAATGATTTGCATCATGCAAAAGCTCATCAGTTTAATAAATAATCCATCCAGTGTTGCGCAAATGTTTTATTTCCCCACAAGCACTCATCTATTTTTCCTGCTACTTGGTTATTTTCCATCAGCATAGGTTTTTTGTTGAACTTTTTGTGTCTGCAGTCCAATTTTCGAATAGCACGCCAAAGGGTTGTTTCACTCAATCTGGAAAATCTTCCATGTCGGTCTCTTAACTTTTCCAGTAAAGCTGCCACTGTTGGAAACCGTTTTTCAACGTGGAAGTCATGGATTTTTCTTCTATGACTCCCTTGTAAACTCATCTAATACAGACGTCTGTCACCTACCAAAACTCGTTTTGTTATACAAGACAAGAAGTTTGTCTGTATTCTCTCAGAATTCACTTCACTGTACTTTCACTAATATCGAGACATTCAGAAATTCTCTTCACTCGCTGTGATACAGAACTGCTTGCGTGCTTATCATAGACTTTTTACAAATTCATAAATGATGCATGGTTTCACAGAAAAAATAAATTAATTAAAGATTCAATATTAGTAATCTTCCTGAATTTATCAGCATAAAAACATAACAGCTGTGTAAGGCAACAACAGAGCTTGCATTTACACATTTTGTCCTGTTAATAAGTATCACCATTCGGCAAATTGCAGCAATCTATGCCTATCTTTGCTAGGACAAAACAACAATTGGAAAGTAACAACACATCATCTGGAAGTTGAGTAGTGTGTGGTCGTATCTTTAAACTGTACAAAGAAAATTTTTCTCCTAACTGCGGTCAGACTTCTATAACTCCTCAAATTTGACACTCACCAAGAAATGATAGAAAAAGTACATTTTCTCTTAAATATTAAACATATGCCACCATCTTTTCAACTAAAATGTAATAGTCATACACCAAATAAAAGTAGACATTTCCATTTTCCAGCAAGGTATAACACGTGGATATTCGTCATGCTCTATGACCAGAACATGAGCCTGTGCATGAATGGATAATAGGGGTTGTTTGTAGGGGTATATTGCCCACATAGTATTTTTATAAAAATAATATATATAATAGTCATGTATATGGAAAATTTTGTTGAAATTGCTGCAGACATTCCTGAGGTATGCTTCTATGCCAGCCCCAACAGCTTATAAGGCAAGCAGTTCTTACTCACAGTGTTCTTCTTTCCAGATAGTAGATAAGTGTACAAAGCTCAGTCAAAATTGATCCAATAGGCGCAATAGACCGTACATTCATTTTTATAATATGCACTGTTCAAAAGAATTAGGGGAACACGTATCGGCATCCAGTTTATTAAATCCTTTTCATACAGGCAACCGTTGTCCGGAGAGGCCGAGCAGTTCTAGGCGCTACAGTCTGGAACCACGCGATTGCTACGGTTGCAGGTTCAAATCCTTCCTCAGGCATGGATGTGTGTGATGTCCTTAGGTTAGTTAGGTTTAAGTAGTTCTAAGTTCTAGGGGACTGATGACCTTAGAAGTTAAGTCCCATAGTGCTCAGAGCCATACAGGCAATACCTCTGGTTATATTACATGGCTTTAGATCTTCACTTTCAGTGTAGGCAAAAATTAAAATCATTCACCATCTGTTGGATGTGTTATGTGGTTACTGTGTTGTTACAGTGTCACGTGACCTTTCAGAAGGAAGTGAATACCTGTGTCCTAGTGTTTTCTTGTGAGGTACACAGGTGTCAGTTGTTATTTGTGGATGTTGTGTTTGACCAAGCTCATAGATTGTGACATCTTAATGTAGTGCAAGTTGCAAGGCGGTCTGTTTGATCCAAAAAGGATGGACTTCTGGTTGTGTTGCTGCAGATACCATTGCCTCTCCATGGGTCATCCATGGGTTGTGCCCACATTACAGAGAGACAGGTCAGTACACAAGGCAAGTTGGACAAGGTCGCCGACACATGACAATCCCACATGAAGACCGATATCTGGCCATCTCTGCTTTGTGGCATCGTCTGGTTATTGCCAGAGTGCTGCAAGATGGTCTCAGAATGGTCATTGGAGGCACTGTTTCCAATCAGATTTTAATGAACAAGTTACGAGAAAGGACTTTGGACTCCAGATACCGTGTTTGAGGAGCGTGCTTGACATATCATCTTGCAGCTCTACTTCAGTTCTGCCATTCCAGTGTCAACTGACAACTGCATCACTGGCAAAACATGTTATTCACACAAGAGTCCAGATATCCTCTGATGGAGGG
Organism: Schistocerca gregaria; assembly: GCF_023897955.1. Classification (NCBI taxonomy): domain Eukaryota; kingdom Metazoa; phylum Arthropoda; class Insecta; order Orthoptera; family Acrididae; genus Schistocerca; species Schistocerca gregaria. Next base: position 115,798,221 of record NC_064928.1, on the reverse strand, counting down.
CAATGGCCGTGTTTGTGTGTGGAGAACCACAGTAAGCCGTAACTGCCAAATGCTATTGAGGAAAGCAAAGATTTCCAGTGTTTTGTGATGTGGTGTGGAAGCATTATTGATGACAGCCCTACAGATCTCGCCATTGTCCATGGTCACCCTATCACAGGCAGTACATCAAACAGGTCCTGTTGGACCATATGGTGGCTGCTGTCCCTGAATTCCTTTTAATGCCAGATCCCGCGTGCCGAGCTTTGTCAGAGATGTCCTGCGAAGTGTGGACATTGAAGTAACGGAATGACCAATGGTGAGTCCGGACCTAAACCCCATCGTGCACATGTGAAACATGCTTGACAGACATGTTTGTGGTAGTCCTGCTCCAACACAGACTGTCCATGAGCTCTCATGGGCTCTAATTGAAGAATGGGAATGGATACCACCAGGCGACCTTCATAGACACATATGGAACATGCTGTATAGATATCAGACAGTGATAAATGCTCACGGAGGGCATCCACATTATTGAAGCTCTGAGAGTCCAGTGAAAAACATGTAGGATGATGGGATGGAGGATTGCTTCCACTTTGTTTTTGAAACCTGTTGAACTGGACATTTCAGTTCTTTTCATGTAAATGGTCGAGGATGTGATGGTGTTCATTGTGTCCCAGTGTTTTCTGGTGAGGTAATATACACAGGTAGCAGTTGTCATTTGTGGACATTGTATTCAAGCACACGCAGCGCGATGTCTTAATGCAGTGTGAGTTGAGGGTGGCCTGTTTAATCCACAAAGAATGAAAATATAGAGGTATAATTTGGTAACGTACCTCAATTATTGCTCAATGGGATATAGCAAAGCCGTGTTCGCCTATTTCTTTAGAGTAATGCATATGGATTATGATTCATTACTCATTCTTGAGCATGAAAATGCTGTTGCAGAAATTTTCTACAGTTATGTTGTCATTCTACATAATGTCTGAGAACCACTGAAGCAAGATTTTTAATGATTTCCAAATTAGCATATGATTTTCTTCTTTTTACAGATTTGTCAGAATTTTGTCAAGTGGAACATGGAACTTGTTGCTCGGTACTCTGACTTTGGCTCTTTTGAACCAGAAATCCTACAGCTTCTGCTGCAACAGAATGACATAGTAGCACATGATGAAATGGCAGTATACAAGTAAGATTTTAATTTAGATACAGTACCGTGATAAGTAGCTTAATGAATGGGAGCAGCCAGCAAGGCACAGATGTTGGGGCTGTGGACAGAAATATTTTTATACCTACCATAAATCAGAAGCTAGATTGCTCCCCCCCCCCCCTCTCTCTCTCTCTCTCTATCTATCTATCTATCTATCTATCTATCTCTATCTCTTTTACAAGCATCACAAGCTATGCAAGTTTCCAGGTCCAAGAGATCTACGTCCTTGAGGCCATTCTGTACGTACTTGGTTCATTTTCTTCTCTTCAGGGGATTGAAGCATTTATGTTAGTTTTCCCTATTCTGTTGTGTTATCATGAATCCTGCCAAATGTCTTTCTCAAAATTTTCCTTTCAAAGATTTTTTGTTTCAGTTTTTCTGATTGTGTTAAAATCCAAATCTCATGAACATATATTAGAAAAAATGTGATAAGAGTTTAATGTTTGTGGATTTTTTTAATTTCTTAAGATAAGTGTACTTTTTATTTTACTCAGAAATGCACGATTCCATGTATTTTATTTTTCTACATTATTTATTTGTTCTTTGATATTTTTGTATGTTGTTAAATTGTTTTCAGGGTAAGTAAACTGATACTCTTATTTGCGGCACTAGGCTAGTTTTCTGTCACTCAATTGAGCATAAAATTGTGTTGCTCCATGGTGGGTTTATTCCTTTTGTCCTTGAACAGTTTGTTTTAAAATATGGTGATGTAACATGAATTGTCTGAATATTTTGGCATACTAGGCAATAAAAAATAATAATCAATGCTTTCTTTGAAAATTCAATGAGGAAAACATTTGTAAAATCACGTGTGTCATGTATTATTTCATGTGGATTGTCTTCTGATTTACTACAACATACTTGATGTCATGAGAAACAGTAATGAATAAAAGCTTGTTCTTATTTTACTTTTATCTGGTAGAAATGCTAGCAAAATGTCGTGGAGCTTGCGCCTCATATTTTATGGTTTAAAAATGGAATAATAACTATTGAAATACGAAGAATTGGTGCAGACTATTTCACTTTTTGTGTAAAAAGACAGTCTTTTTCCACTTGCACAACATAGGTTGTGGGTGCATTTTATGCACTTTTAGTTCTTCTGTTGCAGTGCTCATATTGACTTATTCATGGTGGCAAAATATGAGTCACTTTGGACCAGTGATCATATCCATTTTATCACTTGTCCAGACTTGATTTTTGCAATTTTGTATATTTTGTCCCTTTTTGAGGTGACTAGCTCATTTTCTAACAGTGCCTCATGCTCTTTTGTTGTCTTTGTGTGGAATGAGACAAAAGAGCTTCTGACAGAGACATCCAAAATTTAGGAAGATCCATAATGCACTATTTCACAATGTGCTTTTAACACCATAGAAACCAGCAGTTGACAAATGAAATGCCTACATACTTCAGTAAACACTGGTGAAAAACCTCTCAAATCATATCCCTCTAACAGAGAATGAATCTGATCTTCTATTATACCTGCATACAACACAACTCCTCCCCCCATGAACCATGGACCTTGCCATTGGTGGGGAGGCTTGCGTGCCTCAGCGATACAGAGAGCCATACCGTAGGTGCAACCACAACGGAGGGGTATCTGTTGAGAGGCCAGACAAACGCGTGGTTCCTGAGGAGGGGCAGCAGCCTTTTCAGTAGTTGCAGGGGCAACAGTCTGGATGATTGACTGATCTGGCCTTGTAACACTAACCAGAACAGCCTCGCTGTGCTGGTACTGCGAACGGTTGAAAGCAAGGGGAAACTACAGCCGTTATTATTCCCGAGGGCATGCAGCTTTACTGTATGGTTAATGATGATGGCGTCCTCTTGGGTAAAACATTCCGGAGGTAAAATAGTCCCCCATTCGGATCTCCGGGCGGAGACTACTCAAAAGGACGTCATTATCAGGAGAAAGAAAACTGGCGTTCTACGGATCGGAGCGTGGTATGTCAGATCCCTTAATCGGACAGGTAGGTTAGAAAATTTAAAAAGGGAAATGGATAGGTTAAAGTTAGATATAGTGGGAATTAGTGAAGTTCGGTGGCAGGAGGAACAAGACTTCTGGTCAGGCGAATACAGGGTTATAAATACAAAATCAAATAGGGGTAATGCTGGAGTCGGTTTAATAATGAATAAGAAAATAGGAGTACGGGTAAGCTACTACAAACAGCATAGTAAACGCATTATTGTGGCCAAGATAGACACGAAGTCCACGCCTACTACCGTAGTACAAGTTTATATGCCAACTAGCTCTGCAGATGACGAAGAAATTGAAGAAATGTATGATCAAATAAAAGAAATTATTCAGATAGTGAAGGTTGATGAAAATTTAATAGTCATGGGTGACTAGAATTCGGTAGTAGGGAAAGGGAGAGAAGGAAACATAGTAGGTGAATACGGACTGGGGCAAAGAAATGAAAGAGGAAGCCGTCTGGTCGAATTTTGCACAGAGCATAACTTAATCATAGCTAACACTTCGTTCGAGAATCATAAAAGATGGTTGTACACATGGAAGAATCCTGGAGATACTAAAAGGTATCAGATACATTATATAAAGGTAAGACAGAGATTTAGGAACCAGGTTTTAAATTGTAAGACATTTCCAGGGGCAGATGTGGACTCTGACCACAATCTATTGGTTATGAACTGTAGATTAGAACTGAAGAAACTGCAAAAAGGTGGGAACTTAAGGAGATGGGACCTGGATAAACTGACTAAACCAGAGGTTGTTCAGAGTTTCAGGGAGAGTGTAAGGGAACCAATGGCAGGAATGGGGGAAAGAAATACAGTAGAAGAAGAATGGGTAGCCTTGAGGGATGAAGTAGTGAAGGCAGCAGAGGATCAAGTAGGTAAAAAGATGAGGGCTAGTAGAAATCCATGGGTAACAGAAGAAATGTTGAATTTAATTGATGAAAGGAGAAAATATAAAAATGCAGTAAATGAAGCAGGCAAAAAGGAATACAAACATCTCAAAAATAAGATCGACAGGAAGTGCAAAATGGCTAAGCAGGGATGGCTAGAGGACAAATGTAAGGATGTAGAGGCTTATCTCACTAGCGGTAAGATAGACACTGCCTACAGGAAAATTAAAGAGACCTTTGGAGAAAAGAGAACCACTTGTATGAATATTAAGAGCTCAGATGGAAACCCAGTTCTAAGCAAAGAAGGGAAAGCAGGAAGGTGGAAGGAGTATATAGAGGGTCTATACAAGGGCAATGTACTTGAGGACAATATTATGGAAAGGGAAGAGGATGTAGATGAAGATGAAATGGGAGATGTGATACTTCGTGAAGAGTTTGACAGAGCACTGTAAGACCTAAGTCGAAACAAGGCCCCGGGAGTAGACAACATTCCATTAGAACTACAGACGGCCTTGGGAGAGCCAGTCCTGACAAAACTCTACCATCTGGTGAGCATGATGTATGAGACAGACGAAATACTTTCAGATTTCAAGAAGAATATAATAATTCCAATTCAAAGAAAGCAGGTATTGACAGATGTGAAAACTACCGAACTATCAGCTTAATAAGTCACAGCTGCAAAATACTAACGCGAATTCTTTACAGACGAATGGAAAAACTAGTAGAAGCCGACCTAGGGGAAGATCAGTTCGGATTCCATAGAAATATTGGTACACGTGAGGCGATACTGACCCTACGACTTATCTTAGAAGCTAGATTAACGAAATGCAAAGCTACGTTTCTAGCATTTGTAGACCTAGAGAAAGCTTTTTGACAATGTTGACTGGAACACCCTGTTTCAAATTCTGAAGGTGCCAGGGGTAAAATACAGGGAGCGAAAGGCTATTTACAATTTGCATAGAAACCAGGTGGCAGTTATAAGAATCGAGGGGCATGAAAGGGAAGCAGTGGTTGGGAAGGGAGTGAGACAGGGTTGTAGCCTCTCCCAGATGTTATTCGATCTGTATATTGAGCAAGCAGTGAAGGAAACAAAAGAAAAATTTGGAGTAGGAATTAAAATTCATGGAGAAGAAGTAAAAACTTTGAGGTTCGCCGATGACATTGTAATTCTGTCAGAGACAGCAAAGTACTTGGAAGAGCAGTTGAACGGAATGGATAGTGTCTTGAAAGGAGGATATAAGATGAACATCAACAAAATCAAAACGAGGATAATGGAATGTAGTCGAATTAAGTCGGGTGATGATGAGGGAATTAGATTAGGAAATGACACACTTAAAGTAGCAAAGGAGTTTTGCTATATGGGGAGCAAAATAACTGATGATGGTCGAAGTAGAGAGGATATAAAATGTAGACTAGCAATGGGAAGGAAAGGGTTTCTGAAGAAGAGAAATTTAACATCGAGTATAGATTTAAGTGTCAGGAAGTCGTTTCTGAAAGTATTTGTATGGAGTGTAGCCATGTATGGAAGTGAAACAAGGACTATAACTAGTTTGGACAAGAAGAGAATAGAAGCTTTAGAAATGTGGTGCTACAGAAGAATGCTGAATATCAGATGGATAAATCACATAACTAATGACGAGGTATTGAATAGTATTGGGGAGAAGAGAACTTGGTGGTGCAACGTGACCAGAAGAAGGGATCAGTTGGTAGGACATGTTCTGAGGCATCAAGGGATCACCAATTTCGTATTGGAGGGCAGCTTATAGGGTAAAAATCGTAGAGGGAGACGAAGAGATGAATACCATAAACAGATTGAGAAGGTTGTAGGTTGCAGTAGGTACTGGGAAATGAAGCTTGCACAGGATAGAGTAGCATGGAGAGCTGCATCAAACTAGTCTCAGGACTGAAGACCACAACAACAACAACAACAACAACAACATAACACAACTAATGTGCATCAAAGCTCTCCAATAAAAAAAAATGTACAAAAAGCTGTGCTAGAGCAAATGTACCGTGTAACATTACAGGATATATTGGGACATATTGAAGTATTCGATACTGTAGACTTTTAGGGGATGTCGATACAGATATGCAAAACGTAAAGGGAAACTTTGAATATGTTTAAATATTGTACTGTGTCAATATTAGGACATTTTGCACAGAAAGAACAAAAGTAGAATTAATGTAAATATATATTAGTGTTAGTAACCTATTTTCATTCAATTTTGTAATTATATTTCATTTTGTAAAAGAAAGACTCACTGTTTGCTGCAGCTCTGATTAATTGTATAAATTATCAGTTTTGAGCTAAATTATTTCGTATAATATGGACAAGATACTTTTAAAAACTCACCAGCTAAAGAGAAAGTCTGTAAATGAACATTTAATGCACACTTCTGGAACTTTCTATGGAGAAATTCTATATTATGATTGCAAAAATACGAAAACTTGTGAAAACTGTTTCATAACCTAATTTCGAAAGACGATTTGTATCAAGAAATATTGCTAAAAAGATTTATTTACATTTTGAAACACGATTTAAATCTTTTTACATATAAATAGTTGTTCTAAATCACTCAAGAAATGTCCAGAATCAAATGTCAAGATATTTCTGGAAACATCAGTACAAACCTGGTGAAGGTTATCCAGAAGCTGGTAGAAAAATGTTATAAAATCTATTTGGAAATTATGCTTGTAAGAATTTATATGTACTGATCCTTTTACTTACTTTAATCTGTACTAAAATTCTGTAATGTCTAATTTAGTTTTAAGTCGTGAATTGCTATCGTATTGTAAACAAAACATTGTCAAAGACTCTCATTGTTTGGAAAGATATTAATACACCTAGGAGTTGTCAGTTGCCAGTTCGGATATGCAGTGCGGTTAGCTCTGAGAGTCAGTTGTTGAGTCTGTGAAGTCTGTCAGTTCTTTTTGTAAATAAACGTCTGTAATGAAGAATTACTTGTTGTCGTCAATATGAACTCAAGACCTTTTGCACGAAGCAGACACCTCCTAATGCAACGTTTTAATTTGGCTGAGGAAGCTGGGATCGCTATAAGTGCAAACAAATTGAAGTGGAACGTGTTAATTTGGTGTTAAAGGAGCTGAAATGTTATAACCGCTTTGTCCGTTATGGTCTAAAGTTGTGCAGGAAACACCTAATTTTCATTATCGTGCTAGTACAAATTTAAAGCAAAACTATGTTTCGACGTGAGATTACTGATAATTGCCAGCAGTACAACATTATATACTCTTGCAAAACAGTATTACACACCAAATCAATGAAATGTCACAGTTCAACACACTTTCAAGCTACTAGAGCTGGCAGCTGGTATGGTACTCTCACCTTGACAAAACACATATATGTTTGGCATGATATGTTGGAACTGAATGGCAGCTTAAATGAGAGAAGTGGGTAGTGTAGAAAATGCACAATTGTTGCAGGTCAGTTAGAAGCAGTGCGAGAGACTCAGTCCGGTAGGGGGGGAGGGGATCAAACCCACACAGTCATGTGGGTTTGGTTTGAGTGGAAAGGGTTAGCCACGATGAGGTTTTGAAACTTGTCAACTCCATCTCCGAGGGTCCATGTCTGGTTGCCTGTCAAGTCTGGCCGAGTGTGGGTCCCTCTCCCAGTTTTGCAGTGGGTGTCCTAACTGAGGAACCCAGGCCTCTGTGTGTATCTTATTGGTTCCACCGCTATACTGCAAAAACAAAACACCTATTTTGCAACAGATTAAACTGGTTGTCCCCATTTTGGACAACCGCAGCTGGAAAACTATGTTGTAGTAGCAGATGCAGGAAGAGTTGCCAAAATATTTCCGCCTTGGAACAATGGAGCTTCACAAGAAAAACATTAGCCATTGTCTCTGGTTCTGCAACCACTAATGTTTCATGTTCTGTGGCGATGTGTCTTGTTAATGCATTTTGTGGCAAATATATTTTCTAAGACTGTTGCATTGAGGAAAAGTGACAACGAAATGAAATGAGACTTACATTTCTTTTAATGTTCTGATGAAACAAAGAACTTGAGGGACCTAAGAACAAAACATGAATAAATTAAGGTTGCGGTCCTGAAACTGTAGTATATATTTTGGCAAAATTCACATTGAATTTGTTTCTGTTTGTAAATGATTAGACATGCAAATTTAAAAGGTTGTAGCACTGTGTGCCTGAGACAGTCATAGAGCTTAGAAATTGTTTGTTATGGAAGATTGTTGGGTGCTTTCTAACTGGAGTGTTTGCTTTTGCAAAAACCTCAGCAGTTTTTCCCAGAATGATCTTTATATTTTTTTTTTTTTTTTGCTCTATTTATGCTGGCAACAAATCCTTGTTTCTCTAAAGAAGCAGCAGGATTTTTCTGGTGGTGAACAGAGTGCTTCTCTGATTTAAGGTAATTTGTGAGATTATTTTCCTTTTCGCACCCAAGTTGATGATTACAGAATCACAAAATATTGATTTGGACCTGTTGTTGCCAATTGATAGCCGTCTGATAAGTATGTGACAGTGATACAGATAGAACCGACATTGCTGTTGTGCAAGAAACTAACTATGTTCACACATTAGAGGAAATTCTTTTGCATGTTCGAAATACATTGACAGGTTTTGTTTTCCAGTCGCAGTAGTGCAGAGTGTGAGTACCGTGAATTGGATGTCGAGCACAAGTGTAAAAACCGCTGAGGGGTGGTGAGTGGTGCCATGAAAAATGCCCTACCCCGATCTCGGAGAGCAGCAAGCCTACACCTATGTCCTGTGTTTCTCTGGAAGCAGAACTGACACTCAATTGCAGGGATCGCCAATCCCTCCTGCTGTGTGAGGGTCATTATCTAACTTTGTGATGGACCAGGGTTAGTCTCTTCACTAAATTCGAAAATAGGAAAACAATAAGCAACACTGGCAGTGTCGTAAATGAGGTAGTTCAGGACCAAACTCTACCAGTATTTGACACAACTACAATTCAAAAGATTGGCTGTCCTAAACTGCCACGTAAATGCGTTTGCGTTATACCAACTTCTGAACTTTAGCTAGCTAACAAACATATGTGTTTCTTTGCCTTAAGATCCTGTTTCTCATGGCTGAGGCCTAAGTTGAATCACCCAGTGTGTTTATTGTGGGGACTGTTGAGCCACCCACAATTGATGTGGAACCAGAGCATCAAGCGGACCTATACATCATAGCATTTGTCCACTTCTTATTTTGCAAACATGTTCTTCCACACACTGTCTTTCCAAATTGGGGTTTGCCAGATGATTGGATATATGTTCAATATTTGTATACAGAATATAAAGCTATTTCAATCTGGCATTGGTGGTGGTGGTGGTGGTGGTGGTGGTGGTGGTCTGTCCGAAGACTGATTCAATGCAGGTCTCCATGCTACTGTATCCTGAACAAGCCTCTTCACCTCCAAATAACTTCTGAAATACACATCCTTCAGAATCTGCTCACTGTATTCATCTCTTTGTTTCCCCTCTACATTTCTACTCAGCACACTTCCCTCCAGTACTAAATTGATGATCCCTTGATATCTCAGAATGTGTCTTATCAACTAATCCCATCTCCTAGTCAGGTTGTGCCGCAGGTTTCTTTTCTCCCCAATTCTATTCAGTATGACCTCTTTAGTTATGTGATCTACCTGTCTAATCTTCAGTATTATTTTGTAGCACCACCTTTCAAAAGCCTCTAGTGTCCTCTTGTCTAAACTGTTTATCATCCATGTTTCACCTCATTACATGGCTGCATTCCATACATATACTTTCGGGAAGAACTTCCTATATTCGACATTCACAAATTTCTCTTCACCAGAAACCCTTTTCCTGCCCTTGCCAGTCTAGATTTTATATCCCCACCATTTCAACTATCTTCAGTTATTTTACTGCCCAAATAGCAAAACTCATCTAGTACTTTTAGTATCTCGTTTTGTAATCTAATCCCCTCAGCATCAACTTATTTAATGTGACTACATTCCACTATCGTCGTTTCGCCTGTATTTATGGTCATTGTATATCATCCTTTCAAGTCACTGTCCGTTCTGTTCAACGGTTCTTCCAAGTCCTTTACTGTCTCTTACAGAATTATGTATCATCAGCAAACTTCAAAGCCTTTATTTATCCTCTCTGAATTTTAATTCCTACTCCAAATTTTTATTTGATTTCCTTTAATGCTTGCTGAATGTATAGATTGAACAATGTTGGGGTTAGGCTATGACCCTTACTCAGTCCCTTCTCAACCTTTGCCTCCTTTTTATGTCCATCGACTCTGAATAACTGCTGTCTGATTTCTGTACAAGTTTTAAATAACCTTTCGCTCCCTGTAATTTACCCTGATACCTCTGGTATATCAGAGAGAGTATTCCAGTCAATATTGTCAAAAGATTTCTCTAAGTGTACAAATGCTATAAACATATGTTTCCCTTTGCATGTTCGTAAATTTCTCCAGAGTCCAAACTGGTCTTTGCCGAGGTTGGCTTCTACCAGTTTTCTCATTCTTCTGTAAAGTATTTGCGTTAGTATTTTGCAACGAAGACTTGTTGAACTGATAGTTCAGTAATATTCACACTAGTCAGTACCTGCTTTCTTTTGAATTGGAATTATTACATTCTTCTTGAAGTCTGAAGATATTTCACCACTCTCATGAGCTGTGCACTCCCAGGTGGAATAGTTTTGTCATGGCTGGTTCTCCCAGGGCTGTTAGTAGTTCTGACAGAATGTTGTCTGACCTCAGGACTCTTGTTTTGACTTAGGTCTATCATACTATCTTTAATAAGATAGTTCATGTAGGTACAGTTCGCTGTGAAGTAACATATATGAGGTAATTTCACATTTTTGTATTTTGAGGCACAATTCACTTCTATATTTGTATTTATTGCAGATGCGAATTTTTCAGGTTCATAGTTATAATCGATGCAACCACACAGTGAGCTTTGTTTTCAGGTGATGTTTGAATCGAATCGGCTTGTTTTTCTTCACAATTTTATTCACATATTCAACATAAAAACCTCTCGAGGTTAATAGATACTCTTTTTCTTGCTCTTTGCATATCATTTGCGAGGTTTGCTTTGATAGTTGCAATGACTTGTTTGTCTCAGGTGTGGCTATTGCCCTGATTGCATCAGTCGTTCCTTCTGTTGGTCTCTCGGGTGATTTCTATCATCGGGGTGGTGATCTTGGGTCGTATCCTCGGCGTGGACTTCTGGTTCGTGTGCGTTTTGAGCTGGTGCGCTGGTTGGTCCACAGTTTGTGGAGGGGATGCAATCCCAGTTTGTCAAGTTAATACACTGCTTTAAGTAGAGTTCCCCCTTCCCACTCCCCACCCACTGCATGGGCTGTAAAAATATCGAGAGTATCCGCTCCACCGAATATGCTGCAACTTCCTGAGCTCTTCGTAGCGTAGCTAATGTTGGGTATGTCAAGAGGTATTTTAAGTACTCAGGTTGACACGAAGTTTCGATTTTAGAATTAAAGATTTGTTGCTTCAACTGGTACACGCACAAAAACCTGTTACAAAACTGGCTCTCTCATGGCTTATTTGCCACTGCTTAGATATCGGTTCAATAATTAGAGGTAACATCATCCGACATTGCAGACTGAAAATTTTAAGATTACAATCAAAATCATGTTGGCATTCACAAACAGGATATTAAAAAAATAATTTGTTGTTTTTATTTTGGAATGATAAGTATTCCTTGGTTCTTCATTTCATAGTAAAACATTACAAATACATTCACACAATCAATTTGTTTTACAAATGACCCTTATAGTGAAAGTTATTGGCAGGAAATATTCCTAACATATACATAAGTTCTTCATATAAATGCACATGAGAAGGTAGTTCATCTTGTGTAACATATTCTAGAATTACAAAATGAGAATTGTTTATGATTTATATTAAGTGTTGATTAGTCGAACCAGAACAGAGGTATTTTTGCACACGATAAAACTGAAATGAAGTAGTGAAAAAATATGAAGCATTATAATAAGTTGAGTTTTAAAATGACCAGGTAAATGAAACAAGAATGTTACAAAAACTGTATAGTTTGTAAATGTGGTAGCTTGGACTACACAATCTTCTCATTGCATAGCTGAGGCAGTCCTCTCAGAAGTGCTTTGGCTATCATCTTCATCTTCTGCAGCATTTTCTCCAGTGCAGGTGTGACATGCTCATCCAGTGAAGGTGAGAGAGCCTTATAGTTGGACCAGTTGTCCAGTCAGAGTTCCTGAAGGATGTCATTGTCGATACAGGTAATGCTGACTTCACCTTTCACTGTGCCCTCTAGCAGCAACCCCCCCCCCCCCCCCCCCTCCTTGTATCAGATTTATAATGGGAGAATCGGCTCGTCTGGCAGTGAGCTGCTCTCCCTGGGACCTCGTGGTCAGCAGTCAGCTGCAGTTCTTCTTCTGCAGGACAGGAGGTGTCGATTATGTCAGCAAAGTATTCACTAGCAGCACAGCCCTGTCCAGCTTAAAAGTTTGCATGCTCAATTGACTCTCCAGGCAGCCTCCCCAAGTCACAGTCTGCCAGTCGGACTCTTTTCCGCTTCCCGAAGTGTCTGCCCTAACCATTGTGATCATAAGCAACACAACAATTTGCTGTATTCGAGTCTCCCGTGGACAGTTGTTCTCAGCTTATCAGTAGCACACTTGGTGATACCAGTCTGCTCATTAAGGCTGCCTGAGAGGAACTGTGCCAGGGTTGCCACAAGGTCTGGAACTCAGGGAATATCAAACATGTCAGGGAAATAAGGGAAAACGCTGGAAAAAATCTCATTTTTGACACAGTAGATGAAATGGTTTGTTTATTGAGATGTCACTGGCTGAGTGCAGCTGAGTATGTGTGTCACTTCCCTACTCCCTCATTCTTACTGCTTTCCCCTTCTTACCACTCCCCTTAGCTTGCAGTCAGTGTTGCCACCACTTCTTGCCACTAGCCTAGCAGAAACAAAGAGTCAGGGAGGCAGGAGGAGCAGTTTGTTTGATTCTGATTCTCAGAGATTGTTGACGCAGGGGTCAGAGATGGCTGTCATGTACGCATGAGTTGTGAGTGTCTGTGTGACCTTGTTTTATGACAAAGGCTATGGCTGATAATTTAGTTGTGAGAGTGTCGTCGTCTTTTCGACGTGCCCGTTTGGGGCTCAGCGATCATCTTTACAGTGAGTTGCTACGTATCCTTATTAGTATTGATTCTCAGAGTATTTGTGCAAGTTATCTGTTGATTGGATTGATCAACACAGTCTCATTTCATCAACATGGTGTGTGCGACACGTAAATAGCTCTTGCATGATAGGCCAAAACCGCAGGCTATTTCTGTGGGTATCTCTAACAGATCGGGCCTGCCGATCTGAAGCCCATCAATTCCCACTAATGTGCAAGCCCTGCCCTTCAGATCTAGTCTCACCAATCTGCCTGCAGTCCAAGTCTGTTTGTGTGTGGTGTGATGCAGTGGATTTTCATGGTTTATCCGAGGAGCCAGGACTGCGTTGCTCCTCGGCTGGCCAGAGGCTAGGGGCGATGGATTTTAGGAATTGCAACGATATCGCTGCAAGTAGTTTGTACAGTGCTACATTTTATAGACATTTTATTTATTGTAGTACATTTTGGCACTTAGAAAATAATTTATATATTAAAAAGTACCTCCCCCCCATGAACCATGGACCTTGCCGTTGGTGGGGAGGCTTGCGTGCCTCAGCGATACAGATGGCCGTACCGTAGGTGCAACCACAACGGAGGGGTATCTGTTGAGAGGCCAGACAAACGTGTGGTTCCTGAAGAGGGGCAGCAGCCTTTTCAGTAGTTGCAGGGGCAACAGTCTGGATGATTAACTGATCTGGCCTTGTAACAATAACCAAAACGGCCTTGCTGCTGTGGTACTGCGAACGGCTGAAAGCAAGGGGAAACTACAGCCGTAATTTTTCCCGAGGGCATGCAGCTTTACTGTATGATTAAATGATGATGGCATCCTCTTGGGTAAAATATTCCGGAGGTAAAATAGTCCCCCATTCGGATCTCCGGGCGGGGACTACTCAGGAGGATGTCGTTATCAGGAGAAAGAAAACTGGCGTTCTACGGATCGGAGCGTGGAATGTCAGATCCCTTAATCGGGCAGGTAGGTTAGAAAATTTAAAAAGGGAAATGGATAGGTTAAAGTTAGATATAGTGGGAATTAGTGAAGTTCGGTGGCAGGAGGAACAAGACTTCTGGTCAGGTGATTACAGGGTTATAAACACAAAATCAAATAGGGGTAATGCAGGAGTAGGTTTAATAATGAATAGGAAAATAGGAATGCGGGTAAGCTACTACAAACAGCATAGTGAACGCATTATTGTGGCCAAGATAGATACGAAGCCCACACCTACTACAGTAGTACAAGTTTATATGCCAACTAGCTCTGCAGGTGACGAAGAAATTGAAGAAATGTACGATGAAATAAAAGAAATTATTCAGATAGTGAAGGGAGACGAAAATTTAATAGTAATGGGTGACTGGAATTCGAGTGTAGGAAAAGGGAGAAAAGGAAACATAGTAGGTGAATATGGATTGGGGCTAAGAAATGAAAGAGGAAGCCGCCTAGTAGAATTTTGCACAGAGCACAACTTAATCATAGCTAACACTTGGTTAAAGAATCATGAAAGAAGGTTGTATACGTGGAAGAACCCTGGAGATACTAAAAGGTATCAGGTAGATTATATAATGGTAAGACAGAGATTTAGGAACCAGGTTTTAAGTTGTAAGACATTTCCAGGGGCAGATGTGGACTCTGACCACAATCTATTGGTTATGACCTGTAGATTAAAACTGAAGAAACTGCAAAAATGTGGGAAATTAAGGAGATGGGACCTGGATAAACTGAAAGAACCAGAGGTTGTACAGAGTTTCAGGGAGAGCATAAGGGAACAATTGACAGGAATAGGGGAAAGAAATACAGTAGAAGAAGAATGGGTAGCTCTGAGGGATGAAGTAGTGAAGGCAGCAGAGGATAAAGTAGGTAAAAAGACGAGGGCTGCTAGAAATCCTTGGGTAACAGAAGAAATATTGAATTTAATTGATGAAAGGAGAAAATATAAAAATGCAGTAAATGAAGCAGGCAAAAAGGAATACAAACGTCTCAAAAATGAGATCGACAGGAAGTGCAAAATGGCTAAACAGGGATGGCTAGAGGACAAATGTAAGGATGTAGAGGCTTATCTCACTAGGGGTAAGATAGATACTGCCTACAGGAAAATTAAAGAGACCTTTGGAGAGAAGAGAACCACGTGTATGAATATCAAGAGCTCAGATGGCAGCCCAGTTCTAAGCAAAGAAGGGAAGGCAGAAAGGTGGAAGGAGTATATAGAAGGTTTATACAAGGGTGATGTACTTGAGGACAATATTATGGAAATGGAAGAGGATGTAGATGAAGACGAAATGGGTGATACGATACTGCGTGAAGAGTTTGACAGAGCACTGAAAGACCTGAGTCGAAACAAGGCCCCCGGAGTAGACAACATTCCATTAGAACTACTGACGGCCTTGGGAGAGCCAGTCATGACAAAACTCTACCAGCTGGTGAGCAAGATGTATGAGACTGGCGAAATACCCTCAGACTTCAAGAAGAATATAATAATTCCAATCCCAAAGAAAGCAGGTGCTGACAGATGTGAAAATTACCGAACTATCAGTTTAATAAGCCACGGCTGCAAAATACTAACGCGAATTCTTTACAGACGAATGGAAAAACTGGTAGATGAAGACCTCGGGGAGGATCAGTTTGGATTCCGTCGAAATGTTGGAACACGTGAGGCAATACTGACCTTACGACTTATCTTAGAAGAAAGATTAAGAAAAGGGAAACCTACATTTCTAGCATTTGTAGACTTAGAGAAAGCTTTTGACAATGTTGACTGGAATACTCTTTTTTCAAATTCTAAAGGTGGCAGGGGTAAAATACAGGGAGCGAAAGGCTATTTACAATTTGTACAGAAACCAGATGGCAGTCATAAGAGTCGAGGGGCATGAAAGGGAAGCAGTGGTTGGGAAAGGAGTGAGACAGGGTTGTAGCCTCTCCCCGATGTTATTCAATCTGTATATTGAGCAAGCAGTAAAGGAAACAAAAGAAAAATTTGGAGTAGGTATTAAAATTCATGGAGACGAAGTAAAAACTTTGAGGTTCGCCGATGACATTGTAATTCTGTCAGAGACGGCAAAGGACTTGGAAGAGCAGTTGAATGGAATGGACAGTGTCTTGAAAGGAGGATATAAGATGAACATCAACAAAAGCAAAACGAGGATAATGGAATGTAGTCCAATTAAATCGGGTGATGCTGAGGGAATTAGATTAGGAAATGAGACACTTAAAGTAGTAAAGGAGTTTTGCTATTTAGGAAGTAAAAAAACTGATGATGGTCGAAGTAGAGAGGATATAATATGTAGACTGGCAATGGCAAGGAAAGCGTTTCTGAAGAAGAGAAATTTGTTAACATCGAATATAGATTTAAGTGTCAGGAAGTCATTTCTGAAAATATTTGTTTGGAGTGTAGCCATGTATGGAAGTGAAACATGGACGATAACTAGTTTGGACAAGAAGAGAATAGAAGCTTTCGAAATGTGGTGCTACAGAAGAATACTGAAGATAAGGTGGATAGATCACATAACTAATGAGGAGGTATTGAATAGGATTGGGGAGAAGAGAAGTTTGTGGCACAACTTGACTAGAAGAAGGGATCGGTTGGTAGGACAGGTTTTGAGGCATCAAGGGATCACAAATTTAGCATTGGAGGGCAGTGTGGAGGGTAAAAATCGTAGAGGGAGACCGAGAGATGAGTACACTAAGCAGATTCAGAAGGATGTAGGTTGCAGTAGGTACTGGGAGATGAAGAAGCTTGCACAAGATAGAGTAGCATGGAGAGCTGCATCAAACCAGTCTCAGGACTGAAGACCACAACAACAACAACAACAACAATTAAAAAGTATGGACTAGAAGAAGAAGAAGAAGAAAACTGTGGCAGTCACTATGTACTCATATATTTTGCAAGAGAAAAATCATGCAGTACCTGTAAAATAATAGACATAACACAGTGATTAATAACAGACAATAATGAACTTAGTAGAACCAACATTGTATTTTTGGTCATCCCCAGAGTTGGTTTACACAACTTTCTTGCCTTCTATACTGTGGCTGCAAGGAAATACATACTTTTGTCACAAATGTGTTTCATTTTCTTGAAATAAAATACCAAGAGTGGTCTTAATGAAACACATATACCATTTGTCTTGCTTTCTTCGTCTAAAAGCAGTTCATTACAAAAGATGTTCATGTTAGTACTTAAGATTTTTGCTCACATAAGGGAGAAATCAACCACGGGGCCTCAGCCTTTGCAGCGTCTTGTCCCTGCCATGCAGCATGTCTATCATCTTGATATTCTTTTTCCCCTCCCTTGAAGAACATGTCTGGGGTGTTTTGGGGTATGTTCCACACTGTCTGTAGCTGACATAAGGACATCCTTACCACTGTTTTATGTTCCTTTTTCCTTTCTTCGTTCACCTTCTCCTATCCTTCCTCCGCTTCGGTGTTTCAGGGGACTCTTTTTTTTTTTTTTTTTTCTTCTTCCTCCCTTGTGCATACCTGAAGGGCAGCCCACGCATCTGATGCGTGACTTTGTAATGTGTATTTCCCAGCCTCGGATCAACCGGTAAGGTTCACACGTACCCCCTCGTACAGGACAGGTCCAGGAAGGAGTGGTTTCCAGAGCTGCTACCTTCCCAAACTGTTGATTGGCCCCTCTGTCAGATTTTCAGGAGGTATGACCTCAAGTGTGAACAACCACCTAAGGCGGGTGCACCTTGTTGTGAAGGGGGCCCCCAGTTGGAAGGAGCATGCATCGGAGACACTGGCAATTGTGGGATATTTTCTCACAATGAGCCAATCATCTTCACAATCCACGTCTACGAGACGTAAATGGAATGAGGCTAACAATACAAAGACCCTTCCCGCTGCACCACAGTTCCTCATGGTTTTGCATACTGAAGATGGTCAGTCCTTCGCAATGGTAAATCCATTTATTATTCAGAAAGATGATGCAATTGCTGGCCATGTGAAATCCTGCTCTCATTTATGAAATGATACTTCGTTTTTGGAGACTGCTTCTGATTTTCAAGCACAATTGCTTGCTACTTCGCTTCTCCACATCTATCCTGTTTGTGTTGAGGTCCATAGAACTCTGAATTCTTCCCACAGTGTTATTTACACTAGGCTGCTCAGCAGTCTGACCGAGGCCGAAATGCAAATATACCTCTCTAATCAGGGTGTCATTGCCATCCATCAAGTGATTAAAAAGGTAGATGCCTCCTTACTGCCCACACACACTCTCTTTCTCACCTTTGATAGAGTGGTGCTTCTGTCCAAGATCAAAGCAGGCTATGAGGTTCTCACAGTCAGACTGTACATTCCGAAGTCAATATGCTGCTACCGTTATCATTGTTTCAATCACACTCGAATGTCTTGTCAAGATCTGGCTAAATGTGTAACCTGGGGTAGGGATGCACACTAAGGCAATTGTCCGTCTCCTCGTCCCTGATGTATCAACTGCAATGGTGACCATGCCACCTCCTCTTGAGACTGTCCCATATAGTCGCAAACCACGTGTTCTACTGTGTGGCACTTATAGTACTGTTCCTGCTGTATCTCGTTCCAAGAAGTACGTAGCCACACAGACATGCGACCTCAGATTCAGCTCTGAGGTTGTGAAATCTCTCACTGTAATGGTAACATCGGCGAAGTCACTAGCTAGACAACTGGCAGGTTGGAAAGTACAGAAGGAATACTCATGTGAGGATTTCATACATCCCTCCAGCCAACCAACACCTGAGTCTTCCTCTGCTAACCTGGAAGGCTCAAAGGTATCCAACAAAGGCAAATGATCTTCTCCTTCGCCGACTCGAAGATCCTCTTCGACGGTGTCGGCACGTGATACCTTCACCCAGTCGGTCTCCTTGTTACCAGTGCGCACCACCAACCGTATTTTTGCATTGCACTCTGCAGACCGACAGCAGAAGAAAGCAGACATTTCTGTGAACCTTGCGGAGTGAGATCCTCCTGCCTCTGTGCCCTGTAGGGGCAAGTCTTCACAGGCAGCCACTGGGGTGACACTCCTTCATTTTTTCCTCATCATGACTCTCCTCCAGTGGAGTGCTCATGGCCTTCGATCCAACAAAGAGGATTTACAGATGATTTTAGAATCACAGTGTCCACTTGTACTCTGCCTTCAGGAAACAAAATTGCATCCGCACAACCGCTTTGAGCTTTTGCATTTCTACCTGGTCCGTTTCGATCTTCTGCCAGAGGTCGGCTTCCAACTCGTGGGGGAGTCTTGTTACTCATACGGTATGACGTTCGTAGTCAACCTGTCTTTTTCCTTCCTCACTTGATCTTTTTACTTTGCACCACTTACATCCCTCTGTCATTTGATGTATCCAGCGCCAGCTTCCTTCAGCTTATTGGGCAGCTACCTCACCCATTTCCACTGCTGTGACTTTAATGCACACCATCCCATTTGAGGTTCTTCCAGAACCTGTCCAAGAGGTACCCTCTTGGCTGACCTTCTGAATAAACTTAACCTTTTCTGTCTTAACACAGGAGCAGCCCCCATTCCTTTCAGACTCCTTGCACACCTATTCCCATTTGGACCTGTCCTTCTGCACTCTCCATCTTGCCCATCGCCTTGAGTGATCAGTTCTTTCTGACACCTACTCGAGAAACCATTTCTCTGTGCTATCCGTTTGCTGACTCCATCCCCACCGTTGTGCACACCCAAATGGCAGCTTACTAAGGCCGGCAGGAGACTCAACTCCTTCCTGGCGACCTTTGATGAACACGATTTCCCCAGTGGTGATGACGAGGTCAAATACCTTACAAACATTACCCATACCGCTGCAGAATCTTCATTTCCTTGCATTTCCTCTTTACCACGCCTTGTCCCGATCCCTTGGTGGACTGAGGCGTGCCGCAATGCAATTCATGCATGGAGATGTGCTCTCCCTGTTTTTAACCATCATTCTATGATGGCAAACTGCATACATTATAAACAGATGCATACACAGTGTTGTCATGTTCTTCAGGATATTAAAAAAAAGCTGGATTTCATTCACTAGTTCTTTTAATAGTTCCAGTTCTTTTAACAGTTCCACCCCTCTCTTCCATCATGTTGACCAACATACAATGGGTCTCTGGAACCTAGATCCATTCCACAATTACCGGCCTGACAGTAGCAGACGATGTCATCATGAACCCTGTTGCTATCTCCAACACCTTGGGCTGCCATTCTGTGGAAATTTTAAACTCCTCGTCCTGTGACTGTGTCTTCCTCCATTGGAAACGAGCTTAGGAGGCTCGGGCGATACCCTCCTCTTCTCAGAATTGAGAGTGTTACAATGCCACCTTTACTTTGAGGGAGCTAGATCATGCTGTCACTTCATCCCGATCCTCCGTCCCAGGACCGGACACTGTTCACATTCAGATGTTGCACCACCTTTCTCTTGTTGGCAAACATTTCTGCTTAATATGTACAACCACATATGGACAGAGGGCACATTTCCCAGATGTTGGCGCGAAGCCACTGTCATATCCATACCTAAGCACGGTAAGGACATACACCTTCCTTCTAGCTACCACCCCATCTCTTTTACCAACTGTTTGCAGGGTGATGGAACATATGAATGATGCCCGGCTCGTGTGGTAGCTCAAGTCTCACCATTTACTAACAACTGCACAGTGTGGATTTTGAGCATGTCTTCTACAGTTGACCATCTCGTCACTTTGTCCACCCATGTCATGTATGGTGCCATTAATGGTTTCCAGCGGAAATCCCAACATGTGGCCATGTTTTTCGATTTGGAGAAAGCCTACGACACCCGCTGGAGGACTGGTGTCCTCTGTACTCGCTACATGTAGCGCTTCCATGGCTGCCTCCTCTGTTTCCTTAAGAAATTTTTAAAAGACTGGGTTTTCAAGGCACATTTGGTTTCTGTCTTGTCGGGAACTTTCATCTAAAAAAATGGTGTGCCTCAGGGTTCCATGCTGAGTGTCATTCTCCCGACTGGCATCACCAGCTCCCTTTTTGTTGACGATTTTGCCATCTATTGCAGTTCTTCACAGACCTGCCTCATTGAATGGTGTCTTCAGTGATGTTGCGATCGTCTTTACTCGTGGACATTCGTTTTACTGCTGACGAAACCGTTTGTATGAATCCCTGGCAGCGCAGTGGGTTCCTACCACCATCTTTACATCTTGAGGGCTCCTGCCCAAGAGGAAACTCCCTTGGTCCTCCCACATGTCTTACCTGGCAGTCCACTACACACTGTCGGTCAATGTCCTACTTGTGCTTAATGGTACTTCCTGGGGTGCAGATCGAACCACCCTCCTCCGTTTGAAACTAGACTATGGGTGCTTTGTTTATGCTTTTGCACGTCTGTCCCTCTTACACCGTCTCAAAACTATCCACCACCATGGCATCTGTTTTGCCACTGGCACCTTACACTATCCCGTGTCTGTATGCAAAGCTGCTGAACTACTGCTGTCTTACTGCTGAGTTTCTCCACAGGAAATATGCATTCCGTTTGTCTGCCGTTCATAGCCACCCATTCTATACTGCTTCCTTTGATGACTCCTTTGATCACCAGTATGGGGTTTATCCATCTTCTTTGTCACCTTGTGGAGTTCACTTTCGTCTCTTGCTCCTGCAGATTAACTCCATGCTCCCTGCAACCTTCCTGGTGGATGTGAACTCTTCACCAGCTTGGCTTCGTGCGACGGCCTGTGTTCACTTGGCCTTCATTCGCTTCCCAATGGCACTACACTAGCCTTGCTCTATCACCTTCTGTTTCACAAACTTCACATGGAATTTCACTATAGTACCTTTGTGTACAGTGGTGGCTCTCAGACTGATTGTAGTGTTGGGTGTTCCTTTGTTGCCGGGCGCTGGTGGCCAAGCGGTTGTAGGCGCTTCAGTCTGGAACCGCACAACCGCTACGATTACAGGTTCGAATCCTGCCTCGGGCATGGATGTGTTCGATGTACTTAGGTTAGTTAGGTTTAAGTAGTTCTAAGTTCTAGGGGACTGATGACCTGAGATGTTAAGTCCCATAGTGCTCAGAGCCATTTTGTTCCTTCGTTGTTGGTGCAGACGCTTTTCAGTATCGGCTTCCAGCACACTGCTCAGTATTTACAGCAAAGCTATTCGCCCTGTATCAGGCCACAGAGGACATCCAGTGACATAGGCTTTTCAATTGTGTCATCTGCTCAGACTCTCTTAGTGCTCTTCAAAGCCTCTGTGCACTTTACACCATCCATTCCTTAGAGCAACGAGTCCAGGAAAGCTTTCACTTGCTCGCTCTTGATGGAGCCGCTGTGATGTTTACGTGGGTCTGACAGGAAACAAGGCTGCTGCCAAGGCTGCAGTCCTCATACCTCAGCCCACTATTTATTAAATTCCCTCTGATGATCTCTATGTTGTCATCTGCCAGGAGGTGGTGTCACTATGGCATTGCCGCTGGTCCTCCATTCCAGGGAATAAGTTCTGGGTTATTAAGTCAATCCCAGCAGCTTGGACGACCTCCTCTCGACCTTCCTGCTGCAAGGAGGTCGTTAACTATGTTGCGTGTGGGGCACTGCCTTGTTAGCCATCACCATTTGCTGGGTGGCGCCCCCACACCACTTTATGCACATTGCACCAAGTTTTAACTGTCCACTATTTCCCAGCGGAATGCCCTCTGACAACCATACCTCCATCCTTGCTACCCTCCCTGTTTTCCTTTCCCTGTTGCTTCATAACCTGGGTTGTGAGTAACTAAATCCACTTTCCCCTCTTCCCTTTCTTTCCCCTCTCTCCTCCCTGACGAAGGAACATTTATTCCCAAAGCTAGCAACGTAAATTTTCGGTTGTTTTTTGTGTATCTATCGGCTGTACTGAGCTGAGGTAAGTACTGTCCAGCCCCTCTATCTCTTCGTTAGTATTTGTTACAAATGTAATTTATACTACTTTGGTGCTCGCCACCCAAAGGATCAAGTTCCACACTAAAATGGAATGGTGGGTTGTGTTCTTCATCAAAATGAGTGTGATGCAATGTCCAGTTTCATTACTACATTGAATCCTAATCTTGCTTTCTTCCTGAAGTGGAGGGAAGGCCCCTCTGCTTTCCAGACTTACAGTAATTTTCAGTTTTTTCATTTCCTTTTTTAGTGAAGTGGTAATATGAGAATGTGTTGCAGCTGTGTCGTTCGCTGGCTGGATCTACAGGAGCAACGCCTTGCCGGCGAAGAGTCAAAGGATGCGCATATGGAGCAGCTGGTGGTGGCCATGATGTCACATGTGCGCTTTCCTATGATGTCGCCTCGTCAGTTGGCAGAGCTCCTGCTGTCCCCCCTTACCAAGAAGCACAAGGAGTTCTTCATGGAGAGGATGGCAATTGGAATGGCTTTCCATTCAGGTTACTATCGTCATGGTCATGACTATTACTACACTAATGGATGAAAGATCACTACCCTGAGCCGCTATTCACACATGTATTTATGTACTAGCTGAGCATGTGTAGCCTGGGCATGTATTTGTTCCAATCTTCTATTAGTCCATGTCTTCCCCCCCCCCCCCCCCCCTCCTTTTCCATCTCCTTTTCTATCACCCCACTGTCCATTTCTTCCCTGCCCCCCCCTCCTTTTCCATCTCCTCTTCTATCACCCCACTGTCCATTTCTTTCCTGACCCCCCTCCCTCTCCCCTCCTCCATCTCTTCCTTTATTTCTTTCTCTGTCCTGTCTGTGTTTGTCTCCTCTTCTTTCCTTTCTCTGTTGTCTGTTCTCCTTCACTGTCTTTCCATATGCTCCTTCACCCTCTTTCCATCTCTTCCCCCCTCCCCCCCCCCCCCTGTCTTTTCTCTTTTGTATCTCTATTTCTTGCCCCCACTTCTCTGTCCATCTTCTCCTCTTCCCTTTCTCTGCCCATTTCCTGCTTCCTCTCTCTGTCCATCTCCTCATCCCCCCTTGGTCTGTACATCAGCTTCTCCCCCTTCTTTGTCCACATTATCACCATCTCTACAATAGCAAGTCGTTATTTTTTTCCCCACAGTATATATTTCCAGTTAGTAAGAATGTGTGTACCAAGTTTGGCTGAAATTGATAAATCGATCCAGGCATTTAGGAGGAACTTTTTACATGTGGTTTTGCCCATGTGCGCACTTTTCACCTATGTTTAACATATTTCCGCTGTATCATTTATTGAATTTAACACTGCAGTTTTGTTTTCTTGCAGTTCAGTGTTTGTGACACCATATTTCCTGAACTATGTGTCATACAGATGTTTTTGCAAATGCATTCAGTGGTACATGTTAATACTGTCTGCAAAATGTGTTGCAAATAACATTAGTAGTGAAAAAGTAATAAATTAAAAGATCATGCCAGATATGGCAATTTTACTGCATGAACAGCAAAAACATAGTAAGTGATAAACATATTCTTTCCATCATTTTGTGGGAGGTGCTGGCGAGAAAGTCTCATAAAAGTTTTGAAATTATGTGAAAAGTTGTTCCAAGTCTCTAAGTGCTTTCATTCTCCAATATTGGATGACTATAGTATTGGTGTTTGTGCATCGTCACCTTAATCACCCACACCCCTTTGATTGGGGGAGGGGGTCAGTTCTTTCCCTCATAGTGCTTCTTTCTAGACGGAAAGTGGCATGTGCACCAAGGTTGGTAGAAACTGATCTGTAGTTTAGGAGGAAGTGTGGAACGTAACATATATACAGAGTGATAATTATTGAATTATACGGAAAAAAATGTAAATTAGTTACAAACCGCAGTGTGCACACACTTGATTCATCATGTAAACATCACTACAGATATTCGGATTTATGTTATGACTTGTTCGATATGCCTGCCATCATTACCAATGATGTGGCGCAGATGAATAGCGAAATTCTGCATGGCCTGCTGAAGTGTCAGAACATTGATCCTGTCTATGACCTCCCAAATAGTTGTTTTCATCTCAGCAATGGTTTTGGGGTTATTGCTGTACACAATGTCTTTAATATAGCCCCACAAAAAGAATCGCATGTGTTCAGATCTGGAGAATGTGGCTACCAATCAAGGACCATGCAGTGACATCTGTATACATGAGAGCCAGAATGCAGTCCCCAAAGTGCTCCTCCAGGACATCATACATTCTCCTGCTTCAATGGGACAAGCTCCATCTTGCAAGAGCCACATCTTGTCGAAATAAGGATCATTTCTGATAATGAAGATGAAATAATCTTCCAAATCCTTCATGTACAGTTAAGGTAGTCACCGTGACATCAAGGAATGTTGTACCGATTATTGTGTGACTGGACATTCCACATCGCACAGTCACCGGTTGAGGGTTTAGAGGCTTCTCGATCGCAAAATGCCGATTCTCAGTCCCTCAAATGTGCCAATTTTTCTTATTGACTAACCTATCCAAATGAAAGTGGACTTTGTTGCTAAAACAAACCATACAGCGCATACTAACTTCTACCATTCCCCATGGCCAACCGTGCAGTTTGAACATCCTAAAGCAAGCCGTTTAGAAGTTATGATGATTTTATTTTCAATGTCACCCTATATATAAATAAAATAGAAAGAAACTTCCACATGGGAAAAATATATTAAAAACAAAGATTCCAAGACTTACCAAGCGGGAAAGCGCCGGCAGACAGGCACATGAACAAAACACACAAACACACACACAGAATTACGAGCTTTCGCAACTGGCAGTTGCTTCGTCAGGAAAGAGGGAAGGAGTGGGAAAAATGAAAGGATGTGGGTTTTAAGGGAGAGGGTAAGCAGTCATTCCAATCCCGGGAGCGGAAAGACTTCCCTTAGGGGAAAAAAAAGAACAGGTGTACACACACACACACACACACACACACACACACACACACACACACACACACACATATCCATCCGCACATACACAGACACAAGCAGACATATTTAAAGGCAAAGAGTAAGGGCAGAGATGTCAGTCGAGGCGGAAGTACAGAGGCAAAGAAGTTGTTGAAAGACAGGTGAAGTATGAGCGGCGGCAACTTGAAATTAGCGGAGGTTGAGGCTTGGCGGATATCGAGAAGAGAGGATATACTGAAGGGCGAGATCCCATCTCCGGAGTTCGGATAGGTTGATGTTGGTGGGAAATATCCAGATAACTCGGACGGTGTAACACTGTGCCAAGATGTGCTGGCCGTGCATCAAGGCATGTTTAGCCACAGGGTGATCCTCGTTACCAACAAACACTGTCTGCCTGTGTCCATTCATGCGAATGGACAGTTTGTTGCAGGTCATTCCCACATAGAAAGCGTCACAGTGCAGGCAGGTCAGTTGGTAAATCACGTGGGTGCTTTCACATGTGGCTCTCCCTTTGATCGTGTACACCTTCCGGGTTACAGGACTGGAGTAGTTGGTGGTGGGAGGGTGCATAGGACAGGTTTTACACCGGGGGTCGGTTGCAAGGGTAGGAGCCAGAGGGTAGGGAAGGTGGTTTCGGGATTTCATAGGGATGAACCAAGAGGTTATGAAGGTTAGGTGGACGGCGGAAAGACACTCTTGGTGGAGTGGGGAGGATTTCATGAAGGATGGATCTAATTTCGGGGCAGGATTTTAGGAAGTCGTATCCCTGCTGGAGAGCCACATTCAAGGTCTGATCCAGTCCCGGGAAGTATTCTGTCACAAGTGGGGCACTTTTGGGGTTCTTCTGTGAGAGGTTCTGGGTTTGAGGGGATGAGGAAGTGGCTCTGGTTATCTGCTTCTGTACCAGGTTGGGAGAGTAGTTGCGGGATGCGAAAGCTGTTTTCAGGTTGTTGGTGTAATGGTCGAGGGATTCAGGACTGGAGCAGATTCGTTTGCCACGAAGGCCTAGGCTGTAGGGAAGGGACCGTTTGATATGGAATGGGTGGCAGCTGTCATAATGGAGGTACTGTTGCTTGTTGGTGGGTTTGATGTGGACGGATGTGTGCAGCTGGCCATTGGACAGATGGAGGTCAACGTCTAGGAAAGTGGCATGGGATTTGGAGTAGGACAAGGTGAATCTGATAGAACCAAAGGAGTTGAGGTTGGAGAGGAAATTCTGGAGTTGTTCTTCACTGTGAGTCCAGATCATGAAGATGTCATCAATAAATCTGTACCAAACTTTGGGTTGGCAGGCTTGGGTAACCAAGAAGGCTTCCTCTAAGCGACCCATAAATAGGTTGGCATACGAGGGGGCCATCCTGGTACCTGTGGCTGTTCCCTTTAATTGTTGGTATGTCTGGCCTTCAAAAGTGAAGAAGTTGTGGGTCAGGATGAAGCTGGCTAAGGTGACGAGGAAAGAGGTTTTAGGTGGGGTGGCAGGTGATCGGCGTGAAAGGAAGTGCTCCATTGCAGCGAGGCCCTGGACGTGCGGGATATTCGTGTATAGGGAAGTGGCATCAATGGTTACAAGGATGGTTTCCGGGGGTAACAGACTGGGTACGGATTCCAGGCGTTCGAGAAAGTGGTTGGTGTCTTTGATGAAGGATGGGAGACTGCATGTAATGGGTTGAAGGTGTTGATCTACGTAGGCAGAGATACGTTCTGTGGGGGCTTGGTAACCAGCTACAATGGGGCGGCCAGGATGTTTGGGTTTGTGAATTTTAGGAAGTAGGTAGAAGATTGATGACATCTTCATGATCTGGACTCACAGTGAAGAACAACTCCAGAATTTCCTCTCCAACCTCAACACCTTTGGTTCCATCAGATTCACCTTGTCCTACTCCAAATCATATGCCACTTTCCTAGACGTTGACCTCCATCTGTCCAATGGCCAGCTGCACACATCCATCCACATCAAACCCACCAACAAGCAACAGTACCTCCATTATGACAGCTGCCACCCATTCCATACCAAACGGTCCCTTCCCTACAGCCTAGGCAAACGAATCTGCTCCAGTCCTGAATCCCTCGACCATTACACCAACAACCTGAAAACAGCTTTCGCATCCCTCAACTACCCTCCCAACCTGGTACAGAAGCAGATAACCAGAGCCACTTCCTCATCCCCTCAAACCCAGAACCTCTCACAGAAGAACCCCAAAAGTGCCCCACTTGTGACAGAATACTTCCCGGGACTGGATCAGACCTTGAATGTGGCTCTCCAGCAGGGATACGACTTCCTAAAATCCTGCCCCGAAATTAGATCCATCCTTCATGAAATCCTCCCCACTCCACCAAGAGTGTCTTTCCGCCGTCCACCT
Organism: Schistocerca gregaria; assembly: GCF_023897955.1. Lineage (NCBI taxonomy): Eukaryota > Metazoa > Arthropoda > Insecta > Orthoptera > Acrididae > Schistocerca > Schistocerca gregaria. Next base: position 115,769,943 of record NC_064928.1, on the reverse strand, counting down.
AACCTTCGTAACCTCCTGGTTCATCCCTATGAAATCCCGAAACCACCTTCCCTACCCTCTGGCTCCTACCCTTGCAACTGCCCCCGGTGTAAAACCTGTCCTATGCACCCTCCCACCACCACCTACTCCAGTCCTGTAACCCGGAAGGTGTACACGATCAAAGGGAGAGCCACATGTGAAAGCACCCAAGTGATTTACCAACTGACCTGCCTGCACTGTGACGCTTTCTATGTGGGAATGACCAGCAACAAACTGTCCATTCGCATGAATGCACACAGGCAGACAGTGTTTGTTGGTAATGAGGATCACCCTGTGGCTAAACATGCCTTGATGCACGGCCAGCACATCTTGGCACAGTGTTACACCGTCCGAGTTATCTGGATACTTCCCACCAACACCAACCTATCCGAACTCCGGAGATGGGAACTCGCCCTTCAGTATATCCTCACTTCTCGATATCCGCCAGGCCTCAACCTCCGCTAATTTCAAGTTGCCGCCGCTCATACCTCACCTGTCTTTCAACAACTTCTTTGCCTCTGTACTTCTGCCTCGACTGACATCTCTGCCCTTACTCTTTGCCTTTAAATATGTCTGCTTGTGTCTGTGTATGTGCGGATGGATATGTGTTTTAAATATGTCTGCTTGTGTCTGTGTATGTGCGGATGGATGTGTGTGTGTGTGTGTGTGTGTGTGTGTGTGTGTGTGTGTGTGTGTGTGTGTGTGTGTACACCTGTCCTTTTTTTTTCCCCTAAGGGAAGTCTTTCCGCTCCCGGGATTGGAATGACTGCTTACCCTCTCCCTTAAAACCCACATCCTTTCATTTTTCCCTCTCCTTCCCTCTTTCCTGACGAAGCAACTGCCAGTTGCGAAAGCTCGTAATTCTGTGTGTGTGTTTGTGTGTTTTGTTCATGTGCCTGTCTGCCGGCACTTTCCCGCTTGGTAAGTCTTGGAATCTTTGTTTTTAATATATTTCACCCTATATATATACACACATCTTTATAATGTGTACAGATTATGCTGCCTTGTGCACTGTAAGCATCACATCACATAGACAGATTGCTTTTGGCAATTTCATTCTCTTGTAAGTCCTTCATAGTGCAATCCTGCTCTCATCCATGGCAATGAATAGAGAGCTGTAAGTGGTATTGTGATGTGCCACAACCTTAGTGGATGCAGCTCTGATAATGATACCAGCCAGGGTAGTCAACGAACATCTCAGGGAGCTGATTGGTTTATATGAGAAATGTGTTGTTGGGCATAGTCCTTGTGGGCTACATTAGGATTGAGATGAATGGCGCATTGTTCAGTGTTTGCATCAAAGGCAGATTCAATCAAGAAATCTAATAAATTATGAGGCAGAGTTGATAGCCAGGACTTTATTCCGGAGGCAAAATGTTTGGTGCTGCTGGTACACATGTTTGAAAGTAAAATTGATGACATTATTGAAATTGTTACATGGTTCATACGCCTCCTTATAATCCTTAAAAAGTCCATATTTCAGCTACTAAATTTGAAGGGTCCATAAAAACTCCTTATTTTTGTCTGTCTTCCAAAAATTACTATTGTTCAATGCCTCATTTTGTGGAATAATTTACGTATACCCATTTTATTTTATTACTTCTGAAAATGACAATTTGGTGTGTCAGGTCTACATAGTATGCGAGTAGCATGATGTCATTTTAAGCTACCATACAAAAAAACTATACACACTATGTGATATCACTACAAATGTTGTAGTACTTGTTACGAAATTTTGAGTTAAAGGACTCCATCAGCATGTACAATGACTTCTATGTAAACACAGCTCATCAGTTCTATTGCAGGTGAAGATTGTGCCGGGTGCTATGAATTTTGTTTTATCAGTAAGCTGGGTTGTAAGGTTTTGGTAATATACAGGGTGTCCCATTTATCTTGACTTCCCTAAATAACTGTATAGATGCAAATTACAAAATGTTTCAAGCCAATGTTCTTTGGCCATCAGGGGGACATCAATCAGCATGATTTGCCTTTGTTGTAGCTTTGTCTTTTACAAAGATATGAACAGCGGTATGACTTTTTTAAATGGCACCCTGTACTTTTTATTTGGTAATTCATTTCCTCTCCTAAAGACCTATTCAAAAATGTATCACAGTGTACCATTCACTGAAACACAACATTGTTAATTACACAACACAACATTGATGTTGACACTCCCAGCACTTAGTGCAGGTACTCGGGATAATGGATCACATCCACGTGCTGACGTTGACAGACGACAAATGTAAACATAAGTAGAATGTACACCAACGAAGAGAAGGTAGTAATGCTACTCACCTACGGGGAATGTAAGTTAGCAGGACAGTAATTGCAATACTGTTTTCTTATGTCTACTGCATCGACATAATGTTTCTTTTATTGTTGTTGTTGTTGTTGAAGGTAGGCAAATTGCTACGCAGGCAGCGGAACTGTACAGAGAACGATAACCTGACAAGAACCCATCTTCGCAACTGACATTTTCTCGTATTGTTGTGGCACTTCAGGAAACGGGAAGTTTCAATCCACGACAAGGCAATCGTCATAGCACTCACGCAAATGAAGCTGCCGAAGCTACTGTTCTCACTTCTGTTGCTATGAATCCACATGTGAGCACATGACAACTTGAACACGAGATTGGCATGCCTAAAACCAGTGTCCATCGTATTCTTACCTGTCAGTGGTTCCATCCTTACCATGTGCACCTACGTCAAGAATTGCATGGGAATGATTTCCAGAATTGTGTACAATTATGATTACGGGAATACATTTGTGTAGGTGACATATTTAAGTGATTAAAATTGCAGGATCTCAGTTTAAAGTAAATGTGATACATGCCATTACTAATGTGAAATACTGTTACATTAATAACCATTGTAACTGCCAGAATGTTGAATGCAAATGTGTATGCATTGTGTTGTACAGGTGCCAGATGTCTGTCCGTGGGATGGAGTTTCATGCATGTTGCACATAGTCAGTCAGTACAGGGACAGCTAACACTGTTTGCGGATAGTGCTGGAGTTGTCATCCGATGATGTCCCATATGTGCGTGATCAGAGACAGATTTGGTTATTAAGCAGGCCAAGGCAACATGTCAAATCTCTGTAGAGCATGTTGGGATACAATAGCAGCAGTATGTTGCAAAACACCCACTGGTGTGTTGTTCATGAATGGCAGCACAGGATCAAATCACCAGACTGACGAACAGATTTGCATTCCAGGTGCATGGGATAACCAAAAGAGTGCTCGTGCTGTCGTACAAAATCGCAGCCCAGACCATAATTCCGGCTGTAGGGTTAGTGTATCTAACAAGCAGACAGTTTGGTTGGCCCTCAACTGGCCTCCTTCTAACTAACACAGGACTATCACTGGCACTGAGGCAGAACCAGCTTTCATCAGAAAACACAACAAACCTCCATCCTGCCCTCCAGTGAGCTCTTGCTTGATACCACTGAAGTTACTGGCCATGGTTTGGGGTCATTGGAATGCACGCTACAGGACATTTGGCTCAGAGCTGTTCTCGAAGTAAGTGATTTATAACAGCTCGTTGTGTCCTGTGGTGCCAACCGCTGCTCAGATTACTGCTGCAGCGCAGTACGATGCACAGGAGCCTTACACCGAACACGGTGGTCTTCTCTCTCGTTAGTGCCACTTGGCTGTTTGGAGCCTGGTCTTGCAATCGAACATTCATGTGACCACTGCTGCCAGCAATCGTGCACAGTGGCTACATTCCTGCCAAGTCTTTCTGCAGTATCACAGAAGGAACATCGAGCAGCTTCTTATAGCCCTATTGTGCAACCTCATTGAAACTCAGTGAAGTGTTGATAATGGTGTCTGAGGTGTCAGGTCATAGGGGTGTTATGAGCATGATTTCGACACAAGGCAGCTCAATAGGCTGTAGAGTGGAAGGTGTAGACTAGCAATAGAACAGTGCATCACCATTGACTAGACACTCATTTATTGAACACATAAGTCAGGTATTACTCAAAAGGAACAATCAGTACAAATTACAAAATAATATTCTTTTCCTTTAAGTCACTCAAACATTTAAACAGGCAAGTAGCAATCATTTAACTAAAAGCCTTTTAAGAGAGCAAGACTAGAAAATTTGAATGATGAGTTAAAATAATATTTAAATAGGCTCTGACCGAGCACATATTTTAAAATGAAATACTTCCTTTAAGGAACCAGTGATCAAAATTAATTACGTAATCCTCAACAACCGTGTTACATCCAAGACATTTAAGATTAAACAGTAATATATAACATCAGAGAGCTGCAGTCCCAAGTTTTAAGCAGCACATTGCAGATGTACTGCAGTGCAATACAAGTCCGTCACAGTATCTCCCCACACAGGAAGTTATTGCCGCAATCGGCAAAATATCATCATTATACCATGTACAGACCTAAAACAAACTAAAAGCTCTCTTAAGTTTGGTACAGTTAATTCCCTTGCAACATAACATACATCACAAGTGTAGCCCTAGGACGGCACTGACACCCCGCAATTTAGCACGCGAAAAACTACAGCGATGCACTCATCACATATCCTTACAAAATCCAAGAACAGAGCACCGGCTTCCCAATAGCGGAACATTTAACCACGTGCAGCATGCGGGTTTGCGGGATGCTGATCTCGCCCTTTACCTCAACACCATTTCAAATTCTAGTCAGCCTACAATCTTGAACCACCATACACATTCCTTAAGTTACTGCATAGAAAGCCAATGTGATAGGCAAACAGACCAGTGTATGATAAAAGCTTAAGCAATTTCCTTACTAGACAACGCTTATGAATAACAGCCGTAATTTTGAGTTAGCACACCCACAATCAAAAGACAAACAAAGCCAATCATAAGGACAGTAGCACATAAGCAAGAAGCAATGGTAACTTCCGCTTAGATTGGTTACAAATCAGCGCTTGATTTAACACACGAACATAACCATCAATACAATAGCAAATTACTCACACGTGTACTCCCCTACGATTTCGATTCACAAAGCCATAGACACAATTTGGAGAATGCATCACTTGGACCAACATAATGGTGCTCCCTCAGTTACCCCAAATAACTGTCTCCCTTAGTTGCACAGCAAAGAACCAGACCTAATGAAACCACCACAGTTTTCGCCTCTAAATTGTCACAGTACAAGTGAGACTCAACCACAAATGTAATATTACATTACCAGTTCCCGTATAGTCAGTACAAGCGACCGATTTTCACCCGTTTATAACGGCAGGCAGCAACATCATACGGAAAAGAGCGTAGACACAAGCTCTTATCAATTCTCTTCTCCGAAAGCAGCCACCGCAACTCTCGGGCACCACTGGGACATCCAATGCAAAAATCGTTACTCCTTCACACAAATTACAGGACACCCGCTTCCCACTGCTTGCTATGGCGCCTTCTGTTCAGAGCCAACTTGTATATCTCCAAGCAATATGTCCGGTCCCACACTCGCTGAGTCAACCCAAAAACCGTCTTCCACCACGTCCCGGAGCACACCCCCCCACAGCACCTCACCTCGTTACTCCTCGTGTAGGCCCCAGAGGGCGCTGCTTACGGCCCTGACCGTGGCAGGAAAGATAAACCACCAGAGTGGCACTATCAATATGAGCCACCATGGCTCAGTGTCTTTGTGACCTGAAAGATATTCTTTACTAACACTTAAGTCATCACATCCAGTCTCAAAGGTAACACGCTCACAGCTCGAAGGTAACTAACACTAACAACTGTTACAGCCTGCATTTAAAGCAAACCTGATTTGCATCCTCGTAGCAGTGTTACTAGCGCAACTCTCATGTGAATGGCACAAAATTTTCATAGACATCACGTTTTAGGTGTAGAAATATGCCTGCAAACTTTCATTTGTGTTGCACCGCTTCTTCTTGGTGTTGTGATTTTATTTTTGTCGGTGTATTTGGTTAAAAACTTAAGTTTTTCACATCTTATGTATTCACGTTGTAGCTTGCATTTATTTAGTGGGCTTAGTTAGTATGATGTTTTGAAATTAAGAAACATACACCAGTTAATTCACAGAGCTTTCGATAAAAGATGTATTCGCTTTACGTACAGTGGACTTTAGGTCTTATGAAACTTGAAACTTCGTGGCAGATTAAAACTGTGTGCCCGACCGAGACTCGAACTCGGGGCCTTTGCCTTTCACGGGCAAGTGCCCTACCATCTGAGCTGCCGAAGCACGACTCACGCCCAGTACTCACAGCTTTACTTCTGCCAGTATCTTGTCTCCTACCTTCCAAACTTTACAGAAGCTCTCCTGCGAACCTTGCAGAACTAGCACTCCTGAAAGAGGTCTTATGTTACTATACATGAAATGCAGCCCACATACCGAAATTGTTCTTATGGTTGAAGGAGTGCCAAATCTCTCTGTGGTATGGAGTAAATAATGTTTACGTTGTGTCAAAGTTGTCCCTGCTCACTATGCCGAATTCGTTTGTGCTTTTCTGTTTCTTATGCAATTCATCAGATTAATCTCATCCACAGTCTTAAGTTGGCATTACAGTTACAGTGTACTCAACATGATCAAATGAAATGAAATTGTTGTCTGTGTGGCAGATTAGTGCAAGAGTAAAGCACTGGACCAGTAAAAGAAAGATTGCGAGTTCTAATTCATATTTAAACTTTTTTTAAGTTTATGTGTATTTTTCTCTTAGAAAACTGTTTTCTCATAGTATTCGAGCCATAAAATTATTGGCTCTCATTTTAATTAGTATTAACTCTTTGCTCATTATAACAAACTGCATGTCTTATTACCTTATTTCTGCTTGTTAGAATGTAAAACACAGAGTATGTAAATCACTGGTTTTAGTTGCTGATTAATATATTACAAGGCAATAGAGATTTGTCTCAGCTAAAAGCATACAGAATTGGAATCTGTAAATTTTTTTCTGTAGCCTTTGTTGATATCAAAGGAAAAGACATTTAATTTTATAGTAATATCAACTACATGGAAGAGTTCCCTTGGTACCAAGTCGTCAGGGACTATTAATAGACATTTAATAAGGCATATTCCTACTGGTAAATTAGGTGAACTGTGTATTAGAGTCAAAACTTTCAGAGGAATTACTCTAATAGACTAATTCTGGAAATGGAAAAGAAGCAGAATTTTGTTTAAGAGTCAGTAGGATGTAGACTGTTACAGTCGGATGTAGACTGTTAAGGCCTCACAGATAGGCTTTGGTTTTGCTAATGGTTTTCACAGTAAGAGCCTGCTGGTTTGGGTGTATTTTCTAGCACCATAAGGAAAGTCCGGGGTAATTTCACCTCCTCGCCCCCTTGTCTCCCACACCTTGCTGCGTCCTTTGGTTTGCCAGAGCTGATACCTATCAATTTATAGCTGTTATATATGGGTGTCTGAGGAAGGGACATGGAAATCATCTTTGAAACTGCATTTACTGTAGTATGGTTGCTTTCAAAACCCTGCAACCTGGGAGAGAAGAAAAACACTTGTGGCTACAAACTGAGCTTTGCTCCACACTCGAAACGTACATTGGTTGTGTAACAGTTACTCTGTGCATTGCTGCAGACTGAGTTGTGTGAAATTTGTGAGACTTACTTCGATTCAAAATATTTCAGTGTCATAAGGAAAGAGGGAGAAGACATCCAAGGGTACGTGCTGTGCAAGAGAAGTTTTTATGTGGTCAGGGCACCAAAATTAGAGGGCAGGCTTGTTGACTACTGCAATAACGTTGGGAAGACTTGCTGCCTATCACTAAAGTATAGACTGTGGATGAATTAAAAATTCACAAAAACACTGTTGTGAGGATAGAGAAGTAAAAGTTCAGAGCTGAAGAAAATCAAGCTGTACCATCTCAACTAAACACTTCAGGAATAGAGAGAGAATTTGAGAAGCGTTTGACAAGTATGGATGATTTTCAGGCAAATGCAAATCGACATCATATTTACAATTAGTATTTGAGAAAATAACATCCAACCTTCAATAAACTGAAAGCTTCCTGAGAAGAAGCAGAACTTCATGGAGGCAACAGATTGTCGGTGGGAAATGTAGTGCATAAAAAAAATTGGCAGAAGAAAGCTCATAATGGAGAGAGATGATATTGCTGCATGGTGGTGCTGATTTTTGAAGACAGTATCAAAAGAAAACTTTGACTGGAACTTGCTGGCAGATTAAAACTGTGTGCCAGACCAAGACTCGAACTCGGGATCTTTGCCTTCCACGGGCAAGTGCTCTTCTGACTAATCTACCCAAGCACAACTCACAGCCCATACTTGCCAGTAGCTCGTCTCATACCTTCCAAACTTCGCAAAAGTAACTTTCAAGACTAGTTCTCTTGGAAGAGAGGATATTGCGGAGACATGGCTTAGCCAGAATGTGGAGGATGTTTACAGAATGAAATATTCACTCTGCAATGGAGTGTGAGGATAGGTTGTGAGTCATGCTTGGGTAGTTCAGTTGGTACAGCATTTGCCCATAAAAGGCAGAGGTCCCAAGTTCGATCTCCATCCAGCAGACAGTTTTAATCTGCCAGGAAGTTCCTTATCAGCGGATGCACCACTAGTGTGAAAATTTCGTTCCAGGAACATCCCCCAAGTTGTGGCTAAGCCACGTCTTTGCAGTGTACTTTCTTTCAGGAGTGCTACTATTGCAAGTTTTGCTGGAAAACGTTTGTGATGTTTGGAAGATAGGAGACATACTGGTGGAAGTAAAGCTGTGAGGATGGGTTGTGAGTCAAATTTTTGGGTTGCTCAGTCAATAGAGCATTTGCCCGCAAAAGGCAAAGGTCCTGAGTTCAAATCTCAGTCCGGTACACAGTTGTAATGTGCCAGGAAGTTCCATATCAGTTCACACTCCGCTGCAGAGTTAAAATTTCATTATTGTTTGACGATGTTGGTTGGCTTGACGAAACATTGGTAAAGGCAAGCCCTTCAAGTACAAGTACAGGCTGGACACATGATTCAGTAACTGTCACCTGCCATAACCGTCTGGAAAGAGTAGTAGATTAACTCTTCTCCATGCATGTAGATCTGCTGTATTCGTGAAAATCTGTATGTTGTTATTTAGATTTAAAAGAATAGAATTGCTGAGAAATGAGCAGAGTCACATTTCATTGGTGGTTTAAAAATTCACTTTGAAGAAACTTGGGCAAGCCTTCAGTGATAATTATAGGCAATGCTTTGTATCATTCGACTGTCCTTGCTAATGTGCATACAGTAGTCTATAGAAAATGTTATTGACTGGCTACAGTGAAAAAACATTCCCGTACTATATGATTGTAGAAAGGGTGAATTACTGGATCTTGTGGCTCAGAATAAAAAATGGCAAAAGAAATATGACCATAGGGTCCTCAGAATGCCACCATACCAATGCCACTTCAATTCCTTTGGAGCCATATGGGGCCAAGTTGTAGGTTGTGTGTCATAAAGAAAGAGTTGTTAGCCGAAGTGAACCTTGTCATGAGACTGGCATAATGTTGTGACACACACGGAGGGAGCAATAATGAAAGTATGGGAAAATGTATAATGAATATGACACTGAACAGTTTCTTGTTTCATTACATTCTAAACGCTGTTCTAGTGACTACACAGACAAAATAGTGAAAGTATTTCAGTTACAGATGGCGTGCAGCTGTTAGTGGAATAGTGTGTTACAGGGCGTGCGCGCGCATGTGAGTGAGTGAGAGTGAGAGGGAGAGGGAGAGGGGGGGGGGGGGGGAGAGAGGGGGGGGGGGGGAGAGGGCACATGCACACAACTGTCGATTGCATGAGCTTGTGGCGTGTTGTGTACGAGCCAGTAAGTCTGCTCCCAACCTCTGCCTTTTGTCAGTTACAAAGTAATTTTAAACAGATTGGCATTTTGATGCTTATTTTTCCAGCACTTTTTTCTAAGTGTTTGGTTTGAAATGAAAGTGTACCTATCAGTCTAAATACCAAACGACGAACTCAGGGCACTGCCACCTAACTGTGGTTGCTGATCACCTGTCTGACAGTTTTATTTTCGTTATTTCATACAATTATTGACCAAATCTCAAAAGTTAAAATGTTGTCAAAGTCTACTCAGGCAGAGATATAATTTTGACATTAAGGGTTTAACATGTGAACTTTGGATGCGTCTTGAGGCAGCATAGCTCACAGCATGCAAATACCCAATGTTTGATAATCAGAGAACCTAAAAATGTCTAACAAACTTTACACGTAATTTCAAAGATTTTTGAAACTTTTTCTCTGACAGCCCCCACAAAATGAGAAAACAAATGTTTTTTGCTTACTACAGTGAAACCCGTAATTTACGTTTTCATGCGGTCCAGACTTAAAAAATACAAAATTGATGAAAATGCAGAATGGAGGAAAATATTTTTAAAAACCCAAAAAGTAAGCAAAAACACATGTAATTGGTTTACATGACTAAAATCGCAATCTCCAATTCATTGTATAAAATCTAAGTGAAGGAAATTAAATGTACAATACAATGTTTATACAATAATTTGTGGCAATGAATATAATCAGTTCTTAAAAATTACAGATGTGTAAGAGCAAGTAAAAACCAATCAAAAAATTGAAATTGGTATCTAGATACACGGTCATCGAGCTATCTGAGATGCTATGACCACAGATTATATGTTAAAGACACGTGATTTTGAGAGATCGACCTTTGTCCTTTCCCAGAAAAAAGCAAAAATTGATGAACATCTCAAATTAAACCAAAAATATCACAGCAGCTAAGTATTTAAGCCATAAGCATAAATACAGACATCTGCTTAATAACAAACTTTGTCACCATTGCTGTTAGTATTTAATGCTTTTCTTATGAGCTGCACTTCATATGCTCACCGCTGTTTAAGTGTTATTTTGGGCTTGATGAGAGAAACAGAGATGAAAAACTAAGTTTACTTCCCCAGTTGACATTACAAGCTTATTAGAACTTGGCCCAGAGAAATTCTGTACACTGTGTAAAATGTAAATTTGAAAGAAAGCTCAGGTGCTACAGTTTTGCTTCATGCCCTCTATCACCGCTGGCAAACTTTACGATCTACAGTGTGTGGTGCAAAGTATATAGGTGAGTAGTGTATGTAGTTGTTGCAACTGTATCACGTCAGATTTGAACATGAACGTGCTTAAAATAACACATCGCAAAACCATTCTTAGTTTCTGTGTGACATCTCTGTCGTGTTAAATCATTTGCATGAAAAGTATATTTTCAGCTCTTCACAAAATGCTTTCACCCCTACCTGCACTCCCGTCATTAAAGGGCCACTTCATCTCTCCATGCATCCAGTAGACGAGCTCATTATGTGTGTGTTAGTGTGGTGTGGTGGCTACTGGCTATTGGGTGACTTACAAAGTCACCATCCAATTAGAGTTCACTAGCTGAAAATGGGTGACAGTTCCTTCCTTATGACTGAGCATATTCTTCGAGACTCAGCATTTGAATGTAAAACGTTGACAACTGACATTGTTGCTGAATGCAGTACATCAGAAATACATGTAAAAAGATGAGGCAGAGTTATAAGGGCACAAGAGAAGGTGGTGGCTCGTTCCGAAACACTTCACATTGATTATCTTGGTTTTCCATGGCGCAGCAACCTAACAATAGTAGTATCATTATTGCACGATGAAGCTAAATTGTTGCAAGTTGTTGTGTCTCTATAACAGCCTAAAATATTCTTTTAACTCCGCCACCACCTCTGTTGCTAACCATCTGCCTTTTGTGCCACTTATAACTTGTTCAGTCATGTCGATAGGAAGTAAACGGGACAAAGTCAAGTGAAACACCAAGTAAGAACTTCGAATCGAGGTAAACATTTCTAGGACGAAATGTGAAATTGGGGCATTTTAGCATTATCTTATGGGTCTTTCACATGGGCTATGAATTTTTGGTGTAGAATTGCAAAAAATATAAAACCTGAGAATATAAAATTGAAGTTCCAGTGCATATTTTTGCTGTTCGTGCGATAAAACTTCAGTATCGAGCATAATGTTTTGTTTCTTCTTTACTATTAACTCTATTTGCAACACATTTTGCAGGCAGTATCCACATATACCACTGGCTGTACCTGCAATATTATATTAGTACTTCTAATTCAGGAGATATGAAATCATAAACGATGAGATGCTTGAAAAATAAACCATTAATTATCGAGACTATAGTCATCTGGTGTTCGTTAAAGAGGGCACTTCCAACAAACTTTAAACATAATTTCAAACATTTTAGAAGTATCTTTCTCTCTTATGCTTAATGTCAAATAGTCATTTGTAAACTAGTCAGGAATTTGAAGCTGTTTTGTACACAGAATTTGATTCTTCAAAGATCGGTAGTTTACTGGTTAGATTATATTTATTGACAGTCAGATACTACAATGTGGTTTGCAGAGTATACATGTGTATATGTAGTAGAATTTTCTCAAAATTCTTGGTAGATTTATTTGTAGTTCAGGTTGTTCATATAGGACGTTCCGTAGTTGTTTGTCTGATAAGGTTAATATTTTGGTTTATTGTATCCCCTTTCTCTGCCCCTTGAAGAATTGTACATAATGTTTCTCTGCCTAATGAGTGCAGAAGAGTTGCTTTCACTTTTATTACTTGTGTTCTGTGTCTTATATTTGTTTCCTGTTTGTGCAGGTGCCACTTGACAATTAGCACAGTTTGGAATTAATAATCAAAACAAAGAGAATACAGTTTCAGTGTTTGGTGGAATTACATTTTCCAAGCAAATTGAAAAAGATGAATTGGAGCTAAGGTAAAAACTCCGTGATTAACAGAGTCATTGATTTTGAGCTGGAGTGTGCACCCTCGCTCTCTCCTACCTCCCCCGACCCACACACACACACACACACACACACACACACGGCTAGCAAAGTTTTCTGTGCCTGTCAATGACTCAGCATCTCTACTATTCAGCGAGTTGTTACTTCTACTGCAAAAAATGTTTTTCTATTCTTTCAGTACTTTCCATTACCAAATTAAAAAAGCTCTACACAAGCACAATATGCAAAACTTTTCAGAGTTGACGAATATACCTCATGCACCTCGTAGATGGTAGGTAGGTAGGTAGAATAACAGTATTTGCATCAACTAAGCCTGTTACATGTACATCCTACAGGCCAGCAAGACAGAGTGCACGAAGTTGTGAAGATGGAGGACGGCCGCATGCTCTTCACTCCACGGTTGTACACTGCTGACACGTGGAGCACCCCGCTCTGTGTGGACAACTTCCATGCCTTGCCCCCATACCACGCACGCACACTCGTCTTCTCGTCGCGAGCGTCGACTGCGGAGCATGCCGGTTCGCGTACGTCGGAGTGGGTAGTGGACCTATACCCGAAGGGAGTCTGGTTCAAGAAATGTTACCTAATTGTCTGGCAAGGGACTGTGGAAGTACCTGAGCAAGTGCTCAGGACAATTCGTGTGTCGGTAAGTTTGATGACGTTGCCACTGTTCCTGTTTCTTCATCTCGCATATTCGATGGCATCTGTTAGTGACATACAACTTAGTTTCATTGGTAGGAAATGCCGTCCCCTTCAGTTGAATTATTTCACACATTTGGCGAACTTGGCTTTTGGGGAAAAGACAATGGTCTAAGGCATAGTTTTGTGCCCAAATTTTCATCTTGTGCTGAGGAGACATCTTCGAGGGTTATGGAAGGTATACTGTTTTTACCTGAGTGTAAGACAAGTCAGAATTACAAGCTGTTTCACTAACATTAAGTACCTACCTAAAAGTCTACATTTTCATAAAACAGGGAGTGTCTACCAGTGAAAGCTGACTTTGCATCTCTATGATGTTTTTGTCCTTATTAAATTAATGTGTAATGAAATGTGCTGCTCTGTTGTGGATCTTCACTATTTTCTCTGTAAATCATGTCTGTTAAAGGTCCCAGACTGATGAGTAGTATCCGAGTATTGGTCAAACAAAGTTTTTGTAAGCTACCTCATTTGTGAGTGGACTAAATTTCCAGAGGATTCTTTCAATGAATGTGTGTGGCCTCTGCCCCACCTGCAATTAGTTTTAAGTGGTCATTCCACTTCATATCGAGGTATTTCATACATGTGTGACTGCTTTCACTGATAGTTCTGCAATCAGATGACCATAGGATAGTGCGTGTCTCTGTCTATTTATGTGCAATATGTTACATTTGCTTATGTTGAGGGTCAACCAACTGCCAATTGCTTTACCAAGCATCAGGCGTCTGGAGGTCTTGCAAAAAATATAAAACCTGAGAATATAAAATTGAAGTTCCGCTGCGGAGGAACGAACTGAGCTCAGTTTCACACAGTTGCTTTTTTCTGAACATGCATTGCTTCCTACAGAGGAGATGTCATAATGCACGAGTATAAAACCTGTCCCAAAAGTCCTCCCTAGGGCAGTGTCAGAGATATAGGCCTATAGTATTGTGTGTCCATTCAATGACACTCCTTGAAAAGAGGAATAACCTATGCTTCTTTCGAACCATTAGGAATGCTTCATTCTTCCAGCGACAGTTGGTAAACTGCTGCTAAAAGAGGCGCAACTTCTTTCCCTTTATCTGTGTAGAATCATATTGGTGTCGCATCAGATCTAGTGGCCTTTCCCCCGTTGAGCTAGTTCAGTTGCTTTTCTATCCCACGGTCATTTATTTCGATATCTGTCATTTTTATGTTTTGTCTGTCAGCTCCGAGAAGGAACTGCTGTATAATCTTCCTAAGTGAAACAGTTTTGGGAGAAGATGCATAGTATTTCAGCGTATCCCGTGTCATCCTTCATTTTTGTGCCATAATGGTTATAAGGGTGTCTGGACAGATGGCTTTACCCCATTTACTAATTTAACACAAGACCAAAACATTTAGGGTTTTTGTCAAGTTGTAGGTAGAATTTTACTTTCAAATTCTTTTAACACTTCACATATGGCTCTCCTTACGCTACCTTTTGTTTCGTTAATGTTTTTGCCTGTGAGGCTTTGACTATGTTTAAGTTTGAAGCAAAGCTCATCTTGCTTTCATAGCAGCATTGTATCACGGCTGTCGAATCCTAGTGGGTCTTTCCTGCCTCCGTTTAAAGCTTATTGTATACTAAATCTTAACTTTGTCCATTGATTATCTGCATTGTCAATGGTTATCTACACACTATTGGGCCAGCATTTACCTGGATAAACAGGTCCTTGCTGTTGTTGATACCTCATTGTAAACTCCCTCAGTTATCAAAACTTTCTGTTTGTATTTGCACAATGGCAGACTCCTGACTTCTCACTGATGGCGAAGATCACAATGTTCTGCCGACATATATTATGGAGCTTGTATAACAGAACATGTGGTGCTATTTTCTTTATTTGATACTGAGGCATGCAAATTATCTAATTTCAGTCCTGCTCCCCATTTTCTGTTAAAATTTATTTTATATGTTTGAATTTCTGTGGCATTTTTATAAATGCTATAATCATTGGGCCTTGATACAACCATAGTGTCAGTTAATTGAATTTCATGTTCCCTGGTGTCACTGCTTGATCTGCACTTGTTGATTTATCAGTGTTGCCCAGGTGGCAATTGAAGGCAAATGGGAAATGTTGTAGTAGCCAAAAAAAATTGTATTTTCATTTTTTGCCTGTAAACCACTCAGCATGCCGTGGCTAATAACTTGTGATAGGTTGAAAGTAATGGGTAAGCCTCTTTGTACTTCAATATATCTCCACTAGAGTTAGCATTCTGTAAAGCTGGGTTCATACACACAACTAAAGTGACACCACAGATAGTGGCTTCCTGCAGTGGCACCACAGCCGAACGTGTGAAGATCCAGTGTTCAGTATCGTCACTCATGAGATCCAGCCTTTGCCAAGTTAAAAAAAGTTCAGCACAGATGTGTTATGTGACGTCACTTACTTTCCCCACCACTGAACATCATCATTGAACTGTTCCCTGATTACTGTATTTTGAAACACCAACATTCTGATGTAGTTATATTGGATTAATTACTGCTGTACTCCATTTAATTTCAGTGTGTTTTCATTTTCTTACTGCAGAAAACATGAAACATTAGTCTGCAGGTACACTACTGCAGCTTCTGAAACTGCAAGAGCAACAACGTGATATTACTGTTACAGTATTATAAAAAGGACAATTGCTGTGCACCTTACAGTACTAGAGATGCTGTGTTACAGATAGGCACAACAAAAAGACCTGCTCACTTTCTGACTGTCTCTTTGTTGTGCCTCTCTGCGACTCGGCATCTCCACTATATGGTGACTAGCAACTATCCTTTTCATAATATTCCATCATTGCAAATTTGCCATAGCAGGCAGCAGTTTTGCCTTCAAGTATTATTTGTTTAATAAATGTATTTGTTGCCCCTACTTTATTTCTGCATGAAATCTAGTTTCGGGTCCAACATTCATGTTTCATTTTCCTTGTCTTTAATTCTTGACACAATTCTGATGCCAGGCAGCAGGAGATCAAGTAGGTAAAAAGACTAAGGCTAGTAGAAATCCTTGGGTAACAGAAGAAATATTGAATTTAATTGATGAAAGGAGAATGCAGTAAATGAAGCAGGCAAAAAGGAATACAGATGTCTCAAAAATGAGATCAACAGGAAGTGCAAAATGGCTTAGCAGGGATGGCTAGAGGACAAATGTAAGTATGTAGAAGCTTATCTCACTAGGGGTAAGATAGATACTGCCTACAGGAAAATTAAAGAGACCTTTGGAGATAAAAGAACCACTTGTATGAACATCAAGAGCTCAGATGGAAACACAGTTCTAAGCAAAGAAGGGAAAGCAGAAAGGTGGAGTGAGTATATAGAGGGTCTATAAAAGGGTGATGTACTTGAGGACAATATTATGGAAATGGAAGAGGATGTAGATGAAGATGAAATGGGAGATGTGATACTGCGTGAAGAGTTTGACAGAGCACTGAAAGATCTGAGTCGAAACAAGGCCCCCGGAGTAGACAACATTCCATTGGAACTACTGACGGCCATGGGAGAGCCAGTCCTGACAAAACTCTACCATCTGGTGAGCAAGATGTATGAGACAGGCGAAATACCCTCAGACTTCAAGAAGAAAATAATAATTCCAATCCCAAAGAAAGCAGGTGGTGACAGATGTGAAAATTACTCAACTATTAGTTTAATAAGTCACAGCTGCAAAATAATAACGCAAATTCTTTACAGACGAATGGAAAAACTAGTAGAAGCCGACCTCGGGGAAGATCAGTTTGGATTCCGTAGAAATGTTGGAACATGTGAGGCAATACTGACCCCACGACTTATCTTAGAAGCTAGATTAAGGAAGGGCAAACCTACGTTTCTAGCATTTGTAGACTTAGAGAAAGCTTTTGACAATGTTGATTGGAATACTCTCTTTCAAATTCTGAAGGTAACAGGGGTAAAATACAGGGAGCGAAAGGCTATTTACAATTTGTACAGAAACCAGATGGCAGTTATAAAAGTCGAGGGACATGAAAGGGAAGCAGTGGTTTGGAAGGGAGTGAGACAGGGTTGTAGTCTCTCCCCGATGTTATTCAATCTGTATATTGAGCAAGCAGTGAAGGAAACGAAAGAAAAATTTGGAGTAGGTATTAAAATCCACGGTGAAGAAATAAAAACCTTAAGGTTTGCCGATGACATTGTAATTCTGTCAGAGACAGCAAAGGACTTGGAAGAGCAGTCTCAGGACTGAAGACAACAACAACAACAACAACCTGCATTACAACATTAATATTTGCTCATATTATTTCAGTTGACACCAATGTGCAATTAGCTGGAATTTGTTGTATCCTATGTGAACTGAAGCTCACAGTGTTACTACAGAATGCCATGAGCTGTGGCATCAGTGTAGTTGCAGGTATCAACCCGGATTAAGTCCGTACAAATAAAAGTCATGTGATCGTTAGCAAAACCAGCTCTCTGCAACCGCTTTAGATATCTTCAGTGCCTTGAAAATTGTTGCCCTTCAGGAGTTCTTCCATGTTGGTTCAGAAACAGATAATAGTTCTAGGGGGCTAGGCTCGCAAGTAGGGAGGCTGGTTGACTTCTTCGAAGTCCAGGGTTGTCAATTTGACAGCCACAACTTTGTAAGAGTGTTGTTGCTGTGCAACAAAAGAAGCCCTATGGCCGACTTTCCTCGGTATTTGTTTTCAATTGCCTCCTTCAGTTCTAGTACCAGGTTAGTATAATATTGTCATCTTGTAGTAGGTCCACGAGATATAGTCCACCAAACAGAAAGCCATCTTTGTCCCAGAAAAAGAACTCTGTCACTTTTTGGCCAATTTTTAGGTGTAGAGCTCCTTTGACCTTGTCTTGATTTCACAATCATAAATGTAAAGTCAGGTTTCATCCTCAGTTACTGACTTTGCCAAACGGTTTCTGGATCAAAATGAGGCAAACTGGCTTTCAATGTATCAGTGTGGTCTTTCTGCTTATCACAGTTCAGACATTTAGGCACCCATTTTGCTGAAAGCTAAAGTTGTGTTGACAATGAAACCAACACGTTCCCAGGAGATGCCCAGTATCTGAGCTATCTTTTTGTCAAATATTAGTTGGTCCTAAAGAATCATCTCACGAACAGCATCATGTGTTCCAGTGGTGGTTGCAATTTGATGGTGACCACTGCCAGACTCGTCTTCAACAGTGAAACTGCCAGTCATGAAGTGAGATAATTAAGTTTTCACTGTGCTCTATGAAACACACTTCTCTTCCAGTGTTTGTGGACATTTCAGTGTGAATTTTATTTGCGGACTTTCCCTGGAGAAACAAAACGTTTGTGATGGCTGCAAACCCACTGAGGAGAAACTTGCGTGTGGCTTTGCCATGTCAACTATCACCTGCGACAGAGCAATTAGTACAAATAGTGAACACTTGTTATTTACAGTTACATGTTAAGATTTCAAACTTACAAATGAGTACCCATGCCCTTTCTCTTTCTTTTCGTGCCCCCCCCCCCCCCCCCCCCCCCAATATAAGAAAACAAAGCCAGGAACTTTTCAGTAGTGCCTTTGTGTCTCAGCATCTTACTATTCAGTGGTGCACTTGAATATCATCCCTTCCAATTCTATCACACATTTATCCACCAAGATGGATCAAAAATTTCAAAGGGAAAAATATTTGCACCAAAGTTTTCTATAAGCCTTCCTTTGTGCATTACTACGGCAAGGCTACCAACACAAACATACATGGAACAACTCTTTGGACTGACTCTATAGTAACACTAGGTTGGTTAACCCTTTTGCTGCTGCACATGTGCTGTCTGCACTTTGTGCTAAGGCTGGCTTTTGTTATGGCTGTACTGCTTGGCAAATGCTGATGCCTGTGCTGGGAGATGGGCTTCTGACTAATATGAAATACTTATCCGATTTTTCGAAAACTATTTGGTGAAAAAATTTGGTTTTTGCACATCTTACAGTCTGATACCTTCACTTGACAAAGAACTGTGGTGCATCAAAGAAGTAAACATTGCACGAACTTTGTAAAAATTCACAGAGGTAAAAATGCATTGCGTAAACTTTATGTATACGTATAATTGATTTTAGCTCTTACATTGCAGTGAATGAAATGTTGGTAAGATATACCAATTT
The DNA here is from genome assembly GCF_023897955.1 of Schistocerca gregaria. Lineage (NCBI taxonomy): Eukaryota > Metazoa > Arthropoda > Insecta > Orthoptera > Acrididae > Schistocerca > Schistocerca gregaria. Next base: position 115,750,415 of record NC_064928.1, on the reverse strand, counting down.
TATTTAAAACAGAGAGCAGAAGGATATCTCATTTCGTTGCTCAAGTGATTGCATTTTATATCCAAAGGAAAGTGGTGCGCAACTTGCCCATTCACATCCTTGCGCATCGCGAATTGTGTGGTCAACAATCATCACTTTTCACATACAATTCAAGATATTGAAACAAGGTTTATTGCAAATGAAAGCATGCAATGAGGCACACATGCTTTATGATAAATACTTGAAGCTTTTTTATTCATCGAGATAAGGAAGTAACTCTTTCACATTCATTGTGAAGGATAGACTCAAGACATTGCCAGTGGAACCCAAGCCACCTGTTGTAACAGTCTTCACACGAGAATTCAGACTCAATCAGAAAAGAGAAGACAGTTTACCTAAAGCGGAACACCAAAATGGAAGTTCACTGGTGGTCCAAGTCAGTGACCTTGTCCATCTGCAGGAAGTAGTTACCTTACGGCAAGAGTGCAGGAGCTGAAACAAAGCAGAAATGAAGTCCCTCATGCTGCCATTTTTGTCACTGCCAATGGAAGTCACCTCAACAGGCCTGTGCAGCTGATCGTACCCCTCTAGGCAGACTGTGGTGAGAAGGGTATGGGGGTAACCAAACAGCATCTCTGATTTGTATTTGTATTTCTGGGTGTGTACTTAAAGGCATTATGTAACTACATTGATCAATATTTTCATCTGGGAGAAAACCGGGAAAAGCCCGGGAATTATTTAGAATTCCGGGAACTTTTCATTGTTTTAGTTTTCAGTTAAATTTTTGTGATTTTGACTGGTAAGAACCAATACTCTAACAAAGGATGTTATTGTATCCCACTACTGCAGAATAATACTACAGCAACAAAACTTGAATGGGGTGGGGGGGAGGGGGGGGGGGACTTAAGTTACAAAGGAAATCCGCCGTATACAACAAAAAAACAGTGCTCATACAAGTGTCTGCCAACAGTAAAGTGTGTCAAACGCTTTAGGAACACTATAGAATGCTTTATAACAACAAATTGCCTCCTCTGATGAGCATGATGTGACAACTGTTTGAATTAGATTCGTTTGAGCAGTTGCAGGCGGGCTCGTGCACATGCGCAGTTGAGTCACGTATTAGTAGTACCTCTCCCGCTTCTGGTTACGGATGTGTGGCTGGGCGCCACTACTTAATATTGCCCCAGTTCGGAAATATCATAGATCCGGGGCTGATGCACAGAGCAGTCTGAGTAGTAGTGGGGAGGTGGGTCGTCTCCACGTGACCTGTGTTCACGTTCAGTGATTTTGTTGTTTCCTCTTCGTTTATTGCTCTCGCGTTAAATGATAACAAAACGGATTTTTGTGGCCGGTAGCTATCAAAGGAATTAAAATACGTTCGCATAATTACGGCAGCCTAAAATATGTCAATAGTTTCAGATTTTATTTGCACCTTTGACAGTCAAGCATTAATCGCCTTAGAACAATGAAGTTATTTTTGTCGGTTTGCTAAAGAGATTTGGCTTTTATTAACCCTTTCTCCTGAGGCAGTCAATGTATTTTAAACGAAGTGTTTAATTTCACACTATTGGCTAGTTTCAACTGTTCGCTGGATTTCAAGTGCATGTATGGCATTATGCTATATTAAAGAACGAAACATGAGTACTGGTACTCCTAGGAAATTTACATACGGATGTGCATTTTAAGCCAAATTATGCGAAATCCCGACACTCTTGAAAGTATCCTTTGATGTCTTGTTTCTTTTATTACATAATGTAAGATCTTTAAATATTTTACACATACAAACATGTGGGCTTCCTGCGTCATTGTAGGTGCGCAAGCGCGGTGACGCCAATTATCTGGCGCTTTCTTGCAACTTCTGAAACAAACCTATTTGTAACAGTTCGCGGGAAAATATTGGGAATGGTGGTTTGAAACGTATTACATTTAAAGCAGATTTCCTTTTACACAAGATGAACTATGTGCAAGACTGTACGATGAATTTCTTAAATCACAAAGCGTTTGACTCTCATTGAAAAATCACATCTTTGAGGACGACCATTTAGAAGAATTTCGAGCCCAGATCAGACATTTGCCTCGTTATTAAAAATTTTACTGGCACATTTGTGTGATGTATCTTAAAGTGTAACACACGCAAAAAGATCATCATCATATGTGGAAGCTTAGCTTCCCTTCCAAATTATCAATCTTCGAGACCAATATTATATGTGAACACTATGTATATTATTTTAAGCCATCAACGTATCTTATTTGTGTATTCGCGCTACTTAAGAGTGATCTTGCTATTGGCTGACTACATCACGTGTCCTATTGCTATCATCAGCTGGCGAGATCACGTGAATGAGCTAAGATGCTTACAAAAGCGCATTGCAACTCGATTTCAATGCTTCAGAAAGTGACATGCGTTGTTTGGTGGAATTCAAATTTATACTTTCGTAATACGAAAATATGCAGCGTACATGTTGCTGCACATGAAAGGTCTTTAGAAACTTGTTTTTTCCCCTGAGTTTCGCTTTCTAAAGTGCCGGAAAATTCTACGTTGGTATATAAAACCATAAACATTCAAAGTATTGATGACTTTTACAGTGCCGAGGAAGAGTATATTGTCACTTAATACGAGAAAAGTGTATTTTCTCCCGGGAGGAAGTGTATTTTTAACCAGGAAATCCGGGAATGTTTTTTCCTTGTCCACATTTGCACACTGCAGAAGAACTATGTAAATAAGGCAGTTTGTTGACTGATGTTAAATCAGTTTCTAATTTCTTCCACAGCAACGATTACGATTGTTGAACATGATTATAAATTATTCCTCTTCGCTAAGAAAGTCCTTGACTTAATTTTTAGACTATTTTATATTCTTTGTGTTCATTGAGTTTGATATTTGTGAAATATTTGTTTGAAAACTAAGTTTCATATTTGTTGCATTTATAAGTAATTGTCACTATTAACATCTTACAAAAGTTACAACTTCTAACATACCCTTAACAACTTTGGGGAACCACTACTACCGCTCTTTGGCCCGACACTGGGCCTTACATAGATCCTTGAGAGTCAACACTTTTTATGATGTTGTTGTAATTACAATTCCTTATGACATTCAATGTGAAGAACTTTGTTCAAGTTGATATAAAAGTGGTAACAAATTCAGCACCAAATAACAACATATTTTGAATAAATTGTACTGTAAAATGCAAAGCTTTACAATGCGAAATTTCAAAAAATGATTAGTTTCAACAGTTATTGTTGAAATATATAAATTTCACGAAAGTGCATTAAATATTTTATTTCCCTACAATACTGGCAACTCCAATGCTATAGTATTATTATTTTATATGAACGTCATTATTTCAAGTTACACTGAATATTAACGATATCTTAAATATTTACATTTTGATCATTCGATGATATCATTTTGTAAGGATTGGTCATAAATTCTGTGAAAGTATTTTCTACTGTAGATTGTAGATTGCTTCAAATGTTGTTAAAGAATGTTTAGTATAAGTTGAAAAACAAAATGCGATCATAAGTATACAAGTCAGGTAACAAGTATTATGGTGTACCATGTTGTTTAGTAAACAGATGCATTGTACAGCTCTGTAGAAGAATCTGTCTGTCAGTTTAAACTATGTTTCGCACTGTTTGCAGGTGACATGCCGTGACACATGTCCGACACGCGTTTTGGTTGGCGTGCTTGTGCGGGGCCAACAGGACGGGATTGAACACGTGACATCCGTCTCGCAGCGTTACCACCGCTTCTTGGATGAAGAGCGCGTTCTCAATTTCGACAACCTGTTGCCTTTTGACTCTCTCAACCCTGGTGCGACAGCTCATATTGGTACTCCTTGTCCAGCAGCTAAGGTGACATCTACCAGCTCGGCTCCAAACGCGACTTCTGCCAGTGCGGCTGCTAATGCAGCTTCTACCAGCACTGGTTCAAATGCGGCCTCTACCAGCTCTGCCACAAATGCGTCTTCTTCCAGGTCGGCCGCAAATGCTGGTTCTAGCAGGTCGGCCGCAAATGCTGGTTCTAGCAGGTCGACCCCAAATGCTTCTTCCAGCAGGTCAACGGCAAATGCATCTTCTAGCAGGTCAGGCGCAAATTCAGCTCCTACCGGTTCAGCCGCAAGTGCGGCTTCCACCAGTGGGGCTAAAAGAGTGCCTCCCGGCCATGGAGTTACATACTTTTACCCCTGCAGCCACCGTATGGCCACATCACCGTACTTGATCGGCCCAGATCGCGACAATTTCAAGGTGCACATAAGTATTGCTCCTCTGTCGGACGTCAGTTGCCTTACTCCTCCACCCTTCCCAGGAGGCCGTGGATTTGCTTCATGGGCTTCTGACTCCTAGCCCGACCCGATACTCTACTGGATAAGGTCACCGTGGTGGTGCACCTTGGACCATGTGTTGGACTGTAACAGGTTGAACTGAGGGCTCTCTTTATTTCTTATGAAAAATGGGAAAAGGGGTTGGGGGGGAGGGGTGAGGACAGCAAATTGATATCCATATGGGATGGGAGCACACAAAGTTATTATCCCTCACTGGTGTGTTGTTTGAAATGAATCCCTTCCAGAACAGTAATAAAGACATTAAGTGTTACTGTGAACTCCTATTAAGCTTAGTGTTTGTGAATTACATACCAGAAGGGTCAAGAAGGGAAAGAGAGTACAAATATGTGATTGCTGCTGTGTGGAAACCTTGTAACTGCATTTGAGGGGATTATTGATTTAAGAAAGAAGGCACTGTTGTAGAGAATAGTGCATCACTAATTATAGTGTAGTCCAGGGCAGATGAAATTAAAAAACTTTGTGATTCTACAATGTTGTATTTTGACAGAATGCTACAGACATTTTGCATTCGTGTGGGGTAAGAAATAATAGATTGATGTGGTATTGCTTGTGTGTAGAAACACACAGTCTGCAGCTACGCTACATGGTTACATTTTGGTTGGTTATTTTAATGTTGTTTTTAACACAAACGTGTGTTAAGTTGTGTAATTGTGTCTTACAGCAAATGTAGCACTCATTTTCCATGTGTTACATAAATCAAAAATCTGAGGAGGAGTTTTCATTGTTACAAAGTCAACACTATGCTTCTGGTAGCCATTGCTGCATTTTGTTGCGCTTATCAAAGGTCAGGCAGAAAGTCGTGCACAATCAATCATTCTTCTGTGAGAGATAATCTGCTAGGGCTGGAGAAATGTTCTATTCATGGCCTAGCACTGCTTCTTTTGTAATGTTGATACAATGCCATGTGGCCATCTTTCTTTCCAAAGCATTAATATGTGGTTGTAAAACTTCGTTGGCCATTATTTTTCCATGCATACGAAGTAATCTTCATAATCTCAAAACCATTTTTCATGCAAATAATTGTTCCATCATCCAGGTGGATAACAATCTCATGTAGCTTGCTTATTATTGTAGGGGAGATGTGACACCACTGCCCATCGCTCATCAGCAGTCCACAGTCGTTTGTGGCAAATGTTGACAGTTGGCATTGAATGTGTTGCTGCTGCCTTGCCAAAACCTCCAGTGTCATCAAAATATTTTCCTTTGATTGACTGCATTACACACATGGACTGTCAACGGCATGCTGAGTAACCCCCAGATCTGTAGAGAAATTCAGTCTCTGCACATCAGCAGGTGCCACATTGTGTGGTGGCTTTCTCCAGGAGCAGAAAATAGATATAAGGCAAAGGTGTTTGGTGGGAATAGCCAATGATTAGTAGTTGCAATGTTTCTTTTTGTAGTGCTTCTCGTTACAGGATTACATTGGATTGTCCGTTACTTTCACATACCTTGGTGTATTTATTGTTCTAGCTGTCTTACCTCAGTGATTGTAGTATTGAAAATGGTCATTTACTATTGATTTTTCAAAATATTGTCTTGAACAGAAGGTAAAATAATTTCTGTAAATGAGTTTTATGTGCAATGTATATATTTTTCTGAGATAATTTCAGCAAAATATTATTTAGTTTAACAAATGTGAATGTCAAATGTAAAGGTATTATAAAAACTGTGTTAATTTGCTTGCAGCCATAATGTTATTTATTGTTCTTTTTAAAAAAATCTTGCCAAGGATTTGTGACAGTTCGTAACTGTTTTGACATGAAGATCACAACTGGTAACTGTTCATTCTGCAAGTGTTGCAGAATGAGGCGAGCCATTTGTTGACTCGTGGACTCTCACAGACCTTCAGTCTGCGGTGAAGTGTGACCCCGTTTGTTTTGGTTATTTTCTGGGTGGCACATTCTGTTCAGAAACATAATTATTGTTGTAAGTGTCAGCAGAGCTTTATGAATATATTTCTTGGATCACATTGTTTGGTGTCATTTGTCTATACAATTTAGCAACTGGCCAAAAGGTATATTTTTTGGGCATGAAATTAATTTTAAACGTGTTGTGACCAGTATGAGACTATTATCAGGAATTTCTTATGGAAGCAGTTCACATAACAAGGACCAGTGTCTGTGCGGCCCTGCCTATATCCTTTGAATTTGTTCTAGATGTCTCACACCTGTTCTTCACACGATTTGGACCTTCAGTCCTGTTAGCACGGTTTTTGCTTTTAAAAATTATTATCAGGTGTTATAATCTTGTGCTTTGTGTTAAGAGTGTAACATGATTATATCTTGTATAACTGTTAAATTGTTTAGAGAAATGTGTCTCATCAAAGTTGGGCCTGCATATGCAGTGTTGCCTGAAGGCTACACATCGTTCAAGTGTGCCCTTACACACAAAAATATGAGGCTACCATAAAAGTAACAAAATTTTGACATCAGCAGATGTTCACTCTCCAGAAAGTAGGGGAAAAAAGAGAGTCCTCTGTGTTGTGTTATCGGTGTATTGTATTGTCCTACACTTTCCTTCTGTTTGCTACCAGTTTGTTTGAGGACAAATTAAACACTACATTAAGAAGTCTAAAATTAATTTTCATGAGTGATTTTAGCAGAAGTTGGTAGTTGCCGGGGAACATTTGTACAGATATGTCAGTAATTGATCTACTTCTGAACAACTTAGTCAGAATTGAGAAACTTATCCAAGCTTTTCTATTGTCATTTTGATGGCTGAAAATGTTGACCAGAGCCGAATTCCTTTACGAGTAACTTCTCCTTTTGTTCTCAACCGTAGATTTGCAAGCAGCAGTTCTTGTTCTCCATTTGTCCCAATCTTCTGCAAGTCTCTTCAGTTCAGAGCATGTTGTTAGTTTCAGATCTTGTTTTTATCTGCCTAGGTACTAAAGCTTTGGTCTCCTCGGCGCATTCTTCTCGGGCATTTTTCCTTCAATTGATTTCACATTGAAGGGACAATTTATATGAGTCCAACAAACTGGTTCCTTGACAGTCCTCCCCAATGACCTTCCTCTCCCTATTTTCATTGGTCATTCTCTCTGCCCGTGAAATTTTTAGCATTCATACATGACATGATGCATCAAAAGCCTTTTCCCTTATGGCTCCCCTACTGTTGATGTCAGTGACGCACGCAGGGTTACACTCCAAACAAAAATTTTTGCATATGATATCTTGATGTTTAGACCAACATTTTTCCGTGTTATTAGCTTCTCTTTCTTGTTGAATGCTGTTTTAGCCTGTGCTATTCTGCATTTAATCTCGCTTCATAATATACCATCTTATTCTACCCTACTGTCATCATTATTTCTCTGCTCCAATTTCCTGGGTGTGATGTACACATCCTGTCATCGTAGACCTCCTCTTCCAGACATCTTCCCACTGGAATCTTCTCTGATTTCACTGTATGTATTCAGCATTTTCTGGGCATTCCACAAAGTCTTTTCCTTTTGACATTTATTCTGAAATATTTCCTGGCTGGTCTTCCATCATCAATTCTTGTAATGTGTCCACACCACCGCAGTCTGTGTTTCTTAATTTCACTTGTAATAGGGTCTTCGGCTACATTCCTCGTCACCTCACATACAATCTTGTCCTATTTAGTAGTTTGGTTCATAGTTCCTGTGAATCTCATTTGAGTCTGTAAGTGCTCCTGAAGTCTCCTCCCCCCCCCCCCCCCCCCAAATAGGGTACATCCCTCTAAACCATAAGTGAGAATTGGCACAAATTACGTGTGGCACATACGGTCCCGTAGAAGGTTTCTGATTTACATTTCCTGGTTAATAGTGTTGTCCTTGGAAGCTTTGCTTCATAATGGGAAAACTAATTCTAATTCCGCCCTTTTCCAAATGTAAGTTCGAGCTTGTTACTTCCCTGTTGTTTCTAAGGTCTTGGTATAGCTTATCTTCAGGCCAAAATTTTTAAATATACGGTTTCATTCTGTCAGCTTTTTTTACACCTCATCTTCTGTTTCGTCAGCAAATACTAGGGTATTGGATTTATGGTCCATTTAATCTTGTCCATTACTATTTGAACAAGAGTGGCAATAGGGCAGTTTCTTGCTGGACATCTCCTTGTCTCGGACCATTTACAATTGTGCACTGTGTGTCTGGACACAGCTGTAGCAATTTTGGTTACTTTTTCAGTTAAGTACTTTGGCAGCTTGAGAGCTTCCAGACTTTCTCAGATCTTGTTTTGAAGAACACTATTGTAGATTTTTTCATTGTCCAAAAATGCAGTCAAAAACTCATTTCATGTTCACAATACTCTTGTCAACATCTGTACTGCAAAAATGAGATCCGTGGTTCTGTGATTCTTCCTGAACCCATATTGCTCCTACTTGAGTAGAGCTACATCTCTATTCTTAAGTCCTTTTTTTCCATCGTCTTTTCTAATAGCTTTAGGATATGTGACAGTAGTGTTATGCCCCTGAACAGTGGAGTGATGAATCATTTTGTCCAGTCTTCTGGGATTATGTTTTCTTTCCACATTACTGAGAGCACTGTACATAGCCAATTTAAGCCTGTTACTCCAGCTGCCTTTATCATTTCCAAGCTTAGATCAACATAACCTGGTTACTTACAAATATATATGTTTTTTAGTCCAGTTTCAACTTCAAGCCAAGTTAGGTGGTGTTCATCATTTTACGTGTCTTTTACTGCAGGGTCAGTTGTGGATGGGTAGCTCCCATCTCTGTTCAGCAACATATGAAAATATCTCTCTTTATTTCATCTCCCATTCCTTCCTCTGTTCTTATTAAGCTTCCATTGTCTTGTTTCCAGTGCAAAGATATTTACATATTCACTTCCTTTATTCTACTACTTAGGTACTTAAACCTGGTGACTTGCTTCAGATTCTCTCCATCCAGGTGTAGTTTTGCTACTACTGGCTCTATACTTGAGGGTGTTTTAAATGTTTTGACGATTTCAAATTTGACTAAGACATAAGCTAATAGCAAAACAAAGTTGAACCATTTACACCAGATAGAATATTTGTCCAAGTTTACTTATGAAATGCTACATCAGACAAATTACAACCATGCACAAATATACAATATTCAAGGTGTTTCACCCAGGTTTTTGGACACACATCTCATAACTGCTGAAGAAATTCTGGAAACGTTATTGTGAATTTGACCTCTTAACTGTTGTAAGCTTCTTGGTTGTTCTGAATACACTGTGCCTTCAACTAACCCCATAGCTAAAAGCCTGGCACCAAGTTCAAACCGGTTTCCGAGGGCTGGTTGACTTTAGATTTAATGTACTGCCAGTTGCACAGAAACTTCTTACTAATTTCAATATTGTTCCACAAGCAGGAATTTGAGATGGAAGTTGAATCTTGAAATTCTTATGAGAGGCATGTTGCATGACAGATTTGCTGTAGCAAAAATAACACTCCACCACAAATGCACTCTACCATTACGATATGATTATTTACCTGTGCATGGAATGAAACTTCGACACTATGCTCTACTTATAGATGGCGCCACCATCATTGTATCTTGTTTTCAGATTAGAAGTTTGACACCTGTTGTGTTATGGTTGTAAAGCTGTTAGATTATTTCGCTGCTGTTGACATTCAACTTAATGGACATTAAACTTTCCATCGTTTTAGTCCAGTCTATATCATCGGAAGCCTTTTCTGAGTTATTAAACTGTGGAAATTGATGTGAACAAGGTCATTGCCATGAGATATACAATCAGACAGCTCCTAGCACAAAATCTGCAGAAAATATGTTGTGCACTGCGCTTTTCTGTGGATCAGCACAGTTCCTTCACAGAGTGGTTGTGTGTCTTCATCAGTGTGCCATATTCTACCTTTCAGGGTCATCACAACAGCCCCATTAGATCATCGGTAAAAAATTCCCAGTGTGTGTGGTCTTTATTGTGCATATTTTCACAACTTCATAAAATTGCCTGCACTGGCAATGTGACATCTGTTTGCTCAAGATGTCGGGACCAAACTGAATAGAGACGGTGATAACTTTTTATTGTTGCTGTTATTTGCACTTAAAGATACCACTGCAGATTAACATCACAGTTGATAAAAGACAATCACAGGCACCCTATTGAATGAATAATAATTCTCTGCTACAGCAAGTTGGTTTAGTTGTGTTGGTATACGCATCCAGAGTTCTTGATTATGGCAATTCAAATTTCATTTGTATTGATATGCACATGCCTGAAGATGAAGTTACTGTCCTCTGAAATCAATAGCAAACAAATCAAAACAATAAACACAGCTGACTGCAAAAAATAAGAGTAAGAAAATAGCCTTTGTTCATTATAACAAAATGTTGTTAGTAGTTCTCAGTAATGTGGCTTTAACCAAAGCCACTATCTCACATTTAAAAGTGCCAAAAATAGTAATAATGAGTAATTTAGGCTCAGTGGAAGCCATCATCTTTTAATTAAAAGACTCGTAAATATTTTTTTCAAATGTTCCTGCAACTTGAGATGTTAGCAGATATGAGATGCACTTTGTGAAACTGGAACAAAGGATAGATGAACCGTGACTAACATTTCAGTTTCATTCGGTGTCATATGGTGGTTTCTGATATTGTTGTTTCAAGAGTAGCTGTGTGAGCAAGACAAATGTGCACGAGCTGGATAATGAGCTTACATTTCTGAAGCTTTCTGACAGCTGCACTGCACTCATTCGTTGCTGTGAGCAATGGTGTTTATCATTCCAACCTTCATTCTTTTATACAGAATGATTTACTTTACGTTCATAAATTGTTTAAGGTATTGGAACAAACTTTTCAGCAAATAATAGCACACACAGGAGCACGTAATATTGTTTTATGAGAGGGAATACCCTTATCTTTTGTGTCAACCAAGATATTGTAGCAGATATTTTCATATGTGAAATCTATCGACTTTAGGGTGTTACAACATTATTTATTGTGTTTGCAGTTTCAACACGAGGTCTTTTTCAAGTGCTGTGGAATGTTATAACTCTCTCTCTAATATGAAGCTGTGATATGTGTGTAAGAGTAGCTGCATTTGGTGGTGCGAATGTGTCTGCTGTACCATGTACCACGTACACATTAGGAAGCTTGTGAAATAATTATATGAATACTTATGTTTAAATTCATGTAGTAGCCATGGTAAATGTACCAAGGAAAGTTATTGTGGTCCATTTACCACACCTGCTACACGAGATTTAAACTGAAATGTTTATATCATTATTTCACCGGCTTTCTAATGTGTATACAATATTGAACAACACTAAATTCACTCTGCCATGCAACTGCTTGTGCACAGCATGTCACAGCTTTACATTGTTGAGTGGGTTGCAACATCCCAGAATAATTTAAAATGACCACCTGTTGAAATTGCAGTGGCAGTAAATAATGTTTTAACAGAATAAACTGAAACGATTTTTAATTTCACAGAGGCTTTCGAACCAGTCATCATTAAACTTCTAAATATTTCCTAATGAAACTATATACTTTTCTATTGACATTCAAAAGCTTTTGAATACAGTGTTGCAACACTTGTTAATGTCGACTTTGAAACTTCGTAAAAGTATCAGAGAAATGTACCAAAATTGAAAGGTGATGTGACAGGAATTGGCTATTGTAGTATAAACACTGCGGTGTGGGGCTCATGTGCAAAAAGTTTTATATCACTGTACTCCCAGAGACACTCCCCCTCCTTCTTCTTCTTCTTCTTCTTCTTCTTCTTCTTCATGTTGATCCTGTCTAGTACATGCTCTGCTACATTCAAGACTTTGGAAATTTATTTTATTAAACATTGTAGTTGGATGGGCTCCCTGTCACACCAGTCGTCAGTTATCTGAGGGAGGAAGGCTGCGTGCACCACCTCTCTTCGAAAAATGTACCTGTCTCTGAAAAATGTGAGCTTTACTATGTGTGTGATGGGATTTTTACCATTTCCCTATTGTACTTCTTGAGGTGGAAATTGGTTACCAGTGCAGCTTTTGCCTGAATGAGCTTGGGAAACTGCCTAAAAACAAAACTGCCCAGTGGACCAGCCACGATTGTTAATCCATCACACAGATTCAGTCTGGGTCTGGATCACTTTAGTGTCTCAGTAGCTACCACTGGTGCACATTATATTTTATGTGCACGGTTTTCAAAAGCTTCTGAATACCATTAAAAAAAGTATGAAGTTCAATTTTTAAAAAGTATTTGCTTCAGTATCTCAGTTGACGCAGAGTATAAAACATACAAGAAGTTACATGCTCCTCCTGCATACTGACATTTGCCAAAAACCTAGTTTCAGTATCTTGAACCAGTTAATAAAGTATTATATCTTACACTGCTCGCCCTGTATATTGCAGTGAATGTTTCATACCCTCATTGTAAAAAATCGTATAGAAAGCAGTTCTTGTTTGGTCTGAATTCTCAAGCATCCATCTCTTTACATCATAGTATTACATTGATCTTCCACCACTCTTAGTGTATTATTTGTAACAAACATTATCATTTAGGAAGTAAGGATACAATTTAATTTGGAGTTTAAGATCTGGTACAGGTAAAATCTCTTGAAGTACATATTATTTCACCTACATTTGGTTATGCAACATGTTTCCATCATTCATGGATGGCTGTTTATTGACCCAAGTCTAGAGTTCTACACATTCTTATCCATTTATCACAAAACTGCACAAATCACTGACAATTACAGCTCATCTTCACATGTCTCTCATAGTTTGTAGAGACCATCAGTACTCAAAAAGTTCTGTCTCTTTTGTTGTCTTAGGGTAATCTCTCTTTTTCTTAGTGTCACCTAACTCAACAAATGCAATAAAGTTGATGGACAGATTTAATTAGCAGTGTTTATGTTTCAGATAATTTATATCACTTGCAGATAGTCATTTTACTTGAAGGGACGTGTTTGTATATTGATAAAACTCTGAGTTTGCGGCTTCCAAATTGTAATGGCATTCTTAAAATTGAATTGTTCAAAAGGTTTCAACACAAGAAGTAGTCTTTAAAATTTATTCAATTACCAGACACTATATCACTCCCATTCTTAGATAGGTGCTCCTCAAACATACTGGTGACATTTGTATGCAAGATTGTGTGCAAGTGTCTGTCTCTTCAGTAGTGCCATATTATGATTGTAACATTTTGTACAGAACGTGAGGTGTAGATAAAACTTTAAATGTGACCCATTAGAAGTAATTGTCTGTATCTGTTTTAGAGTAACAAAGGTCTTTTCTTAGGCAACAAGTACCGTGTTTGTGTTTATATGTAGTAGTTTTACATTCTAGTCCATTACCAGCTAGCCCTTCTTTTCTTATCAGTGTGTCACTGAAGGAAGCAGCAAATGTACCTGTTCACTACTCTTACCCACTGGTTGTGGGTTTCAGCTGATTTTATAACTGAAGTCATCTGTTACTGCTCAGTGCAACTACAGTGTTAACTTGCTTTATGCCTTGTATAATGATGAACTGTTTTAACTTTAAACCATATTGATAAAAACCTTGTTTTCAGCATCACTTGCATGATTCTTCTGTTTCAGGTGCTAAACGTTTTATAGACATGCACATTGTTTTGAGTTTAAATGAGCTTTTTTTATATAATCATACATATGTATAATCAATAAGAAAATATTTTAATCCTGCCGTTGGCAGTAAATGTTTAATAAATGTTGTTGATGTGTATTGCTTGAGTTTTTTGTCACATTATGCTCGTAAACTTCCACGTTTCGCACTGATTCAATGCATTTTATACTGATACAGCAAGAAAGAGGAGCAGTGTTTCTTCATGAGCTATAAGGAGCAGTCATACGAAAACGAGACTGAGAGGGGAAAAAAGTAAGCAACTTTTTATTAACAGTGTCCAGTTACATCGATGTGACCACCCGTCAAAAATCCTGAATAACCACATTCTGCACTGTGGGTTGCTGCAGCACATACAGGAACAGTGTCACTGAAGTTATGGAAGGTACCGACAGGGATGTGGAGCAATGCCAACTCCAGTGCTGTGGCCAGCTGTGCTAAGTTTATCAGATGTAGACCCAAGCTGTAAACAGCCCGGTTGAGGTGGTGGTCCCATAGATAGGTTCCTATTGCTCCTTGAGCCAAGCACATACACTGCAAGCTGTGTGTCACACTGCATTGTCCGTCTGGAGTGAGGACTCATGTTCATGGGGAAGTGTGGTCACCGGTTCTGCCACATCTTGTCCAGTGTAAAAAAGTGTGTGATTAATGTTAACCTGCAAAAGGAATGGAAATTTTTGAAATTCTGTAATGACAGTAACAATGAATGGGTTTATTGTACACAATGTAGTGGAGAATTTTCTGCTGCACATAAACGAAAGGGCAATATTAAACAGCATGTGAAAACAGCTAAGTATAGGACTGTTGCTAATGCTACAGCTTCACTGAATGTAAGAGACTTTTTTAGGTGGCATGGCAATAACAGTGATCTGGAGTCTACTGCTTTCCATATCACACTGCTAGACACAAACTCAGTTTCAGAACATCAAACTCCATATTTAAAATGGTTATGACCCAAAATTTTCATCTGATGAAACAAAAACTGAGGCAGTTATTGTTAACAGTACTTCACCATTTATACTTGATAAAGTGTTGCGTTCTTTGTAAAATGTGAATAGCTCAAACAGAAGTTGAAGTTAAACTTCTAAATTTTGATAAAGTACCATATGAAACTACTCAAATTTTGACACAGAGTCTTTTGCAGTCTGTGAAAAAAATACAAATTTTTTAAAAAAAGTTCGGTCATATAAAGAGAAAAGAGACTGAGAATGTATTCAGGAAAGTTCAAAGTGATTTAGATAGATCTGTTTTATGTCTAGTTGCTCACAATTCACTACAAACACCATGTGATTCTGTACCACTGGAAACTTAATGCATTCTGTGAATGTTGGTAACAGATAACAAAAAAGTTGTTGTAGCAGCACAATGTTCCTTAGTTTGTTACGTACAACAGAAAGAATTTATACCGTTGTTAATGGCCTAAAACCGCGCTTCTTATCATGTAACAAATTCCCAAATTTATTATTTGATTTTTTGCAAATTTCGACAATTTGAATTTTTTTGAAATTTTTACATGTTACACTACAATCATTTGATAATGTAGTTCTGAAATCGGAAGCTGATTCCACCACAGGAACAGAAGCCCTTCAAATGCATTCTGAATTCATGTGTCAATTAAGGAAAGAAAAATTCACAAAAATGGACACTTAGTCTTAAACTCAAAAATTTAAGAAAAACTTTTAACAAAGAACTATATGTGTTTTATTGTAAAACATGATTCAAAACTGTGTTTCTCAACTCCTGTGAAGAGGTCGTGGGTCCTGAATAAGCGCAATATTGGCACTAAATCCAGTGTTCTTCTAACTTAGATCTGAAAATATTTCTTTGCAATACATGCACTCTCTTTATTTTCTAGGGCTCGGTTTCCTTTTTCTTTTTACTTAAGTTTTTCCACCAACACACAGTTACCAGGAGCCATTGCTAAGATGGCCACCTTGGCTGCATTGAAGCCAATAAATACACAAACTGACCACTTACCTTACATCAGGATAACTAAAATCCACAAGAAATGTTATAACTCTGAGGAGCGACACAGCAAACAGGTTAGACTTAATGATGTGATTGGACCCTCCAGAGAAAAGAAGTTAAAGCATTTCCCACGTCAAGCCAGCATCTTATAGCCCCTAGAACCCCTGAATGGCTGCCTCGCCCAGCTATTCCCTACCCCAGTCAAATGTGGCATGTAACCACATTTTCACTAACATCTCATTTGCCAACCCATTTTTAGCATAGTATATGTGCTTGTGTTATTGTATACTTTCAACCACATAATTTTTCATTATTATGATACACACTATAAAAACATATAGAAAATGAAAACAGCACCTTAAACTGGGCAAACGTTCACCCCACTTATTCTGGTTTTTCAAGATAACAGTTTATTATGTCCTTCATTTTCCCTTCCAAAAATGCAAAACAATTCTGGCATAAAAGTGATGGTTTTCTCAGTACGTTTTGACACAGTGCATAATTATTGCTTGGAAAAATAGCTTTTAAAAAAATGAAGCCAATGTTGCACCATTGTAGGCCAACATGAGCCTATTTGCAGTTTTATGTTTTGGAAAATATTTTTTGATTGGTTAGTCAATATTGTACATAATTCTTGAATAAATATTGCAGGTTCAGTAAGATAATGTAATGCATAAAAAAGGCAGTTCAAATTACTCACTGATAATGTTATTGATTGAAAATGTTACACATGGGAGTGTAACGCAAACAGGGGAAGTATATTTATGAAATCGGAAAAGAATGATGTTAGTTCCAAAACAGAATAATACCCTCTGGTATAGGCACACTTATTCTCATTTTATATCTGAAAATCATTGATCATAACATCATCTTCTCTTCTACTGGCCACTTCCAGAATTTCATAGTTTTCTCCACTCTAAATTTCCTGGCCCCATCGTGTGTGACAAAGCCCATAACTTTGCCTGAATAGAATTATCAGTTATAACTCACTGCAATATAGTTACCATATTTTCTTTCAGATCTTCTTTTCATATGCAGAGATAACTCCTCTTCCAAGCTCCACATTTATTAATTTTGTGTTTCTTTGTACAACATGTGTAGCCTTTTGTTGTGTGCATAGTTCCGCATAGTCAGCGCGTACACAACTTTCCCACTAGAGCGCGCCCCACTAAGCACAACAGTGCAGGCGCAGCGCTCGTCCGTCTCTGCACTACGAGATGGCGCTGTCTTAGAGACAGACCAAATTCTGTTTCCGCTGATCCGCGTATTAATATGTAACGCAGCCAGTGAGAACGTAGAACCTTTTCTCCTCGCGGATCACACTCGCGCAGTGATACCTGAACGCGTGAGGTATTATAATGAGTGTACAGACCTTCAATTAGTCAGTCTGCATTAGTCTGTAGTCAAGTTTCATTGTGCGCCTAATAAGATTACCATATTCCTGTAAATAGCCATGAAGATAAATGTGTAGACACTTTGTCAAGTATCAGAGATACGTGAGAATAAGATTAACGTACCAAGACCAAAGGAACTTCAGATTGTCAATTGTAAACAGCATCCAGAATTAAGTTGCGTAATATCTATGATTTTTATTATTCTGTTTAAAGTTGGTCGCCGTCAGGATTCTGTCACTAGCTTCTTCAGCCATCTTGAAAAAACATCCTCAGGCAGTCTTAAATTTTTCTCGATCTGTAGTTTTGCGCAGTTCATATTGTATACTCTATGGAACAATATCATGAGTATTTAATTGAAACTGGTGCGACTTGAACCACAAAGTAGTCCTATATAATTTATATTGCAACACCAATTGTAATATCGAAACACTGTAATAAAGTATGGCACAGAGAAATTAACCTTTATTGATGAGGTAAAGTTATTTAATACTAAATAATATAAACAAACTGAAGCTTGAATTTGAAAGACGAAGTAAAAATTAACAGAGAAGAGCGCAGCTAAACTGTTTCACCACGACCAGAAAAGGGAATCCCTTGTAATAATGCTTCCAACATGAAAGTGAAGCTGGAAACCAGTGTGACCAACTTAGACATACCATATATAGTTTCAAAGAGTATAGATCACTTCGCTGTTAAGACAGACATACAGTGCATGTATGCGATTTCCAGTATAATCTCTGGAGGAAAATATTTTATATTTTTCCTGTAAGTGATCCAAAGACACCACAAAGGATCAAAGTTCGCTCAGTTTACTGTACTTTTAATTTCTTTAAGGTATAGAAGAAAAAATGTGAAGGACTGATGTCTTAAAGAGGTAAAACAATAAAACCATAGAATCAGGACAGTTTGTTAAAAAGAAATGGAAATAAGTATTTTGATAGCCAGTTTTTCGAAAAATCGGACTGATCATCGTAGTACAATTGGCAACATACCAGCAAAATGGAAGCCATTAATAGCGAAACTGCCCTCTCAGAAACAACCCACCGAAACAAACTGCAGAAATTGACACCCAAGAAACTAGTTACTGTACGCAACGCACTCGTACCTATTCTATGAAATAATAAAAGAAGGAAATTATGGTAGAAGCAAGAAATTAAAAACTTTACGAAGTTTCTTCAAAAAATTCTGGAGCTGTCAACAAAATTTTTGTACACTTACCCTTTACTTATTGTGCATGGTCTCCTTTGAAATACTCTCCTCCACAACTGATAAAACTCTCCTAACGCCATTTCCACTTACGAAAGCAGTCATGATACAGCTCATTCTAGATTTCGCGAAGCGTCATCTGCGAATTTTCTGTTGTCTTTAGTTGCAACTCTTCGTTCTTCCAACAGCGTTTCCAACTTTGGAAAGAAAAAAGTTAGCAGGTGCTAGGTTCGCAGAATGTGGAGGAAGAAACAGCACAGGGATTTTGGTTTTTAGTCACGCACTAACAGGGATAAACATGCGGGTGCGTTATCGTAATGCAAGAGTCATGAAAGTCTTGTCCTCATTTCAGTCCGCTTTCTTCTCAGGATTTTATGACATGATCCAACTGAAGTGTTAAAATTCTTCTGCAGCCTCTTGGACAGTTAGTCTTGGATTGGCACGCACAATTTCGTTGATGTTCCTGACATGAGCATGGTCAGTAGATGTGGAAGCACGTCCTGAACGAGGGCCATCATTCCGGCAATTTTTAATCTGTGTGAACCATCCGTAACACCGAGTACGGCTTAAGCACTCATCATCGTAGGCTTTTTGCATCATTTAGTGTGTTCCTGTGAAAGTTTTATCGAGTGTCACGCAAAATTTAATGCAGACGCGTTGCCCCTGTAGCTCTGGCAAGTCAACATGCCCAAATTGTGTGACACAATACAGCACTACGCAATACAGCACTGAACATACAACAATGAAACTTCCGGCAGTTACACATTAAAGACAGGCGTGTGCAGGGATTCCATCAACATTTCGCTCCAACACTCCGTTGGCACGAAATTACGAATGCTCCGGAATTTTTTCAACAGACCCTGTGCAGTAAATATAGAATGTTGCTGATCTGCCTGTGTAAACATAATATGCCTTTATCTGCAGGTAGCCCTTGACAACAGACAAATTAGCACAAAAATAAAGTTATTCACCCTCGATTTTTACCCTTAAGCGTTGACTGTTTGTAATGGTCCCCGATTATACCATGATTTCCGAGCAGTTTCAAAAAATTAGAATCGATAGGAGAACAGCGGTGACTTTTGTAGTATTCAACCGCTTACAACATTTCGAGAAAAGCGATGAACAGAGAACGGATTAAGTTTTCTTTTATTTTCCTATTTAATTTCATATTTTGATTCCTTGTATCTTGAAACTCAGAGACATTCAAATTTTTTTCCATTTTTGCTTGATTTATACCTTTATTACAGCAAGTAGCGTTAATGTCTACAGGACAATGTAAGCTTGTAGAAGCATATATCATTAGGGGTAAGAGAGGTACTGCCTAAAGAAAAATTAGAGAGATCTTTGCAGAAAAGACATGTTGTTGTTGTTGTCTTCAGTCCTGAGACTGGTTTGATGCAGCTCTCCATGCTACTCTATCCTGTGCAAGCTTCTTCATCTCCCAGTACCTACTGCAACCTACATCCTTCTCAATCTGATTAGTGTAGTCATCTCTTGGTCTCCCTCTACGATTTTTACCCTCCGCGCTGCCCTCCAATGCTAAATTTGTGATCCCTTGATGCCTCAAAACATGTCCTACCAACTGATCCCTTCTTCTGGTCAAGTTGTGCCACAAACTTCTCTTCTCCCCAATCCTATTCAATACCTCCTCATTAGTTGCATGATCTATCCACCTTATCTTCAGCATTCTTCTGTAGCACCACATTTCGAAAGCTTCTATTCTCTTCTTGTCCAAACCAGTTATCGTCCATATTTCACTTCCATACATGGCTACACTCCAAACAAATACTTTCAGAAACGACTTCCTGACACATAAATCTATATTCGATGTTAACAAATTTCTCTTCTTCAGAAACGCTTTCCTTGCCATTGCCAGTCTACATTTTATATCCTCTCTACTTCGACCATCATCAGTTATTTTGCTCCCCAAATAGCAAAACTCCTTTACTACTTTAAGTGGCTCATTTCCTAATCTAATTTCCTCCGCATCACTCGATTTAATTTCACTACATTCCATTATCCTCGTTTTGCTTTTGTTGATGTTCATCTTGTATCCTCCTTTCAAGACACTGTCCATTCTGTTCAACTGCTCTTCCAAGTCCTTTGCCAACTAGCTCTGCAGATGATGAAGAAATTGATGAAATGTATGATCAGATAAAAGAAATTGTTCAGATAATCAAAGGAGGTGAAAATTTAATAGTCATGGGTGACTAAAATTCGAATGTGGGAAAAGGGAGAGAAGGAAACGTATTAGGTGGATATGGATTGGGGCTAACAAATGAAAGAGGAAGCCGCTTGGTAGAATTTTGCACAGAGCACAACTTAATCATAGCTAACACTTGGTTCATAAAAGAAGGTTGTATACATGGAAGAATCCTGGAGATACTAAAAGGTATCAGATAGATTATATTATGGTAAGGCAGAGATTTAGGAATCAGGTTTTAAATTGTAGGACATTTCCAGGGGCAGAAGTGGACTCTGACCACAATCTATTGGTTATGACCTGTAGGTTAAAACTGAAGAAACTACGAAAAGGTGGGAATTTAAGGACATGGGATCTGGATAAGCTGAAAGAACCAGAGGTTGTACAGAGTTTCAAGGAGAGCATAAGGGAACAATTGACAGGAATGGGGGAAAGAAACACAGTAGAAGAAGAATGGGTACCTCTGATGGATGAAGTCGTGAAGACAGCAGAGGATAAAGTAGTTAAAATGACGAGGGCTGCTAGAAATCCTTGGGTAACAGAAGAAATATTGAATTTAATTGATGAAAGGAGAAAATATAAAAATGCAGTCAATGAAGCAGGCAAAAAGGAATACAAACGTCTCAAAATAGAGATCGACAGGAAGTGCAAAATGGCTAAGCAGGGATGGCTAGAGGACAAATGTAAGGATGTAGAGGCTTATCTCACTAGGGGTAAGATAGATACTGCCATGTATGAATATCAAGAGCTCAGATGGCAACCCAGTTCTAAGAAAAGAAGGGAAGGCAGATAGGTGGAAGGAGTATACAGAAGGTTTATACAGGGGCGATGTATTTGAGGACAATATTATGGAAATGGAAGAGGATGTAGATGAAGACGAAATGGGAGATAAGATACTGCATGAAGAGTTTGACAGAGCACTGAAAGACCTGATTCGAAACAAGGCCCCCGGAGTAGACAACATTCCATTAGAACTACTGACGGCCTCGGGAGAACCAGTCATGACAAAACTCTACCAGCTGGTGAGCAAGATGTATGAGACAGACGAAATACCCTCAGACTTCAAGAAGAATATAATAATTCCAATCCCAAAGAAAGCAGGTTCTGACAGATGTGAAAATTACCGAACTATGAGTTTAATAAGTCACAGCTGCAAAATACTAGATGCGGACGTCGGGGAGGATCAGTTTGGATTCCGTAGAAATGTTGGAACATGTGAGACAATACAGACCTTACGACTTACCTTAGAAGAAAGATCAAGAAAAGACAAACCTTCGTTTCTAGCATTTGTAGACTTAGAGAAAGCTTTTGACAATGTTGATTGGAATACTCTCTTTCAAATTCTGAAGGTGGCAGGGGTAAAATACAGGGAGCGAAAGGCTATTTACAATTTGTACAGAAAAGACATCACTCCTGTAATATGAATATCAAGAGCTCAGATGGAAAACCAGTCCTAAGCAAAGAAGGGAAAGCAGAAATATGGAAGGAGTATATAGAGGGTGTTTTTAAGGGAGATGTATTTGAGGGAAACATTATGAAAATGGAAGATGATGTAGATGAAGATGAGAAGGGAGACATGATACTGGGTGAAGAATTTGACAAAGCACTGAAAGACTTGGGTCATAACAAGGCCACAGGAGTAGAGAACATTCCGTTGCAGCTACTGATAGCTTTGGGAAAGTCAGCTATGACATAACTCTTCTATTTGGTGAGTAAGATGTACGAATCAGGCGAAATACTCTCAGACTTCAAGAAGAATATATAGTTCTAATTCCAAAGAAGGCAGGCGCTGACATATATGAAAATTACCTAATTATCAGTTTATTAAGTCACGGTTGCAAAATACTAACACGAATCCTTTACGCAACAATGGAAAAACTTGTAGAAGCTGGCCTTGGGGAAGATTAGTTTCGATTCCGACGAAATGTAGGAACACGTGAGGCAATACTGACCCTACGACTTCTCATAGAAGACAGATTATGGAAAGAAAAACCTACGTTTACAGTATTTGCAGACCTAGAGAAAGCCTTTGACAATGTTGACTGGAATATTCTCTTTCAAATTCTAAAGGTGGCAGAGGTAAAATGCAGGGAGTGAAAGGCTGTACAGAAACCAAGTGGCAGTTATAAGAATCGACAAGCACGAAAGGGAAGCAGTGGTGGTTGGGAAGGGAGTGAGACAGGGTTTTAGCCTATCGCCGACGTTATTCAATCTGTATATTGAGCAAGCAGTAAAGGAAACAAAGGAAAATTCAGAGTAGGAATTAAAGTCCAGGGAGAAGAAATAAAATCTTTGTGGTTTGTAATTCTGTCAGAGACAGCAAAGGACCTGGAAGAGCAGCTGAACAGAATGGACAGTGTCTTGAAAGGAGGAAATAAGATGAACATCAACAAAAGCAAAACGAGGATTATGGAATGTAGTTGAATTTGCTATTTGGAAAGCAAAATAACTGTCGAAGTAGGAAGAATATAAAATGTAGACTGGCAATCACAAGAAACGCGTTTGTGAAGAGAGAAATTTGTTGAGTATAGCTTTAAGTGTCAGGAAGTCTTTCTGAAAGTATTTCTATGGAAGTGAAACATGGACCTTTAGACAAGAAGAGAGTAGAAGCTTCTGAAATACGGTACTACAGAAGAATGCTGAAGAGAAGATTAGGTGGGTAGATCATGTAAATGATGAAGAGGTGCTGATATAACTGGGGAGGAAAGAAATTTGTGGTACAACCTGATTACAAGAAGGGATTAGTTGGTAGGACACATTCTGGGGCATCAATGGATCTCCAATTTAGTACTGGTGGGAAGCATGGGGGGTTAAAATCGTAGAGGGGGATCAAGAGATGAATACAGTAAGCGGATTCAGGAGAATGTATGTTGTTTCGGCGGTAACTGTCACTCCTAGACTACTCGAGCCGTGCTGAGGCTAGTCATCCCTTGAGCCACAAGCCTTTGATATCGGAAGACTTTACTGACAATTCACAGGAGTGAGGTCTCTGAATCGTGTTTCAAACGACGTGATGAGCTGCTTTAACTTTGCTTGGTAATCGCCGAAAGTAGTACCTTCAGGTAGTTTTAAAGAAGCAAGACGATCGAAGAATGTTAAATGTCCATTACTCATCTGCCTCTCAAATAAACGTGACTTTTCCATGAACGCTTTGATCTGGTCGTGTATGTCAACGGTTAGCTGCCCTTTGCCCTGCAATGACAGATTTAAATTATTCAGATGCATAGTTATGTCAGCTAGTAACGCCAGGTCTGATATCAATTTTATGCACTCCTAGAAATGGAAAAAAGAACACATTGACACCGGTGTGTCAGACCCACCATACTTGCTCCGGACACTGCGAGAGGGCTGTACAAGCAATGATCACATGCACGGCACAGCGGACACACCAGGAACCGTGGTGTTGGCCGTCGAATGGCGCTAGCTGCACAGCATTTGTGCACCGCCGCCGTCAGTGTCAGCCAGTTTGCCGTGGCATACAGAG
This sequence comes from Schistocerca gregaria, assembly GCF_023897955.1. Taxonomy (NCBI): domain Eukaryota; kingdom Metazoa; phylum Arthropoda; class Insecta; order Orthoptera; family Acrididae; genus Schistocerca; species Schistocerca gregaria. The sequence continues at coordinate 115,726,299 of NC_064928.1, read as the reverse complement.
CTCCATCGCAGTCTTTAACACTGGTAGCATGCCGCAACAGCGTGGACGTGAACCGTATGTGCAGTTGACGGACTTTGAGCGAGGGCGTATAGTGGGCATGCGGAAGGCCGGGTGGACGTACCGCCGAATTACTCAACACGTGGGGCGTGAGGTCTCCACATTACATCGATGTTGTCGCCAGTGGTCGGCGGAAGGTGCACGTGCCCGTCGACCTGCGACCGGACCGCAGCGACGCACGGACGCACGCCAAGACCATAGGATCCTACGCAGTGCCGTAGGGGACCGCACCGCCACTTCCCAGCAAATTAGGGACACTGTTGCTCCTGGGGTATCGGCGAGGACCATTTGCAACTGTCTCCATGAAGCTGGGCTACGGTCCCGCACACCGTTAGGCCGTCTTCTGCTCATGCCCCAACACCGTGCAGCCCGCCTCCAGTGGTGTCACGACAGGCGTGAATGGAGGGACGAATGGAGACGTGTCGTCTTCAGCGATGAGAGTCGCTTCTGCCTTGGTGCCAATGATGGTCGTATGCGTGTTTGGCGCCGTGCAGGTGAGCGCCACAATCAGGACTGCATACGACCGAGGCACACAGGGCCAACACCCGGCATCATGGTGTGGGGAGCGATCTCCTATACTGGCCGTACACCTCTGGTGATCGTCGAGGAGACACTTGAATAGTGCACGGTACATCGAAACCGTCATCGAACCCATCGTTCTACCATTCCTAGACCGGCAAGGGAACTTGTTGTTCCAACAGGACAATGCACGTCCGCATGTATCCCGTGCCACCCAACGTGCTCTAGAAGGTGTAAGTCAACTACCCTGGCCAGCAAGATCTCCGGATCTGTCCCCCATTGCGGATGTTTGGGACTGGATATAGCGTCGTCCCACGCGGTCTGCACGTCCAGCTCGAGCGCTGGTCCAACTGAGGCGCCAGGTTGAAATGGCATGGCAAGCCGTTCCACAGGACTACATCCAGCATCTCTACGATTGTCTCAATAGGAGAATAGCAGCCTGCATTGCTGCGAAAGGTGGATATACACTGTGCTAGTGCCGACATTGTGCATGCTCTGTTGCCTGTGTCTATGTGCCTGTGGTTCTGTCAATGTGATCATGTGATGTATCTGACCCCAGGAGTGTGTCAATAAAGTTCCCCTTCCAGGGACAATGAATTTACGGTGTTCTTATTTCAATTTCCAGGAGTGTATCTTTCAGACAACGCATTTCTTCCCCTTTCATTTCCAGAAAAAGGGATATTTCCTCACGAATGGCAAAGAGAAGGTCAAAAACTTTTCCCCGACTCAACCAACGAACTATACTACAGTAAGGTATATCCCCATACTACGCTTCCATATCTTTCAGGAATCCTTTGAATTGGCGATGATTCATACCGTGACGCCGCACAAAATTCACACACTTCACGACATCTTTCATTACCCCACCTAACTCTACTGTTTCAACACACAGTGCCTCTTGGTGAATAAAACAATGAAGAGTCAAAATGTCTTCCCGAATTCGTCGCTGAGTTTATTTTTCAAACGGGAAGCGAAATCTTGGTGACGCCCGATCATTTGTGGTGCACCGTCTGTTGCTACAGAATGGAGCTTATCCCACGGCAAATTCATATTGTCCACTGATTCACAAACAGCTTCAAAAATGTCACGTCCTGTTGTGTTGTAGTCGAGTGGTACCACATCCGAGACTCCTTCAGTTACTTGCAGCTCCATGTCGACACCGCGCACAAAGACTGCAAGCTCAACACAGTCTGATATGTCGGAACTTTCGTCAAGTGCTTAGCGAAAATGCAACAAAGCTCTCCGCCTTTTTCCTGAGCTGTGTCTCTAAATCCGCTGCCATGTCCAGGATTCGACGAGACATTGTTTGCTTCGGCAGGCAAACCCCCTGCAATTGCCTGCACCTCCCTTGGCAACAAACATTCTGCAACTGCTACCATGCACGATTTTACCAGTGGTCCCACCGAAAACGGCTTGCCGCTCGTCGCAATGATGTGAGCGACCCTGTAGCTTGCTCGAATTGCAGATTCAGTAGTGTTTTCTCCGGTCTCATTCACCTGAAAATTATAAACGCATTACAGAACACGAACTATGTTGCATGTTTTGATACCCTCCGTATTACGAAACCGTTTTTAAGCTTATGTCTCCTGGTACGTCGTTCTTAAGCCTGGCCGCCAGTTCTCTGCGTGCAACGCCTTCTACCTGATCGTAGTGCGCTGCGTGAAGACGTGTATAATGTCGTTGTATATTGTTCCTCTTCGCAGAATTAAATACTTTATAACATACAAGACACTGCGGACGATCAATGAATAGAAAGGTATCGTCCAATAGAGGTACAGGGCTCTCGCGGCTAGTCATAGCTGTCATTGAACACGGATTATTGCGTCAGTTGCGGCTGCATGCGACCAGGTCAGTGAGTTCGCTTTCCCCCTTCACGCGGGCTCCGAGCTGCCGCTGTGAGCGCTCGGGCTCCCTGCAGCTCGGTTGGAACCAACACCGACTCAAAGGAAGGCCCTGGCGCTACGTCATCAGTCGTTAGTGACGTCACAACGGCTAGGCACGCCACGTGGTGTAAGGTCGTGAGTGTTTGCTGTGCAGTGCCGTTCCTTTTGTGTAACTTATTGTGTTTTTTCCACTACAGCAGTTATAGTGAGAGTTTTCACCATGGTGTACAATTGCTGTGTTTCTCGCTGTAACGGGAATTATCCGAATGGACCTAAGGTCCGTGTGTTTTCTTTTCTAACGACGAAAACCTACGTCGTAAGTGGATTGCCGCCATTCACAGGGATTAATTTTCACATACCAAGTATTTCAAAGTAAGTAAATCCGATAGTGTTCCATGTTTTCAGTTTTTTATAGTTCTATATTCTTTATTTATACCTTTTGAAGACCTGTACGATATTGTACCCAGGCACCACTACTGGTTTGTGTCTTCAGTCTTACGTAGTAAACGAATTTTGACCGGTAAGTTCAGAAACTAGTATTCACACTTGAATAGACGAAATCGAGTTTTCTACATTATTTTTTTATTTACTCGAAGACACGATTTATTTGACCTGCATGGAGGCAAAGACTGCTTTTCAGAGTAAAGATCATACAGTTAGCTGTGTTGTGAAAAGACAGGTTGTAGCAAAGATTTTCATTGAAAATAATTGTACAATGTGTATGAGCTCTAACACAATCGAATTAGTCTTCAATTTCAGTCATTATTTTCGAAATTATTTTCAGGTATGTGAACTACATTTTCCAGAAGAGTATGTTCTGAAATATACAGTGCTTCCATGAGAAAACTGGACGGAAAATAGTGGCTCCATTCTACACACCGCAACTTAGAGCTCGGTCTGTGCCATCAATTTTTCCCAACTGTCCTCAATACCTGACAGTGATACAGAATAAACGAGAAGACCCAGAGCCAACAAGAATAAGATTGGACAACAGCGCTGTGTCTGCTGCAATATCTGAATCCTTGTGTACATATAAAATGTTTGAGGAAAGGAGAAGATTCACAACATTTAGCGAATTTATTGACTGTTTGGAACGTGAAACATTTAGTGAGTGTTGGACTGTGCTGAAGAAAAAAGAATGTGTATTATTAGTTTTTATTGACACTTCGAATTTTGTGCCATTTTTACCAGTGTCCGCTTGTATAACTTGTGACTTAGAGATAAATGTTTTTAAAAAAACAAACAGCCAAAAACTGTAGGGAGTCACATTTTCCCCGAAAAAGATTCAGGATATTGGTCAAGTGAATGATATTTTGGAACTACTTCTGTTAATAAGTGCCAATGTTCAAAGTACACAGCACAACATTAATATGATCTGTGATGTGTTGCAAAACATTAGTAAAGTTACAGAAGGAAAAGAGAGAAATATAGAATTTCTAATGGAACAAGTTAGGCTGTTGACTGTAGCCCAAGAACGGTTGAGGTATTCTCCTTAATTTTTTGGTTTCTGTGCCATATTATTTTCTATTTCCCCACATGCATATAGGTTTATGAGAAAGTCTCATTACACGTCTGTGCCACATCCTCGTACACTTCAGTAGATATGTTTAAAGTTTGGCGCAAGCCCTCAGAAGGAACAGGTGGAAGATAACTTTCTTGCTTATGTTAAACAGAGGTTTAGTTATTTAAAGACAGAGGACCATGTTGTCTCATTAATGATAGATGAGATGCACATCAAATCATACGTGGAATGTAAGAGAGGCAATATTTTAGGGACTGCATTCAATGGTACCACTGCAGCTAGCTCTGTATATGTTTTTATGATCCAGAGACTTTTGTCTTCATTTAAAGAAGTTGTACATATACTTCCTGTAAACACTCTTCAGGCATGTGATCTTTTTACATATGTCAAAAATGTTATAACAGGCTAGCACAGTATTGGTTTTATAGTGATTTGTGTTGTGACTGATAACAATTACATAAACAGAAAATGTATGGCATATTTCTCAACACCATCAAAAAAAGTGTGTGGTTTATCCCCATCCTTTATACCCTCGTTCACCATTATTTTTTATCATTGATAGTGTGCATGTGTTGAAATGCATTTGGAACAATTGGATCAACCAGAAAGATGCCCAGCAGGTCACATATCCCAATTTTGAAAACATGGACAAAACTTTGACATTAAAAGTTGCTTCATTTTCTACTCTGAAGAAACTCCATTCCATGGAAAGTAAAACGATCATTAAGTACTCCTATGGCTTGTGTATGAAATCTCTCTGTCCATCAAATTTTGAATGGCAGAATGTAAAATATGCATTAAATGTTTTCAATCCATATGTTGAACAGGGGCTTCTCAAATTAGGTGAGGAACACAACCTATATGAATTTCAGAGTACTGCAGATTTTATTACTTTAATTGAAAACTGGTGGTCAGTGGTGAATGTACAAACAAAATACAAAGGTGAATGTTTGAAAAATTCACTTCAGCATCCTCTGACTGTAACAGGAGATGAGGATAAGTTCTTGTTTCTGAATAAGTTTTTGAACTGGCTAGATGTTGGGGACTAGATAGGGTTAAAGTACAACTGCCTTACATGAAACACCCACTGGGCACAATCAAACACCACTCATGGTCTAATTAAAATGGACAAGTACTGTATTAATGAACTTGGCCTCAAGTACTTTTTGTCAGGTAAAATACAGGCAGATGCTCTTGATGCAAGGTTTGGCAATTAGAGAACATATGCAGGTTCATAATACTTAGCATCACTGAGACAAGTCTTTGAAACTGAATGCAAGATAAGACTTCAACACCTTCTTCCATTGCGATCCAGTTTCTTTGGGAATGAAACTGTTTCTCTTGCAGATACCGATGAACAAAATCTCCCTACATTTCCAGTTGATCTGCAAGCCAGTACTGGATCATCTATGTTTATTGTTAGTGACACAATTCACATTGAATATTGACCTACATATGCAAAGGAGATGGAGAAACTGCTTCCTCTTCTTACATATTTATCTGGATATTGTACTCAGATTGCTCTAAAGAGACTTAAGTGTGAATTTTGTGTTTGTCATGGTTTTGGACAGGGGAGCATTGCCTGAAGGCAGTGTTTGTAGTAATACCTTAATAGCAGCTATGGATAGGGGAGGCCTGCTGTACCCACATATGGATATGGCGAATGCTGTCATGTAAAACTATGTAACAGTACAGAAGCTAATTGAAAGTAGCAAGGAGACAGCAATCAGAGAGAGCTAGTAATTTATTTGACAACTAACAGTGTAAACACATTAGGTTTCTTCCTACCACACTTCATTTGTAAAAAAGGACACTGTAAAGATAGAGTACTAAGTGAGCTGTTACTTGTTTCTACAAATATTCTCCTCAATGATTATGTGAACAAATTTAACGAATGTTGTAATGCTGAAAAGAAGAGGAAAATACAGACTTTAAGTTAAGAAATATATGAATGTAATAGTGTTATTATTATTATTAAAACAAAAGGAAATTGCTTGTAGTTTTTTTTCTAAACTCTTACCACTCAGGACCCTGAAAATGTCATACATGGATAGAAGATTCTGTTAAATATTGGCAAATGAATGGTAGGTCAAAAGTTGAAATTTATTTGAAGTACTAGGAAAACAAATTTCTGCTTCTGTTTTACAGTAATGATTATGGTCCTCCCTGACTATAAAATGAAATTAATGCTGTACTACACCATAAGTTTTCAACACATACTGTTCAAGTGACTTACACAAGCACTACAGTATGTAATTCATTAAATCCCTTGTCAAAGCATGTATTGCAATGCTTAAATTTCACAGTCCAACACCAGCAAAGCTGTTGCTGTTTATACATTATTAAAACATTTTATAAGGAAGTCAGTGTACACTGCATTGCTTCTGCAACACACTATGGGCACAATTGGGCTCTTCTGAAGGTTTTTCGGTTGAGCTAAAATCCATAATTCATCACACTTATTAGCAAAGCATATACTGCTGTACTTGAATGTCACTTTTAGATTGTTGCACAGTCAGTGTATATTCTACAGTCCCTTTATCACTGAGGGATCTGAAAATGTGTTACATGCATAGTGGGTTTCATAGCTAGTCTTTCTTATTAGTGAAAGAATAGTATGTAAAAAATTTAAATGTGTATGAAGCCTTAGCACCTGGGACTACTTTTATTATACTCATAATGGTGGTTTCTCCCTGACACAGGAAAATGTGAAACTATTGATGGTAGTTGACCAACACACATTGTTCTGAGAGATTTCTGCAATCAATTAATTGTGCATTACACTTCGTAACAAATAGTGTACTCCTGAACTTAAATTTCCACCTGTTTTAAGGACTGACATACAAAAACAACTTCATGGTCCAGCAGACTTTGTGCTCATTTACCTTATTTGTAAATCTGAGGAAGTTACGTTTGTACAGGGTTGCTTTTACAAGAAATTGTGAACATATTGGTGCTATTCTTTAGGTATCTTGGTTGACTATGGGTTGAGGAGCACTGAATGTTAATGAAATATCTTGTGATTGTACGCGTTGAGGGAGGGCGTGGGGGACAGAAGGAGAGGCAAGAGAGATATACTTGTTTTATCAAATAAATTTTTTTTATCCTATAAACTTTCTCCTTTCAGTTACAAGAGGGGAATATTTATCTTTTCTAATGTGCGTGTTTAAAAATGTTTAAGCTCAACAGTATTTTCGATGTATGAAGCTGTTTTGGTTCCTGTTTAGAATTCCTTTAATTGAAAATGATTGTAATCTAATGACTGGCAACAGTTGGACATTTAAACATGTAAATTAGTTCACATTTCCAGTGATGATGTCAAACGAAAATAAATAAATAAGAGAAACGAATTCATTGTAATGGGGTTGGGTTAAGTTTTGATAACAAAATATATTAAGTAATTATAGTTACTTGAATGTAAAACTTCTGAAGCTTGCAATGGGGCAAAAGCATCTTCTCATATTGATCTACATTTGCTTCGACAGGATTCAGTAATACAGAACTATGATCTTCATTTGTAGCTTTACAATAGTAAGAAATTCTTTCATCTAAATAAAACTGCGGAATCCAAAACAATACCTAACATTTTGTCCGAAAATAAGAGATTTATAGTGATAAGGACACCCAGGCGTTTCTGCCTGCAACAGACCTGGTGTTCGCCATGCCTAGCTGACGTGATGTCATGAACAAGCACTGAGGCCTTCTTTTGAGTCGGTGTTGTCCGTGAGCCACTTCTCGGTTGGAACAGCCCGCTCTATGGGATTCAAATAGAGAGAGAGAGAGCAGGTCACACTAGTGCATGCAATATCTTCCGTTTCCAAGAAAACATCAACCACCTGTGCTCTATGAGGTGGAGCATTATCGTCCCTCAATAAGTCTTCTGGCTCCACAGCAACTCGCAACAACCACGGATGAGGTCCCAAGATGTCATACAATAGCCAACAGCAATAAAACCTTGTAAATTCACCCATACAATTTCATGAATAGAGGATCGAGTGGTAAACATAATCCCTGCTCACACCATTAGGGATCCTCCTCGATCTTGGTCTCTTTCCACAGTGTTTGGGTCCCAAAATCATGTGGAGATGGACGACTTATTGAGGGACGATAATGCTTCACCTCATAGGGCACAGGTGGTTGATGTTTTCTTGGAAACGAAATATATTGCACACACCGGTGTGGCCTGCTGTCTCTCCCGATTTGAATCCCATAGAGCAGGCTGTTCCAACCGAGAAGCAGCTCGCGGGCCCCGAGGAATCATGTTGCACGTTTCATCCAGATTTGAAGCTGTAGAGAATCACTCTCCAGACTAAATTGGGACTCATCTGTGAAAGCAACACTGGCCCATTGTTTGCCCACCCACATGGCATGTTGATGCCTCGACGTTCCCTTCTGTGAAGACACATCAGAGGTAAATGCACAGCATGTCTCTGAGAATAAGGCCACTCTGCCGAAACCTTCTGCACTCAGCTTGTCTCAATACAACATATCCAGTGGTTGCTGCGAGCTCACATGCCAGTTGCCGTGCAGTACTAAGGCGGTAATGTCGTGCCCTTACAGCCAAATAACGGTCCTCTCTTCTGAAGTCACACATGGTTGGCCCTGCCGCAGTCTTGAGGATACAGTTTTGGTCTCTATAAACAGTCACCATATCCGAGAAACAATAAAACAATTCACATTAAGTCATCGTGACAAATCAGTTTGCGACTGTCCTGCTTCCTTTCTTTCTGTGGCCCTCCACCGCAGAGTGTCTGGTAGACATCTTCTCTGTGCCATACTGCCCCGTCTGTGACTGTGTACATAGCGATTGGGAATGTGGGGCTCACCATCACACACAGCCTCATTTCATAGGTGCCCTGACGTCATCATTGACATGGTTGTCTGTTGACCAAAATGCCATCTTCCGTGCAGAACACAATCGTACGGACATCTGGTTGTCAGTTTGTATGATTATATTGTGAATTAGACACAGGAAGGGGAAATAGCTGCTTGTTGCTTTCAATTTTGACACTTGTAGGCATACTTAATTTAATTTCAAATTCATTGCTACAAATAAGTACCACACATGATCATGGGCGTCTTTGAAATGAGCTTTCACTAAATTTTGTAACTTCTGTGTGACATTAATGTCACATTAGATAATCGTTGTCACGCAATATAGATTGTTAGGCCTGTCACAATTGGTTACCTCTCCCCCCCCCCTCCCCTCACCATCAATAAAGTTAATGTTGCTGAACTGAAGGTCTTTATTCTTCTGAATCACATTAAGGAAACGTCGGACAGCCACCAGTTTAGCTAGACCCGAGAAATGGTGACCCCAATCCAAGCAGAAACCGACGTGATTAAGAAGAAGCAGGCCGTCTCCAGCATTGCAGTCCGTTTGCCGTCATTCTGGCCCGACAACCTGGTACTCTGGTTCACGCAGGCAGACACAAGTTTTAGCTGCGCTGGAATAACGGTCGAAGCAACTAAATTTGCGCTGATTGTGAGCCAGCTCGACCAACGTTATGCATCCAGGGTGCAGGACATAATCACAGCACCGCCCAAGACTGGAGCTTATGCCAGGCTAAAATCAGAGTTGATCCGATGGCTGGCTGCGTCACAAGAGGACCAGATACGTCAGGTTCTGACACAGGAAGAAATTGGCGACAGGAAGCCTTATCAGTACCTGAGACATCTACGCAGCAAAGTTGACACCGTTACTGTGCCAGAAAGTCTGCTCAGAACGCTGTGGAGCTGTAGGTTGCCGTCGCAAATAAAAGCCATAATCGCCTCACAAATGGACATGCCGCTAGATAACGTGGCGGAGCTAGCAGACCGGATTCAGGACGCGATCACACCAGCTCAGGTCAGCCCAGTCACGGGGTTGGGCAACAGTACAAACAGTACCGCATCTGTAGCATGGGCCGACCATGATTCACTCACGGCCAAGGTTGAGCTTTTGTGTGGCCAGGTCATTGCACTGCTGGCATGTGACAACGACAACAATAGAAGAAGCCGATACAGACAATGGCGTTTGAGAAGCAGATCTTCCGGCGGTACTACCACTCCGCAATGCGAGGTACCGTTGTGCTGGTACCACCAGTGATTCGGCGATCAGGAAAGGAAGTGCACATCGCCATGCTCCCACCCAAACGCCACTGGCGGTCGACAATAGGCGCAACCGACTGCCAGTTATCCTCCAAGCGCCTGTTTGTTACCGATAGGAGTTCTGGTGTAAAATTTTTAATTGACACTGGGTCAGACCAGAGTATCATACCATGAATAGCCATACATCGTTGCCGGCCGCCAACTGCCCTCCGTCTGACAGCTGCCTACAATTCTTCCATCGCAACATATGGCACAAAGAGGATGGAGTTTAATCTCGGCCTATGTTGCACGTACGAGTGGAATTTGACAGTGGCTGACTTCACAGTGGCGATCGTCGGGTTGACCTCCTAGCGCACGCTTGGTAGACAGTGTCACTGGCTTAGCAGTCACGGGTTTCCGTCGCAACACCGCAACACACAGTGCCAAGTTGGTTCATGCTATGGAGGGTGAGTACACTGAATTACTGCTTAACTACCCGAACTTGACCAGGCATCCCGGCACTCCCAGGTTCATACCACATGACACGGTACATCACATTCAAATGACTGATAGTCCCTCAGTAGCATGCCGACCTAGGTGTCTTGCTCCGGACTGATTGAAGATAGTGAAGGCAGAATTTGACACCATGATTCGTGAGGGCATAATACGGCCATTTAACAGCCCGTGGTCCTCCGCATTACATCTTGTTCCAAAGAAGGGTGGAGCTTGGTGCCTATGCGGTGACTACCGTGCGCTTAACGCGCGAACAGTGCTGGACAGATATCCCATTCTGTTATTGAGGGATTATAATCACGCTTTACATGGTGCCACAGTGTTCACAGTTCTGGACTGCGCTAAAGCATATACACTGATTCCGGTGGGCAATGATGACTTTCCAAAGACTGCAATAATAACACCTTTCGGATTATTTGAAAGCAAATTTATGACTTTCAGTTTAGCAATGCCGCTCAGACCTGGCATAGGTTTATAGACTCGGTTCTCCAGGGGCTGCCGTTTTGTTTCGCCTACCTGAACGATGTGTTAGTGTTCTCTGTTGACCATGAACAACACCGATAACATCTGCGAGAGATTTTCGAGCGATTGGAGCGTTACGGTGTCGTCTTCAACTTGGACAAGTGTGTTTTTGGGCAGTCAGAGGTGACATTTCTTGGCCATAAGATTTCTGCTGAAGGCTCTCTTCCTCTGTTCGAGAAGGTGGACGCTATCTTGCAGCTACCCCGACCAACTACGATCAAAGAATTACGTCGTTTTTTGGGGATGCTCAATTTTTATCGTCAACACCTTCCTCACACTGTGGAGCGGCAGGAACCTTTGACGGCGGCATTATCAGTCCCTAAAGTAAATAGCAAGTGTCTGATACAGTGGACAGAGGACATGTGTTCTGCATTCGAGGCAACAAAGAAGAGCATGGCCGACGCGGCACTTCTCGCACCCCCGGCTCAACACGCCATTAGCAATTGTCGTAGACACGAGCCAGACGGCGATCGGGGCCGCGTTACAACAATGGTCGGACATTGCATGGCAGCTACCCCGACCAACTACGATCAAAGAATTACGTCGTTTTTTGGGGATGCTCAAATTTTATCGTCAACACCTTCCTCACACTGTGGAGTGGCAGGAACCTTTGACGGCGGCATTACCAGGCCCTAAAGTAAATAGCAAGTCTGTGATTCTGATACAGTGGACAGAGGACATGTGTTCTGCATTCGAGGCAACAAAGAAGAGCATGGCCGACGCGGCACTTCTCGCACCCCCCGGCTCGACACGCCATTAGCAATTGTCGTAGACGCGAGCCAGACGGCGATCGGAGCCGCGTTACAACAATGGTCGGACAACGCATGGCAGCCACTGGCGTATTATTCCCACAAGCTTTCGCCTGCACAGAGAAAATGGAGCACATATGACCGTGAGCTCCTGGCAGTATACCAAGCAGTGAAATATTTCCGCCCCCAAGTGGAAGCATGAACTTTCACGATATATGCAGACCACAAACCACTCATGTTCACCTTCCGTCGGAATAGTGTCAACTGCTCTCCCCATCAATTTCATCACCTTGAGTTCGTGGCCCAGTTTACTACCGACATTAGACATATTTCTGGGATCGACAACATTGTTGTGGATTGCCTATCACAGATCAGCAGTGTTTTCCTGCACTGGCACAGGCGCAGAGAGATGATGAAGAACTCCTTGCCTATGTTAAAGATACGGCTTCCGCATTGCAACTGAAACTCGTTGACTTTCTGGAGGAAGATACACAGCTATACTGCGACGTTTCTCGCGGCCGACCTTGTCCCTTTCTGACGCCGGCTTTTAGAAGACAAGCCTTTGATGCAGTACATGGATTGTGCCATCCAGGGGTACGCCCGACAATCCACCTAGTATGGCAACGTTTTGTGTGGCCAGGCATGCAAAAAGACTACTGCGAGTGGGTCCAATCTTGTCTTCAGTGCCAACGCTGCCAGATTAACCGCCATGTACACGCACCGATCGGCGATTTTCCTGATACCACTGCCCGCTATGTCCACGTTCATTTGGATATAGTCTGACCACTTCCACCTTCGAATGGACAAAGTTATCTATTTACAATGATTGACCGTTTTACACGTTGGCCGGAGGCAGTGCCAGTGGACTCAAAAGCTTCCGCTTTTGCAATGACTTGGTTGGCAAGACTTGGGTGCCCACTACATATTACCAATGACCGTGGACGGCAATTTGAATCAGACCTGTTCTCACAGCTGGCCAAGTTCTGTGGTTACACCCACCATGAGACCACAAGTTATCATCCAGCAAGCAACGGAATGATCGAACGCTGGCACCATTGTTTGCAGGCTGCACTGATGTGCCATGAAGAAACCTGGACAACCGCACTACCAGTGATCTTGTTAGGCTTACGGACGACTTTCAAACCAGATCTGGGGTCGGCAGAACTGGTTTATGGAGAATTACTGCGGCTTCCTGGTGACTTTGTAGACGCTGATGCCACAGAGGCAGTTGCTACTGGCCAGACGGATTTCTTGCGACGCTTGAGGAACCAGATATCAAAGATTCGCCCTCCGAAAGCCACACGTCATGACAAGCCGGCCACTTTCGTGCACCAGGACCTGAAACAATGTCGTCACGTCATGCTCCGCACTGAGGGCGTCAAACCGCCTCTACAAGCTCCTTATTCTGGTCCATATGATGTGCTACGGCGCAGTGCCCACACGATAGATATCCTAGTGAATGGCAAAACAACGACTGTTGCGTTGAATGGCAAAACCACAACAGTTGCGTTGAATCGGGTTAAACCTGCGTATGTTTTTCCTGACACCCCACTAGTGGCACCTCGTCGTAGGCATCCACCTACCACTGTTCCAGACACTGACGCCACATCTCCGGCGCTGGCTCTTCAACATCCGCCGCTCAACGCAGCACAACATCCGCCTCCTGACGCTGTTCCTCCGACGCGGACGACTCGTTCCGGACGTCGGGTGCACTTACCGATGCGGGGGGCTGATGTAGTGACACTGCCGTGCGCTAATTCAAGCTCGCCGGTGTGTGTGTGTGTGTCAGTGCAGTGCTGTGCAGTCGTAATTACTGTACCCGACCTCTGTGTAGTTCCGTCCCCAACCTCTAGATGCGCTCTGTTTTCTAGCTTTTATATACATTCTGTTTATTAATATTATTATTCTTTGTTTTTTGAGTTAATGAGAGGTTCCATGCCTCCTGGCTTGTGTGGACGAGTACTGTTTTCTCTCTAATAACCACGGAACTTTTCCCAGGATTAAGGATCCTTCTGTAGAGGCCAGAAGCAAATTTTGTATCTCCGATCGGTCCATGCATGCCGGGCGTCGTCAGATACACGCTCGTAGTAAAGTTATTGTTGCTGAACTGAAGGTCTTTATTCTTCTGAATCATGTTAAGCAAAGGTCGGACAGGCACCAGTTTAGCTGGACCCGACAAGGTCATAGTGGGAAGTTCAAATTTTGGCTGGAAAATACGTTAATTAAGCTATGTCCACTAACGGAAGCCCCTTTTTCCCCCTCCATTCCCCTCCCCAAGAAACTGGTGGGAAAATTTTTGTGGGAAATTAGCTCAATAGGGCTACCTCCACTAACCTAAATCATTAAACCGAATTGGTGCAAAAAGGACTCAGTCTGTGCTGGGCTCCTGGATAGGATGGATGCAAGTCTTTATTTAGCATGTATTGTTCATTTATACAATTTGAGTTGGAGTAGGCAGTATTCTATCCATTGTGTTCAGCATGAGGCCAGGAGTCCAACTGACCTAGTGTACAGTACCACGACCAGAGAGCGCAATCATCCCTCCACCTCCCCCCTCCCATGACGTAACCCAAGATGGCGGTCTGGGAGAAAATGGCGGGAAAATAACTCAGTCTGTGTCTGGCTGCTGGAAACGAAAGAGTGTACTTTATTTTCAGTGGGAAGCTGGTACAGTTTATTTAGGGATGAATTTCAGATAGTTTATTTATCACACTGATACAAAACACTGGTCGCAACGTGCTTGGGGTCACAAAAAATAGCTTACAGACCAGCAAACTCCTTGTAAATTACCGAAATAATGTAGTACACTGATGTACAGACACGTAAACAACTAGTAAATTATCAAAATAATGCACGTAAAACGCTCTGCAAACACACTCACTAATTATAAATTGTCGAAATAGTGCAGTGCACAGCCTACAGATATGATCACAAGATAAAGCAATTTACTGATATACTGATTTCACTAAGTGTAAAATAGGCAAAATAATACATATATAACCCTCTAAAAACTCGATGACCACGCAGTGCACAAACACTCATTGCATATAAAAACACTTTTGAACTACGTTAAGAAATTCGACCACAATGTATTAGCTATCTGTTCCCTACAGATTTTTAAGGTGGAATGATGACTGGACATGTTGGGCATGCATGCTGGTCCAACCTGCCCCATATGTGACATGCCTCTGGGCTCACATGTGTTTACCTGACCGCCACTGTGGCCAGTGCACTGACGCATTGCCTTCATACCTGCAAGTCCTGCGCCAGACTAATTGCTGAGTGAGATGTTTGCCTAGCGGCCCACCCTCACAGGTGCAGCTACAAGGTTGTCAGTGTTATACTGACATCTCATGTCTATGTAAATAAAAGGTAAGTCTCCCTCTAAATGCACTACAGAAATCTTTTGCAATGCTCTCAGAAACTGTTTACGAAAAATCCAAGAATAACACAGGATGCATTCTTCCTGGCGATCCTAATGGGACAGCCCATCCATTACCTGTGACTCCTTCCCAGAAATCATAAAGTGCCACAGAAACAGTTAACGGTCCCTTTTGTTGTAGGGGCTTTCACGAAGTCTCAGCTTATCTGAGTGGAAATTCTTGTTCTAACACAACCTGTTTATGAAAAAATCCCAGAACAACACTGAATGCGTTCTTCCTGATGGTCCTAACAAGGTACCCCGTCCATCATGTGTTACCCTTCCTGGATATCTTTACATCCTGCTTTCAACATATGTCTCAGGAGCGATGAACATTTTCACCATATCTCTGCATGCTTGTGAATACATCGTTAATCATAAAATCATTCTTCTTGTTTGGATAGAGAGCACTGTCTAACCACAGGTGGGAAAATTAGAACAATTACACAAACAGCACTCGAAGCACTGTGCTACAGAAAAGAAAAATGGCTTCAATTTTCAGTGTCCAACGGCTGCTGGTCTACATATATCCTAATTCCACAATAGAGCAGGAGGGACAGCATTCCATCAGGTCCCCTTAACTTGCCTTTGAACACTTGACCAAAGAAGACATCGTATGACTCTCAGAACTTTCCATAGATACCTTTCCCCCATCTTAGTCGAACCAGTCTGTAGAGGCTCTTATGCCCAGCACAGAGGATATCTTGTGAACGAGTGGAGCATTGCGATCGGCTCTTACTTAATTTACCCACCAAACAGCTGTTGCTGCCTGTGTGGGAGCAATGTCCGCCATTTTTTCTGCATACGAGACTTTCAGCAGCAAAGCTGTGTTGTACAGATCGCCATATTGCACTGACGGTTAAACCCTGCAGAAGTGGCCTACAGATCGTCAAATACGAAAAGCCACAACTTCAATTACACTGCTCTGCTACTGTTGAGCAAATCTAAAGTTTCTCGGTGTGAAACCCACCAAACGACTGCTGCTGTTGTGGGAGCACTGTCTGCCATTTTCTGCAGACGAGACTTCCAGCAGCAAAAAGATTGGCATATCACACTGGCAGTTAAACGTTGCAAAAGTGGTCTACAGGTCATGAAATACAGAAAGAAACTTCCTCAATTACACTGTTCTGCCACTGTCGAGGAAATCTTGAATATGTCAGTGTGAAACCGATCTCCAACCCGGCTATATCAGCATATATCATTTCTTTGTAGTAAACACACAATTCGTATCCTGTGCCATACAAAATCACCACTTCTGCATCCTGCATGTATAGCTATTGACCACTATATATCAGTACATATACCACGAAGACAGGTAGCATATTTCCCACGAGGTCGGGCAGTCATCCATCTCAGCCGACGGTCAGACACTGGCCTGTCATGAGACCAGAGCACGCTGAGTGGACCGAGGTCACTCTCTGAACTGTCGTACAAAGTCTGGGTCGGTTCCCCTTGGCAGAAAGGAGTTAGTGTTTCTGACCCTGACTGGCTTGCTTGCTTGCTTTCTACACCCATCTCCTGACTCTGGGATTACAAGAACATGTGTATTTTCACATGGTTTACCAGAATATCATACATTAACATGATACTTCTCGATATCAAGCACATAGCAATATCGTTTCATTAGCAGTATTGCTTGCACATTATAATTCCGAAGATATAGACTGAAAATTATTTCTCTAGAAACGCATAACTTTAGCGACATGCAACGAGGTGGAATGTGCTGTAAGCCACGGAGAACCAGAAGCTTATCTCCTCTGCAAAGACCTTTATGTGAAAACTCGGAAATAATAGAGGAAACTGATAATTCCAACGGAAATACCTATGACGGTGATATAACAGTTTCCAAATCATCCTTATAATTTACAAAGTCATATAAAGTGTCTCTCACGTCTAGAGAACCAGCAAACATATCTTCCACCGGTCTTTCACCTGTCAGATGCACACTACACACACCACAATCGATATTTTCCCAATGAAATAAAGACGGCAAATGTGAAGAACCAGTCAACTGCACAGTTTACATGGGAGGCAATGACGCTCCATGGCAAACTAACGTCCATATTGAATCTTCTCAAAGTTCCACAGAGAACACACGTGATTAAAAAAAAGGGCCTTCCATCGGGTAGACAGCTCGCCTGGTGCAAGACTTTCGATTTGACGCCTATTTGGCGACTTGCGCGTTGATGGGGATGAAATGATGATGATTATGACGACACAACACCCAGTCCCTGAGTGGAGAAAATCTCCGACCCAGCCAGGAATCGAACCCTGGCCCTTAGGATTGACAGTCTGTCGTCCTGACCACTTTTTTTTTTGTAAATAATACGTCTTTTGTAGTGGGCGTCGCTCTACTGCAGTGCCACACATAACGAATAAATAGGAAAACAGTAGAACGTCTGTGTAGGGCCATGTTTTTACCTACAGTGTCACCTGGCTGAATGTGTATAAGCATCTGTGGCATCACTCCTTCGCAGCCAAATTGCCACACTAGCTGTGTATCTCTAACAAAGTTGACGTATGTCTTCACCTCGGTGAGGGAAAAAAGGATTTCGTCCCCGGTTGGGCTCGAACCACCAACCTTTCGGTTAACAGCCGAACGCGCTAGCCGATTTTTTTTCTTTTTTTGTGTTTTTTTGGAACTAAAAAAAAGAACCAAGTGCCGCCGCCACTTTTCATCCTATAACAAAAAAAATCTGGTGCACTTCAGGCGTTGGCTCCTGACTAAACCTACCCCAGAGATCTGCCTATATACCAGGGCAGATATAGGAAATCAAGGTTAGGGCTATCCTTACAAACAAAACAAAATCGTCCTTTTTCTGAATTTTATTTTTATTTTTATTGTTGTTATGGTATTACTATTTTTTGTTTTTGTTTAGTTTTGTTGTGTAATTGATCAGAGGCCTTCTGCCCCCCGCTGGTAATATGTTGAGTCACGTCTTTTCGAAGTTGATGTGTTCTGTTCAACTGTTCAGAAATGTTCATTGGTTCAAACAGGAAACGTTCTTCTCTCTTGGCTTAACACATTCCAGCTGCGAGGCGGAATCGTGGAAAGCACTCCCAAGGAAGTTCGAGAAAAATTGTCTGTATTTTGGGTGACGGACAACGACATAATGACAGTCATTGAGATATGTCCAAAAATCGAGTACAGAGTCTACAGTTTGTCCAAATAGGTAGTGAATGGCATGTCCGCGAATCCAATTCACAGCATTGGTCTTTGTCCGAGGAAAATATTCACGATCCGGGAATAATAATGAAAGGGGAGTAATCCGATCCGGAATCATTGTCTGGCACTCCACACGTGGAACAGAGAGGTGATTGGGCGAGGTGGATACGATGAAGGCGAGATTGATTGATTTGCTTACCATTGACAGTTAGGTACCAGACAGATTGAACATTCGTGTCACGGTAACGGGCGAAAACCGCGCGCCATACATGACGCCAGTCAACCTGGGGGAACTTTTGTTCAATCGGGTTAGGTGGACGACCTAATTGGAGGACATTGTATACTGCCTTTGTCTTGAGTAAAAGCTGTCTTGGTAAGGTGAGGCGTAGATAACTGAGTTCAAGAAAGAAGTATCGTATATAATGGAACTGGGCCGGAACGTCCGAGACCATCACTGGGGCTGACAGTGAGACCGGCGTATATGCCGACAGAAGGAGACCAGTGAGGCTCGTTGGGCATCGTGTCCATACCGTCATCTGGGAACTGACAAATAGGGCGTGAGCTCTATCCGGCACGTGAAACAGACCTATCCCACCTCGTTCACGGGGAAGAGTGAGGGTTGCATAGTTAACTTTGAACAACAGCCCAGAGCTGACGAAAGATGCCATCGCTGCCAACATGCGACATGCCACAGTAAGCAGGAAAGGTAGAACTTGCGCTACATGGGGAACTCGGGATGCGATATATATATTGACATATCGAGCTCGTTGGAGAATATCTAGGGATTGAAGGCGATGGTCCATAAGATCTGCTCTGATCATTAAAAGGAGGCGTCATCAGTTGATGGCGGCTGAACGCCGGAGATCAGATGAAAAGTCTATTCCCAAATATCGAATGGTATCAACGGTGGTGACAGGGGTAACACACTCCACAGGGAGTCCCGTGCCAATGAACATAACTTGTGACTTACATACGTTTAAAGAGCTACCCAATGCCTCACAATAAGTCGCTACCCACGTCAAAACAGCTCGAACCTCGTCGGCATTACGTAAACAGATGACTACATCTTCAGCATAGGCCGTGCAACAGAATCGGTATCGATCTATGGACAACCCTATCAAACGTTGTCTGAGTCCACATAGCAAGGATTCCAAGGAATGCGTACAAAATCGCTGATAGGGAGCAACCTTGCCGTACGGATCGACCTATTTTTATCGGAGGAGTGAGTCTGCCATTGTACATTATCCTGGAAGAGGCACCCCGCAGAAGGCGCATCACTACCGTGGTAACGGCAACTGGGAAACCCATATGGTGGAGAACGGCCATAAGAAACGAATGGTCAACCCTATCAAAAGCTTGACTAAAGTCCAAAGACGCAACTGCCCCAGAGAGGCGTTGTGCCTTGGTAACGGCGATCATATCCCTGTAGCGGCATAAAGCCGTGCGGATATTATTATCTCCTCCCAAAGATGCTTGGTCTGGCGACACAACATATCGGGCAACGTTTTTAAGTCGTGCCGCCAAAAGGGGAGTGAAGATTTTCATATCACTGTTAAGGAGGGTGAGGGGCCGATAATCACTGATATTTTGCCACCATGCGGTTTATGTACAGGAATAATAATTTCTTCCATGAAAGCGTCCGGCACAGGTACTTCTGGAGACATCAGTTCCCGACAAATGGAGGTGAAGGTGGACTCTAACAAATCACGGAAGGTGCGATAAAATTCGAGGGGAAGACCGTCGGTTCCTGGGGAGCGATTGATGGTTCCTGCTCGGATCGCATCGCGGACTTCATCATCAGTCACCTCTGACACCAAGTCAATCGACGCATCTCCTGGGTGACCACCGAAGTTGAGCTGTGAGACTTTCTCGATCAACTCTGGGGAATGTGGAATTGCGGCGTAGAGCTGCTCGTAGTGGGCGTGAAGCACATTCCCTATTGCAGATTGGGTTACGTAGCGACGCCCTTCTTGGTCTATTAGGACGGGAATAAATTTTCGGCGTCGATGTTGGCGTTCTTGGATGATATGGTACATGGATGGATGTTCATGAGGCATGCGATCAGCAGTACGAGATCGTACTATCGCTCCTTCCAAATGCCTTCGCATGAGATTGGAGATTTGGGCCTTAGCATGGTTCATCCTTGTATGGCGCTCAGGCGAGGCTGGCATCGTGGAGCATTCTCGTAGGATCCTGTAGTAAAAGTCCATAGTGCTCTTCCTCCAGGCGACAACATCTTTGCCATACCGGATCAAAGTTTTTCGAAGAGCAAGTTTTGCACACTGGATCCACCAGGATATGGTAGACGGATACGTGGGACGGCGTCTATTACATGTGATCCAAGTGTCTTCTATTAGAAGTCGACAGTCAGGTGAATTAAGAAGTGCCGTGTTCAGTTTCCATAAACCGCGTCCGTGCCATACTGCCTGTCTTGTGAGAACAACGTCACAGAAGTAAGACTCATGATCTGAGAAAGCAACGCCAGATTTCAGCCTGTCGTGTGTGTTGAATTATGGATCGCGAGATGTAGATGCGATCCAGTCGGCTAGAGGAGTGCGCAGTGTAGTACGTAAAGCCCAAACGATCACCGTGAACATGTCTCCACGTGTCGACAAATTGTAGCCGCGTCACGACTGTTTCCAGAGCTGCGCATGGTGAGTGACGCGGCAATTGATCCTGAGGTCGCTGGGTGCAGTTGAAGTCTCCACCCATGACCCAGTCATCGTGTGATCCCATAAAAAGGGGTGTAACTTCATCTGCGAAGAAGGCATTGCGTTCACGACGGTAGCTGGAGCCCGACGGCGCGTAAATGTTGACGATGCGTACACCAAAGAGAGTAAGGGCCATACCTCTGCCGTTAGGGAGGTATAGGACATCTTCGGCAGGAAGACCTTCTCGTAAGATGATGGCAACACCACTACCGGTGTCCGAAGCGGGAGAAAGATGTGCCGTGAAGCCATGTGGTGGTGAAAAATCGACGACATGCACTTCCTGAAAAAGCGCAATATCAATGTCCGCATCATAAATCATATCGCGGAGCAGCGCTAGTTTGTGGGGCGCACGAATGGTCGCGAGGTTAATCGTTGCGACACGATAATGCTGGTGTTGGAGTCCCACTGGCACAGGTGGGGCTGCTTCTTCAGGAGCGAGAGGTCTCCGATTTTGCCGGTCCGCCGAAGGGGTTGCTATTGTGGAGAGTTTGCGGGCGAGGGGGCAACCGATGGGGGCGCCCCATCATCAGCACCGTCCACCTCAGTCCCTTTGATCTCCACATCGTCTGCCCAGGAGACTGATACTGCGGTAGGATACCGACTGTGTACATCATCCATGTGGAGAGGAGACGTAGTTTTCGGCTCAGCATATAGACTTTCTTCGACTTCGACTTGTGGGGGCGACGGCGCCTGTAAGGAGGGGTGATCGTTGCCAGTGTCGCTTGTGGCGGGTCGTTCGCATCAGACTTTTGGACATCATAGAGCGGTTTGTCGTCCATCTTCGGTTCTGCATCTCTGGCATCCATCCGTAGAATGGATTCATCAGGGGGTGTACGGCTACTCTTCTTTCTCTTTCGTGTCAACCCTTGTTTTCGAACAGGTCGTTCCGAGTCTGATTGCGGGTGGCCTTCATCTGACTCCGGACCAGTCTGAAGGAAAGCAGAAGTAGGTACCACTCCCGGATCAACGTCCATCTCAGCAGCATTTTCAGTCACAGTGCTGTGATGATGTGGAAGGTAGGGATCTGGCGTCTGTGGCACCTCAGAAGGAATCTCTGTAGCGGTTGCATCTGCCTGATCAGACGACGTCAACAGAGCAGGAAGACCCTGTGTAGAGGTGCTACCTTCCTGGGCAACCTTGGCATATGTGACAGGGATCTGAGTGATCACCGCTGGGGACGCTTCCTCGCCGACCGGCGTCTGGATCAGGCGGCGTCGCATGCAGGCGGATCTGACGTGGCCTTCTTGGCCACAACCCGCACATGTTCGGGGTTGGCCGTCGTACATGACAATGGCTCGCACACCGCCAATTGTCAGGTATGATGGTATATGTTTTTTCAGTTCAATTTTTACCTGATACACACCATTAAGGACATGGTAGGTCGTGAATGTTTGCCATTTTTCCTCTACGTAACTGATGACGTTACCGTATGGTTGTAACGCAGAGACAACTACGTCCTTCGCCACTTCAAATGGTAGTTCAAACACCCTAATCGTGCGTTGACCGTACTCTGCGAGTTCAAGTGTTACTGCTCCGGCGTGACCATCAGAGTATTTGAACTTAAGTCCATTGGTATGGCGGCGAATAACATCTTCACACACCTCGGTGTTTGTCATTTTAATATGAACGACACTACTCGTGATCGAAAAATGGATTCCGATAACGTGGTTAGGATCTAAACGAACTTCTTCACGTAGGAACGTTTCAACTTCATGTGCACGAGGTCGCGCATGTTCAGCTGGGAAGGAAACTTTAAGGGTCGCACAGCGGTAAACGCTCGACATGTTGTTCACGGTGGACGGACCCAAGCCTTAGGATTCCGATAATGTGGTTAGGATCTAAACGAACTTCTTCACGTAGGAACGTTTCAACTTCATGTGCACGAGGTCGCGCATGTTCAGCTGGGAAGGAAACTTTAAGGGTCGCACAGCGGTAAACGCTCGACATGTTGTTCACGGTGGACGGACCCAAGCCTTAAAGCTACGACGCGGAAGTAAACAAACCTGCAGCGGAGCACGGGGCCGGCGCGCGGGGCCGTCCGCACGCTGCCACGGCTGAGAGCCGACTGTGTCCACTCAGCTACTGGGGGCGGACAACACACGTGATCATGAAGGCTATTACTTCGCTATTCAGCTCTATATAGGGCGACACGGTTAGGTCAGCAATATTCCTGTACCCCTGCCGGCCTTTCCATTCTAATAGCTCCTGCCATTAGCTAGAAACGTGGAATCATTCCCGCCACAGGCCACTGCCAACGCATGCTAAGCACACCCAGACAGAGTCGACCTAGGAAACCGACCACATATATATTAGAACGCTGTACTTACAATTAAATAATGCGATTGCAGCCTCAATCGGAAGACATTCAACAATGAATGAATTATCGGGAACACCCCCTCCCGACGACTGTGACTCTGGAAATAGAAGCATCTGTACCGTTCTTGACATAAGCAGTATTCCACATCAAATCCATACCTTCCCTTATTACACGACGTAGTCATTTTCTTTGCCCATGATGGAACACACACACATACACACACACACACACACACACACACACACACACACACTTCATAAACCTGAGGCTCAAGGCGAAAACTATCATGCATCTCCTACTGCTAAGCATAATACTTCTCTAATAACTGAATGCTGGCAGTATGAAACAGTACTGAGCGAAAACCAGCAATGGGTGGACATGTTTCTTAAGTTTTTCTTCCAAATGGTACCACCATGTCTTATAGAGAGAAATGTAGTCGTCTTACAATCCGCCAGATGTTAAAACACGATCGCAACGACTGTGTTACTGTTACAATCGGTCTTGGTTCTACAGGTTCACACAGGCATCGTCACTGATATCCATGTAAAAAACTATACTGGCTTTATAAATCGAAGTATGATATTGCTTCCAAATGAAGTGGTTTTTCCACATAAATACTGTGACACTGAATATACACTCCTGGAAATGGAAAAAAGAACACATTGACACCGGTGTGTCAGACCCACCATACTTGCTACGGACACTGCGAGAGGGCTGTACAAGCAATGATCACACGCACGGCACAGCGGACACACCAGGAACCGCGGTGTTGGCCGTCGAATGGCGCTAGCTGCGCAGCATTTGTGCACCGCCGCCGTCAGTGTCAGCCAGTTTGCCGTGGCATACGGAGCTCCATCGCAGTCTTTAACACTGGTAGCATGCCGCGACAGCGTGGACGTGAACCGTATGTGCAGTTGACGGACTTTGAGCGAGGGCGTATAGTGGGCATGAGGAAGGCCGGATGGATGTACCGCCGAATTACTCAACACGTGGGGCGTGAGGTCTCCACAGTACATCGATGTTGTCGCCAGTGGTCGACGGAAGGTGCACGTGCCCGTCGACCTGCGACCGGACCGCAGCGACACACGGATGCACGCCAAGACTGTAGGATCCTACGCAGTGCCGTAAGGGACCGCACCGCCACTTCCCAGCAAATTAGGGACACTGTTGCTCCTGGGGTATCGGCGAGGACCATTCGCAACCGTCTCCATGAAGCTGGGCTACGGTCCCGCACACCGTTAGGCCGTCTTCCGCTCACGCCCCAACATCGTGCAGCCCGCCTCCAGTGGTGTCGCGACAGGCGTGAATGGAGGGACGAATGGAGACGTGTCGTCTTCAGCAATGAGAGTCGCTTCTGCCTTGGTGCCAATGATGGCCGTATGCGTGTTTGGCGCCGTGCAGGTGAGCGCCACAATCATGACTGCATACAACCGAGGCACACAGGACCAACACCCGGCATCATGGTGTGGGGAGCGATCTCCTACACTGGCCATACACCTCTGGTGATCGTCGAGGGGACACTGAATAGTGCACGGTACATCCAAACCGTCATCGAACCCATCGTTCTACCATTCCTAGACCGGCAAGGGAACTTGCTGTTCCAACAGGACAATGCACGTCCGCATGTATCCCGTGCCACCCAACGTGCTCTAGAAGGTGTAAGTCAACTACCCTGGCCAGCAAGGTCTCCAGATCTGTCCCCCATTGAGCATGTTTGGGACTGGATGAAGCGTCGTCTCACGCGGTCTGCACATCCAGCACGAACGCTGGTCCAACTGAGGCGCCAGGTGGAAATGGCATGGCAAGCCGTTCCACAGGACTACATCCAGCATCTCTACGATCGTCTCCTTGGGAGAATAGCAGCCTGCATTGCTGCGAAAGGTGGATATACACTGTACTAGTGCCGACATTGTGCATGCTCTGTTGCCTGTGTCTATGTGCCTGTGGTTCTGTCAGTGTGATCATGTGATGTATCTGACCCCAGGAATGTGTCAATAAAGTTTCCCCTTCCTGGGACAATGAATTCACGGTGTTCTTATTTCAATTTCCAGGAGTGTAGATGGTGATTGCCGGAGTGTGTATTAACAGACCGAAAGTGCGGTTACACATCGCCGATGGTGTAAGTTTGTAATAAAATCACCGAATTTAGAAAGTGATTCTGCTAAGGAGCGTGGTATGATGCCCATATTTGCAACCCTCTCACGCAGCTGCTAGATATTTATCCAGTATTTGTAACGTATTCTGTCTTGATACCACATCAGAGGTTCTGCGATATATCCTCTGGGCTACAGGTGCTGGTTGCTTGAGGATGATCACATACAGAAGAAGGTGTGATGATTGCTGTCGTAAGTAATATACACAAGGTTTTCAGATCTGTAGTGTTATTCTTTCTGGTAGAAATGCTGTCTGCGATTTGAAATCAAGTCTTTCCAGTCAACCACATACCTCAATTGGAGAAGTCTTTTAATTATTAAAGCCACTAGTGAATCATATTCGTGGCACTCTCATACCTCGAAACAAGACACCTTTTTCGAAACATATAAGCAATAATGAAATTCCAACGTGGTTTTAGGTAGTCCTTATGCATCTTGCAACGGCTCCTCAGACTCTGCCCTGTCATCCCTGCAGCTTTGCACATGTGATAGTTCCAACTTAGGTGTGAACTGTGTAGAAGTCAGAGGTAGCTATATTTACCACATTCTGCTACCAGGTAGATACAGATTAACATGAGTTAGTGCGACAGGACCGTGTTTGGGCCATTCGGTGAAAAACAAAACAATGGCGCAAGAAGCAATGGCGTGACAGAGACAAACCAAATGAATCCAAGATGTCCACTAGTAATGAAAACAATAGTAATAAGAAAGGTAAGCACACTGTCTGTTGTCGAGGCGATATGTCAAGATGACAATGATTAGACTCACTGGCTGAGCGAGAGGCAGACGCTTAAATACATGATCGAGGGGGGCCACTATTGGCCGCTGGGACCACATGTTCGACTGTGGTGCCCCACATTAAATGTGGGCCACGAGGCGCGCACTACCACGGCTTACAGCACAATGGTGCAGAGACCTCTAGGGGTCTTCAATATCCATGCCGTCTGGCGCATATTCCAAATCCGCGGCGCTCGGTACCAGAATTTCTGTGAAGGAATGATATGTAATGGATGGGCTGTCCAATTAGGATCGCTGGAAAGAATGAATCCTGTGTTATTCTGGTATATTTTCGTAAACAGTTTCTGAGAGCATTGCAAAAGATTTCTGTAGCGCTTGCAGAGGGAGACTTAATTGTTATTTACAAAGACATCAGATGTCAGTATAACACTGACAACCTCTTAGCTGCTCCTGCGAGGATGGGTTGCTAATCCCACTCAGCAATTAGGTCGGCACTGGACCTGCAGGTATAAAGGTGATGTGACAGCCCACCACCGATGGTGGCAGCCAGCTAAACATGTGCATGCCCAGAGTTGTCACATGTGGGGCAGGCTGGACTGTCATGTGCACCTGAAACATTCGATCATCATTCTGCCTTGGACCTCTGTGGTCGAATTTCTTAACAATTGTTCAAAAGTGTTTTTACAAGAACATGCAGTGATGGTTTGTTCCCTGTAAAGTCTCAGCTGTTAAACCCTTGTGAGCGTGATTGTCGAGCATTATGCATGTGTTATTTTTCCAATTTCGCACTTAGTCAACGTGTCTGTATATCAGTGAACTGCTTTATTTTGAGATCATGTCTGTAGACTGTGCGCTGCATTATTTCGACAATTTATAATTAGTGAGTGTGTTTGCAAAGCGTTTTATATGTGTTATTTTGATAATTTACGAGTTGTTTACATGTCTGTGCATACGTGTACTACATTATTTCGGTAATTTCCAAGTAGTTTTCTAGTCTATAAGCTATTTTTTGTGATTCCAAGCACACTGGGGCCAGTGTTTTGTGGAGTGAATGTAAAGCACAAAACTGAATGTGTGACAAATAAACTATCTGAAATCCATCCTTAAATAAACTGTTCGAGCTTCCCACTGCAAACAAAGTACACTCTTTCCTCTCCAGCAGCCAGACACAGAGTCCTTTTCCTGCCATTTTTCCCCAGACCGCCATCTTGGATTATGTCATGGGAGGGGGGAGATGGAGGAACGATAGTGCCCTCTGGTGACAGCGCTGTGTACTAGGTCAGTTGGACTCTGGAGCTCATCGAGAAAACAACAGATGGAATACTGTCTGCAACAACTCAAATTGTTTAAATAAATAATACATGCAAAGTAAGGACAGGCCGAGTCCTTTCCCTGCCAATTCCAATGAAGAGATGGTGGTTTAATGACTTAGGTTAGTGGAGGTAGCCCCATTTAGCTATTTTTCTGCCTAAATTTTCCCATTTTCTTGGTGAGGGGATGGGCGGAATAGCGAGGGGGGAGGGGAGAGTAGGGTAGAGAGTGAGGTTAGTGGAGGTAGCTTACTTGACTTATTTTCTCTCTAAAGTTAGAACCTCCTTCTGTAATGTTATTGCGAAATCGCCACACCTATCGCTGCCGTATTGGATCCACCATCTTGAATAAATTTGGCAACAATGCAGAGTGGGACCATGCTCTCTTTGCCCTACTACTTACAAAGACTCTTCCACTGGGTTAAATATTTTGGTAGATTGATGAAAATAAAGTAACTATAACGACCTAAGCAATATTTTATACGTAAAAAAACAGCTGGAGGAAATTAAAGGAAAATAAAATTCCTCATATGACAATAGAAATGACTTGGGTAGGGATTCGAAATGAAATTAAAAAATAATTACGTTTAAAACCAAATTACACAGATAAAAATAAAGACCACAACCATTTAGATTAATATTATTATAAAAAAAATCACTGATATTGAATCCAGGGCCTGCAGTTTACGAGTGCAGAGCTTTCATCACATTTTTGAAATGAAATTTCTTCGAGTGTGAATAAAATTTCAAGCTCGTGACGTTTTTTTACACAAGCATTACTTGCAAGATGGAATACATAGGGGTGTAATGGACTGTTGCATAGATCTTTTTGAGATCTACAATTTTATATATAATTTACACAAGGGAACACAACAAATGAACTTTGGCGATGTAAATGAAGGATTTTGGAGAAAATTTGCCGTCTGTGCACTATTTCACAAGAAATACATCAAAATTACGAAGTATCGAAAATATATAATTCAAAGATATGTACATAAAACACCGCATTAGCACATGTTTATCTTAGACCCTTCACCCACATTCGCCAGTTTTGTGCTTTGTATTCACTCCACCATCGACTTCAAACAACGAAAATGGTTGTAAACTGTAAAATACATTGCCAGAACAAAAAAATAGCATACCTGCAAAGATGACGTGGATTTTGGTCCGATAATGGCATATTCCACCTGAGGGAAAGTAGCTGTACTGAGAATGGTTTCAATATTGTCCTCCAGCAGATGGTGTAGTGGCGTTGGCAAGCAGAGCGCCATCTGTGTCCACCCTTTAACCTGCCAGTGGTTTGGCCTTATGCTAGTCGTATACGGAAGTGTAGTACACCCCATTTTATATATTTTGACTATTTTAACACCTTCATAAACATCATTTATCCCCATTACAATCAGAGGAAGGCAATGCTAGTCTGCTGTGCAGGTCTCCCGCACCATTCCCTACGCTCCTTGGAGTATGGTACCTCATCATCATCATCATCATCATCAACAACAACAACAACATTGAAATTGGTGGTTTAATCAATTGTAAGTTATTACTATAGGTCAATATTATTGCATATTATTAATATACATTGACAGCAATAAAATGGAATTTTATTTATTAATTATTAGTCATGTGGAAACATTCATTGTGATATACATCGCTGATGTATGTTTCATATTGATATTAATGTGGTCTTAACTTCCAAGCGGTAGAAATGTGTACTTTTTACTGTGTAAATATTAATGCAATAAAGCATTATCATCATTCTGTACCATGACGCACCTCATTTATATTGCACCTCCACCACATTCTCGCTACATTCACATACAGGTTGAGTCACACAATATTGGAATAAATGTTTTGTGTCCAACGCTATTGTGACGAAAGAACTGAGGTTACAATCAACAAAATATGTTTTATGTATAGACACTACCATAACTAATTAATTTCACAAAAAACATTTCCATGTTTCACATACCTCTTTACTGATATGGGTCTTTGTTTACTCGTTTCATCTTTCCCAGGTAATAATTATCACTGGCACCATCTTCATCGTTTTCCTCTCCTTCTTGTTCTGATGTGTTGTGATCAATGACAATAACAGCATCTCCTTCATCTCCACTATCAGAATCAGTTGGCCACTCGTCAAGTACATCACAATGAATGCTCACGGTTGGTCCCCTTCTGGTCCATATGGATCCATCTATATAAATATTTGCTATTAATTATACAATGAAATATCATACCTCATGCAACATGTGCACAACATATCAGTTAAGTAACTACTTTGACTTTTTCTTTTTACAAGATGAGAGTGGTGAACATTCTTGCATCCATAGATAAGTTTTCGTATCTCCAGATAGAACAGATCGTCGTATTGCAAGGGCAGCAATGGCTGATCGTACAGCTACCACAGCACAGATAAGAGGGCTTGTGAGCACAGACATGCCAACACGAACTGTTGCAAACCAGTGGGTCTACAGGAACATACACCTCTAGCCCTTTTTCCACTTATGCTGCAGCATTGATGTGCACAGCTCGAATGGTGCCGTCAGCAGATCACTTGGAAGATGGAATGGTGCCCCGTGGTCTTCAACAATGAAAGCAGTATCTGCCTGCACGCATGTGATGGTCGTTTCCGTTTACGACGTAGACCTGGTAAACGCAGTGTCACAGAGTGCATTTGTCCAAGACACACTGGCCCCACTCGGGTTTGAGGTGTGATAAGCTACAATGCTCTTTCACGTTTGGTGTTTCTGGAGGGGATGCTAACAAGCAGAATGTTGTCAGCCCACTCTTTTCTCGTTTTTGCCACAGGAAGGGGATGTGTTGTTACAACGGGATATCGCGCGTCCACGCACTTCCAGTGAAACTCAATGTGCTGTGCAAGACGTGCAGCAACTTCCCTGGCCAGCATGACCTCCGGACTTGTCTCCAATCGAGTACATGTGGTACATGATGGAACAAGAAGTGACTCATGCGACTCATCAACCGACAACTCTTACAGAACTACTTGGACAAGTCGAGCAGGCGTGGCATAACATATACCAGAATAGTATCCACCATCTGTAAGATCGACTGGATGCCAGTATCAGCGCCTGCCTTGCCGCCTGTGGAGCATACACCTTTATCTATTATGGGTGTTTCGGCATGGGTCGATAGCTGTTACCTGAGAACTGCTTGAGCCGTTGAAGTGTACATATAATCATTTCATGCACCCCAAATGCACTGTTGCAAAAATGATTCTTGAGTGAACTGGAAACCTCTAAAAGGGTATACTAATTTTTTTATCCAGCAGTGTATAACAATTGTTATCGATGTGTTATGTACAGTACTTGTTTTTTGGGTACATGTCAACACAGCCATGGCTCTGCTAGTACATCCCAAGGAGTGGGTTACTACTATGTTCAGGTGTAGAAGAAGATTAATTAATTAATTTTTGAAGGGTTTACTTTTTGGTTCTTTAAAAACATACTGACACTTGTTTTTGTAACTTTATGTGCTTTCTTCTCATGCAAAGAACTTGATTAATATCTGTGAATGTTAATATCTGCTTTCTTTGCAAGGACGTTGTTCAACGAATGTAGTAGAATTCCATTTTTTAATTTATTTTCCCTTCTCTGCAAACCGAGGTAGCCAACTTGCGAAAGAAGCCTAGATGTATGCACCGACGCTACTCACTCGGAAGTGCAAAGTGTAAAGCAAAAGATGGAAAAGAAGGGAAAACAAAACTATTACTTGAAAACCAAGTATGTAGAGTATTTTTATTTTCATAATGATGTCGCTGCATCTAAAATAAACTGAAACAGAAAATATAGAAGTTGCACCTCATTGTACAGACGATGGCAGTAGACCTGCTAAAAAATAATATTACCGATGCTGCCAGATTTTGCAAGTGATACTGTGGTCGAATGGATAGCAAGTCCTCCCATTCAACCACATTGTCTTCCAATTAAAGACAAGTTAAACGCTCAGTATACTCTCTCGCCCTTGAATCATCTTATTCAACCCGAAGAGAAGTGGATAGCATTTACATGCTTCTAATGTTATTACATATTCTTTAAGCCAGAAACGAAACGAAAGTAAATTGTACAGCAATGACATTGGTGAATGGCTGAGTAACTTTGACTGAGATTATTGGGTTGCAAATGGAAATTGCGAAATGCAACATATGTTGTTTGTTGTAGTCTTCAGTCCTGAAACTGGTTTGATGCAGCTCTCCATGCTACTCTATGCTGTGCAAGCTTCTTCATCTCCCAGTACCTACTGCAACCTACATCCTTCTGAATCTGCTTAGTGTAGTCATCTCTTGGTCTCCCTCTACGTTTTTTACCCTCCACGCTGCCCTCCAATACTAAATTGCCTCAGAACATGTCCTACCAACCGATCCCTTCTTCTGGTCAAGTTGTGCCACTAACTTCTATTCTCCCCAATCCGTTTCAATACTTCCTCATTAGTTATGCGATCTACCCATATAATCTTCAGCATTCTTCTGTAGCACCACATTTCGAAACCTTCTATTCTCTTCTTGTCCAAACTATTTATCGTCCATGATTCACTTCCATACATGGCTACACTCCATACAAATACTTTCAGAAATGACTTCCTGACACTTAAATCTATATCTGATGTTAACAAATTTCTCTTCTTCAGAAACGCTTTGCTTGCCACTGCCAGTCTACATTTTATATCCTCTCTACTTTGACCATCATCAGTTGTTTTGCTCCCCAAATAGCAAAACTCCTTTACTACTTTAAGTGTCTCATTTCCTAATCTAATTCCCTCAGCATCACCCGATATAATTTGACTACATTCCATTATCCTCGTTTTGCTTTTGTTAATGTTCATCTTATATCCTCCTTTCAAGACACTATCCATTCCGTTCAACTGCTCTTCCAAGTCCTTTGCTGTCTCTGACAGAATTACGATGTCATCGGCGAACCTCAAAGTTTTCATTTCTTCTCAATGGACTTTAATACCTACTCCGAATTTTTCTTTTGTTTCCTTCACTGCTTGCTCAATATACAGATTGAATAACATCGGGGATAGACTACAGCCCTGTCTCACTCCCTTCCCAACCACTGCTTCCCTTTCATGTCCCTCGACTCTTATAACTGCCATCTGGTTTCTGTACAAATTGTAAATAGCCTTTCTCTCCCTGTATTTTACCCCTGCCACCTTCAGAATTTGAAAGAGAGTATTCCAGTCAACATTGTCAAAAGCTTTCTCTAAGTCTACAAATGCTAGAAACGTAGGTTTGCCCTTCCTTAATCTAGCTTCTAAGATAAGTCGTGGGGTCAGTATTGCCTCACATGTTCCAACATTTCTACCGAATCCAAACATCTTCCCCGAGGTCGGCTTCTACTAGTTTTTCCATTCGTCTGTAAAGAACTCGCGATAGTATTTTGCAGCTGTGACTTATTAAACTGATAGTTCGGTAAATTTCACATCTGTCAACACCTGCTTTCTTTGGGATTGGAATTATTATATTCTTCTTTAAGTCTGAGGGTATTTCGCCTGTCTCATACATCTTGCTCACCAGATGTTAGAGTTTTGTCAGGACTGGCTCTCCCACGGCCGTCAGTAGTTCCAATGGGATGTTGTCTACTCCAGGGGCCTTGTTTCGACTCAGGTCTTTCAGTGCTCTGTCAAACTCTTCACGCAGTATCGTATCTCCCATTTCATCTTCATCTACAATCTCTTCCATTTCCATGCAACATATAAACAGTAATTTTTTGACTTCAGAGAAAATATACGATAAAGAAAACAAACCACTATTCAGTCAAAAGTTATTTTTAATATATAGACATAAAGTAACGAATAAAACCCATGTGAAAGATTATTCACGTTATTCAAAATCTAAAGGAAAACTCTGATTTCTTTCCAAAGTTACGATTTCAGGCGGTTCGTCGCAGCATGCAAAAAATGGATCAGACGTCTGGAAGCACGTGAATACTTTGTTGGAAAGGCATGAGGAAAGCATTTCACGCAGGAAAGCATTAATTTCGTAGTTATTTCGCAAAAAACAGGGATGCTTGTGTCGATTCTCATTTTGTGAAGCAAACTGAGGCCGAACAAAAATATTGGCGGCCACTCTTAGATTGAACTATTGCAGCTATAAGCTTCAGCAGAACGAGGTCTTTCGTTTTGGTGGACTGAATTAGTGGACCACCTTACAATGGAAAACATTTACATTTATTATAATTAATACCCAAATTTGATATTTTTCTTACCCATTGCATACAGATTCACACAAATGAAGAAAATGGACATAATTATATAATATTCGTCCAAAACATCATATTATTTGTGAAACTAAAAGATGTAATATTATTATATTTCATTGGATTCCACCCTAGATATACTGCACGTAGGCTAACTGATCCTGATAGTGCATTATGTTCTGCCATTTGGACCAGTGGACAGATTTGTTAGGTTCTTGGACATAGAATGCCGCTATGCAAGTCGCCTAAAGCTAACAAGATTTTTAAAACTAGACTGACCTGACATCTAAGATAGTCGTGGGCAAAGCTACGACAATGCTGGTAAAATTAATGGGAAGTGCATCGACAAATAAAGAAATTACAGAAAATACATTCCCTGATCTGTGCATTCATTATATTTGAGTTTCAAGTGTACTGCAGAATGCCGTACAAAAACGCCTTTTTCTTCCACTTCTGCTTACCAATGAGGTCTTCGTTTAAAAACATTGAAAGAAATTAGTTGAAAAATTCCAATTTCGAAAAGATTATCGGACATTATGTGGTCAGCCTGAGTGGACACTACAAGGGACATGTATGTCGTTTTAACACTATCAAACAAGTTTTGGAAGAGATATCTGATGATATGAATCAGAAGGCAGAGTGTTGTACTAAGGCTTATGAAGTAGTTTTGAAGATGGATAAGTTGGAAGCAGGAACACTGGAATACTTGCAAGTGACTATCGCTTCACTGGAGTTGGCTGGTCAATAACATATCATGGGATACACTCTTTGTAAATCGTTCAATGGGTAGGTCCATGCAGTGCAGCCCACGTTATCGGATATTGAAGCAAAAGCTAAAGTGATGACCAACTGTGGAGAATATAATCAATAGACATCAGGACAATGCAAGTGAAAAAAAAGTCCGTCCATCTCAGCGACTCTACTACACTTGATGAAGTTGGAAAAAATCTATATTTTTGGACAATATTTTGAAAATAAGGTGTTTATTGTCATAATTGATAATACTGTCTACATTACCTAAACTTATGGAAACAAACATCAAGTGACTAGTGACTTTGGAGTAACAAATTTTCAGAGTTCGAAGTGCTCCTGAAAAGCAGCGAAGCTTCCATAATACTATTCACAGAAAGTTGGTTGCACCCTGAAATTTATAGTAGTGAGAGTTTTGGAAAAATTTAATTGTATATTAAGAGGATAGGCTAATGGGAAATGGAGGTGGTGTATTTGTAGCAATAGACAAAAAACTCAAACTCACCAAGCTGTGAAACTGCATGTGATTTTGGCAAGACTGATTATCAGTGGTGGGCATAAAATGATAACTGGATCGTCCTTTCACCCACCAGATTCATTTCCTAATGTAACCAAAAATTTAGAGAAAACCTTAGTTTACTTTTACGTAAGTTCCCCATTCATTCTGTAATCATAGGTGGAGACTAATTATCCAACGATCAATTGGGAACATTATAGTTTTGTTAGTGGTGGGTGTGGTAAGACATCCTGTGAAACATTACTAAATGCCTTCTCTGAAAATTACCTAAACCATATAGTTCAGAACCCCACTCACGATGGAAGTATATTGGGTCTAAAGGCAAGAAATAGAACTGATCCCTTTGATGATGTCCACATTGAAACTATTATCAGTACCCATGAGTTGTGGCAACAATGATGACCAAAGTACAAAACACAACTAAAACAAGCAGAAAGATATAAAAGATGTTCAGTAAACTAGATGAAAAATCAGTAGTGTCATATCTTAGTGAGGAAATTGAAACTTTCAGCACAGGACAGAGGCATGTAGAGGAACTATCGCTCAGATTTAAAAGAACAGTTGACCATGCACCTGATCGATATGTACCCACTACAACAGTTCCGGAGCCTTCAATGAATACTATAGCAAAATACTGTCAAATGATCTTTCACTAAACCCAAAGAAATTCTGGTCATATGTAAAGGCTGTTAGTGGCACCAAAGTTAGTGTCCGGTCCCTAGTGAACTGAAGGTGACAAACCAAAACTGTAAAGCTTAACTCTGTTTTCAAATGTTGATTTACAAAGGAAAACCCAGGAGAATTTCGCCAATTTAATCTTTGTACCACTGAAAAGATGAGTGAAATCAGGAGTAGTGACAGTGAAGTTGAAGAACAACTGAAATTGTCAAAATTGAACAAAGCTTTAGAGCCTGATAGAACCACTATCAGATAGTATGCTGAATTTGCGGTTGAGTTAGCCCCTCTTCTAACTACAGTCTATCGTAGAACCCTCGAACAGAAAACTGTGCCTAGCAGTTCGAAGAGAACACAAGTCATGCCCATCGCCAAGAAGTGACCCACAAAGCTACCGTCCAATGTCCTTGACATCGATTTGTTGTAGAATCGTAGATAATATTATGATCTCAAACATAATGAGGTAGCCGGCCGGAGTGGGCGTGCGGTTCTAGGCCCTACAGTCTGGAACCGCGCGAACGCTACGGTCGCAGGTTCGAATCCTGTCTCGGGCATGGATGTGTGTGATGTCCTTAGGTTAGTTAGGTTTAAGTAGTTCTAAGTTCTAGGGGACTGATGACCTCAGCAGTTAAGTCCCATAGTGCTGAGAGCCATTTGAACAATAATAAGGTACTTTGAACAGAATGGCCTCCATAATGCCAATCAGCATGAATTCCGAAAACATCGATCATATGAATCTCAACTCTCACTTTTCTCACATGACTGCCTTAATTCAAGGCTTTCAGTATTACTTGATTCCCCAAAAGTTTTTGACTTGGTACCATGACTACACTTGTTGTCAAATGTTTGGTGATATGGATATCAAGTGAGATTTGTAACTGGATTGAGGACTTTTTGACAGAGAGGATACAACATGTTACACTATGTGATCAAAAGTATCCTGACATCTCGCTGAAGATAATTTACAAGTTCGTAGCGCCCTCCATTGTTAATGCTGGAATTCAATATGGTGTTGACCCATCCTTAGCCTTGATGACAGCTTCCACTCTCGCAAGCATACGTTCAATCAGGTGCGGGAAGATTTCTTTGGGAATGGCAGCCCATTCTTCACGGTGTGTTCCACTGAGGAGAGGTATCTATGTCGGTCGGTGAGGCCTGGCACGAAGTCGGCTTTCCAAAACATCCCAAAAGTTTTCTATAGGATTCAGGTCAGGACTCTGTGCAGGCCAGTCCATTACAGGGATGTTACTGTCGTGTAACCACTCCGCCACAGGCCGTGCATTATAAACAGGTGCTCGATCGTGAAAGATGCAATCGTCATCCCCGAATTGATCTTCAACAGTGGGAAGCAAAAAGGTGCTTAAAACCTCAGTGTAGGTTTGTGCTGTGACACTGCTACGCAAAACAACAAGGGATGCAAGCCCCTTTCATAAGAAACACGACCATACCATAACACCACCGCATCCGAATTTTACTGTTGGCACTACACATGCTGGCAGATGACGTTTACTGGGCATTCGCCATACCCGCACCCTGCCATCGAATCGCCACATTGTGTACCGTGATTCGTCACTCCACACAACGTTTTTCCACTGTTCAATCGGCTAATGTTTACGCTCCTTACACCAAGCGAGGCGTCGCTTGGCATTTACCGGTGTGTTGTGTGGCTTATGAGCAGCCGCTCGACCATGAAATGCAAGTTTGCTCACCTACCATCTAACTCTCATAGTACCTGCAGTGGATCCTGGGCAGTTTGGAATTCCTGCGTGGTTAGATGCCTGCCTAGTTCTCTTAGGTTGTTCGCAGATGATACTGTAATTTACCGTCTAGTAAGGTCATCCGAAGACCAGTATCAGTTGCAAAGCGATTTAGAAAAGATTGCTGTATGGTGTGGCATGTGGCAGTTGACGCTAAATAACGAAAAGTGTGAGGTCATCCAATGAGTTCCAGAAGAGATCCGTTGGAATTCGATTACCCGATAAACAGTACAATTCTCAAGGCTGTCAATTCAACTAAGTACCTGGGTGTTAAAATTACGAACAACTTCAGTTGGAAAGACCACATAGATAATATTGTGGGGAAGGCGAGCCAAAGGTTGCGTTTAATTGGCAGGACACTTAGAAGATGCAACAAGTCCACTAAAGAGACATCTTACACTACACTCGTTCGTCCTCTGTTAGAATATTGCTGCGCGGTGTGGGATCCTTACCAGGTGGGATTGACGGAGGACGTCGAAAGGGTGCAAAATAGGGCAGCTCGTTTTGTATTATCACGTAATAGGGGAGAGAGTGTGGCAGATATTATACACGAATTGGCGATGGAAGTCATTAAAGCGAAGACGTTTTTCGTCGCGGCGAGATCTATTTGCGAAATTTCGGTCACCAACTTTCTCTTCCGAATGCGAAAATATTTTTTTGAGCCCAACCTCCACAGGTAGAAACGATCACCAAAATGAAATAAGAGAAATCAGAGCTCGAACAGAAAGGTTTAGGTGTTCGTTTTTCCCACGCGTTGTTCGGGAGTGGAATGGTAGAAAGATAGTATGATTGTGGTTCGATGAACCCTCTGCCAAGCACTTAAAAGAATTGCAGAGTAATCATGTACATTTAGATGTAGATGACCCTCTTTAACTGTCGGCGGACTGTGTAAGTCACGAGAAGAGGTCGGCCTTTACGCATTTATGCTGTACGTGCCCCTTCATGTTTCCACTTCATTATCACATCGGAAACAGGGATGCTTAGGAGTGTGGGAATCTCACGTACAGGCGTATGACACAATTGACACCCAATCACCAGACCACGTTCGAAGTCTGTGAGTTGCGCGAAGCGCCCCTTTCTGCTCTCTCACGATGTCTAATGGCTACTGAGGTCGCTAACAGGAACCACCTGGCAGTAGGTAGCAGCACAATGCACCTAATATGGAAAACGTATTTTTTGGGGGGTGTCTGAACACTTTTGATCACAGAGTGTATCTTAGATGGAGAATGATCGTTAGATATAAAAGTAACTTCAGATTTACCCCAGGGAAGGGTGTTGGGACCCTTGCTGTTCATATTGTATATTAATAACCTTCCAGACAGTATTAATAATAACTTCAGACTGTTTGTATATGATACAGTTATCCATAAAGAAGCACTGTCTGAAAGAGGCTGCAGAAATAATCAGTCAGATCTTGATACGATTTCAAAGAAGAACAAAGGTTGGTGACTTGCTTTAAGTGTGCAGAAATGTAAAATTGTGCCCTTTACAGAACGAAAAAACGTAGTACCCTATGAGCATAATATCAGTGAGGCACAGCTGGAATCGGGTAACTGATACAAATATCTGTGTGTAACACTTTGCAGGGATATAAAATGGAATGATCACATAGGCTCAGTAGTGGGTAAAGCAGCTGGTAGAGTTCACTATATTGTTAGAATACTGGTAAACTACAACCAGTCTACAAAGGAGATTGATTACAAATCACTTGAACGACCCACTCCGTACCAAATAAGGCTAACAGGAGATATTAACGTTACAGAGAAGGAGATCACTAATGATCACAGGTTTGTTTGACCCATGGCAAAATGTACGTATTCAGTCAGTGTTCCTTATGTTATTTCACTACTCTCTGTGAAAAATGGAAAGTTCTCTCGATATCAAGAACCACAGGCGATCATACGAGAACGTGTTCTAGCTATGAATGGCAATACTGCTCTGCATAAACAGTTGGATATAGGGTTGTTTCCAAGAACCGTTGCCTATGAAACGTGCGGTCTCCTAACCATATATATCGAATAATGAATCACATCGAGCGCACGGCTGTCGTGGAGGGAGACATGGAAAGTGTTTAAAGCATTGCCAAAAGGGAATCGTGCAACGTTTGGCGTTGTGAATAGGAATGAGTGAAGCCGCTGTAATCCCGAGTCATGGTTCTCCTACCTGGCGAAACTTAATTCGTCCTTTGTGTAGAACTCAATCTCTTTCAGATTTCTGTTGGGATCGCTGCCAAATTACGATTTCAAGAATTACATGGACTATTGAAACTAAGCAAAAAAATGCTGATGCTGACTTCCCATTTCATTTAGACTGCGCGCGGTGTCTTTAAAAGACATCGATAAAGAAAAACATACATTTCGACAACAAGTGTAAGTTGACTATTGAAAAGAGCATTAGTTCAGTCGCTCGTCGAGTAGGAGATTATACCCTACAAGAGACCGCTTCGGAAGCTGAGTTATCGACAAACACCTTTTGTAAACTGGTATGGATTCTGTTGGGAAGTCGGCAATGTGATAATCATGAATGACAGTGTTCATATCAGTGGACAAAACGAGATGGTTGGAATGGACGAATCGCGAAGAGTCACTCGGAAATACAAGAAAGGACAACCACTAAAAAATGAAATTGTGCACATATGGATCTTTGGAGCCACCGAAAGGGAATCCTGGAAACGCTTTATAGTTCGAGAGACAAAAATACCTAAGTGTCTCTCAGAAAACACTTAATCTTATCAGAGACCAAAGTTACATCAGATGCCTTTAAGCCCTACAACACCTTGAAGAAAGAAGGAATTTATAAGTCATTCTGTGGAATTTGTCTCCTCAGACGATCCATATGCCCATACACAGAATATGGAGTACTTGTGGAAATCTGTCAAATCGTGGATCAAAAGTTAAAGCCGACAAGGAGACAGGGACGAACTGTACCTCTTACAGTAATATTCGCTCAAACTAAGTTGATATTCGGCGTGATGGCTGATGGAAGCGGACGGTAAATGGGAAATACCTTTACGATCGCTTGCATCAGACACTGCGTCGAGTGTCAACTTAGTTAACTCGTGTAGTAACTGTATTTCCACAATCCTCTGTTGCGTAGGAACGTTCAACCTTCACTGTACTATATGTAGAACTGGGCTTATGTAGGTGGTCTTGCTAGAGTGTACGCTGCTTACGGGAAACAAGGATTGCTTACTGCGACGTATACAATCTGTAGAGTACCCAATGGAGAAGACATGGTTGACGAGGCAAGTAAGTGAAGTTACTAGTTTCGTTTTTAATTAATTTTACATTTGCTTTAAGTCGTCGCCCTAACCATCACAATAAATAGTATCCATATTTATCGCCACGAGAGTGGGTGGTCGATATATATCGTTCGATGCACGAGTTACGTTATAGCCGCGTACGGGCTACGTGTGGCATCACTGCTCTGCGTGAACAATTGAATATAGACTTCGACAGCTTTGTTTTCGTAATCACGTAGTGCCAACTGCGCAGAATGCAAGCAAACATGATGTGGTGTGTAGAGCGTGCATAGCACGTGGGCTGCGGTATTCTGTTAGTTTTTATAATGTTTGTAGTTATGTAATTGTGATTGTAGTACCAATGTTGGATTGTTTGTTCATTGCTAATTAGTCGTGTGCCATTAAGTGTAAACTTTTGTTCGCGTGAATTTCTATATTAGCTTGGGAGACATGTCACCTACTTTAGCTCAAAGTAAAACGGAAGAACGACGAAAACACAAACTTCTCAAGAAAGTTCGTAAACAGGAAAAATTGTTGAAACTTGCGAAGAAATGTAACGAAGAGAAGAACGCGCCACCTGACAAAGACAAGCTAGCGGAAGATGATAAAATATCATTATCGTTGATTGAGTTGCCTACTGTTAGCATAGCTGTGCCAGGTACTATTTTGGAAAATGCTCAGAGTCAAGAACTGAGAACATATTTAGCCGGTCAGATAGCAAGAGCAGCATGTATATACAGAATCGATGAGGTTAGTTACATTAAATTATCTTTAAAGACTAGGTTTTTTTGGTATTATTACCATGTTGTGATACTTGGCCCAGAGAGAAATCATGTTTGTACAAGAGAAGTTCCAGTATCTCTTGATGCCAGATGTATCACTCTTTATGGCCTAACCTATGCTGATATTACACGCATTATAGTAAGCATTCTACTTTATTTAGTTTTTCTTGTTTTCAGTATTATATAAAAAAGTTGTTCATGTATGTGTAATTCCTAATTTCGTCCTCAAAGAAATAAGAACCTGAAGCAAACATTTATATAAGGAAGGTTTTGCCCCCCTGTAGGAGTCACCCCTCTGCCCCCTACAAAAACATGTAACAATGAGGTGCATTTACAATAAAACTTGCGAATGATGTGTATCTGCAGTATGCCATGTGTGTGCAAACATTAGGACCAATGTTAACGTCAAGGTGTCTAGTGACACGAAGTGCAAAACAGAATTTAAAAGATGTCCTTTTAACTCTTAATTGCAGGGCTTCTTAGAAGGAACTTGCCTGGGTCGACCAAAGTGTCCGATCCCACCCGTTGGCTTTGACTTCTGATGAACATCAGATGGTTGGTAGTGTAGCCCATACAAAAGTAACACTATGTGCAAAGTTTATGAATGGTTACATGAAATTCATAATAATTGGGGCAAATAGTCATCCAGACAAAGCGACGTTTGTATACAGTAACATTTCATGATCTGGTCTGAAATGTGTTGTGTTGTAGGTAAACTTGTCCGTATGAAGCACAGTAACATGAGAAAACAAAGAGGCCCTACTGTAGCCCAAATAAACTTCCTGCCATGAAACACACGCAATCAAATAATGGCATAATATGAACAAACTTAGTAATTATAGGATTATAATTAAAATATCAAAGAATTTTTTTAAGTGGACATGAATGCAGTTTGTTAAAAGCTTTGAGATTATCGGAATTTGTAGAAAACATTTCAACACAAAATTCTTTCAGATCTATGGATGGGACACTGTGTCCTCCATGCAACATTGTGCTTCAGTTACGGCTTTTAGTTCCTTGTGTTATAATATCTTAGGCAACTATAGTTGTTTTCAAAATTCTTTTATTCTGTTTTTCAGCTCCAGGTCACACAAATGGTATGAAACGATCAAGCAGAAAACAAAAATTTCAGCAGTTCCATGCATAACAGAGTGACAGTCAATTAAGATTTTTTTTCATTTAAAAATAAAGATTAAGAAACTTTATAAGGGCAAATGGTTTTATTGTACTGTCTAGAGTTAAGCAATGAAATATAATTTTCTTACCAAAACAGGTTATTTCTTTCATATAGTGAGAGTTGTGTATTTAAAATAAATATATAAAAATCTGCTATCAGAATTACGTAATTCAGATATGCATTTTGTTCTTATGTGTATGGAAAATAAATGCATTAAACATATATTTCACTAATGAAATTATTAAAAAAAGTTCAGTAATGAAATGACACCTCCTAGTAACTGGATGATATCACTTGAAAAATTACTAGTTTCATTCTGAATTGCTGTTATGTGTGAAAAGTTGTACTTGTTCCTCTGGTCTACAGAAATTGAAGCCTATTTCTCTACAATTTGGTATTTTTTCCACCCAGTCTTTCTCTTCTTTGAGGGAAATGTCATCATCTTCAACATAAATCACCTGCTCTGCAAAAAGTCTTGACTTTTTTTCTGGCATAGGCAAGCAGAGCAAAATCCCCTTGGAGCAAGACACTATGATTAATCAGGTCTTACAGATTTGTTGTGACTAAAGCTTGCTTTTTGAAATGGTGTGCAAACCTCGGGGGGGGGGGGGGGGGGGGGGATAGTGAGTAATATTGGTACTCAATAATAAAAGAAGAAATAGGTGTAACAACACAGATAGTTTTCATCTGCTGTGCTGGGACTATTCACATCCATATTTGATCTAATTCCTCTTTATTCTCTGCATTTTG
This sequence comes from Schistocerca gregaria, assembly GCF_023897955.1. Taxonomy (NCBI): domain Eukaryota; kingdom Metazoa; phylum Arthropoda; class Insecta; order Orthoptera; family Acrididae; genus Schistocerca; species Schistocerca gregaria. The sequence goes on along the minus strand of NC_064928.1, from coordinate 115,682,782 downwards.
CTGGTCAGAGAGAAAAACGGTTATGCTGCAATTTTTGCAAAGTCTTGAGCGGCAGATAGTATGTATTTCCTTACTTTGCAGATATTCAAGACTGCAGACTTTACAGTTCCACCAATCCCATCCATGACGCCTTTGCAGTGTGATGTGGTGGAGAACTGTTTGTTCCCTAGCATTCTCTGAAAAAAATGTCAATTTGGCATTGAGGAAACACTGCTTAAATTGATGGGTGTACCATCACTATAGTAAGTTTCTAACAGTGCAATACATAAAAATGCCTCTATCATTTTGGCCTAACTCACAGCAACCTTCAAAGGTAGCCAACATTCTTTTGCACTAAATAGGAAATTAAACTTTTTTTTACTATATTGAGTTTATTTGTAATTTGGCATTTTCAGTGTTTCCTGCAGAAAGTAATTAGTTAGCTCAAGGTATGGGAAAAGAAAGACTTTTTTTCAAAATAAATACCCATGTTCTACATGTAGAACACATTCATCAACTCATTTCATTGTAAATTTGTAGTAAACAGGATTATTAGTTCACCTTTCTGCAGTCACTCCTCAGACAGGCTGTATAAATGTCATTCCATTTGATGTTTTATTACTGCATGTGTGTCATTCTCTTTCCATTATCAAATTATGTTAAAATGAACACTTTTTGCTCCTGCTGTGAGATTTCTGTTTATCTCATAAATTATATTGCATGTGTATTTTCAGCCTTCCCTAAAATTACTTCGGTACTGAAAAACAACTTTTAGGTTTAAAAAAATCATGCTGGCGACCTTACTAATTAAATCAGTTCAGTAAAAATTATTGAAATGGGCTGGTTTAAGATATTAGATGTACTTCAGACATATTTACCTAATAAAGTTTTGTTAAGTTGCTTTAAGAAATTAATTTTTCAGGGTAACTATAAGCTGCAATTTCGGACAGTTCCAGCGCTTATTAACATAAATATGGAACTTCAAATTTAGAAAATGTTTCAGCTAATAGAAGAACTAGTAATCAGATTTGTAATAAAGAAAATTTTTGTTCTTATGGTTTATGTCAGTGTTCTCCTGGAAGGAACAGATTACATGTTTACATTGCAAGTACCTCTTCACCCTGGTGAGTTACGTAGTAATATATTCAAATACATGTAGTTGCGTAAAAAGTCGGTTAAAATTTTTTAATTTAATTTACTAGTATTTTTACTGTTGTCATTGTTTTCCTTTTTAAACAGAGTTGTCGATGACTTGGTAAGAATAAGAAGTCAAAACTGTTCGTGATACCGTTTGCGTGAGCCTAGTGTGAAGAATGCAATAAAATAATTTTATTTACAAGACTGCCGCTGTGTTCCCCCGTGGCCAAAATGCCAGGCCAGTTTATACTTGTAGTTGTTCAAGGCTTGTTTACACTGGTCAGGAATGACACACAAGGCTGCTGATTTTCTTTAAAAGTGCATCCTGGAGTCAGATCAAGCAATACAGGACTGTGATCAGAGTGGTGGCTTTCCATTTAATAGATAAATTGATATGACATACTGAAAGCCTTGGGTCGAGGCAGTATGCTAGATGCGTTATTTCTCAATTTCCAGTAACTATTTGATCCAGTACCACATCTATGCTTATTGTCAAAAGTACAATTGTATGGGGTATTGAGTGAAATTTGTAACTGGATTGGTTTTTTTTTTTTTTTAAAATAGGGATTGCGCAACAAGTTATCCTTGTTGGAGAGTCATCAGCAGATGTAGAAGTAGCTGCAGGTCTGGCCCAGGGAAGTGAGTTGGGATCCTGGCTGTTCATGTTGTATGTTCATTGGCTATTTTTTAGGAGGACTGCATTTTCACCTTTGACTTTTGGTTTTACTTCAATAAAATCTTGTAATTTTAAAAGCCGTGACACTTCAAACAAAACACTTGAACTTTCAATAGCTGTGTTTGCCATCTTCATCAGGAGCTACAATCTCTGACTGCCTTTTAGGGAAGCAGGAGTGGCAGTTTCAGATGTGGCACCAATTAGCACATTGGCTACATTTATAAGTGTGTAGCAGAAGATATTTATTGATTTGAAGAATACAGGGTGTACATAAAGTCTGGAAACACTTTCAGTTATTTATTTTACACGAACTAAACATTGTACAGATGTCATACATATTGCATTTTGAAGAGACACTCTGAAAGGTTTTTTTTTTTTACAAACATTCAATATGCGAACCATGAGTGACCCAGCAGACGCAATACAATAATCGAATTCTTGCCATACCCGTCCCAGGATGGCATCATTGACTGCGGCAGTCACTTCCTGTATTCTATCTCGGAGCTCTGCTACATCACATGGTAGAGGCGATATGTACACCAGATCTTTAATGGGTCCCCACAGAAAAAAGTTATACGAAGTGAGATCTGGTGATTGGAGAGGCCATTTATGAAACAGCTGTCCCGCTCTGTAGCACAGCCGACCCATCAATCCAGCAGCTCCATGTTCAGATACTCACGAACTTCACGATGAAAATGGAGCCCCATCCTGTTGAAAGATGAAGAAAGAGTCCAATTGCATTTGAGGCATTAGCCATTGCTGCAACATGTCGAAATGGGAATATCCGGAGACAGTGCTCTCAGCGAAGAAGGATGGCCCGTACAGTTTTTGACGTGGCAAGGTGCAACCTGTGGGGAATCGCACTCAATTTCAGTGCATTCGTGTGGATGCCTTTTACCCAGATTCGACAGTTATGACTGTTCACTTTGCAATTAGTGTGAAAAGTGGCTTTGTCACTAAAAATTAAGCGATTAACAAGGCCATCCCCATTCAATTGTTGCAACTGCGAACAAAACTCAAAACGCCTTTGTCGTTGTCATTGAGCTTCTGCACTAGCTCCAATTTGAATGGTTTCGTAGACAGCGTCTGTCAGAGGACTTCCCACACTGTCATTGGAGCCATTTTGAGTTCACAGGATGCAAGACACACCGATTTCTTTGGACTCCTTATGAATGTCTCTCCTATGCACTCAACATTCACGTCACACACACTGGGACATCCACTTCTCTTTGCCACACACAAGCAACCTGTAACGAATTTGTTGTGCCAGTGGTAAATGGCCTTCCTCGTTGATGGCTTCTTACCGTATTTGGTTCTAAACATCCATTGAACAGCTGTAGCACACTTGTTTTTGTCCAACTCTAACACACGGACAGCTTGCTGCGCACCTAAACTAGCCATGTTTGCAACTAGCGCTGACTATTGGCAAATTACCCAACTATGCTGTGGTGGTATACATGAGAAAATAACTTCAGGTTTTCTCTTCAAAATGGCATATGTACAACATTTGTACGTTTAGTTCTTGTGCAATAACTAATTCAAAGTGTTCCCAGACTTTATGTAAACCCTGTTTAATGAAATGTAGAACAATAATTACTCATAGAAAAAGCTAAATCTAAGTGACTTAATTACAGACCACTGATGGTGCTTTACCTCAATGAAGTGAAAAATGTCTGGTGAAAAAAATCATGCTTTTTTTTTTGTAGTTGCGACGACAGAACATAAATACCCATAAGAAATGTAAGCAGCTATGGGCAAATGGCAACCCAAGTGAAGAAAAAACTATTTACTCTTTGACTGTTGAACTGTTGGCAGTACTGAAGCATCCAATTCCACCTGTCTGCTTTCACCCATGAAATCATCAATATGGCGGAAACTTGTACTTCCAGCACCTCCATACACGTGACAACAAATGCGAAAACAAATATAAATAACACAATAACATCTCACTCCAAAAATAAAATGAAACTAATGGGACAATCACGGGGAACTAGGGGCTTAGGACAGGGACAAGGTAAATAAGAATAAAATAATCACCACTTGATTTGAAAACAACGAAAAAAATTTACTGCATTCCGCTACACCAACAAAAAACACTGCACTGGGACACTTCCCTTAACCTATATAGCTCAACTGCAACTGTCAGTACCAAAAAACCAACCCCTACAATTACGAAAAATGTAGCCAATACCTCAACAGCCCAAAAATCGGACATCACTACATAAAGTAAGACACAATCAATCTACCATAAACACACAAAACATTGCAACTCATGTAGAATAAACTGAAAACAGAAATCACTTACCATCATCAAATTCTGGCGATAAAATCTAAATTGGCCACTCCAACCACACACACGCAAGAATGCAACCAAAACATAAACAAGAAAGACTCCCAAACCACCCATTAACTAATCCCAAACCACCCATTTCATAACCCCCCCTCCCCCAAAAAAGCTGCCAATAAATAAAAAAAAAACAATCGATCACACCTTACAAATCAACAAAAACTGCAATGAAACAGGTCCTATACAACATAATCATAAAGCTCACCCACAACCCATCCCCTTAAGTCCACAATCAATCCCCCCCCCCCTCACACACACACAAACCCAACTCTCTCAACAGAACACGAAAAATGCAATAATCCCCAGGGATGCTCTTTGCACCAGCAGCACTCACCTAAATGAGATTGCAGGTTAGAAGAGTGCCTCTTTCTCCTTCCTATGACTAATCTAACCCGATCCCTCTAAGACACCTTTATCATATTAATGCACAGCCCAGTTTCATAATTTTTGAACTCAAGATTCTGGTTGACAACCCCTATATGACAAAAATGTGTCTACAATAATAGTACTCCCCTCCTCAATATATTCTTCAATATAGCCAACCAATTCTCTCTTAGTACAGTCCTCCTAAACCCTAAAAACACCGTCAGCATACTCACCCCCAAAAGAACAGCCCCCTACACCTATAGACCAATCTGAAAAGTACCACTCCCAAACTTCCTCTCCCCAAACTAAGACTCATCGATCGCAACTGCCATGCCTCGCCCACTTAACTCATCCCTACACTTAATGTACTCAGAACAAACTGCTCTACAAAAAGAAAATGAACATAACATTGTTCTCTCTCTTACTCCAGTCTCATGCGCGCAAAAACTAATAGGGGACCTATAATAAAAATAACACGTCAGCAAAACAGTCTCCCTCATGGCCAACCTAGATTTCTTGAACCCCAGGTACCACGTGTAATGAACCGCCAGACTTTATCACACTGAACTGCCACATACATGCATCCCTTGTCCGAGACGCCATATCTTTCATTAGCCCTATATTTTCACCACAAATACTACATCTGACAATCTCTGCAAAAAAGACCAAATAACTGCAAGAACTTAATAACTGATATCATCTTCTCCCCCAACTCGGCACGCAATGTAGCACTAATACATTTTAGAATCATATCCATCATCGAGCGAGGTGGCGCAGTGGTTAGACCTTGGACTCGCATTCGGGAGGACGGCGGTTCAATCCCACGTCCGGCCATCCCGATTTATGTTTTCCGTGATTTCCCTAAATCGCTCCAGGCAAATGCTGGGATGGTTCCTTTCAAAGGGCACGGCTGACTTCCTTCCCCGTCCTTCCCTAATCCGATGAGACCGATGACCTCGCTGTCTGGTCTCTTTCCCCAAACAAACCAAAACAAAAAAAGGATCATATCCATACCTAACAACAGAAACCACGCAGTGAATTAAACTTCCTGCTGCACAACAAACACCAAACCAATAGACCTAACAAAAACACATAAACAAACAAAAATCGTTACTAATCGCTGAAAGCAGTTTCAACACATGATAACATGATGAACAGCTAACAGTCCCAGCAATGTTGCACTGTCAACACGAAATCTCAAATGAACCCAATACAGCATGTTACACTCAGTACATAAACATACACCACCAGCGGTCACCAGCAAACACATCTACGAACACAACCAACTCAAAAACTCTGCGTCGTAACGATACCGCACACCACAACACCACAGGTCGAAGCATATGGGTGGAATCGGGTGCTTCTATTTGACCCAAACTGTATTGTGTTTGTGAAAAAGCTTTTATTCATTAATATGTCCTTTGAAATACGATTCAGCATAATGAATACAATGCTTATACAGTCCTTATACTTCCGTACAAGCTTTCTGATTGTAGCCATTGATTGTCAGGCTTAATGTGGTAGGATTTTTGGGATTGATTATGGCATGTAAGCATATCTGCTGGTAACGAGCACATACGTGAGGACAGTTGATGTTGTTGCACATACAAATATTAGAAAATTTGCACTGAACAAGAAATTGCTTATTTTCTTTCTTCATTGAGTTAGTATATTTGTTACTCCTTCATGCTGAAGAGGTTGGACAATTTGGATGAACTTTGGAATGTAGATACCCTCTACCCTGAATTAACACAAAGACTACTTTTACTCTGAAGAAAATCACTATTCCTGTGGGATGGTCAACGTGAATGCTGTTCCCAAATGATGGGTAATGTCACTAAAACATCATCCAGAAAGTTAAATGCAAAGGAATGCATTAAGGTTAACATAGAGATTAGTTTTTAAATGTTTCGACAAATGCAATAAGTAAGTGCATAAACCAGGACAGTAAAAATATTCCTGTAGGATCATCATTAAACTCTGTAACAATGTAACATATGTGAGTGAAAATATTTCTAAGCACCTGGATGCACCAAGATTGTGCAGTGGCACTAGCTTATCCATCACAGACTTAGAAGGCATATCATTCAGGCCACCATTGTCACTGGTGGATCCAAAGGAGAGACAGGATTGATATGACAAATTCTTATCATTCCAACAAACTTGTGTTTCTGTCCAGTTTCAACCAATGCAGTTCCCTTCAAAAGTGACCTCCTTGATAAATAAGAATTGAGAACAAATGTTAAAAATGGCAAGTATTTCTCTGGACAAACCATGTTTTTCTCCACAGATAGATGTGCTTTGGATGCCCACATGCATTGAGAACCATAAATTTCTACATGTACGGAAAGAGCAAGAAATCTCAGAATATTTTTTACAGTGATGTTACAGCAGATTTCTTGCTCTGCATACACACTAAGACAATTATGATCTTCTCAGTGCTAGGCATGTCACAAACACTCATGAAATTATTTACTCCTTTTCATGGCGCATTTTAAATTTGCTACTCAATTGCGTAGAACTTTTTTCTTTAAGTAATGGAGTGAGTTGTAAGCAGCATGTATTCTGTCAGATTCTTCCATCATTTCATTATTTGATGCCTTTTTTTTCCAATGTTGCGTGGTTTGCTAGGCCACAAGCGGCTCATGGTTCAATACCTCTAAGAGATAACTTTTTGATGGTGCATACACGAGGACAGTGAGTTTCGACATTAACATTCCTTTATAAATAACTGTTTAATTGTAGGCAACATCACAGGGTACATCTAGTATACCCATAAATACCGCATGAAAATTCTTACTCTAAGTGTGTTTGAATGCAACATAAGTTTGTATTGTGGTGCACTGTTTCCTTGTGTGTTTCATGAAATTGCAAATTTTTAGAAAAGATACAGCTTGTTGTGGCTAATTCGTAACGTCTCCAGTACCTCTTGCTTTTGCACCATTCAAGTTGGATGACAAAATTGTTTGAGGAGGCTCAATACTATATTGAGTGCTGTTGCTAATTGAGAAATGTTTGAGCCCATTTGAATGTGAATACTGATTGTCGGGCCTCACTAAAAAGTACTACTGAAGTACCAGTGAGTTTACACTGTCAAGATCAGTTGGTATTGCATAACATTTGTATTTATAGCTTGGGTAAATGCCCTTGTACCAAGAGGTGTGAGTACTACTGAACAACCAGTTTCATATAGACAAATTAATTACAGAAGAGTGGAAAAACTAGTAGAACCCAACCTCAGTGAACATCAGTTTGTATTCCAAAGAAGTGAAGAGACGGTGAGGAAATACTTGACGCTGTGTCTTGTCTTAGAAGATAGGTTACAGAATGGCGAAACAACATTTACTGCATTTTTGGATTTGGAGAAAGCTTCCAACAGTGTTGATGGGACTATACTACTTGAAATTTTTAAGACAGAATATAAAATACAGGGAGCAACTTGAACAGAAACAAGAATGCAATTATAAGAGTCTGGGGACATATAAGTGAAGCAGTAGTTGGGAAAGGAGTGAGACAAGATTGTAGCCTAACCCCAGTATTAATAAATCTCTACTGTGAGAAAACAGTAAAGGAAACCAATGAAATCTTGGGAAGGGAATAAAACTTCATTGACAAGAAATAAAAACTTTTTGATTGTGATGCAAAAAGAGACGGCCAGAGTTGCAACTAAAATGGTTGTTCATTTGGCCCTTGACTGGTTTCAGGCTATGCCCATTCACAAACCAACCAGCATTTGTCTAAAATGTCGATCCAAAATAGCAGTAAACAAAGTGTGTACTTATTTTGGTTGGACTTTTTCTTGGCAAACATTGGTTGGTTTGGGAATGGGCTTAGCGCGAAACCAGTCGCTAACTGACTAAGCATCCATTTTAGGTGCAGCTCTGGCTGTCTTTGTGATTTGCTATCCTACTACATGCAGCAAGCTGGAGCTATGCAAAAACTTTGAGGTTTGCTGGTGACATTGTTATTCTGTACAAGAAGGCAAAGGATTTAGAAGAGTAATTGAAAAGAATTAATGTAGTTAGCTACTTTCATGTTTCATGAATCTTTTTCACAATAAATTGTAATCATGTGGAATGAGTAATTTTTTTATTCTGAAGTACATTTTGTTCTTTACAGATTATAGTTTTTGATGATATTTGTGTCGGGGATGAAACGAAATGCGAAACTGTGCCAGAAGCGGATGGCATCAAGATGACCCGCCGGAGCTGCACCCAGCTGGCGAGGATCCTGCAGTACCTGGAGTGCCCCCAGTACCTCCGAAGGTTCTTCTTCCCCCTGCACAAAGACCTCGAGTACGCCGGGCTTGTGAACCCCCTCGATGCCCCTCACCACCTGCGGAAGGATGAAGATTTTCCATTCAGGTAATCGGCGTGTAAAGAATAATTTTTAATGGTGTTTTTCAATGCAGCCTGCTGTCTCACACATTTATGTTCAAAGTGTTTCTTGAAATTTTTGAGACTGATCGAATATTCCATCATCTTTTGGGTATGCATTGGAAATGTTAGTAATTATTGGTCTGATATGTTGGCTGACAACCTTGGGGCCATTCTCGAGGCGATTTTTGGACAGCAGCGATACACCCGCCTTCTGCAGCCCAATGAATTGGAAGAGGCCAAATCTTGTTTTTCCACTGCTCATTCCACGGATAATGGTAATGTTAAGACACTGGTCACAAACTCAGCCAAGTGGGATTCTGTGGTCAAGGAAGCTGTGGAAATACAACCTACAATCTGCTCAACTGAGATGAGGGTTTCAAGCTTGACAAATTGGGGAAACCTCATTTCACATCAGAACTCTCAAAGAAAATATTGTTCTAAGTGTTCATTGCCTGCCATTGCCACCCATAATAATGAACCACATGCTGTATTTTGTAAGCAGTGTGGATTCACTGACTGTGCTTGCTTTTCTTTATTGTGAGATGTGTAAAGTTGTATGTTTCACTGACACTTGTGTTACGAACAGTATTAACTCTTAAATATGTGTGTTTGCTCCACAGTATTGTATAGAGTGATTTAAAAATCTTGCAAATGACTTACTTGTAGAATGTCAATAAGGCTGTCAACTGAAGTATAGGAACAAGAATTAATAATATCCTGGATGCATGCCTCAAAGATGATGGAATATTGATGTACAAAATTGTTGTGGTTTTTGTGGCCACTTGTTGATATATTACCTGTTAGCTTCTGTCTCAGCATCTTTGGATGATGTTTATTTTAACTGTTTTCCTGATGTTTCGCCAACACAAGTTTTTAGGCTGCCACCAGCAGTGTAAGGTGAATCTGGCAGCACATCAAGAAAACATGAGTGAACAGGCAGTAGTTAAACATTGACATAACTATTTTTTTTTGGTGGGGGGGGGGGGGGGGGAGTGAGAAAAACAAAATGTGTAACTGTTTCAAGAATTCATTGTGTGTGTGTCTGTGTGTGTGCGCGCGCATGAGCAGGAGAGAGAGAGAGAGAAAAAGATAACGAATGTATCTAGATTACCTTCCCACGGTGGTGACCTGTCTGGAAAATCTGAAGAATTGGCGGTTCTCATGGAACTTTAATTTACTGGAAAAGATGAAAAAATCTCAGGGAATTCTGAGAGACTGTGGGTGGAGTTGAATTCCATATTCATGGGAATAAGTATAGGAGTCATTTGATTACAAATCATTCTGAGATTCCACTTCAGAAACAATTAATCATGGAGTCCTGTAAGGAAAGGTGAAAAAAGTGCTCTGTACCATTGAAAATTTTGTTATTTGATTGTTGCTGCCTCCAACACACTTGCTGACCTCAAGAATCTTCATAATTGTCTATAGATTTTCAGAATGTAGGTCTGTTTCCCACTGCACTATTGGAAGCACAACAAAGTGTAACATATGTGTGAAATTATGTCATCAATCTGCAATTCACCAGTCAAACAAAAGCAAAGGTTTATTTTGAATTTTACAAAAAATGTGAATCCAGATCTGTGTTTGAATTTGTGTATTTACATTAGCATTGAATATTCAGGCTTAAGACCATTTTTTGCTCATTTCAGTGCAGAGTAGTACTTGGCCACCTTCCTCACAGTGTGCTTCAATTGGACTGTGACCATAGTGTGAAGAGCATCTGATCTGAAACACGATGCAATATTGTCAAAGTCTGTTGATATTAAATTCCAAAGGGGGTATTCCTAAGCATGTCCCAGTGAGTATTTCTTGTATTCTTGAGAATATCGCACAGTTGCTTGACGTGGCACACAGTGGTGATAGGCTATGGTCAATTTCATCTACATCATGTTATCAATTCTAGCACAACTTGGAATAAGTGATGTACATGGCAACTCAAAAAAGTGTTGGCTGTGAAATCTAGTGAAGTAAAACTTGCACTCTCTCACAACAAAAATTAGTTCACGAAAATTGTAATTTCAACCTGAAAATGTTGGGGAGATGTCTTATCGAAAAAAATCACTAGCCTCATTCCATGTGAATGTCGAGAATGTAATCTCTTCAGAAGGCGATATCAACATTGGCATGTCACAAGATTCAGTACTTGTATCGATCCTCTATGCTCTTTTCTCATGTGACCTAATAAAGGCAGACTGCATGCAGCTTGTGATTGTTGCAGATGACACAACAGTCCTCAGACACACAGATGCCAGGTGCTTAGGCTGATGACTCTGAGGTGCAGTGGGTTGCATAACCACCTGAACTGTGAAGTGACAAAAGCCAAACCACTATCTGTGCCTGATATTAATAATAAACTCAGTCTTTCACAGGTGATGCACTTATTTGTAATGAAGTACTATCTGAAGAAAAACTACACACACTTTCAGTCAGATCTTAACATGTTATCAAAATGATGCAAAGATTCACAACTCGTAAATATTAGGAATGTAAAACTGTGCATGTCAGACATTGTCCAAATGTTTCTTGTGACTACAATATCATTGTGTTACTATTGGAATCAGTCAACTCACAGAAGTACTGGAGAGTAAAAATATTTGTGAATGTGAGATGGGGAATGATCATGTAGCCTCACACATAGGTAAAGCAACTGGCAGATTAGGTTCAGTGGTAGAATACTGGGTAAATGCGGAGTACAGAGGAGTATGTGCTGTTCTAAAACTGTTTTCATGAACAAAATTATGTCAACAATGTAATTGTTGTAACTATGACTGACATGTAGACGTTCAAGTGATGTAAACACAGGGCTACTGTAAATGATTTATTTATTTTTCAAAGTTATGCATTTTCCAAAGTATTTTTGTACAAATATTATCTATGCATGAGTAGAACCATGAACTCACCGAGTTTAAATTGTGCCCAGCAGTTGGTGTTAGAGTGCGGGGTCTTGACAAAATGACAACAGAATGAGAAAAGTGTTTTGATATGTTGGAATATGTAAGATATTTATACATTACAACAGTGCAGCATACATTCAGAAGGAATTACGGGAAAGAATCGCTATGAAACAGAGAGCTGTGTGTTGATATCAACAATTTAGGGACACTTGTTTATCGTTTAACCAAGTGTGACAGGTGCAACTGTGAGGCGTGTGTTTGTATGTAGTCAAAAAAAAAAAATCTATGCTTGATGCAAGCCACAAACTTGGAAACTGCAGTGAACTGTGAGGAAGATTTTGTGGTGGCTGTTACATTTGAGAAAGAAATGCCGTGGCATGCACAGCCACACAAATGCAATGGTCGGCTACCGCCGCAGAGTTAAGCGGTGCCTGTAACTTAGTGTTGGCACGTTCCGCCAGCCGGCGCTAGAGGCGTTCCTGCCAAGTATTCAATCAACTGTGAACTACGCACACGCATGAGCCTTTTTCCGGTGCGGATGGTCACACTATGATATCACCATCCACCAGTCAGGGATCGCCAATCATCACTGTGGAATCAGCGGAGGAAGACTGGTGCCGCCATATTAAATAGCCGGAAGAAAGGGAAATAGGCGTCTTTCAACCTGCCACTGACTGCCGCCCGGAAGATACTTCGATGTAGCCCGAACATCCAGGAGCAACGTCTTCGCTATGCCGGGCCATTGACCCCGGACTCTGTGCCTGTCTACTTCCTCGGCATCTGCCGGAAAGCGTCGAGAGAAAACCCAACAAAGGAACGTAAATTCAGTTCAGTTGCTAAACTTTCACTTTAATAAGGTGGCATATTCTTTGTCATGTTATAAAATTTTGATTGGAGAACAAGCCTTTTGTTTTTGAAGAAAGTTTAACTTTTTGTAAAATTAAGCGGTGGCCTTGCTCCACCTAATAAAAATTTTTCTTCACACGTGGGTGTTAATCTGTGGATATAACAGGCACCATCTATGCTTGTACGACACTTAAAAATGAAAGATTGTGGTCAGTACCTTCAATTTTGCATTGCAATGGAGAAACCTTCTGAGGATGAACATGTCACCTCCAAGGTGATATTTGTCGAAACAACTGTCCATTTATTTGCAAAAGTTAATCACCACAATGTGAGTGTGTCGGGCACTGAACATCCTCATGAAATTATGGCTCACAAATGAGATTTGACAGAGGGTAGTGTTTAGTGCGCAGTGCACAGACAATTCTGTATGGGCTGTTTTTCTTCTGCCAGAAGACCACAATGAGTACCTCTTACATTTGTATGTTTCAGTTGTGATTGTGTCCACAACTGACTGCTGATTCCCAGAATTTCAACTTCGAACAAGATGGAATGTCCCCTCATTGGAGCATTGAAGTTCATCACTACATAAACAATGTATTGAATGTAGTGGTGAAGATAATGTGGCTCTGTTTTCTTGGCTCCCTAGTATGGCGGACCTAACACCATGTGACTTTTTTCTTGGGAGTTTGTAAATGACCTTATATTCATATTTCCAATTGTTTTGGTTCACCAATCAATTTTAACACAGGATTTGGACATGCAAAAAGTGTAATCATTGAATAATACAGCTGCTTCTTCATCTCTCTGCAGGGAAGGAGTGACGGTGAAGCGGCCAGGGAAACCTGGCAGGTGTGTGGTCAACGTCGGGCTGCAGCGAGATGTGATTGCTGACCGTGCACTTGTGCCTGGCCTCAGAGTTACCGTGCGCCTCCTGCCGCCGTCCCACAAGGAGGCGAAGCGGACGCGAGCTGCCATTGTATCCCCAGTGACACCGCGCGCTGAGATGGGCGTCTACTGGGGGTACACTGTCAGAGTGGCGTCTTCCCTGAGTGCCGTGTTCACACAGTGCCCCTTTGAGGGTGGTTACGACCTCACCATTGGGACCTCTGACAAGGGTACACCAGCTTCTCAGCTGAAAAGGAAACAACTGTCTGGGTAAGCAGCAGCTAGATACAAGAGCTGTCTTTTGAGAGCAGAGCTGTGTGTCTCGAAGCGGAAAAATGTATTTTAGAAGCAAATCGAGAACTTTAGTTTTATTTGGTCTAAAATCGAGAACTTTAGTTTTATTTGGTCTACTCTATTGCATGTGGAGTAGGTGACTGCATTATACAATATGTGTGAAGAAAGTAATGAGACTGGCAACACGGTGAGTGATGTAGTAATGCTTTGTTGTTAGGCTTATGCAGATCAATGTGTTCATCCCTTTCACCTTTGCTGGATGGCGTCCATTTTTATTTGTAGGCGTGTGACGATTTTTCAGTCTGTAGACGTAATGAAAATTTTAATCTCTCTGCACTGGGTTAAGTTACAACATTGCAGTTGACATAATCGTTTTTGGAAGTGTCCTCTGCAACATTGTCTGTTACACAAAATACCCTAAATTAAAATATAACTAGTCAAAATGACCTCCAAAGTTTGGTATCCACATTTTCAAAAATCCACTTTTTAGGCCGAGAAATAACAAACAAGGAGTGATTTATGAGAGTCTATTTTTCTCCTATAGTTAGATATCCTACACTGCTAGCCTCTTGTAGAGCAAGAACACGTTCAAATGTTTCCTTAATTTTTTATGAATTTTTGAAATTTGAAATTTTTTGTTTTTTGTGGAGTTTGGGGCTAGTTGTCTCGAGTGGGACTAAATATAAAAATATGATTTTTGCACAGTTTGTACATGTATATGATAGCAACATACTGTAAATATTTCAACATAGATATCTGACTGTGAACAACGATATGAATTTTTGAAAATGTGGAGATAATTCACGTTACTCTTCAACTGATCTTATGGCTGTTGCCTATTTAAATGGTTTATTGTTTCATTGTAATAAAATGTAATTGTGACATATATTTATTTAACACTATCACCCAATATTCATTTAGTTTACTTATTTTTAATAATGCAATATTAAACAATAGGAGCTTTCGCTTTTGTTTTATGGTAATAAAAATGCCCATTTACATTTAGGTTTATTGTCAATAAAGAAGTACGTTATTGTTGGGTGTGGCATTGTAGAAGTACATTATTGCTGTGTGTGGGATTGTTGTAGTCAGTCTGTTGTGAAACCTCTGTTAGAGTGGATGTGCATACTTCATCGAGAGTGTAGAATGTATTATGTGCTTTGTTCTGCATGTAATGTGTAATTAATTTTGAGAGATTAAATGGAGTGCGGTAACATGAATGAAAAGTGCTCTGTTGGACAGATAGCAAGTTAAGTGTGCCAGAAAACAGTTTATGGTTGTTTCAAAAAACTTGAAAAATGTCAATGACTGTGAAGAAATTAGACAAACGTTGTTTCAATTACAAATAAGTTGTGTGAGTATCATGAGAAGAAATATATTCTGAAGTACAACCACATTTTTGGAAGAAAGTGCTGTGATCCACTTTAAGTTCACAAGAAGGCTATTACTAAAGGTTTCAGGAAAATAAAACTTGAACATTTGTTCTTGTTGTGTGAGAGTGAACCACAATTGATTCCTGGAAATTCCCTGTGCCCAAATTGTTACTCAAAAATATTTGTTGTGAATCCAGAACCAGAATCATGTAACAGCCTGGGGGATGTTTCCAGAATGAGATTTCCACTCAGCAGCGGAGTGTGCGCTGATAAAGTTTGGAAGGTAGGAGACGAGATACTGGCAGAAGTAAAGCTGTGAGGACCGGGCGTGAGTCGTGCTTCAGTAGCTCAGATGGTAGAGCATTGCCCGCAAAAGGTAAAGGTCCTGAGTTCGAGTCTCGGTCAGGCACACAGTCTTAATCTGCCAGGAAGTTTCATATCAGCGCACACTCCGCTGCAGAGTGAAAATTTCATTCTGGAAACATCCCCCAGGCTGTGGCTATGCCATGTGTCCACAGTATCCTTTCTTTCAGGAGTGCTAGTTCTGCAAGGTCAGCAGGAGAGCTTCTGTAAAGTTTGGAAGGTAGGAGACAAGATACTGGCAGAAGTAAAGCTGTGAGGACCAGGCGTGATTCGTGCTTCGGTAGCTCAGATGGTAGAGCACTTGCCCGCGAATGGCAAAGGTCCTGAGTTCGAGTCTCGGTCGGGCACACAGTTTTAATCTGCCAGGAAGGTTCGAACTTCATCTTGTCATCTGAGGCTCCAGGTGATAAGGTGAACTTTAGCTGGTCCGTCTCAACCTTTTAGGGTAATTCCCTTTACATTTATTTATAGTTGCAATCCAGAGACGACGTCATCCTTGTCCATTTATGGTATGCACATGGGCATATTAGAAGCTGTCTGTTATTTCTTTTTAATTCCTTCTTGTGAAGAACATGCCATTTTCCCATGTCACGTGTCCATAAATAAATTTCCAAGGTGTCTTCTCAGGTCAGACATGTTTTATCATATCTATTTAACAATAGCCTTTATATCTAAAAACAGAGATGATGTGACTTACCAAACAAAAGCGCTGGCAGGTCGATAGACACACAAACATACACACAAAATTCTAGCTTTTTTCAGGAAAGAGGGAATGACGAAAGGATGTGGGTCTTTCCCTCTTCTTCCTTCTTCCCTGAAGAAGCAACCGTTGGTTGCGAAAGCTAGGATTTTCTGTGTGTGTTTGTGTGTGTATCGACCTGCCAGCACTTTTGTTTGGTAAGGCACATCATCTTTGTTTTTAGATATATTTTTCCCACGTGGAATGTTTCCCTCTATTATATTCATAACAATAGCCTTTGATATAAGAGGCAATAATTCTCTTTTGTAGCACGTAGGCCGGCCGGCGTGGCCGTCTGGTTCTAGGCGCTTCAGTCTGGAACCGTGTGACCGCTACGGTCGCAGGTTCGAATCCTGCCTCGGTCATGGATGTTTGTGATGTCCTTAGGTTAGTTAGGTTTAAGTAGTTCTAAGTTCTAGGGGACTGATGACCACAGATGTTAAGTCCCATAGTGCTCAGAGCCATATTTTTGTAGCACGTAGTGAAATTGACCTCTGTCGGTCGATAGAGTATAAGGGCAATGAAAGGGTGTTGCACGTCCATTCCAGATACCATGTATTCTACACATAAAACACAATTTGACCTATACTGGTTGATTGCTATTACATAGCGATGAAGTGGCGTTGTTCATCCACTCACGTGTTGTCTTTGGTAATAAGATACAAAATTAATCTTGATAATATTCTTCATTCAGTGCATGTCAGCAATAAGAAGTATATTTACATTAACTGATAAAAACACCTACTCGATCATATGTGTACAGGTTATCCAAAATTATTTGCATTTTAGCATTTACATACTACACTTTCGCTGTTTTATGTCATATTTCATTAATAACGGTGGTAGCGTTATGTTGCATTCGTTGTGAAAGGGCCGATATTTTTTAATAGTGTAAGTTGGGGTAGTGTGTTTGCACTCATATAAATCCATGCATAGTGTGTTACATTTCAGTCAAAACCTGGTGCAGAGGCTTTATATTTCAGAGTTTCAACCATTCTGTAAGTTATTTGTTTCAACGTATAACTACGTTGGGTTTTTATCTTTGGCAGTCTTGGTCTCAGTTAGACATGCCCAATGTTCCCCACCATGTTGATATGCAGTACGTCATCTAGGTCTACTTAGTTTCACGTGAGCTCCCGAGGCCCACCGCACGGCGTCCATGGAGACAAGGTGCTCCCCGGAGCTTAAGTTAAGTCTTGGAGGTGACTTAGTACCTATGTACCGCATTTTTAAAATGTGATTATTCCTATTTAGGCTCTTTTGTTTTATTTCTAGACCATGCCCTCATAAACATATTACAGAATCAGATTTATCTTCTGAAGAAGGCTCAATTACTTGGGCTGAAACCTAGGTAAAGGTTGGTTTCATTACCGCAATCGAGGCTGATAGTTTCTTATATACTCTGAACTATGGCTAGATGTTTTCATGAGTGCATCGTACAAGAAACTCTGAACAATTTTTGCAATAAAATATCAACATCAGTTGTTTTTTAGGCACTGATTTCTTTGACCCTGTGGAGGCCACGTGTGCTCCATGCCCATCACTCGCCACCTTGTGCAGCAAATGACTGCACCTAGCAGGTAGCAGCACCAGGCTGTGGTCCTCATCACTGATAGCACAGGACTGGTATAACTCCGATCTGCACAAACCATCAAAACCTCCCGAATGTGGCATGCTTCCCACATACTGATACTTTAACCCATGAATATCTTTCAATGGCCAATAGAAATTGAGGACATGGAACATCTCATTGTACAAATAACATGCTACACCTCATAGTCAGCCCTTAAAAAAGTGGACTGATAAGTTTAGAGCACTGTTTATGGTGTAGAACTGGCACCACTTGGTATTGTATCCCTCCACTGCAGACATTATATCGTTAGCAGTGTGTGTACCAGGTGGTTATATGGAAATAACACAGTCTGGTTGATGGGGAGACGTGACAGAATGACAGAGGAGCAGTTGTATCTGGATTTGCCCTTGAATGGCATTGCCCAATTTGTTGCTGTATCAAGATGGAATAGCCAATATGTCTACAAGGAATGGTGTATCTCTCACAGCCACGTGTATTTACAGTAAATAAAATTTCATTGCAATTTTGACGACCAGTAATGTATATAATAGTAATTTTTTCCCTTCCTTTTAATTGATCTTTTCTTTAGATGTTTTATTCTGATGAGTAATGTACCTACTTTACAGGTACCGCCATGCACTTATAGTATTTGGTGGTCTCCAGGGGTTGGAGGCTGCTCTGGAAAACGACGAACAGTTGAATGTCGAGCAGCCCAGCCTCTTGTTTGACCACTACGTGAACACCTGCCCTTCCCAGGGCACCCGCACGTTACGCACAGAAGAGGCGTTGCTGATTTCACTGGCAGTGCTGCAGAAGAAACTGAAAACAAAGGCAGTGCCTGTGCAGAGTCAAGCTGGTGCAACAGAAGAGGAAACAAATGAGGAGGAGGTATGCTTATTAATTTAAACTCAAATGGAAATACAGGGCTAATTCTCACCTAAGGAATGAAAATCTAGACTGCAAGTAGAAAATATTGAAAGCATATTATTGTAAAATTTGAAGAAGAGTATATTCCAATTATAGAGTCATCATAATGACTGACTCGTATAGGTAATACAGTTTTCCATTTTCTTGAAATTTTATTCAGTTTGGACATCCATTTCAGTGACAAAAGCTTATTGTGCACTTCGGAATGTAATATTTTCTCGTGGATGAGATTCATAAATTATGACACGCTGGTAGACCATAGTAATGTGCTGTTAAAATATATTAATTAAATGAGCAGTTTAAGTCGATGAGCATTGTCTGGCCACACTTTACCAGACAGCATACATTTGTAAAGGAGTGGCAGAAGTATCATTTGTGTCATCCAGTTGTGATCTGCAGAGTACTGTACAGTGCTCAGTTTGCTTATTTCTGACATTTGGCAGCTGAAACAGCATTGCAACACACATACTCCCATTGCACTGTGCCCAATTACACGGGCCCATTGAGAATTTTCAAAAGTCATGTGAACGTAAAAAGTCTTCCCTAAAGCATTCACAAACTCATTACATATCATGAGGTCAGATGAAGGCATACCTCGTCTACACCTATGTACTTATTAGGCAAGCCGCCACACCCCAGTGTATTTTGTCTTAGCAGCCCTTAAACAAAATATATGTTGGTGACAGCAGGACAGTTCTACAGTGTGTAATAAAAGTCATGCATACATCAGCTGGTGTGACGACTGTGGTTTTTTATATGACATACATTAATTTTGTCTTTCAAATATTCAACTACCATCTAGAATAGATGTCCTGATTGTGGTGTGTTATATAACTGGAACCAGTAAATTGGACATGAACTTACAGCTGATTGCAAAAGAAGAAGTCTTGCGATCAGGCCCTGAAAGCCATGTCATCCTCAGTCATTCATCCTCAGATGTGGTATGGAGGTGAAGTGTTTCAGGTTGGCTTGGGCTGCATGGTGGTTTGTTATACTTGGCCTCATGCACCAAACACTTAAAGAAGTTGCCACCTGTACACTCCGTGTATATACAACGAATGTTGTTTATTGAGTGGCCAGTCATTGTTAAGTATTATTAATCAGGGTCCAGCTATTCTGTGCCCTGAATCCATGTGCCGCCTCCTTCCAAATTGGCCCAGACTTCGCCTCCTTACAGGCTGCTGGAAATTAACTTCACATTCTCATTCACTCCACCACATAATTAAGAAGTGAGGTTCAATTCACCTTCTTATATTATCTTCAAAATTACGACTCAATACATGATAAATTAGGGCAGCTACCATTTCGTATACTGCCTCTCTGTACTATTTACAGAGCAGATCTGATATTCAACTTGATAATTGACAGTTACAATACAGTTATTATCTTTGACATGCCATGTTCTTAGATTTCGTGGAGTTCTTTCTTCTGAACTGCTCGGTCCGTGGAACTCCTGTCACCATCTCAGCAGGTAGCGTCACTTGACTGCTACCCATTTCTGTACAGTCACTGGATCATTAGCTCTGGTATCAGCACCAACAATTCAAAACTTGACTATTGCAGTCACGAACATCTTTTCTTTGACATAATTACTTAAAGACATGATACCTCTTATTCAAGGAATGGAATGTATTGCTAAATATCTCTCCACTAAGGGAAAAATGGTCAACTTTAATTATTATGCAAGTGTTGCATAAATAGACACGAAAGGTTTGCTATGACTTTCAGGATTATTATTATTATTATTATTATTATAATTATAAGTATATCGGTGCAATAAGTATTTCTGTGTGTTTGGTTTTACCATTAACACACATTTCATTATACCTTTTCACAAAAATCTCTCTTTCTTGGAAAAGGTAAATGTTATCTGTAATTCTAGGATCAAACTTCAGAGCACTCTGAGATTACATAGTGTCTTTGGAAACAGGCAAATTAAACGTTAATAATTTTATTTAATCAGTCTAGAGGTAATGCTCTCTTATGCAAGGTATCTACCCTTAAGCAAATAATAGTACTCGTAAATATTTCTTAACATTGCTCCTCCAGGTATTAAGTACACTTTCCTCTAACTTTGTACCATGTATCTCTCTTACCATAAACTGATTGGTGTTCTCCCTTACTTGGGTGCACCTGAACCTGGTATAAGTGCCCTTCTGTTGGGCAGCTTACCCATCAACCCCGACAAAGTGGATGGGGTCCTTCCTTTCTTAGGTCCACCTGAACCTGATGTAAATTCCCATCTCTGGAGTAACTTACCCATGAACTCCCATAATATGCATTACATGGATTCTTTACTATTACTTCAGCATGCCTCCCTTCTGTTTTTCTTTTTCCCATCTCTAAATCCCCCACTAAACTCCTATAGCCTCCTGATATTTTCCAGTCAGTCCTCCTGCCTGATTGCTCTTCCTAGCGCTACTGTCCTCCAAAACCCTTTTCGTTCTACATGTTAGCGTGTCATTCTTGGTTTGTTATGACACTTGGTCCCCTTTATTCCTCTCCTTGAAAATGTGACCAGAGTATTTTCATTCCTATGAATTCCTCTCCTTGAAAATGTGACCAGAGTATTTTCATTCCTATGATGATGTTTCCCATATCTGCTTGAGATCATATGCATGATTGTACACTGTTTGCACGTGTGTGTGTGTGTGTGTGTGTGTGTGTGTGTGTGTGTGTGTGTGTGTGTGAGAGAGAGAGAGAGAGAGAGAGAGAGAGAGAGAGAGAGAGACACTTGACTTGTAATGTCTGTAAATCCCACATCTCTTGTAGAACACGCAACAAAATCATTAAACATAAAAGTTAAAAAAGAATACCTAATGCAAATGCACATTGCTCAGAGTGAAAAACAATGGTTGACTGGGTTTACAGTTGGATACTTTATTGTTTAAATTTCTCTACCACCTCCATGTTGTAAAGTTCTTTATCTTTTCTTGTAGTTGGGTCTACTAGAAATAATGCTTTTGGATGGGGAACTGCCTCAACTCTGTAGGATCCAGCATACTTAGGAAAACATTTACTGATCCTTTTCTTAATATTTGAGCTCATGTGATGATCATTGATTAACACTAGGTCTCCAATATTAAACTGAGGTACTTGCGCTTGCTCATTGGACTCGTAGATCCATGCTGTCTATTAGGATTTTTGTTACTTATCATTGTATTTCTTCTATTGGCAAGGTTTCGTGTTTTGGCCAACTAAACAATTTTAACAAAGGTTGTCCTATCAACTGTTTGTCCATTAGTTCAGTAGGTGATAGGCCTGTTGTTAGATGTGGCAGTTCATTAATAAAGATTTGAAACTCAGGAATCAGTTGTGCCCAATCTATATGTTGCTTCGAACAGTAGGTTCTACAAATTTGAGCAATTTCCTTCATTATTCATTCGCAAGGGTTACTTTTCGGGTGGTATTTTGAAGTAGCAATGTGTTTAATATTTTCCCATCCTAGAAATTCTTTAAAGGCTTGACTGGTAAACTGTGGTCAAAAGACTGTCAGTATCATACGAGGTTTTGCTATATCAATGAAATATTCCATTAAACACCTAATTATTGTTTCACTGTTAGCTTGTTTGATTGAATAGAGCTCGACATACTTTGACCAGTATGAATATGTAAGTCATTCCTTCCCTACTGGTGTCTTTCATGCTTTGGCATACTTCACAAGCTCTTATTATTGGCAATACTTTTTGACCTAAGTTTTTAAAATAGTAAAATTTAATCGTGTGTTTTGTACATTTGCATACTCCAAAATGTTCCTGCCCTCTGTGAACAAAATTAACTAAATCGAACACTGCTGTTTGTGGTATGCATAGTCTCCATTTCAGTCTAACTTTCTTGGTTCTCGAAAATAATGTTCTTCTCTGGTTCAGTGTTGTCCATTTATCACCGTGTACTGTCAATGGGGGAATACTGGTTCATTTCTCCTTAACAGAGTTCTTCTTCCTTTTTCACTCAATTTTATTATTTGTTTCTGATTCAGTTTGACATCATTACTGTTCAGAATATCTTGATGTTTTATTCCCATTGCCCTTGGCAATGTGTTTGCTTCTCTGTGCCTGAATCCCTGTGCCTTCTTCCTCCTTACAGGCTGCAGATAAAGGTGCTGAAAATTAACTTCCTGTTCTCATTCACTCCACAACAAAATTAAGAATTGAGATTCAGTTCACCTTCTTACATTACCTTCAAAAGTACAACTCAGTACATGATAAATGAGGATAGCTACCAAGTCGTATACTGCCCCTTTATATTACTTACATAACATATGAAATATTCAACTTGATAATTAACAATTACTGTACATTTGTTATCTTTGCATGTCTCGTTCTTAGATTTCATGGAGCTCTTTCTTCTGTACCACCCACTCCATGGAACTTCTATATCCCCTCAGCATGTAGGGTCATCTGACTGCTACCCACTTCCATACAGTCACTGGATTGTTGGCTCTTTTATCAGCACCTACTATTTGAACACCTCCCAACAGTGAGGTGCTCATCGCTTATCGGCTACCATGTCATGAACATCTCTTCTCTGACATATGTATTTAATGATGTGCTATCTCTCATTCAAGGAATGGGCTGTATCACTACAGAGAGATATTGGCTGAGCACACTGCATTCACTTCTGTTGTTGACGTTTCTACCTTGAAGCTACTACATCTCCATCAGGTAACTCCTTAGTTGGCATCATAAGGCTGAGTGCACCCTGGTCAAGTCCTCCCAAGAAAAAATTCCTGGCAGTGCCAGTAATCAACCTGAATGCCTCGCTTGAGGGTCTGTCACGTTGACCACTCAGCTTTAGAAGCAGACTAAAACTGGCACCTTTCTGATATTTATTATACACACATTGGCCGCTGTCCTGCCACCCAACAGACCAAGGATTGATGCACCTTAGTTCTTCAATGTGCATTAATTTTTGTTCTCTAAACTTTCTCAGTAGTGTTTCATGAAAACCGTTTTCTAGCCTCCAGAGATTCCCATTTGAGTTTGTGGAGCACTTCTGTAATACTTACGTGTTGATCAAACCTATTGGTAATAAATCTAGCAGCATAGATCTGTATTGTTTTGATGTCTTCATGTAATTGGAGTTAGTGGGGACCCAGACCGTCAAGCGGTACTCAAGAATAGGTTTCGCA
The DNA here is from genome assembly GCF_023897955.1 of Schistocerca gregaria. Lineage (NCBI taxonomy): Eukaryota > Metazoa > Arthropoda > Insecta > Orthoptera > Acrididae > Schistocerca > Schistocerca gregaria. The sequence goes on along the minus strand of NC_064928.1, from coordinate 115,658,873 downwards.
ATCTACTTTGTAGATCAGCTACACTTTCCTAAAATTCTCCCAGTAAATTGGAAGTCAGCCATTTGCTGCCACACAACTGACCTTAAGTGCTCGTTCCATTTCACGTCACTTTGTAACGTAACATTGAGATATTTGACAATGAGACTATTTGGAGCAACACATCACTAATATTGTATTTGCATATTACAGAATTGTTTTTTTTTCTTTACTCATCTGCATTAACTTACATTTTTCCGCCAACTCCAATAGATAGGTTCATAACTAATAAACCAGTGCAGTTTTCAAATCAACCTTCCAGTTAATGATGGCTTCACTTTTATTGTAACCTGTTCAAATTTAAATATAATACGTGGATGATAAAAGCAACTCTGCATCAGTATATACACATTCCACCATAACAAAACATAATCAGCTAGTATTCTTAAAAATTGTGAAAACTGTAACAATGAAAACATGTTAAAAATGGCAGCACTGTGCCTGTGTGCATTTTTGTGTTTATGGAATGACATTCTATTCCCTTTTCACAAAATTGTAACATCAGTTGAGTGAGTACTCCAACATACTTTTTCCTTCAGTTGTTTCAAGGTTATTGTCATATAGTGTTCCATTTAAATATCCTTGTCATTAGAAATCACGTGCAGACATGTCTGACAGATGAGGTGGCGACAAACATTTGCTCATTGTGAATTGTTCAGTGAAGACTTTACAGATATGGAACAGCAACTGACAAAATCTGTGATATGTAACATCTAGCTTTATCTTGGCGGGGCAAAGCAGTACTGCATTCCTTTGACTCATTATCTAAATTCTCAAAAATTTGAAGATAAATGTCTGTTGTCAGTGGTTTCAAATACAGTCAGGCCAGTAATTTGTCTGCTAGAAATCTCACACCAGAGTTCAATTTTATTATTGTGAAAAAGAATTTGATAACCACTTTGAGGATTTTCAATGAACCAGCAAGAATTAGTCATCCTATTGACTTGGCCTAAAAGGTGAAACAATAACAATAACAACTAATAAAATACAGTGCCGGGCCAAGTTCACCATCCAAAATCCTTCTAAACCAACAACTCGCAGTATTTAATCCTCTTTTCTTAACCAGCAGGACATAATGCCTGCCTGCATGAAACACAGTAAAGCTATAGCTCTGAGGTCCTCAGTATATAATAACAAGATGCACATTTAATAGGTGTCTGTTGCAAAAGTTTCCAGACAGATTTTTGCAGACTAGCAGTAATTTGCTTCAAAATATTACTGGAGTTGTAACAGAAGGCTTGTGGTTAGGCTTATAATTAGGGACTTTGTCAGTTGGATCATCATCATTTCATTATCAACTTCTGAACACTACTTTTTGCAAAAACACTGGAGTTTGGCAATCATACAGGGCAGGGGGCTGCCTTTGCCCAGAGCAGCAGGTTTCTGTGGGTGGCAAAAGCTTAAATTTTATTATGGTTCCAAAAGAATGAGTTGAACAAGACAATAAAAGCTTGGCAACAATTGTGACAATAAGTTGGAAATACAAATCGTTCATAATATGTAGTGTATTACTGGAAATTATGTATGAAACTGTGAAACAGATGACTGGAGTCGGTCACCTTTGGTGCATCAAAATAGCAAAGCTTGCTAGTGAGATTGCCACCTCAATTTCTACCACACGCCTACACAACACTTGAAATGTGCCTATTTGCTTAAAAGCTCCTACAGAAGTGAAACACACTATAATAAAGAAAGAAAAATAAATGTCAGCATATGATGGCCACAGCAGCTAGAGGTAGCAGCCATACGTGTGTGTGTGTGTGTGTGTGTGTGTGTGTGTGTGTGTGTATATTATTTTAAACAAAGGCTTTAGCCAAAAGCTTTTCTGTCACTGTCTTTTCATTGTGTCTGTCTGCAACTTAATGTGTTGTATCTATTGGTAGTAGCAATCGGTTCTTTTCATAATATTATAGATTGTTCCATTTGATACTCCTGTGTATTGTTATTTGCAGGTGTTTGTAAAAGTTAACTGATTCCAGTTGTGCCTCGCTGAGATTGTAGTCAAAGGATACTACACTTTTGTTTGTTTTGTGAAGTGCAAAATTTTTCCATTTCTGATTGTTTGAAGCAAGTTATGTCTTTGTGCCCCTTCGAAAATTTATCAGAGTCTGACAATATTTGTGCTGCTTTTTTATGTAATCATACTTTTGTTAATAAAAATTGTCTTGACACAGAGTCAGTACTTTTTGGGTGCTAAAAATACTGTGTGTTCTTTCATGTATGGATTTCACTATATAATGTGAGAAAAGTTGATTTTGGAATCCATCCTGGTTGGCATGGAAGTCATTCTCCTCTAAATCCACACGTTACACCTCCTTCTCATCGATTGTGTATCTACCTTACACTGATTCAGTGCTCTGCCATTCTTTTTCTTGTATTTGCTGCATGTCTACAACACATATTTTATCTAAATTGTTAGTAATTTCCACCACAACAATCTAATTTAATTTATTTAGTCTTCTCATTCCACTATTTCATGTTGTGTAGTGGCCATGATGCTGATGACACACCAAATAAACTAAGAATTTTTATTTCAGTGTTCAGTGCACTTACGTTTAGTCGGCTGCACTATATCGTGAAAGAGGAAATCAAGTACCAAGCTATGTGGCTTGGAAACTAGCCCCCCTTCCCCAACTTAGCCTGAAACATTGAATTTGTCTCTTACAATTAAGGGTGGGTGAGAGGGGGGGGGGGGGGGGGAGAGAGAGAGAGAGAGAGAGAGAGAGAGAGAGAGAGAGAGAGAGAGATGCTGTCTAATGATAGCACACGGCATTAGAATGTGGCGGATTACCTTAGTGGCAGCACGGAGGCACCGGTGGTCTGGATGTGAGGCACTGGTGGTCCGGATGTGATCATAATTAGACTTGGCATCATAATTCCTGGCGATCTGATTGTCACAACTAGCAGCAACGAGATCATTAATTTGACAATCTTTTATTGATCATTTGGTGTCTGTAGCACTCAGTTAAACTGTTTCAATATGGCACCTGAGCAGTTGGAGCACAAGCTCTGAAGACTGTCTGTACCAACCACTGAAGACTCATCTTGACAGCAGAACAACTTGGGTCCCAGTGAGGCATAGCTCTAGGTATGAAGAGTATTTACAACATTGGTTTTCAAAGAAAATGGCCAACTAAGGGGTCATATGCTTCACCGTCATTTGCATGGTTTTTGGCAGGCTGCTCACAGTAAGTTATGTTAGGTTACCAGACATTGACTTCTTCTAATAGACAGAATTGTGTTCTGGCACCTTCTTGATGAATTTGTACAGAAAGGACCATTCAGCTGTTCAAAAAGGAAAAATCCATGTTCGTGAAAATTATTAACTTTTGAATTAATTGTAATTATGACCAGCAAGCATTGTGTACATTATATCTATACTGGGGCATCATTACTGGTATCCTTTATCCTCCCTTGCGACACACACGAAGTCACAAATCACTTTAAAATCAAAATTAATATCTTGTATAGAACTATCATTGCTATTTCAAAGTCTTGCTAACATATCTCTCATAAACCAACTTCTGATATGATAATAGTTTGCCACCCATGAAGTACAGTGTAATTGTGAGAGATGCATGATATTAGATTTCTTGCATTGGAATCTGAGCAAGGACAACAGCTACAGCCTGTCATGCATGGAGTGTAGAAGAAGAAAAAAATTTCACCGAACAGCTAACTCACTTTGTGATACAAAGCTCCAGTTTGCCAGTCTGTTTCAAAGGACAACAAAAATTTAATTTTCAGTATTTCATAAAATTGAGCATATTTAAAAATTTAAATGCTGTCATAACTTACTCATTATGAGGTATAATCTTGTGTTAAAGGTTTAACACAGTAAAACAAGTATTACCAATAGAAACTGTGTACACAATATGACGTAGTGTAGCTGGAAGTGCACAAATTACCCGAACTAGATTAGTGATTCCAAGAAATTATGAACATAACTTCAAACCTTTTCTGAACCTTTTGTGAACTTTTTCTTACTTACATGCTCATTGTGAGATATTCAATGTGTTAACTCACTTGTAAAGTAATCAGATGTTTGAAATGAAAAACTTGGTGGGAGACTGCAAATCCAGCGGTTTGAAGTGTAACCCCCTACCAGTTCTAATAGCACTTCTTTCGCCTGTGGCAGTGGATTGGAGTACAGATTGAACTCTATCTCCCCTTGTGACTGATTCTGTTCCTTCAAAAGGTTGGAAGGAAGTGTCATAGGACCATACCCAGTAAATCACAAGAGATATTCCAACCAACCTTGGGTTGATGACAGACTTGCTTTACTGACTTAGCTGAGCATTGATTATTGAATAAATAGTTCTAAAAATGAATGTGTGCGTGTGTGTGCTTATTTGGGAGTGAATTGCAATTATGTGAAAGCATTTTCCTGATCTGACAAGGAGAGGTCCCCAGCAGTGGGTTTGACTTTTTGAAACTATCTATATGGAGATGCAGGTTAATATCCCAAGTATCACACCCTACAGCCATTCACCCTAGTTGGCCCTCATTTGCGAGTAACTGACGAAAAAAGAAAATTAGAAATTTGGATGACATTCAATACCATTAAAAAAGTAGCAACAATAGACTGGTTGCTTGGTGTAATGGTCAGAGTACTGCCTTCACATGCAGAAGGTTCTGGGTTCAAACCTGGCAAGGTGATTTAAACTTTTCTTTATTTTTAAATATTTGTCCAAATGACTTTGACCATCATTTTTATTCAGTTCATCATCTCTATGGAACATATGCCTCTCTATCCTCTTCTGTCTTGCCACCATCTCTCTGTCTTCATCTTGGTCCAGCCTTCTCCTTTCTTCTACACACATTCCTCTACTCCTTTCAGCCATCTGTCTCTCGGTCCTACTCTCTCTCTTTCTTACCAGTTTCATCTTGTGTATCCTCCTGAGTATCCTCTTCTCCTCCATTCTCTTAATGTGTCCATACCATCTCAGCCTTGATTTCTCTATCTCCTCCTGTAATGGTACCTCCTTCATTAACTCTCCGATACTCTCATTTCTTAACCTGTCTATCTTTGTCACTCTAATATTGTTTCTCAAAAATGTCATCTCACTAGCTTGTATTTAGCTTTTCTCTCTTCCTCCATAACCCAGGTTTCTGATGCATATGTCAGGATCGGGACAAAGTATGACTAGTATATAACCTTTTTTCTGATTTGGGGTACATGCTTGCTCCTTATCAGGCTTCTGACACTCTTCCGAAATGCTTCTGCTTTTCTCCCCCACTCATTTATTCCTGTGTTGTTTTTTTTTCCATCTTCTTGTATCAGGCTTCCCAGGTGCTTGAAACTCTCCACTCTCCTCAGTCGTTCCCCACCAATTGTTATTCCCATTGTTCCTCTCTTCTTCTTTCTTGTTGTGATAATCATTTCACTCTTACTTATACTAAATTCACCCCATATTCTTGTACTGTTTGTTCCCAAACGTCCAACTGCTCTTGTACTTCCTCCTCCTTATTTCCCCAAATCATCAGATCATCTGCAAACACCATAGCTTTCATCTTCCTTTCACCAATTACTTGTGCTACAGAACTCATTATATCATTCATCACTACAATGAAGAGTAATGGTGAAAGTGCACTTCCCTGCCTCCAGCCCTTCCTCTGTTCAGTCCAAGCTGATCTCTCTCCTCCCACTTTGAGACAGCTCACACTTCCACGTTATATAACCCTTATCCTGCAAATAATCTGTTTTGCTACTCCTCTATTCTCCAGGGCTTTTCCACACTTTGCTTCTATGTACACTATCATACGCTTTTTCAATGTCCAGGAAGGTCTTTAGTAGATCTATTCCATATTCATAGTGCTGTTCCTGCAGTTGTCTTACAGCAAAAATTAGACTCACCATGGACCTTCATGTTTTGAAGCCATGTTGCTCTTCTCTCATTCTTCCTTCTAATTTTTCCTGAATTCATGCTTCCAAAATTTTCTCAAATTTTTGCACAGTGACTCATCAATGTTATTCCCCGATAGTTCTTGCACTCTTTTCTATTTCCCTTCTTGAAGATCGGGACAGTTATTCCCTTCTTCCACTCTTCTGAGATCACCTTCTGTCTCCACACAATTTTCATTACTCGATATAGCCATTGTATCCCCACGCCTGTCCTGCTGCTCTCACCATCTCTACACTTAGCTCATCCAGACCTGCTGACTTCCCTCCTTTCATCTTGCCCAATGCCTCTTCCACTTCTTCCATTGTAAGGTCTTTTTCTATTTGCTGTTCCTCCTCTCCCCCCCCCCCCCCCCCCTCCCGAATTGTACCTCCTCGTCCAGGTCTCCATTCGGATTCAGGAGTTCTTCAAAATACTCCTTCCACATATTCTTGAGTTCCTCCTTATTTTGTACATCTTGTCCACATTTGTTCACCATTTGAGCATAATCTGTCGCACCATTCTTCCTCTTACTTCCCATATAACACCTTTTTTGAATCTCCACTATCCTCCTCCATCATTCTGGTCCAATGTTCCATCCACTTTCTTCTTTCCTCCTCCTCCTCCTCCTCCTCCACCACCACCACCACCACCACCACCACCACCACTCTTTTCACTTCTTTCTTGCTTGGCTGATACTCTTCTCTTGTCTCTACTGGAACCATACCCGAAAGGCTCTATTCTTCTTCTGTATTATATCCTTTGTTTTATCATTCCACCGGGGTGTTTCTTTCCATCTCTTTTTGTTGCTTGTCCTCCCACATATTGCTTCTGCCACACTCACTAATGTTCCCTTGAATCTACCCCATACCTCTTCTACCATTTTTGGTACATCTGTTGGGGTGCTTTAAGTGTTGACTGTGCCAGGTAATCTCGTGGCTCTCACTTTACCTGAACCAAGCGTTTCACTTAAGTAGTTTAAATCTAATTTTACATTTCTATTACATTGTACATTATTTTGATGATTGTATCAACTTCTTCATTTGCCCTCATTTTTCTTCCTGTCATTATTTTCCCACTTGGAATTTTTGTGAATGTGAATTTAATTATATTTACCTGTTGTTGTTGTTGTTGTTGTTGTTGTTGTGGTGGTGGTGGTCTTCAGCCCTTAGACTGGTTTGATGCAGCTCTCCATGCTGCACTATCCTGTGTAAGCTTCTTCATGTCCCAGTACCTACTACAACCTACATCCTTCTGAATCTGCTTAGTGTATTCATCTCTTGGTCTCCCCCTACGATTTTCACCCTCCATGCTGCCCTCCAATACTAAACTGGTGATCCATTGATGCCTCTGAACATGTCCTACCAACCGATCCCTTCTTCTAGTCAAGTTATTCCACAAATTTCTCTTCTCCCCAATCCTATTCAACACCTCCTCATTAGTTATGTGATCTACCCATCTAATATTGAGCATTTCAAAACCTTCTATCCTCTTCTTGTATAAACTATTTATCGTCCACGTTTCACTTCCATACATGGCTACACTCCATACAAATACTTTCAGAAATGACTTCCTGACACTTAAACCCATACTCGATGTTAACAAATTTCTCTTCTTCAGAAATGCTTTCCTTGCCATTGCCAGTCTACATTTTATATCCTCTCTACTTAGACCATCATCAGTTATTTTGCTCCACAAATAGCAAAACTCCATTACTACTTTAAGTGTTTCATTTCCTAATCTAATTCCCTCAGCATCACCCGACTTAATTAGACTACATTCCATTATCCTTGTTTTGATTTTGTTGATGTTCATCTTATATCCTCCTTTCAAGACACTATCCATTCCTTTCAACTGCTCTTCCAAGTCCTTTGCTGTCTCTGACAGAATTACAATGTCATCGGCAAACCTTAAGGTTTGTATTTCTTCACCATGAATTTTAATACCTACTCCAAATTTTTCTTTCATTTCCTTTACTGCTTGCTCAATATACAGATTGAACAACATCGGGGAGAGGCTTAAACCCTGTCTCACTCCTTTGCCAACCACTGCTTCCCTTTGATGTCCCTCGACTCTTATAACTGCCATCTGTTTTCTGTACAAATTGTAAATAGCTTTTCGCTCTCTATGTTTTACCCCTGCAACCTTCAGAATTTAAAAGAGAGTATTCCAATCAACATTGTCAAAAGCTTTCTCTAAGTCTACAAATGCTAGAAACGTAGGTTTGCCTTTCCTTAATCTTTCTTCTAAGATAAGTCGTAAGGTCAGTATTGCCTCACGTGTTCCAATATTTCTACGGAATCCAAACTGATCTTCCTGAGGTTGGCTTCTACTAGTTTTTCCATTCGTCTGTAAAGAATTCACGTTAGTATTTTGCAGCTGTGACTTATTAAACTGATAGTTCGGTAATTTTCACATCTGTCAACACCTGCTTTCTTTGGGATTGGAATTATTATATTCTTCTTGAAGTCTGAGGGTATTTCGCCTGTCTCATACATCTTGCTCACCAGATGGTAGAGTTTTGTCAGGACTGGCTCTCCCAAGGCTATCAGTAGTTCTAATGGAATGTTGCCTACTCCCGGAGCTTTGATGCGACTCAGGTCTTTCAGTGCTCTGTCAAACTCTTCATGCAGTATCATATCTCCCATTTCATCTTCATCTACATCCTCTTCCATTTCCATAATATTGTCCTCAAGACCATCGCCCTTGTATGGACCCTCTATATACTCCTTCCTCCTTTCTGGTTTCCCTTGTTTGCTTTGAACTGGGTTTCCATCTGAGCTCTTGATATTCATACAAGTGGTTCTTTTTTCTCCAAACGTCTCTTTAATTTTCCTGTAGGCAGTATCTATCTTACCCCTAGTGAGATAAACCTCTACATCCTTACATTTGTCCTCTAGTCATCCCTGCTTAGCCATATTGCACTTCCTATCGATCTTATTTTTGAGATGTTTGTATTCATTTTTGCCTGCTTCATTTACTGCATTTTTATACTTTCTTCTTTCATCAATTAAATTCAATATTTCTTCTGTTACCCAAGGATTTCTACTGGCCCTCGTCTTTTTACCTAATTGCTCCTCTGCTGCCTTCACCACTTCATCCCTCAAAGCTACCCATTCTTCTTCTACTGTATTTCTTTCCCCCATTCCTGTCAATTGTTCCCTTATGCTCTCCCTGAAACTATGTACAAGCTCTGGTTCTTTCAGTATATCCAGGTCCCATCTCCTTAAATTCCCACCTTTTTTGCAGTTTCTTCAGTTTTAATCTACATTTATCTGTTATAAAATTGAAAATGCTGTTCTATCAATTAAATGAACAAAAGATGAAACAATATATTTATATTGACCGTGTAATGGTGCCAAAAATGTATTTTTTGTTACTAGTTGTGTATTTCTCATGGTAATCGTTATAATAAACATTTAAAACATAGGCTAAATTCCTGTTGCACTATCGACAAAGTAACACAGATGAAGATTTAAAGAAATTAAATCAAAATTAATTTAAAAAAAAATTAAAATCACACAAACAAATATCTCAAGTGAAAAAGAGTTACAGGAAGAAAAATGAGGGCAAATGAATTAGTTGATATGATCATCAGAATGACATGACAAAGGAATATAAATATAAAATTACATTCAAATCACTTAATTGAACAAAATGAATGATCAGAATCATTTTGATAAAGATTTAAAAATAAATTTATATCACCTGACGGACGAGGTTTGAACCCACAACCTTCTATATATGAAGGCATTACTCTGCCCATTACACCCCGCAACAAGTCTGTACACAACAAATTTTTTTAATGCTGTTGAATGTCAAGCAAAATTCCAATTTTTAATCGTTTACTCACAAACGAGGGCCAATCAGGGTGAATGGTTGTAGCCTGTAGGCCTGAAATCTTAACCTACATCACTGTACATATGGTTTGAAAAAGTTGATCCCACCACTGGGGGACCTCTTCTTGTATGTGTATATATATTTATCACAGTTATGATGTAAATCAAATAGAAAGAAACTTCCACATGGGAAAAATATGGTCTGCTTGTGTCTGTGTATGTATGTATGGATGGATATGTGTGTGTGCGCGAGTATATACCTATCCTTTTTTCCCCCTAAGGTAAGTCTTTCCGCTCCCGGGATTGGAATGACTCCTTACCCTCTCCCTTAAAACCCACATCTTTTCATCTTTCCTTTTTCTTCCCTCTTTCCTGATGAAGCAGCCGCCGGTTGCGAAAGCTCGAAATTTTGTGTGTGTGTGTGTGTGTGTGTGTGTGTGTGTGTGTGTGTGTGTGTGTGTGTGTGTATTTTATTGTGCCTGTCTACCGGCGCTTTCCCGCTTGGCAAGTCTTGGAATCTTATTTATCACAGTTAATTGTAGTTACGAAGCAACATAACGGAGATCTGATATCTTCTGTTCTTACGTGTTGTAGTGACTTATCAAATCTGATTTAAAATATCAGTAATTGTTTCTGTTGCATGTTTGTCATATTTGAAAGTGCAAATTGTAACATATGTTTTTGATTAACACAGATGCAGATCGAGCAGTGACTTCAGGTGTTAGAAGAGGAAGAAGATGATAGGATTGGGAAAGGCAGAATCCTGATCAGTCGTGAAGTGTAAAGTGCTGTACAAACCATAATACCTCTGATGTTAAGTGGAGGTTATCACTTTATTGTGTTTATTTACTGGATGATGGAGAGTTTTGTTTTGAGATTGATGAACTGATGGTGTAACTGCCAGATTTTATCAAGAAATTGATTAAAAATTTTACAGTTTAATTTATGTCTCCCCATGAACATGTGGCATAGATATTATGGGTACAGTGACTGAGAACTTGAGAAACAGTTTTTCTTGTGGTGGTTCCAACAATGACAAATTTGATTTGTTATTTTTATATGAAATAAATATTTATGAAACTTAATTGCAATTTTTCTCCTAATCATTTTTCCTTCTTTGACTAATGTTGTTTTTTTGTGTTTCTGTGTTATTTCTTCATAAAGGATGGCAAACCCCGTGGCACTTCCTACAAGCACACTTTAAGGACACGTAGTGCAAGATGGTTAATGGGAATGACTAATCTAATAGAAATCATCTGACTGTGGCCGGTGTTGACAACTTTTTGGTTACTGCCAATTTTAGCTACCAGTGACATTATTGTTGCTGTTTATACCATTGAGGTAAATGAGACTTATGGAAATTTCATTGCACGCCTTTTAGCAATCATTAAGTATGATCTCTGCTTTTGTAGACATAAATACACTACACAGCTTCTGCTAGGTGAAGTTGGCAATGTCCCAAAAGCAAATTCTGCTTTATAAATTTACTGAACTGCCAATTATATTCTTAGTCTTATTCTTCCCAAAAACACAAGGGCCATTTTTTTCCCCTTCTTCTTCTTTTTCCAACATCCGATCACTTAGTATACAGGCTACACGAGTTGCAGGATGTGGACATGAGCTGCTGGCTACTTCACAAATCTCGCAACCCACCATAGCTGACCTCAAGGCATCAGTCTGCATTGCACTACACTCACGTAAACATGGCTGGCGTCATTGTTGCTCCTGCCAAGTGTGAATTACAAAGTGTAATTCTGTTTCTGCAAGCAGAAGGGAATAGTGCAGCAGAAATTCATCAGAGAATGAGCCAAGTGTACTTGCATTCAGGCCCAGGCGAGTTCAATCTATGGAGCAGAATGAAGATACAAAGACACCTTCCACTTTGGCCTTTTTGCCGTATTTTGGTGCCATGTCGTCAAGAATCAGAAGAGTTCTTGGGAGATATGTAATTAAGTGTGTTTTTCAACCATCTGCAAAACTGGGAAACCGTTGGTCTCGGTTAAGGGTGACCTTGGACTGTGTACAAGATTCCTTGTCAGTGTGGGGCAGCGTATATAGGCCAGACATGCTGCACAGTACAAGAATGCTGCAATGAACATCAGCGTCTCGAATGCCTTTTATCAACCAGAGTCACACATGCCTTTTATCAACTAGAAAAGTTGGCAATTGCGGAACACTGCCTGAATACAGGACATCATATGACTTATGAAAAGACAGAAGTTTTATCCCCGGCATCATCTTTCTGGGACTGCGTCATTAAGGAAACAATACATATCCATACAGCTGATAATCTGATCAACAAGGATACGGGATTTCAACTGAGCACAGCCTGGAATCCTGCATGGCTGATATTAAATCACGACATGAAAATCGAGATTCTTCAGTAACAGGCCCGTCATAACACTGGCCTTGTACGGCTGTTGGTGAGTAACGTCTGGCTGCACTTGACAAACACTGCGTACAGAGCATGCGCAGTAAAGCCTCTCTGCGATTGTTGGCGGATGGAGTTTGAATATGGCAAATCACTGCGCATGCACGAGTTCCGCAGCTGCGCATTCTTCACGCGTGTGTTATAAAAACAGGGCGTTGGTGTGCAGATACCGTCAGTTGTACCAAGCCACGAGCAAGGTTGAACCATCTGAAGATGTCCGACAGTTGCTCCGAGGAAATATTGAGGAATTTGTACAACATGATCCGGTGGCAAAACCGTGCAGACTATTTACAAATTAAAAGTAGACTTTAATTTACCTGCTCATTGCTAACAAAACACACCTCAGTCTTATAATATAAGGTTCACTATTGAAGAGCAGAAGAGTCTTAACGTTGTGTTGAATAACTTATAAGATTAAATGGGTTCAAATCTTTTTTTATGTTTGCTTGTCTGGGATTCAGTCTGAAGACTGGTTTGATGCAACTCTCCATGCTACTCTATACTGTATGAACCTCTTCATCTCTGAATAGCTACTGCAACCTATAGCTTTCCAAATCTGCTTACTGTATTCACCTTTTGGTCTCCTTCTATGATTCCCCCCCCCCCCCCCCCCCCCCCCCGCACTTCCTTCAAATACTAAAATGGTGATCCCTTGATGTCTCAGAATGTGCCCTATCAACCAAGCCCTCGTTTGCTCAAGCTGTGCCTCAAATCTCTTGTCTCTCCAATTCTGTTCTGTACTTCCTCATTAATTACGTGATCGACCTATCTAATCTTCAGCAGTTATATGTAGCACCACATTTTAAAAGCTTCTATTCTGTCTTTAGATAAACTGTTCATCATCCTGTGTTTCACTTCCATACGTGGCTACACTCCAGACAAATACCTTCAGAATAGACCTTAACATTGAAACGTATATTCAGTGTTAGCAGATTTCTCTTCTTCAGAAATGCTTTCCTTACAGTTGTCAGTCTAGATTTTATATCCTCTCTACTTTGGCCATCATTAGTTATTTTGTTGCCCAAAACTACTACTTTGTGTCTTGTTTCCTAATCTGATTCCCTTAACATTTAATTTCACTACATTCCATTATCCTTGTTTTGCTTTTGTTGATGGTCATCATGTGTCCTCTTTTCAAAACACTGTCCATTCCGTTCAGCTACTCTTCCAAGTCCTTTGTTGTCTCTGACAGAATCACAATGTCATTGGGAAACCTCAACATTTTTATTTCTTCTCTCTGAATTTTAATTCCTACTCCAACTTTTTCTTTGGTTTCCTTTATTGCTTACTGAATGTACAGATTGAATAACAAGGGATAGGGTGCAATCATGTCTCACTCCCTTCTCAATCACTGCTTCCCTTTCATGCCCCTTGACTCTTATTACTACTGTCTGGTTTCTGTACAAGCAGTTAATTGCCTTTCATTCCTTCTATTTTACCCCTGCTACCTTCAGAATTTCAAAGAGAGTATTCCAGTGAGCATAGTTAAAAGCTTTCTGTACATCTACAAATGCTATAAATGTAGGTTTGTCTTTCCTTTACCTATCTTCTACCATACATCGTAGAGTCAGTAATCACTCGCTTGTTCTCACATTTCTCTGGAATCCAAACTGGTCTTCCCCAATGTCTGCTTCTACTAGTTTTTCCATTCTTCTGTAAAGAATTCGTCTTTGTACCTTGCAACCAAGAGTTATTAAACTGATAGTTCAGTAATATTCACACCTGTCACCAACTGCTTTCTTTGGAATTGGAGTTACCACATTCTTCTTGAAGTCTGAGGGTATTTCGCCTATCTCATATATCTTGCTCACCAGACAGAAGAATTGTGTCATAGCTGTCTCTCCCAAGGCTATCAGTAGTAGTGATGGAATACCATCTACTCCCAGGGCCTTGTTTCTGCTTCGATCTTTCAGAACTTTGTCAAATTCGTCTAGCAGTGTCATATCTCCCATCTCATCTTCATATACGTCCACTTCCCTATTTGTTATTTTTCTTTAAATTTCATTCCCTTGTATAGATCCTCTATATACTCCTTCCACCTTTTAGTGTTCTCTTCTTTGCTTAGGACTGGTTTACCATCTGAGCACTTGATATTCATACAGTTGCTTCTCTTTTCCCCAAAGGCCTCTTTAATTTTCCTTTAGGCAGTATCTATCTTACCCTTAGTGAAATAGGCTTCTAAATCCTTACATTTGTCCCCAAGCCATTTCTGTTTTAACAATTTTACACTGCCTGTCAATCTCATGTTTTAGACGTTTGTGTTCCCTTTTGCCTGCTTCTTTTTTAAATTTTATCCTTTCATCAATTCAATTCTATATCTCGTGTTATTCAAGGATTCTTACTAGGCCATGTATATTTACCTATTTGATCTTCCTCTGCCTTAAAGCTATCTATTTGTCTTCTACTGTATTCCCTTCGCCTGTTATAGTCAACCATTGCCTTATGCTCCCTCTGAAGCTTTGAACAACCTCTGGTTCTTTCAACGTATTCAGGTCCCTCCTCCGTAAGTTCCTACCTTTTTCCAATTTTTTCAGTTTTAATTTACAGTTCATAACCAATAAATTGTGCTCAGAGTCCACGTCTGCCCCTGGTAAAGTCTTAGACTTTGAAATCTGGTTCCTAATTCTCTACCTACCCATTATATAGTCAATCTGAAAACTTCTCGTATCACTGGGTCTCTTCCACATATACAACCTTGTTTTATGATTCTTAAATCAAGTGTTAGCAATGATTAAATTATGCTCCGTGCAAAACCCTACCAGGCAGCTTCCTCTTTTATTCCTTTCCCTCCAGGCCACATTCACCTACTATTTTTCCTTCTCTTCCTTTTCCTACTATCAAATTCCAGTCCCCCATGACTATTAAATTTTTGTCTCCCTCAACTATCTGAATAATTTCTTTTACCTCATCACACATTTTTTCGATCTCATCAACATCTGCAGAACTAGTTGGCATGTAAACTTGTACTATTGTGGTAGATGTGGGCTTCAAGTCTATCTTGTCTACAATATTGCTGTTCATAGTAGCTTACTCACATTCCTATTTTCTTTTTCTTTATTAAGACCACTCCTGCATTCTCCTATTTGATTATAATCCCATTTTCACCTGACCAGAGGTCCTGTTCCTCCTGCCACCGGACTTCACTAATACCCACTACATCTAACTTCAACCTATCCATTTCCATTTTTAAATTTTCCGGTCTACCTGCCTGAAAAGGGATTTAACATTCCACACTCTGTTATGTAGAATGCCTGTTTTGTTTCTCCTGATGACATCCTCCTGAGTAGTCCTTGTCCAGAGATCCAAATGGGGTCTATGTTACCTCCCGAATATTTTACCCAAGTCAACACAAACCTTATTTAACTATTTACTAGAGCTGCATGTCCTCAGGAAAAATTATGGCTGTAGTTTCCCCCTGCTTTCAGCTGTTCACAGTACTAGTACAGCAAGGCCATTTTGGTTGACCTTACAAGGTCCTATCCGTCAATCAGCCTGACTGTTGCCCCTGCAACTACTCTTCTGTAACGACACATTTGTCTGGCCTCTCAACAGATACCCCTCTGTTGTGTTTGCACCTACAGTACAGCTATCTGTATTGGTGAGGTGTGCAAGCCAAGGTCCATGGTTCATGGGGTGTCTCTTTTTATGATGGCTATCTTTCTCCTACAACTTTGTATTTAAATTTACGATTTATCTAAAACAAAGTCAGAATTTATTGAGCACATCAAAACATCACAAGTTCCTCTATTAAGTCTAAAATTTTATTAAAGTATCTTTCATTTCATCAATATTCTCCAATTACCCAAAGTGACAAGAACATTTTCTAAATTATTGTTTTAATCCAAATTTATTTCTAAACAAAATGGAATACACAGGTATTATGAGCTATAGTTTTGGGATCTTAACATTGATTCATGCATTAATTTCAGCTTGGCTTCTAATGTATACGAACTCATATTTGAGTTTGTATTCACCCTTGGTAATATGGTTATATAGCTTTTGATGCTAACAACCTCCTCTATGATGTACAACACACATTATCATTTATATGATGTTTATATACAAATATATTAAGAGTTGTGACAGTTGGACTCTCTGATCCAAGGATATTACAAATTAGAACATTGTTCTCTTAGTAAAACTGGGAAGCATGATACAAAGCCATCCGCAAATGAGATATCATAAATATATACAGAAAGATAGTACAAAATGACATTCGCTAGCCACCTTCCAATGTAAATGTGGCTTTTAGTGTCAGGAGAGGCTGCATATTTAAGGGAACTGGGATCTGGCTCTTCCATTTCACTAATTTTTTTCTATACATGGGATTAGACACACCTTGCGAGCAACTGACACTATAGTGAGATGCGAACGTAAAGGAATGTAACTCTCATCCTCATTGGCCAGAACCAGGAGCTGGAGTTCCCATTACAGCTAACAGTATTCATAGGAGAGGGGAATTCGGAAACAGTAAGGGACTGGCTGTAGCCTATAGTAAGAGATTAACCCTGGCATCTGCCTAAATTGAAACTGGGAATCCATAGGCGGGTGTATTTGAACCATGTTGCCTCCAGAATCCAGGGATTGGTAATTCAGCACCTCAAGGCGTAGAGTTACCCCGGTCAGTGGAGAATGAAAAAAAAAAAACTAATAGTTGTAGACTGTAATACTGGTGGTTGTGCATGTTTCATCTTTTGACAGTGCATGAACACAAACATTTTAAGATTTAATTCTACAGAGAACTCGGAGCTTCAGTTATTATAGTATTAAAAGAACATAAATAGATTTCTGACGAGAGAGGGCAGGGAGAATACAACGTACAGCCAGTTCGGACGAATTCAAGCAGCTTTTAGAAATGAATGACTTATAGAAAGTGTTGTCATAACTTACCTCTTCTGCTCTCTACAAAGCCCTCCCTAGCGTTCCATACCGGAACTGGTGTTCATAATTGAGTACTGCCCAGATGACCAGATTTGGGCTAATAATGACAGAATTTTCGGCAAATGTTTTAAAGAAGTGTAACTATTGTCATTTGAACGAGAGTTTTGTTCATCTACGACATTTTTGGGAGATACACGAAAACCCAGGTGTATTTTTACGCACTGGTTATAGTTTTATGTTATTTATGATGCTGTTTACTGCTCCGATGCCTTGTGAAATACAGAAATATTTCCACTTCTAAGTTCTACCAGTCTCCAAATAATGGCCCCTGTGCTAATGTTAAACTGCTGCTGATGGGTAATTAGGTTATTATAGCAGTACCTACATATTTTTAGCTTATCATAACGCTCATGGGCCGAATCACAATTTTTTTTTTCTTTCTTGTAAAAACTTATCTGTAATCAGGAACTATCAGAACACCACAAAAATAAGAAACGGCTGCACTTACATTGAATTAACAGCAAGTAAGAACTGAACTGGTCAACAAAACAAAAACTGAGCTCAAGTAAGGCAAACAACGTACTATGGTTGATTTGGCAAAAGTAGGGATAGGTGTAAGCCGATAATGCTATTGATATAGCAGTAGTTTAAATCTATTAAATCTGTCGATCGACATGTTGCCTATCGATGTGCGTGCCGTGTTTCCATCGTACGACTGAAAATCAAAATATAAAGCGCGATAAAAAAAATGCCACTTAAACAAAATCGCCGGGGGAGGGGGGGGTTGAGGCTCATCCCAGCAACGCACCAGATTGCAGATACCAGTTTGGTAAAATACGGTGTCCTGCTACGTGAGGGAGTCCATAACTGCCTGCAGCACATCATTGTCCGACAGGAATAGTCAATGCTTCAAGGCGTTTGTTGAGGAACCGATGTGTGATAATTGTATGGAGAGAGATCAGGACTCGATGGGTGCTCGAGTGTCTCCCACTTGAGTTGGCGTAACCTCTGCGTTACGACATTTGCGACAAGGGAAGCGCTTCATCATGAAGCAGTGGCACATCACTCTACAACGGTGGTTTTCGAGAGATATGCTGTCCCTTACACAATTTTCGTTCTCCGATGATGTCTACCGTTACCTACCTGCCTGTTAGCAGCTTAGGAAACAATGAGCACGTTGGTCGTACTTGGACGCAGTTGGTAATATCGTCGCCAAAGTTCACATTTGCCACACGTACGTTGACAAGACACGAATGTCAGACTAATCCTTTGCCGACACGTCGGTGCTTATATACCCACACCGGAGTTACACTACATTGCATATACACTGCAAATGGAAACTTTTGCGTTCTCCCCTTATATCTTGCAAAACGCATTACACGGTTACTAGGTTTCATTTGGGTGTGAGGAAGTGAGGGGAGGGGGGATGGGGGGACCCTTGCCGGAACCTCTTTGGCTACGTCTTATAGCTGAGGTGGTCACTCGTTTCCAGCCAGGTAACTTTGCAAAATTTTTGCTTTTCGGCCCTGAGACGATTCCTAACACATCCGTGGTCTTCAGAATAGATTACTAACCTTCACTGAATATAAGTACAGCTACACTGAAGAGCCAAGGAAACCGGTACACCTCCGCGAGAGAAGTGCCACAACACGACGACGTGACGTGGGCTCAACTAATGTCTGAAGTAGTGCTGGAGGGAACTGACACCATGAATCTTGCAGGGCTATCCATAAATCCGTAGGCAGGGGTTTGAGATCCCTTCTGAACAGCACGTTGCAAGGCATCCCAAATGTGCTCAATAACGTTCATGTCTGGGGAGTTTGGTGGCCAACTGAAGTGCTTAAACGCAGAAGAGTGTTCCTGGAGCCACTATATAGCAATTCTGGACGTGTGAGGACGTCGCATTGTCCCGTTAGAATTGCCGAAGTCCGTCGGAATGCACAACAGACATGAATGGATCCAAGTGATCAGACAGGATGCTTACGTATGTGCCACCTGTCAGAGTCATATCTAGATGTATCAGGGGTCCCATATCACTCCAACCGCACACGCCGCACACCACCACCAACTTGTACAGTCCCCTGCCAACATGCAAGGTCCATGGATTCATGAGGTTATCACCATACCCGTGCACGTCCATCGGCTCAATACAATTTCAAATGAGACTCGTCCGACCAGGCAACATGCTTCCAGTCATCAACAGTCCAATGTCGGTGTTGACGGATACAGGCGAGGCATAAAGCTTTGTGTCGCGCATTCATCAAGGGTACACGAGCGGGTCTTTGGATCCGAGAGCCCATTTCGATGATGTTTCGTTGAATGGTTCACACGCTGACAGTTGCTGGTGGCCCAGCATTGAAATCTGTAGCAATTCGAGCAAGGGTTGCGATTTGTCACGTTGAACGATTCTCTTTCGTCGTTGTCGGTCCCATTCTTGCAGGTCCTTTTTCCGACGGTAGTGATGTCGGAGATTTGATGTTCTTTCGGATTCCTGATATTTACAGCACACTCGTGAAATAGTTGTGCGGAAAAATCCCCACTTTATTGCTATCTCAGAGATGCTGTGTCCCATCGCTCTTGCGCCGACTATTACACTTTTACACATCTCTGTCTTTGAATAGGCATATCTATGCCAGTTCCTTCGGCACTTCACTGTATATATGCTGCTATTTCGACAGTTGTTACTCCACAATCAAGATGTTTCTTTACCAGTTTCCAATTGCACCAATTCAGACTGTCTTTACCATTTTGCTTATTGGTACCGGTGCATCTTTTCGCAGATCTTCAATGGACAGAAATTCGTATACTGGGAGAATCTTTTATTGAACTAATTCATTGCGTGCCTACAGCTGTCTATATTTCGATCGGCCCCACAATTCCATTGAACACGCTGTAGCATCTAAAATACTTTCGATATCGAAAAATTCCTTTTCCAGGCATAAACTGCATACTTCAGGCATGCAAATTATTTTTTAAAAAATCAATTTTTCTACTTTCTCGACCAGAACCTGCCGGCAAGTACACAATATTATCTCAACCTGGGAAGTAATAGTGTAATGTTACATCATGTCCTCTGAATACTCTTGCGTCACTTACCTTTACTTCTACATTTCTGTCGATTACACTATACACTATCTGATCAAAAGTGTCCAGAAAACTACTGGTGGACATAAATGCAGGATGTATCAAAAAGAATAATCCAATATGGCATGTCTATATTTCTGAAACTAATCAACATATACGATGAAATTTGTTTTCTGGTGAACGGGAAACTCAAAAAGTTTTTTCTCATACCTTTTCATACCTCGAGATGCACGGCATGTCAATCAGGTATTCAAATCGTTCCCACACTGCAAATGGTTCAAATGGCTCTAAGCATTATGGGACTCAACTGCTGTGGTCATCAGTCCCCTAGAACTTAGAACTACTTAAACCTAACTAATCTAAGGACATCACATACATCCATGCCCGAGGCAGGATTCGAACCTGCGACCGTAGCGGTCGCGCTGTTCCAGACTGTAGCGCCTAGAACCGCTCGGCCACCGCGGCCGGCCCGACACTGCAGCGAGCACGTCTTAAGTTAACAGCTTCCACAGCTGCTGTTGTGTGATGTCTCAGTTCATTCATTGTTGTGGGTAGTGGCGGCACATAAAAAGTCTTTTATAAAAGAAAAGAAATAATCATGCACACGTCCGGCGGCCTTGAAGGCCAGTATTGTAAAGCTGAATCATTTGGCCCAGTGTGACCAATCCATCATTTAGTAATCGTTTGATTTAAAAATTCCCACACTTCCAGATGCCAGTGTGACGATGCTCCATCCTGTTGGTAAATGAAGTCGTTCGTATCAGTCTCCAACTGTGGGAAAAGAAAGTTCTCAAGCATATCGAGATATGTGCTTCCTGGAACAGTGTTCTTGACAAAGAAAAATGGACAATACACCTTTTACATGAAACTGCACAAAACACATTAAATTTTGGAGAGTCTCCCTCAGGCTGTACGACTTCATAAGGCACCAACGGCTGCTGCAAAGAGATACGAAATAGCTGGTTGGAAGATAATAAAATAGGCTTTAAATAGAATATGTGGAAAGCGGAACTTCTGGAATTAGTGAAACGATACAAGTCACAGAAGACACATTATGTGATTGATACATTAGCAGAGAAGTATGGCTACAAAGTTATACGTCTTCCACCGTACCACTGCCAACTCATCTGGGCTCAAATAAAAGCAGATGTTGCGGAGCGAAACAAAACATTTACGTTGCGAGACACACAAAGGCTGGTAAATGAGGCTATCACACGGATAACGCCAGAAAATTGGAAGAACGTCGTAAACCACGCGTAGAAAGAGATTACAAGGTCAAACACAGAAGAAGGTGTAAGAGAAGAATCCGTTCATAATATAGTAATTTCTTTATCAGACGATGAGGGCAGCAGTTGCGCAGGTATGAGGTCGTTACGAGAAATGCCCAATCAGATGACGACGATCTTGGGGCTTTCGTTCTCCCTCATGAAAAACAAAGGTAACGTCCTTATTCGATATTTTACACGTCCCATTTGTGCAATTTGCTTTACCTTATTAATGTTGAAAATCTGATTGCGTGTAATTTTTATTCTGGTTGGAACCATACGCATGGTAACTTTTTTTAATGATGTTACCGCCTTTCGACGGTAATATTTTTTATTTTATTGTTATATGATCCAAAGTTCGGCCATAGGCCATTTTCAAGTACAGAAGCTTATTTTATGCCAAAAGATATTAGACTGGTATGAAATACAGCGAAATCTGAATCGTATCGCAATAAAATAAAAACTGTTGCAGTCAGATGACTGCAGAGTCATTAAAGAAAATATTTATGTGTGTATTTGTGTAACGTGACAAACACTTGTAGCCCATGTGAAAAAATATTCCATCAAGGAACGTACAGGTCAGCAGAATGCTGCCCTTGCAGGAATGCTGCAATGAATGACGCGGCATTGTTAGGTTCCAAGGATCCTAGAGTTGCCGCGGGCCGAAGGGTGAGATGGGAAGGTTTGTCACCCTGCTGCATCGCTGACTCGCTGCCCGTCTGTGTCGAATACTGAACCACGTGTAGCAGGAACCATGTAAAACTAGAGAGTTATCTCTTTCCATTGTATCTCGTTCACACACATATCTCAAATAGCATAACAGTAATGATTTTTTAAAAATCGAATGATTCTTTTTGATAGACCCTGTATTACCTGTATTCTTCCTTCGCCTTTATAACAGCCTGAATTTCACTGGTGACACGTCCTGTGAGTTGACTGAATTACTATGGAGGAATGGCAGTCCATTGCTGCTCAAGACTCGAAATGTGAGAAACTAATGATGGTGAGTGCGGGGGGGGGGGGGGGGGGGGGGGGGGAGGGGGGGGGTCTGAAGTCGATGTTTTAACTCATCCAAAAGGTACCCCTTTGGGTTTAGCTCAGGATTCTGTGCAGTCCAGTCCACATTAGGAACGTTATTGTCTGTAAACCACTGCCTAACAGTCTGTCACACTGATAGAAACAGCCATAACCTCAGAAGTATATCTCCATTGTCCATAGTAACAGTACTGTAAAATGTGTTCATATCCTTCCGTATTTAGTATTTTCTCAAGCGCAAGAAGGGGATCACATCATAACGATGAAAAATACCCTCATACTGTGACACTCCTCCTTCATTGTTGGCACTACAAACGATGGCAGGTAACATTCTCCAGGCATTCGCCACACCAAAATCCTTCCATCGGATTTCCCACTTCAAGCATCGCTTAGCAGTGACAACGAAAAGTTTGGCTTACACCGAGGTGACAAAGGTCGTGGAATACCTCCTAATATCGTGTTGCGCCTCCTCTAGCCTGACATAGCGCACCAACTCGACCTGGCATGGACTCAACAAGTCTTTGGAAGTCCCCTGGTGAAATAATGAACCAAGCTTCCTTTATATCCATCTGTAACTGCGAAAGTGTTCCTGGTGCAGGATTTTGTGCGCGAAACAACCTCTCGATTATGTCCCACAACTGTTCGATGGGATTAATGTCGGGTGATCTTGGTGGCCAGATCATTTGCTCAAACTTTCCAGTATGTTCTTCAAACAGTTATGATGCGATGACATAGCGAATTGTCACATGTACACCTGTACAGAGTCTCAGGGAGAGCATTAGGGAACAATCGACAGGAAAGGGGAAAATAAATACAGTAGAAGAAGAATGGGTAGCTTTGAGAGATGAAATAGTGAAGGCAGCAGAGGAGCAAGTAGGTAAAAAGACGAGGGCCAGTAGAAATCCTTGGGTAACAGAAGAGATATTGAATTTAATTGATGAAAGGAGAAAATATAAAAACGCAGTAAATGAAGCAGGCAAAAATGAATAAAAGCATCTCAAAAATGAGATCGCCAGGAAGTGCAAAATGGCGAAGCAGAGATGGCTAGAGGACAAATGTAAGGATGTAGAGGCATGTATCGCTAAGGGTAAGATAGATACTCCCTACAAGAAAATTAATGAGACCTTTGGAGAAAAGAGAACCACTTGTATGAATATCAAAAGCTCAGATGGAAACCCAGGTCTAAGCAAAGAAGGGAAAGCAGAAAGGTGGAAGGAGTATATAGAGGGTGTATACAAGGGTGATGTACTTAAGGACAATATTATGGAAATGGAAGAGGATGTAGATGAAGATGAAATGGGAGATACAATACTGCATGAAGAGTTTGACAGATCGCAAAGACCTAATTCGAAACAAGGCCCCAGGAGTAGACAACATTCCATTACAACTACTCACGGCCTTGGGGGAGCCAGTCCCGACAAAACTCTACCATCTGGTGAGCAAGATGTATGAGATAGGCGAAATACCCTCAGACTTCAAGAAGAATATAATAATTCCAATCCCAAAGAAAGCAGGTGTTGACAGATGTGAAAATTACTGATCTATCAATTTAATAAGTCACAGCTGAAAAATAATAACGCGAATTCTTTACAGACGAATGGAAAAACTGGTAGAAGCCGACCTCGGAGAAGATCAGTTTGGATTCTATAGTAATGTTGGAACACGTTAGGCAATACTGACCTTACGACTTATCTTAGAAGAAAGATTATGGAAAGGCAAACCTACGTTTCTAGCATTTGTAGACTTAGAGAAAGCTTTTGACAATGTTGACTGGAGAACTCTCTTTCAAATTCTAAAGGTGGTAGGGGTAAAAGGCTATTTACAATTTGTACAGAAAACAGATGGCAGTTATAAGAGGCGATGGACATGAAAGGGAAGCAGTGGTTGGGAAAGGAATGAGACAGGGTTGTAGCCTCTCCCCGATGTTATTCAATCTGTATATTGAGCAAGCAGTAAAGGAAACAAAAGGAAAATTCGGAGTAGGTATTAAAAACCATGGAGAAGAATTAAAAACTTTGAGGTTCTCCAATGACATTGTAATTCTGTCAGACAGCAAAGGACTTGGAAGAGCAGTTGAACGGAATGGACAGTGTCTTGAAAGGAGGATATAAGATGAACATCAACGAAAGCAAAACGAGGATAAGGGAATGTAGTCGAATTAAGTCGGGTGATTCTGAGGGAATTACATTAAGAAATGAGACACTTAAATTAGTAAAGGAGTTTTTCTATTTGGGGAGCAAAATAACTGATGATGGTCGAAGTAGAGAGGATGTAAAATGTAGACTGGCAATGGCAAGGAAAGCGTTTCTGAAGAAGAGAAATTTGTTAACATCGAGTATAGATTTAAGTGTCAGGAAGTCGTTTCTGAAAGTATTTGTATGGAGCGTAGCCATGTATGGAAGTGAAACGTGGACGATAAATAAATTAGACAAAAAGAGAATAGAAGCTTTCGAAATGTGGTGGTACAGAAGAATGCTCAAGATTAGATGGGTAGATCACATAACTAATGAGGAGGAGAAAAGGAGTTTGTGGGACAACTTGACTAGAAGAGGGGACCGGTTGGTGGGACATGTTCTGAGGCATCAAGGGATCACGAATTTAGCATTGTAGGGCAGCATGGTAGGTAAAAATTGTAGAGGGAGTCCAAGAGATGAATACACTAAACAGATTCAGAAGGATGTAGGTTGCAGTAAGTACTGGGAGACGAAGAAGCTTCCACAGGATAGAGTAGTATGGAGAGCTGCATCAAACCAGTCTCAGGACTGAAGACTACAACAACAACAACAACAACAACAACTGTAAAAAGTCGGAACATGAAGTCAATGACTGGCTGATGGTCTTCAAGTACATAAACATAATCAGGACCACACCACTATGGAGCCAACACCATCTTGCACAGGGCCTTGTTGACAACTTGGGTTCATGGCTTCATGGGGTTGCGCCACATGCGACTGCTGTCGTCAGTTCTTACCGAATGAAATCGGGACTCATGTGACCAGGCCACGCTTTTTCGGTTGTCTAGAGTCTAACCGAAATGGTCATGAGCCCAGCAGAGGCACTTCAAGCAGTGCCAAGCTAATAGCAAAGGCACTTGCGTCGGTCGTCTGCTGCTATAACCATTAACGCCAGATTTCGTCGCACTGTCCTAAAGGATATGTACGTCGTACTTCCCACATTAATTTCTGCAGTTATTTCACGCAGTGTTGCTTGTCTGTTAGACTGACAACTCTGCGCTAACGCTGCTGTTCTCGATCATTAGGTGAAGGCCGTTGGCCTCTATGATGTGCGTGATGAGAGGTAATGCCTGAAATCTGTTATTCCCGGTACACTTTTGACAGTGTGGATCTCGGAATATTGAATTCCCTAACGATTGCCATAATGGAATGTCTCATGAGTCTAGTTGCAACCATTGTTTCGCATTCAAAGTCTGTTAATTACAATCGTGTGGTCGTAATCATGTAGCAAAACGTTTTCACTTGAATCAACTGAGTACAGAGGACAGCTCCGTTACCGCAATGCCGTTTTATATCTTATGTACACTATACGAGGTTTCCACAATAAGACTCCAACATTTTAATATCCTATATCTTTCTCATTTCAGATGGTGGACCTGTGAATCCTGAAGGGGCAGACTGAGCAGCTCAACAAGTTTGTGGTGTGCAAATTTGATACGCCAAGTGGCCGTAGTGGAGCTGCAATCAATTGTTTTAGCAAAATAGAGGGTATGGAGGAGCGTGCACAAGCGCTCTGGTGCTATGCAGAGACAAAATCGGCGACCCTAGTGCAAAGGAACTTGTGTCGAGCTTACAACAAAGCGCCCCCGTCGTCCAAGACTATAAAGAAGTGGTGTGATCAGTTTTTGGCTACTTGGAGTGTTGCGAAAGGCCATCGTGGTGGTAAGCCTGGTATCATGTGCGGCGGTCATTCGAATCAATTCCACAGAAGTCAGTGCAACAGGCAGCACGAGAACTTCGTATGAAACGTTCAACAGTGCACAAAGTGCTTCATCAGCGATTACGTTTGGACGAATATAAAGTGCAGGTTGCACAAGAAATCAAGCCTGATGATCGACCAAAGCGAGAAGAATTAGCATGTGTCATGTTAGATCGCATTGCATCGGACGAGATATTTTAATCACACGTGATGTTTACTGACGAGACAACCTTTCACGTGTCAGGGGCTGTCAATCGTCACAATGTGCGCATCTGGAGGTCCGAAAATCCACATGCACCTAGGAAACACATGTGTGAGAGTCCGAAAGTTAATGTGTGGTGTGGTTTGATGATAAATCGCATTGTTGGGCCGTTTGTCTTTCAGGAGCCGACTGTGGATGGAGCCATCTACCTGGACACATTGGAACAATTTGCCGTGTCACAGGTAACAGGCCTGCAGCCAAATGTGACGTTTCAACAGGACGGTGCACCACCCCATTGGAGCCTTGATGTCCAAAGATTTTTAAATGACACATTCCTGCAATAGTGATGGGGAGGTCGTGAATGAGTCGTTCAAATGAAGACTTCACTCCACTGAAGTGTGAACTAACCACTCAATTTCAATGAACTTGTACTTCAAACTCTTCACAGTTAGCACACTCCACACTTTTTTCTAGTTCACTCACTGTCTTCCCCTCTCCCTTTCCCACTACATCGGCGCTACGTTACTCACCCTCCCTTCACTTCACTCCTCCCTCTACTGCCTGTCGACGAATCGCGCGGTGTTTGTGGGGAATGATAGGTTTATGACGGTTGGGGTTGGGTGGTGAGGGGCGAGGGGAAGGCAGCGTCAGCTGTTTTCTGCAGTGCTGACATCATTACCTGTGACTATTTGTGCAGTTAAACTTCGCGTCTACGGGTAATCTACCGTTGGCAGCTCTTGCAGACATATGAATATTAAAGATACAGACGAAGAGGCTGGCTGTGTGAACACGCACAGCCAACATGAAAGTAAAAGGTTTGTTAACAACACTGAAAGAGGGATTTTACCTGAAAGCGTAGCAATGACTACAGGTGACAGTTTACGTTTTGAATCTGGAGGGTTATCATTCTCAACAAAAATAAAATCTACAGGAAAACTTCTGAATAATTACTTAACATATGTATATAGACTTTGTGACAGTGGTAAACATACTCATTCTATTTTGGATTAAATTTTAAAAGGAACATAAAATTGGACTGCATTTCGTTGGTAGCCCTAGTTTTCAGTCCATGAATACAACAAATAATGTTTCATTTGGCAGATAAAGACTTTTTTGGGCGCTTCATGAGAAAATGTCGAGCAAGATTAAATGTAATACCTTCTTTATATGTGACGGGCTTCTCTGTTTATCTTTCCTTTGTCCCCTTCGACCATGCTCTATTTAACTCAGACGCTGTAAGGGCGTAAAACGTTGCGTGCACGTTACTGCATAATTCGGCCATCTGTTGGTAAAATTATGAAGTATTAGGAAGCTTTACTGTACGAGCGAGGTGAAGCGAGCGTAGCCGCGGCTGAACGGCAAACTAGGCATCTTCGCCAGGCTTCCGTACTTAATGAATGAACTACTTCATTTGAACGCTTCACGGCAAAGAGTGAAATGAATGAAGTAGTTCACGGGAATGAACGAGTTCGACTCATCTCTATCCTGCAACGATGGATTGGCCATGGAGGCCTAATTCCTTGGCCGCCACTTTCGCCCGACATAACCCCCCTCGATTATGTGCGATTATGTGAAAGACCGGGTATACGCTACACCAGTAAAGGACCTGCAATACTTGAAACAGTGCATAAGAATTGTCATCAACTCTGTCACAGAACAGATGCTCCGCAACACATGGCACGAAATCGATTATAAAAATGGGCTCTGGGTACTATGGGACTCAACTTCTGAGGCTATTAGTCCCCTAGAACTTAGAACTAGTTAAACCTAACTAACCTAAGGACATCACACACATCTATGCTCGAGGCAGGATTCGAACCTGCGACCGTAGCGGTCTCGCGGTTCCAGACTGCAGCGAAATCGATTATAGACTTGATATTCTTCGCACTACCCGTGGCGCCCATGTTCAAATATACTGAACCGTTCACCTGTGTATGAAAGCTTGATGAGCTGCTGTATGATTTCCCTGTATTTGTTCGTCAATAAATTGTGTTTCCTCTCCGATTGTATGAATTCAAATGTTGGAGTCTCATTGTAGACACCCTGTACTTCAAGCCACTATGAGGATAGGTACGAAACTCATCAAAATGTTGTGACATGATGGTATCATCACTCGGCTAATCACCCGAGAAGGTTTCATCAACCGAATAACTAGTCCATTGTTGTTGTTGTTGTCTTCAGTCCTGAGACTGGTTTGATGCAGCTCTCCATGCTACTCTATCCTGTGCAAGCTTCTTCATCTCCCAGTACCTACTGCAACCTACACCCTTCTGAATCTACTTAGTGTATTCATCTCTTGGTCTCCCTCTACGATTTTTACCCTCCACACTGCCCTCCAATACTAAATTTGTGATCCCTTGATGCCTCAAAACATGTCCTACCAACCGATCCCTTCTTCTAGTCAAATTGTGCCACAAACTTCTCTTCTCCCCAATCCTATTCAATACCTCCTCATTAGTTATGTGATCTATCCACCTTATCTCCAGCATTCTTCTGTAGCACCACATTTCGAAAGCTTCTAATCTCTTCTTGTCCAAATTAGTTATCGTCCATGTTTCACTTCCATACATGGCTACACTCCATACAAATACTTTCAGAAAAGACTTCCTCACACTTAAATCTATATTCGATGTTAACAAATTTCTCTTCTTCAGAAACGCTTTCCTTGCCATTGCCTGTCTACATTTTATATCCTCTCTACTTCGACCATCATCAGTTATTTTACTTCCTAAATAGCAAAACTCTTTTACTACTTTAAGTGTCTCATTTCCTAATCTAATTCCCTCAGCATCACCCAATTTAATTTGACTACATTCCATTATCCTCGTTTTGCTTTTGTTGATGTTCATCTTATATCCTCCTTTCAAGACACTGTCCATTCCGTTCAACTGCTCTTCCAAGTCCTTTGCCGTCTCTGACAGAATTACAATGTCATCGGCGAACCTCAAAGTTTTTACTTCTTCTCCATGAATTTTAATACCTACTCCAAATTTTTCTTCTGATTCCTTTACTGCTTGCTCAATATACAGATTGAATAACATTGGGGAGAGGCTACAACCCTGTCTTACTCCTTTCTCAACCTCTGCTTCCCTGTCATGCCCCTCAACTCTTATAACTGCCATCTGGTTTCTGTACAAATTGTAAATAGCCTTTCGCTCCCTGCATTTTACCCCTGCCACCTTTAGAATTTGAAAGAGAGTATTCCAGTCAACATTGTCAAAAGATTTCTCTAAGTCTACAAATGCTAGAAACGTATGTTCGCCTTTTCTTAATCTTTCTTCTAAGATAAGTCGTAAGGTCAGTATTGCCTCACGTGTTCCAACATTTCGACGGAATCCAAACTGATCCTCCCCGAGGTCTGCATCTACCAGTTTTTCCATTCGTCTGTAAAGAATTCGCGTTAGTATTTTGCAGCCGTGGCTTATTAAACCGATAGTTCGGTAATTTTCACATCTGTCAGCACCTGCTTTCTTTGGGATTGGAATTATTATATTCTTCTTGAAGTCTGAGGGTATTTCGCCTGTCTCATACATCTTGCGCACCAGCTGGTAGAGTCTTGTCATGACTGGCTCTCCCAAGGCCGTCAGTAGTTCTAATGGAATGTTGTCTACTCCGGGTGCCTTGTTTCGACTCAGGTCTTTCAGTGCTCTGTCAAACTCTTCACGCAGTATCGTATCTCCCATTTCGTCTTCATCTACATCCTCTTCTATTTCCATAATATTGTCCTCAAGTACATCGCCCTTGTATAAACCTTCTATATACTCCTTCCACCTTTCTGCCTTCCCTTCTTTGCTTAGAACTGGGCTGCCATCTGAGCTCTTGATATTCATACACGTGGTTCTCTTCTCTCCAAAGGTCTCTTTAATTTTCCTGTAGGCAGTATCTATCTTACCGCTAGTGAGATAAGCTTCTACATCCTTACATTTGTCCTCTAGCCATCCCTGTTTAGCCATTTTGCACTTCCTGTCGATCTCATTTTTGAGATGTTTGTATTCCTTTTTACCTGATTAATTTACTGCATTTTTATATTTTCTCCTTTCATCAATTAAATTCAATATTTCTTCTGTTACCCAAGGATTTCTAGCAGCCCTCGTCTTTGTACCTACTTTATCCTCTGCTGCCTTCACTACTACATCCCTCAGAGCTACCCATTCTTCTTCTACTGTATTTCTTTCCCCTATTCCTGTCAATTGTTCCCTTATGCTCTCTCTGAAACTCTGTACAACCTCTGGTTCTTTCAGTTTATCCAGGTCCCATCTCCTTAATTTCCCACATTTTTGCAGTTTCTTCAGTTTTAATCTACAGTTCATAACCAATAGATTGTGGTCAGAGTCCACATCTGCCCCTGGAAATGTCTTACAACTTAAAACCTGGTTCCTAAATCTCTGTCTTACCATTATATAATCTATCTGATACCTTTTAGTATCTCCAGGGTTCTTCCACGTATACAACCTTCTTTCATGATTCTTAAACCAAGTGTTAGCTATGATTAAGTTGTGCTCTGTGCAAAATTCTATTAGGCGGCTTCCTCTTTCATTTCATAGCCCCAATCCATATTCACCTACTATGTTTCCTTCTCTCCCTTTTCCTACACTCGAATTTCAGTCACCCATTACTATTAAATTTTCGTCTCCCTTCACTATCTGAATAATTTCTTTTATTTCATCGTACATTTCTTCAATTTCTTCATCATCTGCAGAGCTAGTTGGCATATAAACTTGTACTACTGTAGTAGGTGTGGGCTTCGTATCTATCTTGGCCACAATAATGCGTTCACTATGCTGTTTGTAGTAGCTTACCCGCATTCCTATTTTCCTATTCATTATTAAACCTACTCCTGCATTACCCCTATTTGATTTTGTGTTTATAACCCTGTAGTCACCTGACCAGAAGTCTTGTTCCTCCTGCCACCGAACTTCACTAATTCCCACTATATCTAACTTTAACCTATCCATTTCCCTTTTTAAATTTTCTAACCTACCTGCCCGATTAAGGGATCTGACATTCCACGCTCCGATCCGTAGAACGCTAGTTTTCTTTCTTCTGATAACGACATCCTCCTGAGTAGTCCCCGCCCGGAGATCCGAATGGGGGACTATTTTACCTCCGGAATATTTTACCCAAGAGGATGCCATCATCATTTAATCATACAGTAAAGCTGCATGTCCTCGGGAAAAATTACGGCTGTAGTTTCCCCTTGCTTTCAGCCGTTCGCAGTACCAGCACAGCAAGGCCGTTTTGGTTAATGTTGCAAGGCCAGATCAGTCAATCATCCAGACTGTTGCCCCTGCAACTACTGAAAAGGCTGCTGCCCCTCTTCAGGAACCACACGTTTGTCTGGCCTCTCAACAGATACCCCTCCGTTGTGGTTGTACCTGATAGTTCGGTAATTTTCACATCTGTCAACACCTGCTTTCTTTGGGATTGGAATTATTATATTCTTCTTGAAGTCTGAGGGTATTTCGCCTGTCTCATACATCTTGCTCACCAGCTGGTAGAGTTTTGTCATGACTGGCTCTCCCAAGGCCGTCAGTAGTTCTAATGGAATGTTGTCTACTCCGGGGGCCTTGTTTCAACTCAGGTCTTTCAGTGCTCTGTCAAACTCTTCACGCAGTATCGTATCTCCCATTTCGTCTTCGTCTACATCCTCTTCCATTTCCATAATATTGTCCTCAAGTACGTCGCCCTTGTATAAACCTTCTATATACTCCTTCCACCTTTCTGCCTTCCCTTCTTTGCTTAGAACTGGGTTGCCATCTGAGCTCTTGATATTCATACACGTGGTTCTCTTCTCTCCAAAAGTCTCTTTAATTTTCCTGTAGGCAGTATCTATCTTACCCCTAGTGAGATAAGCTTCTACATCTTTACATTTGTCCTCTAGCCATTCCTGCTTAGCCATATTGCACTTCCTGTCGATCTCATTTTTGAGACGTTTGTATTCCTTTTTGCCAGCTTCATTTAGTGCATTTTTATATTAACTAGTCCATACTCAAAGTAAATGACCTTTCCTGGCCGACCCATTCTGCTATTACTGTTTCTCATTCATACACGTGGTTCTCTTCTCTCCAAAAGTCTCTTTAATTTTCCTGTAGGCAGTATCTATCTTACCCCTAGTGAGATAAGCTTCTACATCTTTACATTTGTCCTCTAGCCATTCCTGCTTAGCCATATTGCACTTCCTGTCGATCTCATTTTTGAGACGTTTGTATTCCTTTTTGCCAGCTTCATTTAGTGCATTTTTATATTAACTAGTCCATACTCAAAGTAAATGACCTTTCCTGGCCGACCCATTCTGCTATTACTGTTTCTCTGCAATCCTCCACTCCCCCCCCCCCCCCCCCTGCCCCAGTCCCCCCCAGTTCATACTGGCAGGTCCGTCTCTCGTGACATCTGGCTGTCGATTCCACAGACTCCACATTACAAAGTGGTGTCCGGACACTTTAGATCAGATAGTGTAATCGCCCCCGTATATGAATATTTTTTGCAGTCTACTAAAAGTCATAAAGTCTCTTGTGAATTTTAAATTTTAATTGTGTTTTATGCTCACACATGTCTCTGTAACATGATCTAGTAAATAGCAACCTAACTTAACCAAATATCGCCTCAGTTCTGCTCTGAGCTTACGCGACATCACCTACACGAAGAACTGTAGAACGATCTAGGAGACTTTTCGACCATCACAGGACGAGAATGAAGGTGTTTCCGTATATTGTTACTGCTTTTCAGTATGCAGTTACAAAATGGCCATACAGCAGAGAAAAAAAATACCCGAGAAACATCGGGTTTAACAATGAGGTAAGTTCCACACATTACTGGGCACAAAACATTCGGAATTTTGATTTTGTATGGAGCCATGAGCAATAGAACTTGAGGCGAATCATTGTCCGTAAAACGCTGTACCGATTTTTACTTTTTATTTGTTATTAGTTGTGCTATCGGCTCATTTCGACAACTGCGTCGTTGTCGAGCACCTAAAATGGAACACCAATGTGGACCACAATATAACATCAGTGCATACTTTACAAATCTACAAGACACAGAAACAGGCTTCTAAAATGCGTGACCTAAGCCTTACTACTTACATGTCGTTGAGCTAGGGTCGGCTCCAGAGATTTTGTCGCCTCGTGTGAAAATTTCAAACGGCACGAGTAAAGGCTGTGGGCGAAAGCTTTATGTGAGTGTCTTTTAATTGTGCCTGTCTACAATTTGACGTGTCTTCCTTACGGTAAATAACCATATGTTTTCCCATACATTGTTGATATTCCTATCTGGAATGTCCATTGTTTGATTTCTCACTATGTTATTCATACATGACGTTTTATTTTCACGTATCACATATAACGTTTGCAATATTACGAAAATGGTAGCTGCTACTCGCCATATAGTGGAGATGCTGAATCGCAGATAGGCACAACAAAAAAGTCTGTCAGAAAGTGAACTTTCGGCCAACAAGGCTTCACGTCACCAGTCAATGAAACAGAGGTTAAATGTTTACAGTGTAATACATTTTACGTTATAACTCGAAAATTAATAGTGTCAATCAGATTTACGCCACTCGCAGAGTTTATAACTAAACTCTGTTCAGTTTTTCTCATTCCCTGGCCAGAGGGGAATGTGCGATGCAGGACGTACATCAGACCGCCGCTGGAAGAGTAGTGATGGGACAACTGACTGGTTCCAATAACTGACTGGCCAGTCGATTGTTTCTTCGTTCAGTTGTTTTTTTTTCAGTAGAATGAAACAACTAGAGATGGGCAAACTGAAACACATAGCTGTTTCGAAACAAATGAAACAGTACAATGTAATGTTTCGAAACGCTGGCCTTCACATTATATCATCTTGAGTGTCTACTGTTTAAATATTGTTATAAAAACACAAATGAGGTGCGAGACCGCCAATCATATCGCAGAAAGTATGAAACTTTCACTTAGGCGTCTTTACAGTTCCATATTTCCTGTAGTAAATACGCTGCTTTCGTGTCATGTGACTTTCGCACTTTCCAATTGGCCGAGGTCAGACTAAATATGTTTGACATAACAGATTTTGCAAAACTCGTTTCCCTGTATTCTAGTGCATAATTTTGATAGGTTTTATGAGCGATAATCTGTATGGCATATCATGAGATATAATTTATTGAAATAATATTCTGGGAAGGGCACTGAATTAAAGTGTGAGTGTGCCACTCACACTTTTACTACTCACAGTTAAATTTTCTATTGTTTGTCACTCAGAGCAGAATGCAAAGTGACTGGTGCCACACAGATCAAAAAATTACCGTAACACACTGGAGGATATAGCACAATGGTCAAGCATGGCAGTTTCTCACCAAACATTCACGAGTTAGCTGGATACATCTCATAGTAAGTACGCTTATTAGAATTGGAAAACATTTCAAGGTAACTGAATTGCAGAGATAGGTATGTTTCTTTGAAATATAAAATCCAGACTAAAATTTAAAACAATTCATACAGTGTAATGCCTTTGTGATACCTATATCATGTCAGGTCTGCCTCTGCACCACTTAGTTCTTGCTAAAGAAGTTTCTTTGACGTACAGGTACATGGAGTTCCCTCAAGTACTCACAGCAAGCAGACGTATTACCATTCTATTATAAACTTCCCGAGGAAATCAGAGATGAAGTTACGTTGCTGCTGAAATGCAATTTTTATCACCGTATCTGAACGCCAAAAACAAAAGTATCGAAGTACCATTGTTGATTTGCCTGAGAATTATTTATCATACACAAGTATCAAGATGCCTATAGTGTCGTAACAAAGCACAGCATATTTACAAAAATAAACACACAAACATATACATACACAAATCAGATAATTATTCTCAAACACATAAATGAATAAGTAACATACTCAAAAAAATTAAACTCACTGAATGGTGAGGAAAAATGTGTCTTCTGTGTGCAAAAAATTTGAGAGAAATGTTCTAGAAAGGTAGCTACATGCACAATTTAATGGACTATACAAAATACAATCAAATATAAATTCAGTACACTCGGTTCAGAGAAGAACAAAATCAACTGAAATTATACTGTTTCATTTCTGAGTAGATCTGCTGTACCTATTCTAAGTTGTAGTTTAGAAATATCATTTTTTATACTTTTTCGCTTGAAAGACGGGATCGTCTGTCTGTTATTGTTTGCCCCTGCTTTGAAGATATGTGCTCACATGAAATAGAAGTGACCATAATACAAAGGCGTTGTTTCATTATTTCAAACAGTATAGGAAACAACACATTATTTTCTTTCCATCACAGCAATGGATCTTGTGATCTGTGTATTAGCGTCATCTTCACGTCTTTACCAAGATCGAGTGTACTTGCTGCACGTGGATTGTCTACACTTTGTATCAAACCACCTACAGCTTGGTCAAAATCTTACCAAATTTTGCCACTGCTAGAGGTGAATGTGCTAACCACAACTGGTTTGGCTGGTGGTGGATTGTCTGTAGGACACCGAGTGAGTTTCTGTCGTATTGCAGAGCATTTGTTAATTATGGCGTCTTTTGTTTCTTTTAATCGGTGCCCAGTTTTTGGAAAACCATGCTCCCATAAGCGAGGATCCAATAATGTTGCTTCACAAGCAATTGCTTTATCTGCAAACTTTTGAATGAGGCAGGTACAGATTCCGTCCTCAAGTTTAGCAATTACTGTATTAGAGTCAGACGATGACTTTGTAAACCTTTGCTTAATAAGACAATTTTTGACAAGGTTACATTTCTTTCACTGCTAATTTCTGTTGTGACTTGTTCAAAAGGAGATAGTATTACACAAGATTTTTCAATGACTGACCAGTCTTCATTGGACAGTTTTGTTTGTGAAACCACACTGAGGATGGCGAGGGTGCTTTGCAAAGGCTCTTTGATTTTCAAAAGCCCCATTTCATACGTGAAATTCCATCTCGTAGGGCAATCTTGTTTCGGTGTTGAAATAGGGAAGCCCATTTGCTTCTGAATATTGTGTAATTTCTCAAATGCTTGAGGACTTCTTTCGAAAAATTGCGCTGTTGACTTCACTTTTGCCCTTGTGTCTGTAATTGGTTCAAGGCTTGCTTGCACAATTAAATTCAGTGTATGTGCAAAACAAGGTACATGCCACCATTTGCACATCATCACTGCCATCACCATATTAGGTGCATTATCTGTAGTGCAAGCTACAATTTTATTGGTAATACCCCAAGTTGAAGTCACATTTTGTAAGTCACTGGAAATGTTTTCTGCTGTATGCTTGTCATGGAATTTAAAAGTAGACAACAAATATTACTTCAGATTGTAGTTTTCATCAATGAAGTGAGCAGTCATAAGTCTCATTTTTCACAGATGTCCATCCATCAGTTGTAATGCAGATCTAGGATGCAGCTTGCACTGCAAATATTACTCGCACTAGTGTAAACTGTGGGAGAGTGTTTTTCTACTGGAAGGTACATAGTTTTCATTTAATAAATAAGTCATTTTTCTAAACTCTACACTCTCAAATGGAAGGTATTCTTTAACAACAAGTCTTAAAATCTGTTCGCCTATTTTGGCTCATTTGGATGAAGGCACTGGTCTTGATGCAAATCCAGTAATCTTTGTTTGTCTACCACACTTACCCAGAACTGAACGGGCGGAAGTGCTGGGTATTTCTTGCACAGATTGTTCATCTTGACGCACAGGCACTGGAATGGCAGATTCCTGAACAGTTGCTGTGAGAACTGTACTGGCTTAATAAAAAACTGATTTCGAACGAGTTTCACTTAAATTAACTGTTGGATGCTTATGTCGCAAGTGTCTGTTTAAACAAGAAGTTGAACTACTTTTAAACGACAACAATGACGAGCAAAAGTTACATTTAATTTTCTCAGGATTTATCTTCATAAAATAATCCCACACCGGACTTCGTAATGCTATAGCTGAAGACTGAAGAACCAACACGAACTGTACTGGAGACGGGAACAAACTGCAGAAACAACGGATACGCTACTGGGATTCCCAAATTTCGTTGTTGTTGTTGTGGTCTTCAGTCCTGAAACTGGTTTGATGCAGCTCTCCATGCTACTCTATCCTATGCAAGCTTCTTCATCTCCCAGTACCTACTGCAACCTACATCCTTCTGAATCTGCTTAGTGTAGTCATCTCTTGGTCTCCCTCTACGATTTTTACCCTCCACGCTGCCCTCCAATACTAAATTGCCTCAGAACATGTCCTACCAACCGATCCCTTCTTCTGGTCAAGTTGTGCCCCAAACTTCTCTTCTCCCCAATCCGATTCAATACTTCCTCATTAGTTATGTGATCTACCCATCTAATCTTCAGCATTCTTCTGCAGCACCACATCTCGAAAGCTTCTATTCTCTTCTTGTCCAAACTATTTATCGTCCATGATTCACTTCCATACATGGCTACACTCCATACAAATACTTTCAGAAATGACTTCCTGACACTTAAATCTATACTCGATGTTAACAAACTTCTCTTCTTCAAAAACGCTTTCCTTGCCATTGCCAGTCTACATTTTATATCCTCTCTACTTCGACCATCATGAGTTATTTTGCTCGCCAAATAGCAAAACCCCTTTACTACTTTAAGTGTCTCACTTCCTAATCTAATTCTCTCAGCACCACCCTACTTAATTCAACTACATTCCATTATCCTCGTTTTGCTTTTGTTGATGGTCATCTTATATCCTCCTTTCAAGACTATCCATTCCGTTCAACTGCACTTCCAAGTCCTTTGTTGTCTCTGACAGAATTACGATGTCATTGGCGAACCTCAAAGTTTTTATTTCTTCTCCATGGACTTTAATACCTACTCCGAATTTTTCTTTTGTTTCCTTCACTGCTTGCTCAATATACAGATTGAATAACATCAGGGATAGACTACAGCCTTGTCTCACTCCCTTCCCAACCACTGCTTCCCTTTGATGTCGCTCGACTCTTGTAACTGCCATCTGGTTTCTGTACAAATTGTAAATAGCCTTTCGCTCCCTGTATTTTACCCCTGCCACCTTCAGAATTTGAAAGAGAGTATTCCAGTCAACATTGTCAAAAGCTTTCTCTAAGTCTACAAATGCTAGAAACGTAGGTTTGCCCTTCCTTAATCTAGCTTCTAAGATAAGTCGTAGGGTCAGTATTGCCTCACGTGTTCCAACATTTCTACGGAATCCAAACTGATCTTCCCCGAGGTCGGCTTCTACTAGTTTTTCCATTCGTCTGTAAAGAACTCGCGTTAGTATTTTGCAGCTGTGACTTATTAAACTGATAGTTCGGTAATTATATTCTTCTCTGAGGTTATTTCGCCTGTCTCATACATCTTGCTCACCAGATGGTAAAGTTTTGTCAGGACTGGCTCTCCCAAGGCCGTCAGTAGTTCCAATGGAATGTTGTCGACTCCGGGTGCCTTGTTTCGACTCAGGTCTTTCAGTGCTCTGTCAAACTCTTCACGCAGTATAACATCTCCCATTTCATCTTCATCTACATCCTCTTCCATTTCCATAATATTGTCCTCAAGTACATCGCCCTTGTATAGACCCTCTATATACTCCTTCCACCTTTCTGCTTTCCCTTTTTTGGTTAGAACTGGGTTTCCATCTGAGCTCTTAATATTCAAATTTCGTTAGTATGGATAATATATACCCGGCCTGCTAATATTCATGCACACAAAAGAAATCATTGTGGAGAATATGCACATTGACTATAGACTCATGAATAAAGCCACATAATTCGAAAAATTAACAAAATATAAGAGAAAAAAAATTCCTTCCCTCAAGGTGTTTCAAATAATTACTATAAATCCACCATGCTTCCCAGCCATTCCCGTTCACCATTACATCAACAATGATCCGTCGATCACATTGCTTGAAAGTACATCCAATTTACGTATATGTCTAAGAACTGCCACTCTACGTCTCTTTTAATTCAAAATGTTGTAGGTTTACTTGAGTTTTTTTAATGTGATTACTGTACATGAACAGAGAAGCATCTGTTATAGGAGATGTGTAATTTAACTGCATGTTTTT
The DNA here is from genome assembly GCF_023897955.1 of Schistocerca gregaria. Taxonomy (NCBI): domain Eukaryota; kingdom Metazoa; phylum Arthropoda; class Insecta; order Orthoptera; family Acrididae; genus Schistocerca; species Schistocerca gregaria. The sequence continues at coordinate 115,619,278 of NC_064928.1, read as the reverse complement.
CACACTTTTATTATTTTGAATGCGAATAGTGTGCTTTATTGTATTGTTTGTTAGTGTTTATAAGGCATATACTACGCCATTTCGGAATAGAGCAGTCACTTAGAAACGAAACTTTATTTTCTGGAATCTTAAGCTTCATGCTGTTGTGTGTCAAAAAGGTTTCGACACTCTTGAAAGAGTTTGATGAAGTAGTATATTGAACGTATTTCCGTATCTGTGCCGTGCCCGAATCTCGTCCGAGACAAAGCGAAATGAAACATCACTGTTTCGATACAATTAGTCTGTTTCAAACACAAGTGGACTGAAACAACGCTATTTTGAAACAACGATACAGTTTCTGTGGCTGGCTCGAGATCGAATCTGGTCCCGTTATCCGAGACAGAGCGGAACGTAACACCACTGTTTCGAAACAGTGAAACAGTTCCACGTATCGATACACTGTATCTAGAAACAACTGAATGGGGCTAGTTTGCGATTACGTCACTCTCCAAGTTTGAGCGGTAAGATGACCGACTGACCCAACTATGTCTGTTATGTCAGTTACATGAATGTCTTCCTCAGTCTCTGGGTTTGAGTGATTTCACTTAAATACCTTTTCAAACTTTTCCGTGAGGAGCGACAGTAGGGATGGGAAAAACCAACCCGTTAAAACCGATACTGGTATTTTAGTTCTGAATAACTAGTATTTTTCGGCCTTTGTTTAATCTCGGCTATAACCTGTTTTTTTATATTTTTTGACGATCACCGAGTAAAAAAACCAACATATCAATTACCTATAGCAGTAATGATAAAATTTTTCGTTTGTAAATAAACCTTCTTCAAAAAAGGAGTAATATTTACTCGTAATATGTTTTCAAATATTGCATTATTATAGGAAATGGGATAAGTGATCAGTACTACTTTTATAACAACGCCGAAAGAAACGAGCAACAAACACATATTGGAACAGAATTGATGAAACAATACTGTCGTGGCTTAGGTACGTGTGCGTCCGTGCACTGTGCAAGATGTGCCCCCATCTGATCTGTACGGTAGTTTCTCGCTTTCGTAGCCGGACATCCGTAGTATTGCAGAATGCCTCCAACCCTAGTCTGGGAATATTTTTACGAAGTGAGAATAGAGTGCAATGCTTCATCTGCTCTGAAAGATTAAAGTTTTTTGTGGGGATCCACAGCCTCCAGATGATTATTAAACGTAAACACGGTCCCTAGTAGGCTGTTCAAAAATGGCTCTGAACACTATGGGACGTAACATCTGAGGTCATCAGCCCCTAGAACTTAGAACTACTTAAACCTAACTAACCTAAGGACAACACACACAACCATGCCCGAGGCAGGATTCGAACCTGCGACTGTAGCAGCAGCGCGATTCCGGACTGAAGCTCCTAGAACCGCTCGGCCACTCCTAGTAGGCTATAATGCGACAATTATTTAATCGTGCAGTTAACTAATTTCGACTAGGTGTCACTATCAAAACACATTGTTAACATCTGTATTTCATGTGATTTTCAAATCACTCTTAATTACTAGTTAAATACAGTCATATTCCGTCATTTTACGAAAGGAGTCACACTACAGTAGTTTTGCGTCCGAATTAGAGATGGGCAAACTGAAACACGTAACTGTTTCGAAACAAATGAAACAGTACAATGTAATGTTTCGATACGCTGTTTCGAAACAGTGAAACAGTTTGTGTTTTGTAATCTAATAAACCTATACATTTTATCATCTTGAATGTCTACTGTACAAGTCCATATAAACACAAATGAGGTGCGAGAGCGCTAATCATATCGCAGACAGTATGAAACTATCACTTAGGCGTCTTGGCAGTTTCGTATTTCCTGCAGCAAATGCGCTGCTTTCGTGTCGTGTGACTTTCATACTTTTCAATTGGCTGAGGACAGCCATAGCTGAAGACAGAAGAACGACCACGAACGGAACTGGAGATGGGAGCAAACTGCAGACACAACGGATATGCTACTGGGATTCCCACATTCCGTTAGTATAGGTAATATACCCATCCTGCTAATTTCCATGCACACAAAGGGAATCATTGTGGATAATAGGCACAATGTCTATAGACTCACTAATAACGCCAAATAATTCGAATAAATAACAAAATATAACAGAAAAAATTTTGTCTTTCAAGATGTTTCGAACCGTTACTATAAATTCACCATGTTTCCCAGCCCTTCCCGTTCACCATTACACTATCAGTGATATGTCAAACAGTTTGCTTGCAATTATACCTACATAAAATTTATGTATATGTCAAATAACTGTCACTCTACGTCGTTTTTTTATTCTAAATGTTGTAGGCTTACTTGCGTTTCTTAATATGATTACTGTACATGAACAGAGAACCGTATGTTATTAAAAAAATGTAATTTTAGTGACTGATTTTCACATATTTATTACTTTGAATGTGAATAGTATGTGTTGTTTTATTGTTTGGTTAGTGTTTATAAAGCAGATGTTACACCATTTCGGAATAGGACAGTCAGCTACAAAAGAAGCTTTATTTTCGGATATCTTCATGCTATTGCTTGTCAAAAAGATTTCGACACTCTTCATGGTGTTTCACCAAGTGGTATGTTGTGTTTCAGTGCCTATTCCGAGCCCGAATCTCGTCCGACACAGAGCGGAATGAAACATCACTGTTTCGATACAATTAGCCCGTTCCAAGCACAGTTGGACTGAAACAGCCTTATTTTGAAACAACGATACAGTTACTGTGTCTGGCTCGAGATCGAATCTGGTCCGGTTATCCGAGACAGGTGCGGAATGAAACACCACTGTTTCGAAACAGTGAACCACAGCGATTCCGAAACACTGAAACAGTTCCACGTATCGATACATCGTATCGAAAACATAGAAACAGTGGCCAAGTCTAGACCGAATAACAGGAGGCCTAAGGAAAACGATAGGACACAGCGATAGACCACGTTCGAGGTTCCTGATATGGAGTACCGGCAGTAGGTAGCAGCACAATGCAATGCACCTAATATTAGGTTTTTTGCTCACGTAGCTTCTTGGCGCTGCCGCCGTAGCCTCCGCCTGCTGCTGCCAGGGTCAGGGTTTCAGCCGGTGACAGGAGGTGGCGCGGTTGCCGGCGGGAGTGAGGTATTATATTGGGAAGGCGTGCGCTGGCGGCGCCCGGATAACACGCCACCTCCTCGCGGCAGCATCAGGACGTTGACGTGGAGCGAGGACGCGGGCGCAGTCAATCTAAAAAACATCAATCACACACACACACAGGGTTTTTAAATTAAAATTGCTTTTTAATTAATGGACATTACATACCTAGTATGTACACTAAGTACACTAAGCAGATTCAGAAGGATGTAGGTTGCAGTAGGTACTGGGAGATGAAGCAGCTTGCACAGGATAGAGTAGCATGGAGAGCTGCATCAAACCAGTCTCAGGACTGAAGACCACAACAACAACAACAACATACCTTTTGAGTGAAAGAAATGCAATTGTCGTAAAAATTAATTAATATTCCTTTGTTCTTTACGTACCCTAGAGAACTTTTTGTGCTCCCCAACGTGTTAACATAACAGCATCTGGAACATCCTGGCATATTAAAACGGTGTGCTGGACCGAGACTCAAACTCGGGACCTTTGCCTTTTGCAGGCAAGTGCTCTACCGACCTTTTTTTTCTCACATTGTTCGATTTTCTTCGTTGCATCTGCTCGGGGCGGACGTCGTAAGACATCCGTTTAAGTTCGTTGTTGATCGATTAACTCAGTTTTTTTTTTTTAATTATAGAGGGAGCTACTAACCCTCTGGCTCAACACGCTGAGCTACCGTGCCGGCACAGTTTTCATGTGCCAGGAAGTTTCACATCAGCGCACACTCCGCTGCAGAGTGAAAATCTCATTCAGCATCTGGAACAATTTAGCATATCATTTTTAATGGCGAGAAGAACAATTAGTCTTTCAGTACGTAATTAAATGAATAAGAACATGTTTGTTAGCATGATTTCACTCAGAAATGACTCAAAAATGGTTCAAATGGCTCTGAGCACTATGGGACTTAACATCTATGGTCATCTGTCCTCTAGAACTTAGAACTACTTAAACCTAAGGACAGAAATGATTCGATGAGTCAGTCAACTAAGCAGTTTCCAGCTGAATGAACAAACATGCTTCGACTGACGGAGAAACTAAAACACTGGTTTCAGGTGAGAACAAAGAACGAAGACTAACTCAGCCACTGTGCAAAACGTCACGAGATTGTGTCGACTCATTTCATTCAAAAGAAATGGATAAATAATATTCCAACCGATACATAAAACTATCGACTGGTGGGGATATGGTGGAATTGCATTTTCCTTCAGGCATATGAGTTTCAACTTGATCTTCGATAAAGATATAAGCGAAAGTAATGAATTAAAATTTATACTATAACCAGAACTTGAGCACAGGTCTCCTACTGACTAGGCAGGTGCTCTAACCACTACACCACATAACCGCTCTTTACGTATAGGGGGGACGTGACCGCTGATATAGGTAATAATTAATAGCAGTGAAAAAGTTTTAATGAAAATTACGGATATATTATCTCTCATCAGAATGACGCAGCAAAGTAGCGCTTCAGGGAAATGAAAGAGGTTCAAAGCGGCTGCTCTTTTTTCTAAATTCTGCTTTTTAAACCATGTGCAGGTGTTGTTAGTTCTCTTGTCTTGTTTTCTGCGCTCTGAATAAGTCTACGTAGATGCGGCGGGCTATAGAGTGGGCATTTCCGTGTGATATGCTACGAAAGGGATCAGGGCATTTTTGTTAAACTGCAAGACATTGCCGTAAGGTCACGGACTAAAAAAGTAACGCTCAGCATTAAATTCTGTTACATGCCGAATAGGAATTGTGGACTATATGAACGGACGTTAAATCGAATATAAGAACTGGACTGGACACTTAGCTTTGTGAAAATAAAAGCTCACGCAGTTTGAATGACTATATCGAAGTCACAGCAATGGACCATAGTCCTTGCTATAATATCTTTGAGTGATGAACTATATAAAATCACGGAAATTTTAGTTCCCGTAATTGCCGAGAGAAATTGTAGGATCAACCCTCCTTTTCCCTTTATACAAAACGCAACCATTCATGCTCATTTAATTATGATTGAATGTTGTTAATAAAAAACTAAAGAGTGTTTTTTAAAATTACGTGAGTATTAGTAATTAATAGATAACATCCAAAGACGTTATTAACTATATTGTCTTTGGTAACGCAGCAGCAAATGAAGGGTGATTGACTGAGCCAAAAAGTTAACATTAATTATTATGAAAACCTGAAATTTAGTCTCCGTTACAGTGAAGATGTTTGTGGTTGCTCCAGCTGATATATAGATACCGGGTGATCAAAAAGTCAGTATAAATTTGAAAACTGAATAAATCACTGAATAGTGTAGATAGAGAGGTACAAATTGACACACATGCTTGAAATGACATGGGGTTTTATTAGAACAAAAACAAAAGCATGTCCGGAGTTATGGTGAGGCATTGACGTCGGATGTTGTCTTTCAGCATCCCTAGAGATCCAGAATGAGATTTTCACTCTGCAGCGGAGTGTGCGCTGATATGAAACTTCCTGGCAGATTAAAACTGTGTGCCCGACCGAGACTCGAACTCGGGACCTTTGCCTTTCGCGGGCAAGTGCTCTACCAACTGAGCTACCGAAGCACGACTCACGTCCGGAACCTCGCAGAAGAGCTTCTGTAAAGTTTGGAAGGTAGGAGACGGATACTGGCAGAAGTAAAGCTGTGAGTACCGGACGTGAGTCGTGCTTCGGTAGCTCAGTTGGTAGAGCACTTGCCCGCGAAAGGCAAAGGTCCCGAGTTCGAGTCTCGGTCGGGCACACAGTTTTAATCTGCCAGGAAGTTTCATCCCTAGAGATGTCGGTCGATCACGATACACTTGCGACTTCAGGTAACCCCAAAGCCAATAATCGCACGGAATGAGGTCTGGGGACCTGGGAGGCCAAGCATGACGAAAGTGGCGGCTGAACACAGGATCAACACCAAACGACGCGCACAAGAGATCTTTCACGCGTCTAGCAATACTTTGTTTTTTTTGGGTGGGGGGCGGGGGGGTTCTAATAAAACCCCATGTCATTCCAAGTATGTGTGACAATTTTTACCTTTCTATCTACATTATTCCGTGGTTTATTAAGTTTTCAAATTTATACCGACTTTTTGATCACCCCAGTATAACTAAAAACTGGGCATATACAGTAGATGACAACATGAATATCGTACTCCAGAGAAGTCAATGACAGCAGATCGACGGAGGGCGGCTACAACCATCATATCAATATGATACACCATCTTCACAGATTACCTTACTTCACTGCGCTCCCTAACACACTCTGCAACTCTTGTCTTCAGCCCATTTTTCCCTTCTTAAGTTGTTAGTATTGTGTAGGCTGTAGGATATTAGAATAGTACCCCAGCTTTTATGTAATAGGGAAAAGATGAATTAATAATTCAGCCAATATGTAAAGTTACAACCGAGCGATCCATTCTTTTTATTCAGTTGTTCGCATCACTATAGTCTAATTAAAATTTTGACGTTTGTCACTTGCTGCTCCAGTGTTGCCACATCCGCTGGCGACTACCGCTCGGTTACAGAAACACGGTGATTCCACTTAACGAAGTTATGGTTTACATAGCGAATGTTTTCCCAGCAGATCTGTCTGCTCATTTCAGACACTGTCGCTCTTCTTGTCAGTTCCAGTGGGAGGATGAGTTTTATGAGCAGGTTGATGGTATGGCCATGGGCAACCCAAATTTTACATGGAAAAATTCGAACAATTAGCTCTGGAAAAAGTGAATAAGAAACCATGTCGATGGTATCAAATGGTTCAAATGGCTCTGAGCACTATAGGACATAACATCTGAGGTCATCAGTCCCTTAGAACTGAGAACTACTTAAATCTAAATAACCTAAGGACAGTACACACATCCATGCCCGAGGCAGGATTCGAACCTGTGACCGTAGCGGTCACACGCTTCCAGACAGAAGCGCCTAGAACCGCTCGGCCACTCCGGCCGGCCTGATGGTATCGATACGTGGATGATACATTCGTGGTTTGGTCACATGGCAACAAAGCTGATGGCAGCTTGAAACATAATGTCTTTCAGAAGGTTAAACATACTGACAGATTCTTACATAAGGATTCCAACCATCATCCCCAACAGAAAAGAGGTGTAATTTTAGTGGACAGAGCTGAAAGGATTTGTGTGCCGGAATACCTGGACGCCGATTTAAAACATAGAAAGCAGGCTTTTGAGAAGAATGGGTACTCTAGTAAGGAAATAGAGTTTTGCGACCGAATAACAGGAGGCCTGCCGCGCGGGATTAGCCGAGCGGCCTAGGGCGCTGCAGTCATGGACTGTGCGGCTGGTCCCGACAGAGGTTCGAGTCCTCTCTCGGGCATGGGTGTGTGTGTTTGTCCTTAGGATAATTTATATTAAGTAGTGTGTAAGCTTAGGAACTGATGACCTTAGCAGTTGTGTCCCACAAGATTTCACACACGTTTGAACGGGAGGCCTAAGGACACAGTGATAGAAGAACACGGCCTCTCTACCCTTCATCAAAAAAGTAACGGATCAAATCGGCAAGATTTTAAGGAAACATAACGTTCTACCGATTTTCAGATCAACCAAGAAAATAGGCCAAGCACTTCGTTCCGTTAAGGATAAACGTCCCTCCCTGTCTGCAAATGGTGTATACAAGATTCCGTGAACATGTGGTAGCGTCTACATAGGAACTACAAAGAGAAGTGTGAATACACGGTTGAAGGAAAAGTCATTGCCGATTAGGGAAAACAGAGAAGTCAGCTGTGGCGGAACATGCCCTCCAGTCGGGTGATTCCGTTTTATGTACTATAACCTACTATTATCCATGGCTATATAGAGAAGCCATCGAAATATACACTACTGGCCATTAAAATTGCTACACCAAAAAGAAATGCAGATGACAAACGGGTATTCATTGGACAAATATATTATACTAGAACTGACATGTGATTACATTTTCACACAATTTGGGTGGATAGATCTTGAGAAATCATAACCCAGAACATCCGTCAAACAGAGCTTGGATGGCGTGTACAGGTACAACTGCCCATGCAGCTTCAACACGATACCACAGTTCATCAAGAGTAGTGACTGCCATATTGTGACGAGCCAGTTGCTCGGACACCATTGACCAGATGTTTTCAGTTGGTGAGAGATCTGGAGAATGTGCTGGCCAGGATAGCAGTAGAATATTTTCTGTATCCAGAAAGGCCCGTACAGGACCTGCAACATGCGGTCGTGCATTATCCTGCTGAAATGTAGGGTTTCGCAGGGATCGAATAAAGGGTAGAGCCACGGGTCGTAACACATCTGAAATGTAAAGTGCACTGTTGAAAGTGCCGTCAATGGGAACAAGAGGTGACCGAGACACGTAACCAATGGCACCCCATACCATCACGCTGGGTGATACGCCAGTATGGCGATGACGAATACACGCTTCCAATGTGCGTTCATCGCTATGTCGCCAAACACGGATGCGACCATCATGATGCTGTAAACAGAACCTGGATTCATCCGAAAAAATGACGTTTTGCCATTCGTGCACCCAGGTTCGTCGTTGAGTACGCTATAGCAGGCGCTCCTGTCTGTGATGGAGCATCTAGGGTAACCGCAGCCATGGTCTCCGAGCTGATAGTCCATGCTGCTGCAAACGTCTTCGAACTGTTCGTGCAGATGGTTGTTGTCTTGCAAACGTCCCCATCTGTTGACTCAGGGATCGAGACGTGGCTGCACGCTCCGTAACAGTCATGCGGATAAGATGCCTGTAATCTCGACTGCTAGTGATGCGAGGCCATTGGGATCCAGCTCGGCGGTCCGTATTACCCTCCTGAACCCACCGATTCTATATTCTGCTAAGAGTCATTGGATCTCGATCAACTCGAGCAGCAATGTCGCGATACGGTAAACCGCAGTCGCGATAGGCTAAATCTGACCTTTATAAAAGTGGGAAACGTGATGGTACGCATTTCTCCTCCTTACACGAGGCATCACAATGTTTCACCAGGCAACGCCGGTCAACTGCTGTTTGTGTATGAGAAATCGGTTGAAAACTTTCCTCATGTCAGCACGTTGTAGGTGTCGCCACCGGCGCCAAACTTGTGTGAATGCTCTGAAAAGCTGATCATTTGCATATCACAGCATCTTCTTCCTGTCGGTTAAATTTCGCGTCTGTAGCACGTCGTCTTCGTGCTGTAGCAGTTTCAAAGGCCAGTAGTGTATAAACGTGGCGATAATTTTAACAGAAAAGAAGAAGACATGAAACTCAGCGATATATGGACAGTGGCACTAGAGAACCGATGAGGAGTTTTTATCTTTGACATACTATGAGTGATATATTTTATCCTTGTCGAGATTTATCCCTGCTATCGCGTGACATCCAGACCGTCCCACTTTCCACGGTGTTTAAGCCGTTCTGTGATGTCCGACTCGTCAGGACACGCACGTGATGCACGCACTTGCTCTGTGGCTGCCAAAGCGTGAGTTCGCTGCCGAGGCTAACCATTTGCTCGTGATCCTGTAGCGACCGGTTGGGCGGGTTTACGCAGTTGGCTACTCACCTTACCTGTTCTCGCTCACCAGCGATTCTTTCAGATTCGACGTCAGCCTGCAAGGGCCTTTAGGGACTCGGGTGGCAAAATCCACGTGGCGTGAACCTGTTATCAAAGAAAGCAAAGATTGTCGTCGCTTAATAAATAAAAGCAAAGTTTTCGTGTTGGGGGCCACGACATGGAGGAGGAGCTGAAACGAGATGATCGCTCCGGCGAGGAGAAGGGTGTGGCAGATGAATGTCCAAGGGACGATGGTAGCGTCTGACTCCTTTCACCGACGAAGACGACGAGCGACACTCTCAGGGTGCAGACAACGCATCGAGCCGCCGATCCCCCTGACAAAGGAGGAAATTGCCGGCGCCATCGCCAGGCTGACCCCCGAGGAGAGTTGCATCTACATGCAACGTCTGGCCATGGGCACAGAAGAGGACAGGGAGAAGGTACTTCCGACACTCCGGTCCTCGGTACTCGTGGGCCAGCAGTCGCCCTCGCCAACGTCCAGTCTGGCAACACTGGACAAGCCTGCAGAGGTCGAGCAATCTTCGCCGCAGCGCCCAGCCGCGACCGTAGAGGACACCCCCTCCCCCAAGGCAAGTTCCGGTCGCGCCAGGCGGGAGAAGAGGAGGGTGCGTCGAAGGACGACTTGACCATAAATATAACAGACTGGCCCTGACGTCATTTTCGTGGCTCCAACATCTCTGGGCTGAAGTCACGTGAATGTTGGCAAAACATGGTTGTTTCGTATTGCGCGTATTGCTGTACTCAGCGTTTTGTCGGGGGAGATGGCATTACATTTCACGTGTAAGTGTTTCTATGATAGTGCAGATGCTTTTATTGAAATCTGCTGAAGTAACTTTTATATGTTTTTTTTATGTTTTTTGCACTTGAAATAGAGTATCGCGTAAATTAAAGTGTTGAAAGTGGTGCCTGTAAAGTCAGACTCATATTAAATTTTGGAAAGTATCTGTGATAATTCGGTTTCAGAAGTAGGTATAACTGTTTCTCGTTCCTACTCATAGGTTTCCTAAGGATGAAAACCGAAGGCAGCTTTGGATACAGGCCCTGAAGCGAGAAAACTTTAAGCCATCTGCACATACGCGCCTTTGCTCGAAGCACTCCGAGGAGAAATGTTTTGATAGGTTAGTTATTATTTACAATGTATATTTGTAATTTGTATTTACAATGTCTGTCATTTTTAAAACTGATGTTTTTATAGGGCTAAGACTGGAGGGAATTGGCTAAGAAGCGATGCTATCCCGACACTTTTCGATTTTCCGGAGCATATGAAATCGAACAGGCCTAAGCTCCGTAAATCACACATTCGTTAGATGATGCCTCGTCTTCTGAAATCTGTGCTTCCAGTGCCTGTAAGTCTGGATGTTGTTAGAATGTGTGTAACAACTGCGAGTTAGTAAAATATTGTATTATAATAGAACTGTAGCACGTTACGTTAAGTGCCATTTTGGACATGCTTCGCCCACAAATTATACCTCAAAACATGCATTTTTGTTTTGTTTACAGTGACGTTATGCGATATGGAAGCGAACACCCCGAAAAACAAAAGTTTCAGGTATATTGGGGACTTTTCGAATAGCGATTTGTGTACTTCTGGCTTAGCAGAAAAAGTGATAGACGTGGCAAGACGGCAGATTAGCATCAAAGCCAGAAAGTTAAAGAATTTGCAGCGGTCATCTCGTGGGATGAAGAAGAAAGTCTTGTCTTTGAAATCTTTGATAAATAATCTTGAAAATAATCGTGTTATAAATGAATCCCTGGCTAATTTACTAAAGGCAAGTATATTTACTATGCCTGTCATTTTTAAAATTTGTGACTGATTGCAGCTTGGAATACTTATGCTTAAATGATGTGGCTTTTTGCTATCGGATGCTGCCACCTGGTACTTCGGAGTTGCTCCAACGTGTCAGCAAAGGTAAAGAAGCGAATATGTATCCAGAAGCTCTTCGGACCTTTGCTCTAACACTAAATTTTTACAGTAGCAAGGCATATAGCTATGTAAGGAAAAATTTTAAAACATCACTGCCACATCCGCGAACATTAAGAAAATGGTACAGTGTTGTTGATGGGGATCCTGGTTTCAGTAAAGAAGCAGCAATAGCACTTAGAATAAAGAGTCAGGAACTCATTAGCAAAGGTAAGAAATTGCTTTGTGCCATGTCATTTGATGAGATTGCCATAAGGAAGCATGTTGAATTTTGTGGAAATAAGTTTATTGGTTACGTAGATTATGGTACAGATCTTGACAATGACAATCTGCCTGTTGCAAATGAGGCATTAACATTCATGTTGACTGCTGTTAATGGTTCATGGAAAATTACAATTGGCTAGTATTTAGTCAATGGCCTGGGTGCTGTTGAAAAATCAAACATACTTAAGGAGGCGTTAAAATGTACATATGATACTGGAGTAGAAGTAATTTCTGTTACTTTTGATGGTGCTCACGTAAACACTGCAATGGTAGACAAGCTAAGGGCCTGTCTTTCAACGTGCAGAATGAAATCTTTTTTAAAACACCCTCTATGTAAGGATGATGTTTGCATATTCCTTGATCCCTGTCACATGTTCAAGTTAATACGCAATACATTAGCTGGTAAAGGTGTCATTTTCGATGGAAACAGAAATCCAATAAAATGGGATTATGTATTAAAATTACATGAGCTGCAAAAAGTGGAGAAACTTCTGGCTGCTACAAAAGTAAGAACAAAACACGTTGAGTGGTATCATCATAAAATGAATGCAAGGATTGCTGTGCAAACATTTAGTTAGTGGTAGTGTAGCTAATGCTCTAGAATTCCTTCATAAAGATTTGCAGCTAGCTGACTTTAAAGGATGTGAACATACAGTTAAATTTATAAGGACAATGAACAACCTTTTTGATTGTTTCAATAGTAGGAATCATTTGTCCAAAGGGTATAAATCACCTCTGTCAATGCAGACAGCTGGCCATATTTCACCATTTCTTGATGAAGTGGAAAAATATATTAAGGAGCTGAGACTTGAGGCTAATGGGCCATCTATTTTGTATACTAACAGAAAGACTGGTTTCCTTAGCTTTCTTGTATGTATACAGAGCCTAAGAAAATTATATGTTTCCCTCATAGGAAGCTCTCAGCCAAAACTAAATTTCTTGCTTACATATAAATTGCTACAGGACCACATAGAAACATTTTTCAGCTCAATCAGAAGGTATGGTGGTGATAACAACAATCCCACAGCAGCTCCATTCAAAGCAGCCTATAAACGATTGCTTGTCCATCAGCAGGTAAGAATTTGGATCTACTTTGGATACTGCAGATTGTTCCATTCTCAGTGTATCTTCTGGACTGGATGTGATGCAAGCTAACCCATTTACATCAGCTATCAATTGTAATTCAGAGAAGTTAGGCCTAGATGTTGCATCAGTCTCTCATGATCACTCATACAGCATTCCTACTGTCTCATTTGAACAGCTGTCAAATTATTTGTGGAATGTTGTTGCAAACATAGCAGGATTCATTGTGCATAAATTAACTAAGTCAGTACATTGTGTAGAATGTGCAAATTCCTTGTGTGGGGCAGTGGACACTGACATTGGACTAATCAGAAGAAAGAATGTGGGAGGTTTAGTTACGCCTTCTGCTGACGTTGTTAAAATATGCAAAGCAGCAGAGCAAGCTTATCGGTTGCAACAAGCGAAGGGGATGTTGCAGAAGAAAAATGTTATGCTTGTTGTTGTTTCATGTGCTATGGCAGATGTTGATTGTAGTGTTTTTCAATCCATCAACGAACATATTATGGACTTTGAGCCCACAGAAAATCACAGAAATGCTCTAATTAAATCAATTTTATTTGAGTATTTTAAAATTAGAAATCACCCATTTTGGAAAGTCTGTGACAGAAACATTCCAGAAAGGTTGTGTGAGAAGTTTATACACAAAAACTGTGCTGTTTAAGGGACATTAAATATTCTATGCCTGATCCCTATTACATTAGAGTTAATAATTGCCAAGGTTATGTTGTTTATTATTATTATTATTATTATTATTATTATTATTATTATTAATGTTTGAACCATGTCTACACAAAGTAAAGAGGTATCTGGAGTTCTTAGCCTTTCTAAGTGCCTGTACTGCATCCACAAAGCCTTTTCCAATATATGTTTGGATTCATTTGTTTTATGTAAACCTAGATATTCTTTTGCTCTTAACAGAATATATATTTATGTACTGTCTTTTTTTATTTTTTGTTCCTTCTAGGTCTGTATGTTGTGTTGTTAATTTGTTTGGGCCCTTATATTTTTACTAGATTTATTCTCTTGTCAATGTCTTCTATATCTTTTTATCTGTTAAACATTGAACTGCCCTCTTAGAATATGGGCTTAAGAAATAAATCTGTTGGAAAATATTGTGTTGTAAGAAAGAAAATGTGAAATAAAATTTTGTAATAAATAAAATAATGTTGTGAAATAAAGTATTGAGTTAATTTTTTCTGAATATCTATTTTTTCCCAAGATATGTTAGTTTTCTTTGAATACTTGCAGCAACTGAGAAAAAATTGTAATAAATTTAAAATGAGAAAAGCACTTGAAAGAATCCACAAGTATTTCTCTTCATGTTATCTATTTGGAAACTCAAACCCCCAAAAGTTGTTTCAAGTAAAAGTATAAACCAGTTTCTTTATTCTTAGTCAACTGTAGTTGGTGCGATGGATTGTGTTCACTTCGGTAAATTGTGTCTGCTATAGATACGTAATAGCCACCAAGTAGTAAGGATTTGTCAGATGAGATTGTAATACAAAATTCAGTAGGCTCTGAGTGAAGCAAGTACAGGAACATATATTTCATTCATATGCAACAGCTTTCAAAATTTGCTGAGGAACTTAGTGAAGATGTGAGATTGTGCATGGTGTTGGCAGTGCATGTTTGTAATATCATTGGAGTGTGAAGCACGAAAGTATTTCTATTACCTCAATTGTTACTGCAATGGATAGTGTTCACCTCTGGCAATATGCATTCACTACAGACACCAGGTACTAAGGATTTGTCGCATAAGCTTGCAATAAGAAATTCGGAATGCTGTTTGAATGAAGCAAGTACAGGTATATATATTTCATTCATATGCAACAATTTCCAAAATTTGGTACAAAACATCATGAAAATGTGACATTGTGCATGACATTGGCAGTTTATGAACTCTGCAGAAAACAAACCTCACTTTTCAGTGTAAGAACAACTTTTCCTATCTGTAAAGGTTACTCCTAAGGTAAGAATAAAATTTCTGTTAAAAAAGTGAGTTTTTAAGCTATAGGTTGACTAATTGTCTTCTGCTGCATTTGTAGTAAGCTATTCAAATTGTTCACAAACTGCAGTGATAATCATTAATATGTAATTAAAGGGGAGTTTTATTTGATTTATGCCCACATGATTATTATGCAGAGGCAAGGAAAAATTTCCTCATGATCCCACACAGTATCAGAACAAAATCAGATCAGGCATTACTTTTCTAAAATAAGAGCCCCTATTCTTATTGTACTAAGAGACTGTCAAATGTTTTTGTTTTGGCAGATGATCTCTAACCTGTTTGTGCCCTGGAAAATGGCTCTTAATCTGGATGAGGGTCAGTACAGTTTTGCAATATTAGGAGTGAAAAGTGTCCCTTAGATAGTTTTCTTAAAAAATTATATACTGTCACAGTTCATTGTGGGAATTATTTTGCAGTTTGTTTCCGCATAGAATGACTATCTTAAGACAGAAGTTGACAACAGTATTTTAACCTTGAAAAGAGTTTTCCTTGAGATTGTTTTCATCAACTGGAAGAAATACGTTTTTAAAAAATTATAATAATTGCATAGTCTCTTAGAACTTTTGATTTATGGCCTGCCCTGGTTAAACTGAGAGCTGTAACGATTGTTTCAGTTGAAATTTTATAGGTGTTTCTTGAGTCATAATTGACATCTTTTACTACAGTGCACAATATTCACTTTGGTATATGCATTATTCATTTTGAGGCACTTCATAGCCCACAGGTAGCAAGAATTTGTATATTCAAGTGAAATTATAATAAGGTAAGAGCACCTATAATCGACACATTAAGAGAATTTTTTCTACCTTCTAATACTATTAAATAAATGTTGGCTCCAAAAATTATTTTCTGAAACTTGAAAGTCTCAACTTTCATCTAAAAAATATATATTTTTTAAACTGTTAGTTTAAACTTTTGTAAAAATATTGGGAAATGAACCTTTGAAGTACACCTAAAATTGATACTGACAATTTTGGCACCTGTAGTTCACATGATTCCCTTATCCCATTTTCTTTTATAAGTGACTAGAGCTCAAAACGAGGCGAATCCAATGTTTAAAGTTTTGACACGAGCCCACTCTTACTGTTTAAAAGAATTTTAACGAAATTTTACTTTAATTGATAGTTTATGGCAATTTCGTCCCGCTGCGCACCAGAGTGGCGTTCGATGTATTTGTTAGATTTTATAAATGGTACTGTGAACAAATCCAGGTCAAATGTAGTTCTGGCATAATTTTTCGTAAATAAAAAGTAATTTTTGTTGGAAGCGTTTGGCAGTCAATTGAGAAATGTGGGGAAAATACGATACAAACATAGGATGGCAGACTGCTGATTTGAAATCCCGCCGCGTTTTGCCAACAGTCACGTGGTTTATGTTCGAGCCACACCAGCACTATAGCTTCTGCACAGCAAGGCCAGTCTACTAGTATCTATGGTCGAAGCAGGACGACCGCATCGCCCAGGAAACAGACTACACGAAGGAGCTTGCCCCCCTCCTTGCAGCGGTGTACTGTAGGTCTTCCAAAGGATTGGAAAAGGGCACAGGTCATCCCCGTTTTCAAGAAGGGACGTTGAACAGATGTGCAGAACTATAGACCTATATCTCTAAATTCGATCAGTTGTAGAATTTTGGAACACGTATTATAATCGAGTATAATGACTTTTCTGGAGACTAGAAATCTACCCTGTAGGAATCAGCAAGGGTTTCGAAAAAGACGATCGTGTGAAACCCAGCTCGCACTATTCGTCCACGAGACTCCGAGGGCCATAGACACGGGTTCCCAGGTAGATGCCGTGTTTCTTGACCTCCGCAAGGCATTCGATACAGTTCCCAACAGTCGTTTAAAGAACGAAGTAAGAGCATATGGACTATCAGACCAATTGTGTGATTGGATTGAGGAGTTCCTAGATAACAGAACCCAGCATGTCATTCTCAATGGAGAGAAGTCTTCCGAAGTAAGAGTGATTTCAGGTGTGCCGCAGGGGAGTGTCATAGGACCGTTGCTATTCACAATATACATAAATGACCTGGTGGATGACATCGGAAGTTCAGTGAGGCTTTTTGCGTATGATGCTGTGGTGTATCGAGAGTTTGCAACAATGAAAAGTTGTACTGAAATGCAGGAGGATCTGCAGCGAATTGACGCATGGTGCAGGGAATGGCAATTGAATCTCAATATAGGCAAGTGTAATGTGCTGCGAATACATAGAAAGATAGATCCCTTATCACTTAGCTACGAAATAGCAGGTCAGCAACTGGAAGCAGTTAATTCCATAAATTATCTGGGAGTACGCATTAGGAGTGATTTAAAATGGAATGATCACATAAAGTTGATCGTCGGTAAAGCAGATGCCAGACTGAGATTCGTTAGAAGAATCCTAAGGAAATGCAACCCGAAAACAAAGGAAGTAGGTTACAGTACGCTTGTTCGCCCACTGCTTGAATACTGCTCAGCAGTGTGGGATCCGTACCAGATAGGGTTGATAGAAGGGATAGAGAAGGTCCAACGGAGAGCAGCGCGCTTCGTTACAGGATCATCTAGTAATCGCGAAAGCGTTACGGAGATGATAGATAAACTCCAATGCAAGACTCTGCAGGAGAGTCGCTCAGTAGCTCGGTATGGGCTTTTGTTGAAGTTTCGAGAACATACCTTCACCGAGGAGTCAAGCAGTATATTGTACCCTCCTACGTATATCTCGCGAAGAGACCATGGGTATAAAATCAGAGAGATTAGAGCCCACACAGAGGCATACCGACAATTCTTCTTTTCACCAACAATACGAGACTGGAATAGAAGGGAGAACCGATAGAGGTACTCAAGGTAACCTCCTCCACACACTGTCGGGTAGCAAGCGGAGTATGGATGTAGATGTAGAAGAAAGTTTCATCGCACCCTCCCCGGCACCACAGAGCGAGAGCCAGGGCGTTCGAACTGGTGACGCCGGAACAGGTTGAGGCTGCAAACCGGTATGCAGATTTGCCGGAAGTAGCCGAGACCGATGGGGAGGGGACCCCACCGACTACGGCGACGAAACCGCCCCGCCGCCCGCCGCTGATTACCATCCAGTGGCGCGAGGGCTATAGCGAGCCGAGAGAGCTCTACTCAGTCGTAAAAACGCGGAAGATGATCGCGGGGACCGACACGTACAATGTTAGAGCAGAATGCATAGAGGACCAGGCGAAACTCATGCGGCTTGCAATGAGACGCGAAATTAAAGCGTCACCCATCCACAAGGATCAGCTCAGTTTGCAGGTACATATAAGTTTAATTTAGTGTCACAAGCTGCGACATCGTCGCGAAAAAACACAGTGCCTCGTATATGTAATAAGTTTCCTTTAACTTACGTCTATGGTCACAATCTTTTCTGTTTAACACACTACCGGTTTCGGTCTTTAATGACCATCATCTTATCTGTAGCAAAAATGGGAAAAATATAAATACACTCCCAAGCTGTATACAGCTTAAGAACGATACATAGAGCATGTTGAAAAGTAGTATTGACAAAATTTACATTTGTGCGCTTTAAATGTGAAGAGGCATACCTGTCTCATTAAAACAAGTGCTAATGCACTGCAGCCATAGTGGCATAATCAACTGTTAAATGCGGAATCAGCACCAGCATCGTCAAATACATATAAATCACATCACATGGACGAGTCATGTTGTCAGTAAAACCACTGTTTTTAACTCTTCGTCTTTTTAACAATATTACTTTTGTCGTGTTCTTCTGTTTATTGCTTTTTACTACTGTAACACTTTTTGTACTTTATAAGCTTATTACAGATTTTAACTATTGTATCCCCTTTTTTATTTTCACTTTTTCAATTAATTATTGAAAACTAATGTATGCTGACATTAGCGACATCTGGTCAACTTACTACACAAACATCTTGTGGCTACTGTACGGCAGCTAGTTTTAAACAGTAGTTTTACTGACAACATGACTCGTGCATGTGATGTGATTTATATGTATTTGACGAGGCTGGTGCTGATTCCGCATTTAACAGTTGACTATGCCACTATGGCTGCAGTGCATTAGGACTTTATTTTAATGAAACAGGTATGCCTCTTCACATTTAAAGCGCACAAATGTAAATTTTTCCAATACTACTTTTCAACATGCTCTATGTGTTGTTCTTAAGCTGTATACAGCTTGGGAGTGTATTTATATTTTTCCCATTTTTGCTGCAGATATGATGATGGTCATTAAAGACCGAAACCGGTAATATGTTAAACAGAAAAGATTGTGACCATAGATGTAAATTAAAAGAAACTTATTAATTTAGTGTTTTGTTTATGTATTCCGAGAAGCGGAATTGCTTTACGCAGAACACGGAGCAGATGAAGCAGCTGAAGGTATGAAACTTCCTGGCAGATTAAAACTGCGTGCCGGGCCGAGAGTCGAACTCGGGACCTTTGCCTTACGCGGGCAAGTGCTCTACCAACTGAGCTACCCAAGCACGACCCACGCCCCGCCCTCACAGCTTTACTTCTGCCAGTACCTCGCCTCCTACCTTCCAAACTTTACAGCAGGTCTCCTGCGAACCTGCAGAACTAGCACTCCTGAAAGAAAGGATATTGCGAAGACATGGCTTAGCCACAGCCTGGGGGAGGTTTCCAGAATGAGATTTTCACTCTGCAGCGGAGTGTGCGCTGATATGAAACTTCCTGACAGATTAAAACTGTGTGCCTGACCGAGACTCGAACTCAGGACCTTTGCCTTTCGCGGGCAAGTGCTCTACCATCTGAACAACCGAAGCACCACCCACGCCCGGTACTCACAGCTTTACTTCTGCAAGTATCTTGTCTCTTACCTTAAAAAATTAACAGAAGCTCTCCTGCGAACCTTGCAGAACTAGCACTCCTGAAAGAAGGGATACTGCGGAGACATGGCTTAGCCACAGCCTGGGGGATGTTTCCAGGATGAGATTTTCAATCTGCAGCGGAGTGTGCGCTGATTTGAAACTTCCTGGCAGATTAAAACTGTGTTGGTAGAGCACTTGCCCGTGAAAGGCAAAGGTCTAGAGTTCAAGTCTCGGTCCGACACACAGTTTTAATCTGCCAGGAAGTTTCATATCAGCGCACACTGCGCTGCAGAGTGAAAATCTCATTCTGGAAACATCCCCCAGGCTGTGGCTAAGCCATGTCTCCTTTCTTTCAGGAGTGCTAGTTCTGCAAGATTCGCAGGAGAGCTTCTGTAAAGTTTAGAAGGTAGGAGACGAGTTACTGGCCTAGGTAAAGCTGAGAGCACGGGCCGTGAGTCGTGCTTCGGTAACTCAGGTGGTAGAGCACTTTCCCGCGAAAGGCAACGGTCCCGAGTTCGAGTCTCGGCCCAGCACACAGTTTTAATCTGCCAGGAAGTTTCATATCAGCGCACACTCCGCTGCAGAGTGAAAATCTCATTCTGGAAACAGCTGAAGGTGGTCTTTCGCCACCTCCCGCTGAAGATGGAACCTGCGTTCCTACAGCGGCAGCTGGAGGAAATCGGCTTCCAGACCCGCCACGTCGGCCTGACGAGGTCACCCAGGACCCTCAGGGACATGCCCCTGTTCCTAGTGGTATTGGTTGACAACGGTGATAACCGGAAAATTTTTCAGTTTGGAAACATTGCCGACTTCGACGAAGTCGAGCCACACCGTGCGAAAGGCAGGCGAGCCCAGTGCTTCAACTGCCAGCGCGTGGACCGCGTGGCAAAATATCGCAGGATGCCTGAGCGCTGCCGCAAGTGCGCCGAGCAGCACAACTCGCGGGACTGCCCGAAGAAGAAAGAAGAGCGGCCGAAGTGCTGCAGCTGAAACGGGGACCACGTAGCCTGTTGTCGAGGATGCGCCGCATTCAAGAGCGGGAAGTGTGTGTGAGTGTTCGTCGGAAGTGAGGGTATCATCTGGAGTGCCCCAGGGAAGTGTGGTAGGTCCGCTGTTGTTTTCTATCTACATAAATGATCTTTTGGATAGGGTGGATAGCAATGTGCGGCTGTTTGCTGATGATGCCGTGGTGTACGGGAAGGTGTCGTTGTTGAGTGACTGTAGGAGGATATGAGATGACTTGGACAGGATTTGTGATTGGTATAAAGAATGGCAGCTAACTCTAAATATAGAGAAATACAAATTAATGCAGATGAATAGGAAAAAGAATCCCGCAATGTTTGAATTCTCCATTAGTAGTGTAGCGCTTGACACCGTCACGTCGATTAAATATTTGGGCATAACATTGCAGAGCGATATGAAGTGGGACAAGCGTGTAATGGCAGTTGTAGGGAAGGCGGAGAGTCGTCTTCAGTTCATTGGTAGAATTTTGGGAAGATGTGGTTCATCTGTAAAGGAGACCGCGTATAAAACACTAATACGATCTCTTCTTGAGCACCTCATCGTTACTGAGGAAATTTAGAGAACCAGCATTTGACGCTGACTGCAGTACAATTTTACTGCCGCCAACTTACATTTCGCGGAAAGACCACAAACATAAGATAAGAGAGATCAGGGCTCGTACAGAGGCACATAGGCAGGAATCAGCATGGGTTTCGGAAAAGACGGTCGTGTCAAACCCAGCTCGCGCTATTCGCCCACGAGACTCAGAGCGCCATAGACACGGGTTCCCAGGTAGATGCCGTGTTTCTTGACTTCCGCGAGGCGTTCGATACAGTTCCCCACAGTCATTTAATGAACAAAGTAAGAGCATATGGACTATCACACCAATTGTGTGATTGCATTGAAGAGTTCCTAGATAACAGAACGCAGCAGGTGGTTCTCAATGGAGAGAAGTCTTCTGAGCTAAGAGTGATTTCAGGTGTGCCGCAGGGGAGTGTCATAGGACCGTTGCTATTCACAATATACCTAAATGACCTTGTGGATGACATGGGAAGTTCACTGAGGCTTTTTGCAGATAGATGATGCTGTGGTGTATCGAGAGTTTGCAACAATGAAAAATTGTACTGAAATGCAGGAGGATTGCAGCGAATTGACGCATGGTGCAGGGAATGGCAATTGAATCTCAATGTAGACAAGTGCTGCGAATACATAGAAAGATAGATCGCTTATCATTTAGCTACAAAATAGCAGGTCAGCAACTGGAAGCAGTTAATTGGATGAATTATCTGAAAATACCCATTAGGAGCGATTTAAAATGGAATGATCATATAAAGCTGATCATCGGTAAAGCAGATGCCAGACTGAGATTCGTTGCAAGAATCCTAAGGAAATGCAATCCGAAAACAAAGGAAGTAGGTTACAGTACGCTTGTTCGCCCACTGGTCGAATACTGGTCAACAGTGTGGGATCCGTACCAGATAGGGCTGATAAAAGAGATGGAGAAGATCCAACGGAGATCAGAGCGCTTCGTTACAGGATCATTTAGTAATCGCGAAAGCGTTACGCAGATGATAGATAAACTCCAGTGGAAGACTCTGCAGGAGAGGCGCTCAGTAGCTCGGTTTGGGCTTTTGTTGAAGTTTCGAGAACACACCTTCACCGAGGAGTCAAGCAGTATATTGTACCCTCCTACGTATATCTCGCGAAGAGACCATGAGGATAAAATCAGAGAGATTAGAGCCCACACAGAAGCATACCGACAGTCCTTCTTTTCACGAACAATACGAGACTGGAATAGAAGGGAGAACCGATACAGGTACTCAAGGTACCCTCCGCCACACACCGTCAGGTGGCTTGCGGAGTATGGGTGTAGATGTAGATGTAGATTTTTCGTTCGTTCTGTTTGGGAGTGGAACAGGGAGAGAAGATGCTAGCTGTGGTTCGATGTACTTTTCGCCACGCACCGTATGGTGGATTGCGGAGTATGTATGTAGATGTAGAAGCGCGCCAGTCGCGTAAACCAGAGTCGGAGCTTCGCGGTCGTCGCTAAGGGGAAGCCACGGCCGCTCGCAGGGGAGGCCGCACCGGCACCGCAGGCGTCGCAGCTGTCTTCGCAGGCGGCACCGCCTGCAGTCGAGCTGTTCGGCTTGCCGCCGCCCGTGGCTGCAAGGAGGGTTGCCGCCCTCGCAGGGCGTTCCCAGCACGCTTCTCAGCTGCCGACTACGGGAAACGTCGCGATGGAGTCAAACCTTCCCGAAACAGCGGAGGAAGACACCACCGAGCCTGCCGCGCTTCTGCGGTCGCCCAACCAGCTGATGGCGCAGCTACCGGTGCTCGTGGGGGCAGTGACGGCGGCACTCCAGGCCAGCGCCGGGAGAAGCCAGCCTTAAAATGGATAACGACCATATTTATGGGTTAACCATTTGCACGTTCGGCAACGGACTTGCCGCAGTAGATCACCGAAGTTAAGCGCTGTCGGGCGTGGCCGGCGATTGGATGGATGACCATCCAGGCCGCCATGCGCTGTTCTACATCTACATCCATACTCCGCAAGCCACCTGACGCTGTGTGGCGGAGGGTACCCTGAGTACCTTTATCGGTTCTCCCTTCTATTCCAATCTCGTGTTGTTCGTGAAAGAAGGATTGTCGGTATGCTTCTGTGTGGGCTAAAATCTCTCTGATTTTATCCTCATGGTCTCTTCGCAACATATACGTAGGAGGGAGCAATATACTGCTTGACTCTTCAGTGAAGGTATGTTCTCGAAACTTTAACAAAAGCCCGTACCGAGCTACTGAGCGTCTCTCCTGCAGAGTCTTCCACTGGAGTTTATCTATCATTTCCGTAACGCCTTCGCGATTACTAAATGATCCTGTAACGAAGTGCGCTGCTCTCCATTGGATCTTCTCTATCTCTTCTATCAACCCTATCTGGTACGGATCCCACACTGTTGAGCAGTATTCAAGCAGTGGGCGAACAAGCGTACTGTAACCTACTTCCTTTGTTTTCGGATAGCATTTCCTTAGGAGTCTTAGGACGAATCTCAGTCTGGCATCTGCTTTACCTACGATCAACTTTATATGATCATTCCATTTTAAGTCACTCCTAATGCGTACTCCCATATAATTTATGGAATTAACTGCTTCCAGTTGCTGACCTGCTATTTTGAAGGTAGGTGATAAGGGCTCTTTCTTTCTATGTATTCGCAGCACATTACACTTGCCTACATTGAGATTCAATTGCCATTCCCTGCACCATGCGTCAATTCGCTGCAGATCCTCCTGCATTTCAGTACAATTTTTCATTGTTGCAAACTCTCGATACACCGCAGCATCATACGCAAAAAGCCTCAGTGAACTTCCGGTGTCATCCACCAGGTCATTTATGTACACTCCTGGAAATGGAAAAAAGAACACATTGACACCGGTGTGTCAGACACACCATACTTGCTCCGGACACTGCGAGAGGGCTGTACAAGCAATGATCACACGCACGGCACAGCGGACACACCAGGAACCGCGGTGTTGGCCGTCGAATGGCGCTAGCTGCGCAGCATTTGTGCACCGCCGCCGTCAGTGTCAGCCAGTTTGCCGTGGCATACGGAGCTCCATCGCAGTCTTTAACACTGGTAGCATGCCGCAACAGCGTGGACGTGAACCGTATGTGCAGTTGACGGACTTTGAGCGAGGGCGTATAGTGGGATGTCGATGTTGTCACCAGTGGTCGGCGGAAGGTGCACGTGCCCGTCGACCTGGCACCGGACCGCAGCGACGCACGGATGCACGCCAAGACCGTAGGATCCTACACAGTGCCGTAGGGGACCGCACCGCCACTTCCCAGCAAATTAGGGACACTGTTGCTCCTGGGGTATCGGCGAGGACCATTCGCAACCGTCTCCATGAAGCTGGGCTACGGTCCCGCACACCGTTAGGCCGTCTTCCGCTCACGCCCCAACATCGTGCAGCCCGCCCCCAGTGGTGTCGCGACAGGCGTGAATGGAGGGACGAATGGAGACGTGTCGTCTTCAGCGATGAGATTCGCTTCGGCCTTGGTGCCAATGATGGTGGTATGCGTGTTTGGCGCCGTGCAGGTGAGCGCCACAATGAGGACTGCATACGACCGAGGCACACAGGGCCAACACCCGGCATCATGGTGTGGGGAGCGATCTCCTACACTGGCCGTACACGTCTGGTGATCGTCGAGGGGACACTGAATAGTGCACGGTACATCCAAACCTTCATCGAACCCATCGTTCTACCATTCCTAGACCGGCCTAGGGAACTTGCTGTTCCAACAAGACAATGCACGTCCGTATGTATCCCGTGCCACCCAACGTGCTCTAGAAGGTGTAAGTCAACTACCCTGGCCAGCAAGATCTCCGGATCTGTCCCCCATTGAGCATGTTTGGGACTGGATGAAGCGTCGTCTCACGCGATCTGCACGTCCAGCAAGAACGCTGGTCCAACTGAGGCGCCAGGTGGAAATGGCATGGCAAGCTGTTCCACAGGACTACATCCAGCATCTCTACGATCGTCTCCATGGGAGAATAGCAGCCTGCATTGCTGCGAAAGGTGGATATACACTGTAGTAGTGCCGACATTGTGCATGCTCTGTTGCCTGTGTCTATGTGCCTGTGGTTCTGTCAGTGTGATCATGTGATGTATCTGACCCCAGGAATGTGTCAATAAAGTTTCCCCTTCCTGGGACAATGAATTCACGGTGTTCTTATTTCAATTTCCAGGAGTGTGTATTGTGAATAGCAACGGTCCTATGACGCTCCCCTGCGGCACACCTGAAATCACTCTTACTTCGGAAGACGTCTCTCCATTGAGAATGACATGCTGTGTTCTGTTATCTAGGAACTCCTCAATCCAATCACACAATTGGTCTGATAGTCCATATGCTCTTACTTCGTTCATTAAACGACTGTGGGGAACTGTGTCAAACGCCTTGCGGAAGTCAAGAAACACGGCATCTACCTGTGAACCCGTGTCTAAGGCCCTCTGAGTCTCGTGGACGAATAGCGCGAGCTGGGTTTCACACGACCGTCTTTTTCGAAACCCATGCTGATTCCTACAGAGTAGATTTCTAGTCTCCAGAAAAGTCATTATACTCGAACATAATACGTGTTCCAAAATTCTACAACTGATCGACGTTAGAGATATAGGTCTATAGTTCTGCACATCTGTTCGACGTCCCTTCTTGAAAACGGGGATGACCTGTGCCCTTTTCCAATCCTTTGCAACGCTTCGCTCTTCTAGAGGCTGCAAGAAGGGGGCAAGTTCCTTCTCGTACTCTGTGTAAAATCGAACTGGTATCCCATCAGGTCCAGCGGCCTTTCCTCTTTTGAGGAATTTTAACTGTTTCTCTATCCCTCTGTCGTCTATTTCGATATCTACCATTTCGTCATCTGTGTGACAATCTAGAGAAGGAACTACAGTGCAGTCTTCCTCTGTGAAACAGCTTTGGAAGAAGACATTTAGTAATTCTGCCTTTAGTCTGTCATCGTCTTCCTCTGTGAAACAGCTTTGGAAGAAGACATTTATTATTTCGGCCTTTAGTCTGTCATCCTCTGTTTCAGTACCATTTTGGTCACAGAGTGTCTGGACATTTTGTTTTGATGCACCTACTGCTTTGAGATAAGACCAAAATTTCTTAGGATTTTCTGCCAAGTCAGTACATATAACTTTACTTTCGAATTAATTACCGCCTCTCGCATAGCCCTCCTCACACTTCATTTCGCTTCGCGTATTTTTTGTTTGTCTGCAAGGCTTTGGCTATGTTTATGTTTGCTGTGAAGTTCCCTTTGCTTCCGTAGCAGTTTTCTAACTCGGTTGTTGTACCACGGTGTCTCTTTTCCATCTCTTACGATCTTGCTTGGCACATACCCATCTAACGCATATTGTACGATGGTTTTGAACTTTGTCCACTGATCCTCAACACTATCTGTACTTGAGGCAAAACTTTTGTGTTGAGCCATCAAGTACTCTGAAATCTGCTTTTTGTCACTTTTGCTAAACAGAAAAATCTTCCTACCTTTTTTAATATTTCTATTTAAGGCTGAAATCATCGATGCAGTGACCGCTTTATGAGCACTGATTCCCTGTTCTGCATTAACTGTTTCAAATAGTTCGGGTCTGTTTGTCACCAGAAGGTCTAATAAGTTATCGCCACGAGTCGGTTCTCTGTTTAACTGCCATTTTTCGGGGTGTACTCAGCCTCGTGATGCCAATTGAGGAGCTACTCGACCGAATAGTAGCGGCTCCGGTCACAGGAAACCACCATAACGACCGGGAGAGCGGTGTGCTGACCACACGCCCCTCCTATCCGTATCCTCCCCTGAGAATGACACGGCTGTCGGATGGTCCCGATGGGCCATTTGTGGCCTGAACGGAGTGCTTTATTTGTACGTTCAACGCTAGGGACCTCCACCCCCAGCAGGGCGAATTTCGGCAATTCCTTCGGGACGAGGCGGTCGACATCTGCCTTGTTCAGCAGACCTTCCTCAAACCCGGGGTCGACGTGCGAGCAGCAAATTTTTGCTGCTATCGAGATGACAGCGCCACCCAAGGGGGCGGCACTGCCATCTACGTGAGGAAGTCACTGCGCTGCCACCGAGTCCAGCTGCCGGCGCTTAATGCGCTGGAGGCCACAGGAGTGGCCGTGGACACCACCGCCGGAAAAATTACACTCCTGGAAATTGAAATAAGAACACCGTGAATTCATTGTCCCAGGAAGGGGAAACTTTATTGACACATTCCTGGGGTCAGATACATCACATGATCACACTGACAGAACCACAGGCACATAGACACACGCAACAGAGCATGCACAAAGTCGGCACTAGTACAGTGTATATCCACCTTTCGCAGCAATACAGGCTGCTATTCTCCCATGGAGACGATCGTAGAGATGCTGGATGTAGTCCTGTGGAACGGCTTGCCATGCCATCTCCACGTGGCGCCTCAGTTGGACCAGCGTTCGTGCTGGACGTGCAGACCGCATGAGACGACGCTTCATCCAGTCCCAAACATGCTCAATGGGGGACAGATCCGGAGATCTTGCTGGCCAGGGTAGTTGACTTACACCTTCTAGAGCACGTTGGGTGGCACGGGATACATGCGGACGTGCGTTGTCCTGTTGGAACAGCAAGTTCCCTTGCCGGTCTAGGAATGGTAGAACGATGGGTTCGATGACGGTTTGGATGTACCGTGCACTATTCAGTGTCCCCTCGACGATCACCAGATGTGTACGGCCAGTGTAGGACATTGCTCCCCACACCATGATGCCGGGTGTTGGGCCCTGTGTGCCTCGGTCGTATGCAGTCCTCATTGTGGCGCTCACCTGCACGGCGCCAAACACGCATACGACCATCATTGGTACCAAGGCAGAAGCGACTCTCATCGCTGAAGACGACACGTCTCCGTTCGTCCCTCCATTCACGCCTGTCGCGACACCACTGGAGGCGGGCTGCACGATGTTGGGGCGTGAGCGGAAGACGGCCTAACGGTGTGCGGGACCGTAGCCCAGCTTCATGGAGACGGTTGCGAAAGGTCCTCGCCGGTACCCCATGAGCAACAGTTCCCTCAATTTGCTGGGAAGTGGCGGTGCGGTCCCCTACGGCACTGTGTAGGATCCTACGGTCTTGGCGTGCATCCGTGCGTCGCTGCGGTCCGGTCCCAGGTCGACGGGCACGTGCACCTTCCACCGCCCACTGGCGACAACATCGATGTACTGTGAAGACCTCACGCCCCACGTGTTGAGCAAATTCGGCGGTACGTTCACCCGGCCTCCCGCATGCCCACAATACGCCCTCGCTCAAAGTCCGTCAACTGCACATACGGTTCACGTCCACGCTGTCGCGGCGTGCTACCAGTGTTAAAGACTGCGATGGAGCTCCGTATGCCGCGCCAAACTGGCTGACACTGACGACGGCGATGCACAAATGCTGCGCAGCTAGCGCCATTCGACGGCCAACACCGCGGTTCCTGGTGTGTCCGCTGTGCCGTGCGTGTGATCATTGCTTGTACAGCCCTCTCGCAGTGTCCGGAGCAAGTATGGTGGGTCTGACACACAGGTGTCAATGTGTTCTTTTTTCCATTTCCAGGAGTGTATTTTCGTGTCGGTGTACTGGCAGCCTGGCAGACCGCTAGACGAAGCCGACTTCGACGCCCTGCTGTCGTTCGAGGGGCGAGCTTTCGTTGCCGGACATTTCAATACGAAACACACCGAATGGATCTCGCGCTGTTCACCGTAACGGTGCGATCACCGTGGGGCCAAGTGCCAACGATGTTCCCTGTGCGGGGATAACCGGACGTGCTTGATATTGCTCTTCTCAAGGGCATCGGGCACTTCGCGATCGCCGAAACGCGTAACGTCCTGTCCTCCGACCACGTCCGGGCATTTTTGGCCTCGACGTGGTCGGAGCTTCTCTTCCAGAGAGCCGTCCGAGCTATCGCAGACTCGACGCCGAGCGCTTTCAGAAGAAAGCCCTCGAGCTGCTCGAGGACGCGCCAAACCTCGCAGAGGTAGGGGCAGACGCCGCCCCAGCATTCTTCAGCCGAAGAATACTCCAACCAGCAGATGAAGATGCTGTGCAGCTTCTACATCTACATCTACATGACTACTCTGCAATTCACATTTAAGTGCTTGGCAGAGGGTTCATCGAACCACAATCATACTGTCTCTGCACCATTACACTCCCGAACAGCGCGCGGGAAAAACGAACACCTGAACCTTTCTGTTCGAGCTCTGATTTCTCTTACCTATTTAGGTTGGGCTCAACAAAATATTTTCGCATTCGGAAGAGAAAGTTGGTGACTTAAACTTTAGATCTCGCCGCGACGAAAAACGTCTATGCTGTAATGACTTCCATCCCAACTCGTGTATCATATCTGCCACAGTCTCTCCCCTATAACGTGACAATACAAAACGAGCTGCCCTTTTTTGCACCTTGCCGATGTCCTCCGCCAATCCCACCTGGTAAGGATCCCACACCGCGCAGCAATATTCTAACAGAGGACGAACAAGTGTAGCGTAAGCTGTCTCTTTAGTGGACTTGTTGCATCTTCTAAATGTCCTGCCAATGAAACGCAACCTTTGGCTCGCCTTCCAACTGATGTTGTTCGTAATTTTAACACCCAGGTACTTAGTTGAATTGACAGCCTTGAGAATTGTACTATTTATCGAGTAATCGAATTCCAACGGATTTCTTTTGGAACTCATGTGGATCACCTGAACCCCAAGAAGGCTGGAGGCAGTGATGGCGTCACAAACCCCCTGCTGAAGAACCTTCCGCCGGGATTACACCGGCAACTTGCCGATGTTTTCAACGAGATCCTCCGATCAGGTGTCTACCCCTCTGCGTGAAAACACGCGGAGGTGGTGGCCATACTGAAATCCGGCAAGGACCTGCGCCAGGCATCCAGCTACCGATCCATCAGTCCGCTCCCTTCCCTCTCGAAGGTTTTCGAGAGGCTGACGCGAGAAGACTGATGCGACACGTCACCCAGGAGGACATCATCCCGGATGAGCAGTTCGGTTATCGAGAAGAACATGCCACTTCCCACCAACTCCTGCGGGTGGTAGAAAACGGCGATGAGGGCACTGGAAACAAGGGAATACCTTGGGGCAGTGTTCCTCGACGACTTCCGAGCGTTTGACTCGGTGTGGCACGACGGTCTCGAGTTCAAATTTTTTGAACAAAGGATACCGACGTCCCACATGATGCTACTGCAGTCGTACCTGTCTGAACGGATCTTCCACGTGAGGGCTGACGACGGTACGTCCACAGACCGGCAGATAGATGCAGGGGTGCCGCAGGGGTCGGTACTCGGCCCCTCGCTGTACTCCCTGTACACTGCCGACACCCCGAAACTGGCAGGAGTTGAGCTGGCGCTGTACGCGGATGGTACGGCCCTGTTAACTCGCAGTGCAACAAAATGGCGGCTGAAATTTAACGCCACGAAGAGCCAGGCAGTTGTCTTCAGCTGAAGACTTCTGCCGCCAGGACTTACGCCAGTCGAAATCCTGGGAGAACCTATCCCATGGAGTGGGACGGCGAAATACCTAGGGGTCACCCTAGACCACAGGCTCACCTGGAAGCATCACATCCGTGATGTGAAAGGGAGACCAATAGGATGCACTCACGCCCTGTATCAGCAGTCGTCATTGCCACCACAACACGGCATCACGCTATACCTAACACTGGTCTACCCACTGTTAAAGTATGCAGCCGTGGTCTGGGGGAAAGCCGCAGATGCCCACATTGTGATTCTGCAGCGGATACAGAACCGCGCCCTGAAGACTGCCATGCATCTTCCGAGGCGTTTCTCGTCGCGCCAACTCCACGAGGACACCGGGACAGGTTTCGCGCCATCGCTAAGAAGAAAGCGGGACACTCCAGCAACCGGCTCATCCGAGGACTGGGCCAACAACCTCATCACAGCCCAACCACGCGTTGGCCTGACCTGCTGAGGGATTCAGTTTTTACTAATCCCTCATCAGAGTGTGTCTTTCCGTTTTTCAGGCTCCACCAGCAAGGACAAATCAACAAGAATGGTAAGATCTTTCTCTCCCCCCTAGGAACCGCAGGAATGACAAATTTTTGTCCAAACTGCACCATCTCGGCCCGGGAAAAGGCTCGTCTTTTCAGCGTCGGCATCAGCATCCAACTCGTCAGTCGGCAAGACTCAGCACAACCAGGAGCACCTCTGAAGATGTTCAACGTAGCTCTGGACGAAACTTCAGGGATAGAAGAGTTCCATGGACCAAGGGCCAACAACCCGGAAGAATTCTGGGCAGCTGAAACATACGGTCGTGAAAGCCTTCATTGTATGATGATCCCATTTCTTTTCACCACTCTCCTTTCTTTGTTTGCGTTGGTCATTGCTCTAATCGTTTTGTCTGGCAGACGTCATGTGACACCAATTCAAGTTCACTGTTGAATACTTTGCTCAGTTTTTGAATTACAGAGGGCAGCCTGGGAAAAATCTGGAAAAAAATTTGTGGTGAGTTCCTATGGGACCAAACTGCTGAGGTCATCGGTCCCTAGGTTTACACACTATTTAATCTAACTTAAGCTAACTTACGCTAAGGATAACACACACACACACACACACACACACACACACACACACACACACACACACACACACACACACACACACACACACACCTGAGGGAGGACTCTAAACTCTGATGGGGGGAGCCACGCGAACTGTGTGACAAGGTGCCTCAGGGCAGCCTGACTGAAGATGCTGAGATACCGTGCGGGGTAACCTAGTCATGACGATTAACTGACAGCTTTAAAAAATTCGGTTCCCTGCAATTTCCTGCGAAGCGCACCTAGTTTTAGCCAATCTCTATGATTACGATAACTGCATAAGTGGTGCTGAATCGCATGTTGTGCAAATGGTTCCAGCATTGGGTGATGCCAGCTTTATGTATTTTGATAGCATTGTTGTGTGTGTGTGAGGGGGGCGAGTGGTTATCATATGTGATAAAATACAAGATTAAAGGGCTACATCCAGGATTCAGCATCCGTACAAAGAAAGAAAGAAAACTGGACAAGGAATTGGAAGTGAACTAATTGTAGTGGCAGATTGGCAATGGCGAACGGTTTGGGAGTGACACTGAGCACTTTGAGTGCAAGAGAACCAGCTGCAATGCATGAAGTGTCAACTATCAAGTAATTTTAATCTGACTATAGAGGCGAGTAGGGTTCTCTCAGTGCTTTCAACACAAAGTTTGCACTTCATAGCGATTGCTTGCTGTCCTGTAAATTACACACAGGAGCTACGGGTCTCGTGAAAGTGCTTATATGCATAGACATTCATCTTCGTAAGAGTTACATAATCATAGTACACCACAAAGACAGGGAAACAAATGCACACCTGTTCACTGCACACTGGACAATTATTCACCGCAGCACTGGGCAGTGGTAGATCACATACGTTGGCAGAAGCTGCAAAAGGCATGGAGTGTTCTGCTTTATGTCAATGAGGTCCAAGCAGAACTGTTGGTCTCGGGGAACACGTAAATAATATAGTGTGCAAAATACAACCTCCAGCACAGGCAGATGACATTTGGCAGCCTATTTTGCTGTTAGAAGAAAACAAGTCTTTATTAAGTAAATGAATGAGAAAGTATTACAAAAATAAACGAAAGCTAAAATTAATCATAAACTTTTACCTTATAATACAGACATTTTTCTTGCTTTAGCATCAGCGAGATCCCGTGTGACTTTGTTGGACTCCAAACATTCAGCTAGCTCCTGTTCAGTTGACACCGTTGCCAGCCCAAACAGACGTGCCTACCCTGTGTTGACATCAGGTACATTTTAATCAGTTTAAGCTTCAAAAATACTTTTCTCTCCACTTGCCACTGTCACCAACTGTGTTAGCAAAATTCTTAAGGCTAGACTTGGGTGCAAAGCCATACTCTTGTATGACTTTTGACATAATGGAGACAACAATTTCGGCATAGACCTGTAGCAACAAGTGACAGGTGAGTGTTTCAGTATCAATGTTATTTGCGAACCTGCTGTTCAAAGTGGAAGGTAATGCAGGTAGGACATCGAATTACTTACATATAAATGCTTGGAAAAATAAAAGTGTATATATCACCAGTAAGTATTTAAAGTGTCCGTAGCACTTGATGGGAAAATGGCTATACTCAGATATCATGAAGGCTTGTGACGACCATGATTTATGGCTAAAAACTAGCAGTTTTGTAAGCACTATCATTTATTGTAGCAAAAAGTGCCAGTTAAATCCTCAATAAAACTGTTGGAATGCATGCAATGTGAAATACGATGAAACTGGATAAACAGTTTGTGCAGTGCAGTTCAGTTGCATCAGCTCTAAAATAAAGTTTGTTAAGTTTCTTTCATATGATCTTAATATTTATTGATTATGGCTTAAGTGTAGGGAATGAGGGATAACTTATAAGAAGTTACAGACAAAGCAGAAAAATTAATGTAGAGGAGCACGGCAAGAAGAACTGCAATGTAATTGCAGATCCAATGGGGGAAGGGCGCCATGCATCTTTCTATGTGTAAATGCACACTGTCTCAGTTCAAAAGTCTATGTCATTGAATGTGCAGTGCATGTTTTACTTGTACCTTATTTCTTTAGTAGTAGGGCAAGCATACATTCAGGGTAAAACTTGATTGATTTATGCCCTTAACCTGTTGTTCTGCAAAGTGATTTATGATCCACTGGGGATTGATTAATGACCCCATGAGGATAACCTGTTCATCTGAGAAACGCCCCCCCCCCCAACCACTGTGCTTCACACTCTTCCTCCCCTCCCTCTGGGAAATCCCCTCACCAATACAAGCACACCTTTGATATCAAATTAATTGACTAATTAAGCAAATCAATAAATTAATTACCTCTCCCCTTTCAGGAAACCCCCGCAACCCTCCCTGCCCATATACCTCCTCCCCTCCCGCACCTGGAAATTTTCTGGAAAATGACTCAGTCTGTGCTGGAGAGGAAGGATCTTATGACAGGAAATTAAAATCAATGTCAATTCCATAGTGAAGAATATACAGTTTATTTATGAAATTCAGTTCGAGATCTCTCCTTTACTTGGTGGGAAAAGTTCACCATTCTCAGCTGTTTGGGAAGATGCAGGTATTGTAAAATACATCGTAATGAAATAATTAAATAGCTGTTTTTTCTGATTGTGCAACAAGTACTGTAATGAAACTGATGTCAAAAAAACTCACAGCATGTAATTACACTGTTAAAAAATCTTTTGATCCTGTCTTCGCACTGACTGCAAGGCAGGTGTGCTGGTTGTATCCTGTATTCATGCGCACTGGTCAGAGAGAGACCACACTACACCCACCTGGACCCATGACTACAGTTGGTCAATGCACTGCCAGCCACTTTGCGTATTACCATGCACATCAGGAGAGAGGCGCAGTGGTCTGAAGACATGCTAATACTACACAAATGAAGTATTAGGTTGAGGCATCCCTTTGAAATCTGATACCAGACTCACTTGTTGCCAATAACTGAATGCTGGTGGCAGCCCTGGATCTATCATATTTCAAAACCGGTGCAAAAATTTTGAACTCCTCCTTGAGCATGTGTGATACAAATTTTAAAAAATTCATTTTTCAAAAATATGTTCATTTTTAGTGCACATATCTCTGAAGTATTTAATAAATAAAACATATATGTTCAAAAAATGTAAGACATGTTATTTAGTCTTAAGTGTGCCAAAGTGCAGTGCCACATATCTTCAGACAGCATTCTTCTGTCATACATCACTGTATTTTGCTCTGTGGAATTCATATTCATAACAGTGGAAATTCAAATGTCCTGTGATGCCTCTCCTGCTCCCAGTCAGCCAGTATGGCATCTTACCCCTCAAAAGAAAAAAAAAGACTTTCAATTAATACTGAATGGGCTTATTTGTGACCTAGAGAATAAA
Source organism: Schistocerca gregaria (assembly GCF_023897955.1). Taxonomy (NCBI): domain Eukaryota; kingdom Metazoa; phylum Arthropoda; class Insecta; order Orthoptera; family Acrididae; genus Schistocerca; species Schistocerca gregaria. Next base: position 115,584,092 of record NC_064928.1, on the reverse strand, counting down.
AATTCATCAGAAAATTTGCACTCTTTATTGCCTGTTGGATATAACTTTTGCTTTCTTGTGACATAGAATTAAATATAGGAAACATAAAACCAGTAAAGATGAGAGACAAAGCAACAGTACATGTAACTTCCTGGCAGATTAAAATTGTGTGCCATACCGAGACTCGAACTCAGGACCTTTGCCTTTCGCGGGCAACTGCTCTACCAACTGAGCTACCCAAGCATGACTCACGCTCCGTTCTCACAGCTTTACTTCTACCAGTACCTCGTTCGAATCTCAGTCTGGCACACATTTTTAATCTTCCAGGAAGTTTCATATCAGCACACACTCTGCTGCAGCGTGAAAATCTCATTCTGCAAACATTCCCCCAGGCTGTGGTTAAGCCATGTCTCCGCAATACCCTTTCTTTCACAAGTGCTAATTCTGCGAGATTCACAGGAAAGCTTCTGTAAAGTTTGGAGGGTAGGAGACGAGGTACTGACAGAAGTAAAGCTGTGAGGATGGGGAATGAGTTATGCCTGGGTAGCTCAGATGGTAGAGCAGTTGCCCGCGAAAGGCAAAGGTCCCAAGTTCGAGTCTCGGTCTGGCACACAGTTTCAATCTGCCAGAAAGTTTCATATCAGCGCACACTCCACTGCAGAGTGAGAATCTCATTCTCAAAACAGTACACATTTCTTCAATCATTAGGTCCCAGTATTTTTGTCTCTCTAATCTTGCTGCAGTTTTACATGGCATACTTTCCTTTCTGTGAAGGAATATATTACATCATCAAAGTTCGCCAAACATTTTGCTACCTGAAAAATCAAAATGTCATTGTTTAATACTGAAAAAGCTGTTAACACAAATAGTACCCAAGATTGATGTGGTTTATCAATCTGATTATGTCTATTTTGTCACTGTCTGCTAGATAAAACGAAATAGGCCTTTCTAACATTGCAGCAGTTGTAACACATGCCAAATAAGTGAGACTGTTTGGACACAAACAGACACTTTTATCTACTTCATTTACATAAATAACACAAAAGAATATAATTTGCAAAGTACCCCTATCAGATGCCTATTAGGCCTATTACAAGCAAAAAGTATTATGTTAGGAAATAGTTTCACATTTCATTAATACATTCCAGTTTCTCAAGCATGAGCTTGAAAAATACTAGCGTGAAATTTTAATATAAATTTAGAATCGTCTTCCATATAATTTGTGTGATTCCCAGTTTCTTCTCCTTCCTTATTTTAACAAACAACCTTGCCATCACTAATTCTATAACTATTCCTACCATTGTCAAAACTTATTGTCTGCTTAACTTCACTAACCCTGCCAGATTCAGCAGTTTATTTATCCATCCAGTGTTAACATTAAACTGCTATAGATAGGTAATAGAGTATCACAGCAGTGCATACATATTTTGAACTTGCCATAACACTAGTGGACGAATCAGAATCAGTTTTCCTCTTCTTTCTTGTTACATACTTATCCATAATTAGAAACCATCACAACAACACAGAAACAGTAAATGGTAGCACTTACATTAACTTCAGCTGCAAGTAAGAATTGAACTGATTAACAAAAAACAATAACTGTGCTCAAGTAAGGAATACCATGTACGGTAGTTGGTTTTGGCTAAAAAAAAAAGGGATGAGTGATAGCCATTAGAGTTATGGATGTAGTTTAATTCTATCATTGACCTTACTGATTACTGATAGTGTGTACCCTTTTTCATCGTATGATTGAAAATCAAGATTTCCTTCAGTTTCACTTCATGGCAACTGGGTCATGTGTGATTTCATTTGGCTGAGGCTCAACTACTATTCAAATATAATATTGATTCTGAAGATAGTAATGAAGCAGCTCATTCTTTTATGCCTAGCACTTCAAAAGAGCCAGATTTCAGAACTGAGAAGCCTTAGGACTAGCTGCCCGGAGCAATGAATTAAAAAAAAAAAAAAAAAAAAAAAAAGAACCTTCATCACATAATGTAAAAGTGCTAGTGTAACAGTTTTTGCATTCAAAGTGTATATTGGAAAATGACAGCTTCCATATAAAATGAAGAATAAAACAAAAGCCATGAGACTGTGCTGAAAACTTTTTGTTACGTCAGTGGGGAGGTGATATTTGTTTTGTAAAAAGTAATTACATCATTATTTAAAGAAGCCTGAAACAGATATTTTAGCTTTACAGTCAGAGTCCGGATGTAACCTGGACACCACACATAGCTTGCAACACATGTGCCTACAGTACTGTTTACTGTGTCTGTGATATGGATGGAACCTGCAGATCACATAACAGATTTTAATTTCTGCAGGCCTCCACCTCTTAAGCAAGGTATTTGAAAGAGAGATACTGTTTGTAACTTACCCTAATATTTTGTCTGGCATGCATCCAATTTCACTATGAGAATGGCTATCTGCAACGAACCACTGGCAGAATACAGCACTGATTCAAAAGATAGTAATAATAAAGCTTATTCCTTTGAGTTTCTAGCACTTCAGAAGAGCTAGATTTCAAAACTGGTGGGCCTTAAGACAAAGAATCCAGGGCATACCAAGTTTTTAAAATTTGTTTTTAATCAGAGGTGAATGTGAAATGTGCTTGTGTGTCAGTTTTTTAATTAATGGTATATATCACAGTTTGTGTATCAAACAAATGAAAAAACTGCCATGAAACTATGTAAACAGCACTAACAATTTTTGCTATATATGTTGGGAAGTGACAGTGGCCTTTCAAAAACAAAAAAAATTACACCATTAAGTAAAAAAGTGATAGAGGGATATTTTAGCTTTTAATAGGAGATCAGGATAAAATCTGAGCAGACATGTAATTTGCAGCACTTGTGCCAGAAATGCTCTTTGCAGTTCCTATGGTATGGAGGGTGCCCACAGATCACATGACATTTATTTCAGAATGGTTCCCCCCAAATTAGATATGGAATTTCAAAGAAAAAGAAACTGTTAGTTACTTACTCTAATATTCCAAGTGTCACGCACCCAGTTCCATGTGAAGAAGGGCTAGATGTAGCTTAATCACCAATATGATACAATACAATACTGTAGTGCCTGTCATATTCTGAATTATGATGCAGAGTTCCTTTGGACATGCATGCATGTCACCTTACCATTTGGCTGTATGTGCACAACTCATGTCCAGGCACGGCAATATCATATTTATCCTCTGATACTGGGAAAGCAACTTTCAAGTAAGAATGTCTCACCTGTATGGAAATATATGTAATGGATGTACAAGTACGGGTTGCCGACGCATGGTTGACTGCAAATGGAAGTTTGGGTCTGGCTGTGAGTTGTGCACGGATGGCTAAATGGTAAAGTGACCACTCACAGTAAGTGGAAAATCTGGGTTTAAGTCTCCATACAGCACAAATTTTTGTTGTCGCCATTCCATTCTGCAGCTGATGGTTGTCCATATTCACAATTGGGAATACATTTAACATACAATATAATGAAACCTTTATTCTGAAGATAGTAAAAAGCTCATTCTGGTGGGCATAACACTTGAAAAGAGCCAAAGTTCAAAAGACAGGCCATGCAGTGCAACTTAAAATCACCTGACTCACCTCATAAGAAATAAGTGCTCTTTTAACAAAAAGTGCTTGCATTGCTCCTACAAGAATGAGAGGGCTTGTCAGTTAATGTAAATGTTTCAGTTTCTCTAAATAGTAACAAAATTTACATCTTGCTTATAATGCAAGCCAATCTTATTGCATGCATTAATGTAAACAGCATAATGGTGCTACTGGAATTACTTATAATAGGATAGAATGGAAACTGTTCACTTGTGTTTGAAAGTTGTACTTTTCCCTACTGGTAACATACTTCCATCGGTTACAGTTGGGTATGTTGCCCACTTGGAAGAGTTTTACATACTCTACCAATACCTAATGTTAACATTAGGGAAAGGATAGACTGATACTCACCACATATTGGAGATGTTGAGTCACGGGCAGGCACAACAAAAAGACTCCTAAACAACTAGGCTTTCTGGCCTCGGCAGCCACAGACAGTGGTTGTGTGTGTGTGAGTTGTGTGTGCATGAATGTATGTGTGTTTGTTGTCTGCTCCAGAATAAGCCCTTTTGGCTAAAAACTTACTTACTTAGCAATCTTTTTGTTGTGTCTACCTGCAAGTCAACATCTCCACTACATGCTGAGTAGCAATCTGTCCTTTTCATAATATTGTCATTATTCCAGCCTGGATTTTCCATTGTTTCATATAACTCATGTTATCTTATTCATTAATTATAAATTAATATATTATTATTGTATGTCTGATAACTATGGCTATATAAGGAACGGAAAAAATATGAAAAATATTAGTTTTCTTTTGACTTAATTTAGTAATGTTGTGAATATACACTGATGAGACAAAACATTATAATCACCTGCTTAATAACTTGTTTGTCTGGAATGAAATACAAGGTAGGTCAATTATTATCCACAAATTAGTTATAAAATTTTATTTTAATCAAATAGGAAATTTACAAGAACATTATTTTTGACATAGTCTCTGTATTAACATGATTCACGTTGTCTGCCATACTTCACATAGTGCAGACCGGTGACTGTTTGCTCGGCATGCCTGATGTAAAACTGACTGGGCATGACCCGTGCTGCCTGAGTTGTTGTTCCGACGGCAGAGAGCGCGGCTGAATTCTCGCGTGCCTTCTGGTGGACGGGACTTGACTTATGGCAACAACTGTCCGTGATGCGCTGTGCCGATGTACTCCTCCCACAATCTTTCTGGTGGCTACTGCGGTCTCCTTGCATTTCAACACACTTGGTCCATCATTGTACAAGCTTCCGATACTCTCATAAAAGAAGGTTCTCGGTTGAGTCGCAAGCCAGGAGTGTACCGCTTCTTTCACTGCTTCATCTGAGGCAAATCAATGCCTGTTTGAGTGGATCAAACAAATGATAGAAGGGAAAGACTGGGACTATATGGAGGGTGATCCAGTACTTCAGATTTGAGTTTCTGGAGCGTTTCAGCAGTGTAGGCAGCAGTAGGTGGACGGGCATTGTGGTGCAACAGCACAACACCTTTTAACAGCAATCTTTAGCATTTGCTTCAAATTGCAGGATTTGCCTGGCAGTAAGCATCTCACTGTAACATACACTGTTTATTGTTTTGCCCCTTTCCCGATAATGTTCCAGTACTGGACCTTGTGCATCCCAAAAAAACTGTACGCATCAGTTTTCCTGCGGGCAGTTGAGTCTTGAACTTTTTCTTGCAAGGCGAATTTGGATATTTCCATTCCATACTCCGCCATTTACTCTCCAGCTTGTAATGGTGGATCCATGTTTTGTCACCAGTAATGATCCTGTCTAAGTAGTCATGCCCTTCATTACCATAGTGATCTAAAAATTTTTTGCAGATGTCCAAGCACGTTTGTTTATTCAACTGTGCGAGTTGTTTTGGGATCCATCTTGCACAAACTTTATGAAACCCAAGTCTGTTGTGAATGATTTCATAGGCAGAACCATGACTAATTTACAGACGATGTGCCACTTCAACAGTAGTTAATTGCTTGTCTAAGAGAATCATTTCACGTGAGCCCTAAACGATTTCTTCATTTGTGGCAGTAAACAGTCAACTGGCTCCTTCATCATATGTAACATTTGTGTGACCATTTCAGAATTTTTCAATCCATTCTTAGACACTCTATTGTGGTGAAACACTGTTCCAGTACTGCACCAAAAGTCTTCGATGATTTTCAGCCCCTGATATGCCTTCCGACCACAAAAAATGGATCACTGAATGTTGCTTATCTTTGGTGCAAATAGACAGCAGAGCAGCCATGATTAACAGCATGACAGTGATAATGAAACTAACCTAGCAGCTTGAAAATTGCATAGATATAACAACAAGTAAACAAATCATGTGTCATCAATGTAAAACAACAGTACTACCAAGATAAACAAAAATATAACAAAATTGCGGATAGTAATTGACGTACCCTTGTACATTACTGATTCTTCATATCAGAGACCCACAAGTTGTGGAGCTATGATGCATTAGATGTCTATACACAGGTCATGTAATTCACATAAATAATGGGCCACTGGTTTGCGTACGCGGTGATGACACCCAATAGCTAGGTCCGATGGTATCCATAAGATTTACATCAGGTGAATTTGGTCACTGAGACATCAATGTGAGTTTATTATAATGCTCATCAAACCAATGTAGCACAGTTCTCTTTCAGAGACATAGGCAATTATACTTCTGAAATATGACATCGCTGTTGGGGAAAAACATCAAGTGTGATTACTATCACATGTCCCATGCCAGCACAGGAACTGTCTCCCATAGCATAATAATGCTCTCACCAGCCTGCACCTGTGGTGTGCAGCACATTTCAAGCCACCTTTCACTTTCATAACGTCATTTGTGGATATGACCATCAAGCTAGTGTAGCAAAAATGTGATTCACCCAAAGAGCTGACACATTTTCATCGATCAACGGTCAAATCTTGATGGCCCTCTGCCCACTACAATCATAATTGGCAGTTTTGTTGGATCAGCATGTGAATATGAAGGGGTGATCTGCTCAACAATGTATGATGAACAATGTGGTCTGAAACACTTGTTGTGTGCAGCAGCACTGTGATTTTTTGGCAGAGATGACACAGATTACCATCTATCCAACTTTGCAGAGCAGATAAGCCTCCAAACCTCATGTTCTGTGAAGAGTTTCGGACGTCCAACCATTTAGCACCAGTGGTAGTTTCGCTGTCGTCCTACCTCTTTCCACAGATGCTCACGACAGTAGCACATGAACATTCAACCATCTTCGCTATTCTGGAGATACCTGTTCACAGGCTCTGTGTAATAATAATCTGCCTTTTGTCAGAGTAGCTTATTTCAATGGATTTTCCCATTTGGAGCCCATATATTTGCTAGGATGATCCACCACGCATGTCTGCTCTGCTTACATACTTTTGTTACTGCACCACATTCCCACAACACCAGCAGGTGTCATCCAACATTGTAACAGGAATGTTTTGGCTTATCACTGTATGTTTATTGAATTCTATCAGTGCAAGTGATTACATATTGTTGGAAGGAATTTTCACCTCAGGGATTGGTAATTATTAACAAATTTATTATACTAAATGGGTCTATTAAAATAAATATGTACATTGTTGTATAAAACAGGACACACATTTCTGAAGCTGGAGGTAAGTATTTCTTTTGATGGCTTATTTTCATTGTATTATGTCTAACAAGCAAATGTAGAAATCTTAAATCACATAACACACATATTTTCAATGAACTGAAAATTTGATGCACATTTTTATCAGTGTATCACATTAGGTGGGGCAATATTTGTTTTGATCATTTTCACTTAAATTTATGAATGGTTTATCTTCCTGTGACTTATTTCTCTTAGTGGAAGAGTCTTTTGCTCATGTCTTGTCCCATGCAGCTTCTTTGGATTCATTAATATGCCAGATATGTAGTTGGCAGCATAAACACTCAAACTGTGCAACAGTGCCTTAAGCTGACTGGTCAGACCACATGTGCTACAACTCAGGAAAGCAATTGTAAATTTTTCTGTGACAAGGAATGCTGTAATTCTCTGCAATTCCTTGCCATTATTGAGACCTTCAGTTTGTATGCTACACTTCACCCAGAAGCAAAATTAAATATGTATCTAGCAAATGTTGTTTAGCTACCGGGGGGGGGGGGGGGCAATTAAACAGCATTATTGCCTTTATTGCAGCATTGTTCATTACAAAGATATGAACAACAGTACATATTTTATAAATAGCACACTATAATTTTTATTCGTAAGTCTCTTCCATTTCTCAAGATCCGTTCAAAAACATATCACAATGTATCATTCATGTAAACATGATATCATCAAAACCATAGCACAATAATGATGTTGACTCTGCTGTAACAGCACACAGCACAAGTAGCTAGGGTAACATAAATTGTCAGCTTGCTGTAGTTGACAGTAAATAAAAAGAAACACAAGGAAAACATTATTGCAATTACTGTGGTGCTAACAGACATTCTTCATCAAAGAGTAGCATTTCTGTCTTCTCTTGATGTGTTGCAGTGTTCTCACACAAGAATTCAACTAAAGAGGTAGAATGAATGAGTGGTTTCCCTTTTCCTTGTGTTTCCATTTGTTTGTCAACTCCAGCAAGTGGACAATTACATTACAGCCTGGCTTCAGCTTTCACCTGTCATGCACAAGTAGACAAGCAGCAAGTCTTTGTTTTCTTTATAGATTAATTCTTATATTCCGAGCATGTTTTCCTACTTAAGAAGTGTAATTTCACATTTTTGTAAATGTAAAGAGTAGATTCATGCAGTCTGTTGTACAGTTGTCATTTCTTTTGAACGGCCAGCTACACAGCTCCATAGAAGTCAGCCTCCTTTGTCGACACTCAGGGCAGTAGCAAGTTGCGTATTTAGGTTTTTGTCTGTGTTTTTTTGTCTGTGCTTTTATAGTGCACTTCTTAAGTTAGTCATGTTAGGCTGGGTAGGATTTGTACATGCTGTGTGAAAATGCAGGAGGAGCTGTCTGCAGTTTACAAAAAGATGGGCTGCTGCCTGGAGGGTGGGGAGGAGGGGGGGGGGGAGGGGTAATGCTGGTGGAAAATCTGGCACGTCACATGGGACATCTCAGTATGCACTTATTACACACATGGGCTCTGCTGCTAAGCCACTTCCCAGTGTATTCAATGTGGTGAATCCATTCTCACCACAGGGTGAGTGGTGAGTGGTAACATGTTCAGGTTGCTCGAGGCAAAGGATCAGTGTGGAGTCTGATCATCTGGCCTCACCCATTTGCCCTATGAGTGGACAGGTGGCCACTGCTTCAGCAGATTTCCAGCAGGCACATGGGCTGATAGTTGTGGGGAGCTCCAATGTTAGGCATGTTATGCAGCCCTTTAGGAGAATGGCATCCTGGGCATGAAAGAATGCCAATGTCCACAAGGTATGTCTGATGGGGAGCCTCATCTGTGATATGGAGGAGGCTTTGTCTGTGGCTACTGAACATGCAGGATGCAAGTTGTGGCTCGTGTCAGCATCAATGTAGCATGTCACTTGGGTTCTGACGCCATCCTCAGGAGGATGGCAGAAGTGGTGAAGGTTACTGACTTCACTCATTGGGTGTAAACAGAACTTACAATTTTCAGCGCTGTGCCCAGAGTTGGTTGTGTCCTTTGGTTTGCAGCTGAGTGGAAGGTCTCAGCCAAAGGCTTCATCCACTCTATGATTTATGGGCATGAATTATTTGGTGGAGAATTGTAGGACTCCCCTCCATAGGCCAGACCAGAGTAATTGTGAAGTGCACTTGGGGGTTTGTTAGGCTAGATGGTAGTTTGAGTTACTCTAAATGGCCAGTCAGCACACAGATAGTGAAACCAGACAGCACTGAGAGTAAAGACACATTGTCTGTCAAAATTTATCAGTAAACTGTTGAAGCATTCAAACAAAGTTCTCAAATTTACTGCCCACCAGGAAATTTGTCACACTCGAATTATTCTTTGGATAAAGAGCTGGCTGAAATCTGAACTGTAAAGCTCTGAAATACTTAGAAAGTCATGGAATGCATATTGGAAAGACAGATCAGATGCCATAGAAGTAGTTTTCACTGCAATCGACAAAAATATTGTCTCTATTGAGATTGAATTTGAAGGTAACTATGAAACAATCAGAATGCATATAATAGGTCTAGGTGAATTCAAGTTAATTGTTGACTGTTTTTATTGGTCACTCAATTCCATTGTGATAGTTTTAGAGCCATTCAAAGAAAGTCTATGCTCAGCAGCATGGCAATACACAGACCGTGCAATATTAGTTGGAGATGATTTTAACCTACTATGTCTAGACTGGGACACCAATGGATTCATTGCAGGAGATACCAACAAGTAATATTGTGAAGTGCTTTGGAAGCTTTTTCCAAAAACTGAGTTGAAGAGGTACTTAGACAACCCACATGCAATGAAAATATTTTAGACCTTGTAACTGCGAGCAGGCCTGACCTTAATGATGGCATCAGTATAGAAAGAGGGATTAGTGATCATGATATCATCATAGTGACAACCGTTACTTAAGACAATAAATCAATCAAGAAGGCTATAGGCCTATTTTTGCTAGAAAAAGAGAAAACCAGTTAGCATCTCTCTGAGACAGTGAATGGACAGCATTTAGTTCCAGTAAGATAGACATAAAGGAATTATTGACAAAGTGTAAACATAATGTAAATTATGCTCTGGAGAAGTATTTAGAGATTTGTGCATCAGTAAAAGGTTGATGTGTGGAATGTATAACAACCACAATCATCATGCCTTAGCAAAAGAGAAAACCCAAGGAAATTCTGATCCTAGTGGGTCAAAGGCTTCCATCCAGTCACCTGTTGACACTCTGGTGTGGCAACAAAAGACAGAATAAGCAAAACTGAAGTTTTAAATTTTGTGTTTAAGAAATCATTTACACAAGAGGATTGTACGAACATACCATCATCTGACCACCAAGCAGACACCTGTATGAAGGACATAGTAATAGGTATTCCTGGCAGAGAGAAGCAACTGAAAGAATTGAAAACAAGTAAATCAGCAAGTCTGAAAGATATCCCAATCCAGTTTTAAAAAGAGTCCCAAGTGACCAGAAAAAGTGCAGGTAACTTCTGTATATAATATAGGTAAAAGAATGGGCCCAAAAATGACAGATCAACACCCTGTTTGCTGCAGAATTCTTAAATGTATTCTCAGTTCAGATGTAACAAATTTCTTTGAGGTGGGAAAGATTTTGTCCACAAATCAGTACAGATGTAGAAGGCATTGCTCATGGGAAACTCAGCTTCCTCTTTTCTCACATGATCTCTTGTGAACCATGGAGGAAGGGCAATAGGCAGATTCCATATACCTAGATTCCTGAAAATCTTTTGACATGATGCTCACCTGCATACTGTTAATGAAGGTATGAGCCTATGGTGTAGATTCCCAGATATGTTACTGGCTCAAAGATTTCTTAAGTAATAGAACCCAGTATGTTGTTCTCAGTGATGAGTGTTCACCAGACAGAAGGGTATCATCAGGAGTGCTCCAGGAAAATGTAGATGTGTGATAGAACTGCTCTTGTTTCCTATATATGTGAATAATCTGATGGACAGTGTGAGCAGCAATGTATGGCTGTTAGCTGAAGATGCTGTGATGTACAGGACGGTGTCACTGTTGAGTTACTTGGAGTATACAAGATGACTTAGACAAAATTTCTAGTCAGTTTGATGAATGGCAGATAGCTCTAAATGTAGAAAAATGTAAGTTAATGGAGATGAGTAAAGAAAACAATCTCCTAATGTTTGAATGCAGTATTAGTAATGTGCTGCTTGACAGAGTCACTTCAATTAAATATCTAGGCATAACATTGCAGAGCAATATGAAATGGACTGAACATGTTAGGACTGTGGTACTGAAGGTGAATGGTTGACTTTGGTTTATTGGGAGAATTTTAGGAAAGTGTGGTTCATCTTTCAAGGAGACCACATATAGAACCCCAGTGTAACCCTTTTTAGAGTGCTGTTCATGTGTATGGGATTCCCACCAGGTTGAAGACAATGAAACAGTTCAGAGGGAAGTTGCTAGATTTGTTACTGGTAGGTTTGATCAACACACAAGTATTGCAGGGATGCTTTGGCAACTCAAATGGGAATCCCTGAAGAGAGGGCAAAATTTTTTTCGAGAAACAATATTGAGAAAATTTAGAGAACCAACATTTGAAGCTGTCTGCTGAACAATTCTACTGCTACTAAAGTATATTTCACGTAAGGATCACAAAAATGAAAAAAGAGAAATTAGGGCTTGGATGGAGGCATCTAGATGTTGATGAGCAGAATGGGAAAGGAAGTGACTGGTAATGGTACTAAGTGCCCTCCATCATGCACTGTATGGTGGTGTGTGAAGTATGTATGTAGATGTAGATGTTGATGTAGGTATACTCTGGGTATCTGTACAGGACAATGAAAATCTGCTTTGTGTTACATTTTTAATAATGTCATGGTTATGTGAATGTTACTCTCTGAGACTTTTTGAACAGGTCTTGAAGAGAGGAAGTGAGCTGACGAATAAAAAATGTGGGGTTTTATAATAATAAAAAAAAAAAAAACTGCTTTTCATACCTTTGTGACAAACAAAGTTACAAGAAAGGCAGTCATTCTGGTTAATGGCTCCCTAGTAGCTAAATAATTAGTGCTGAAAATAGTGCGTACTATTTCAATTAAGTAACCTGTATGAAAAAATTGTTTCATTTCACTCCATCATTCTCAGCAATTGCAATTTCCACAAGAGGTATTTTATTTTAATTTGCATATAGTCAAAGGGAGTCCCATAACGAGCTATTTTCATAGACCCAAACAAATTTCTGAGTGAAAACTGCCTCAAAAAGTATGGCAAGCAAGCATTGAAACAGATTAGTGCATGTAATACTCAGCAGAATGTTCACAGATGCCTGCAAAATAATGTTTACAAAATTTTTCAATTAGATTTTAAATATAAATTTTAGTTGACTGCAGCAACTTTGGTAACAACAGTGACAATATAAGCAATGCATCATGTCCACTGGTGACAAGTTCAGAACAAGGAGACGTTATACAGATACAACTCAATTCTGCAACAGGAAGGACAACCCAATGGACCGGGTGGGTGTTGTGATCGTGCCACCCATGGGTGTGCTGGTAGATGGGGCAGTTCCATACAATGTGAACTACAACTGACTAAGAACTAACCTTAGTAAACTAGTAACAGTGCACTGTTCACAAAGGCCAACATGTGATTCATTATACTACCTTTTAAGAGCAAAATATAAATAAACAAACATCTCCCCAGTCAGCGAGTTTTGCAAATGCATAACTAAAATGATTACAGTGTAAAGGCACTCTGATTAAATTAGACTTCACTGTATTTAAGAGGAAGAACAACACAGTTCAGCCCTGAACATGGTTCATGGTAACACACTTGAAATATGACCAGTTAAAACAGGCAGTTCCGATTAGTGCAACACAGACGACACGGCTTTCACATGTTTCACAAACAGTTCCAATTAACATCTGTAAAAAACAATTGCTTCAATTAAGATAAACTTCAGGTCTATCAGAGTGAACCCCATAAAACAGCAAACACAGCAGACCTCCCAGGAAGGAGAAACTAGTCACAGCACTACAACTTTAACAAAACAAGGTGCAGAAGCCACAGAAAGAGTCTCACCAAAAATATCTGAAAATTAGTAGCAAAGTGGCACTCAAAATCTGCACACGCTTGACACAGGCAAATTCTCATCACCACTACAGCCAACCAAAAACACTGTCTTTGTGGGATGTGGTCTGTGCTCTGCAAAACCTATTTACCAATTGCTCCCGACAGCATAGGTATACCAGCCCCATGCTCCACAGATGCTCCTTCCAGTTCCACCCACCAATTTTAACTGTTCTCCTGCATGCCAGTCAAAGTTCCACCTGTGCAGAACCACCAAAGAACATGCCCCACTACCATGATCTAGCTATTCATTGATCGATGCATAATGGCGGAGCTCAGTGTTGATGTTGTTGTTCATTAGGTCCATTAGCTGGCTAAGAGTTTTTGGCCCAAAGTGTTTAATTTGTTTGATCCTTAAATCATCTTGGCCCCTGCCTTATAATTTTTAATTTTGTCTTTTACCATTCACAGCTACTCAACTGTAAATGGTACCCACTAATTGCTCCAGCTTTCTATCATAAGATACCTGGAAAATGAACATCATTAATTTCCCAGGTATCTTATGATAGAAAGCTGGAGCAATCAGTAGGTGGATTTTCCATTGAGTAGAAGCTGATGGGCAATTTGGTCTGGCAAAGCACCAGTTGAAGTGTTTTGGAGCTTGTTGACTTATTGCTGGGATTCCTGAGTAGACTCCAGGCATGTCTGCTGTTCTGTTTCATATCCAGTGATGTGACTAAGCTTCTCCGTCCTATTAGTGATTAAAGCTCGGAGCAGCTTCCTTCCAGTCTTCAAGGTGTCTTCGGGGGATGGATGGTATTTTAAAGCTGCTTATACTTTTCTGGGGTCATCTACATGTCACCATCAAGTGCAGCTAGGTATTCCTTCCAGCACTGGTGAGCTTTATAAATGTGACTTGAGGTATCCAACAATTTTGGTATCCAATTCTTCTGCCAAAAACCTCCAACACATCGTCTTGGAAAAGAACTGCCTTTTAAATGAGATGGTATCTGGGCACACTACAACTTTTACAGTCAGTGTGATGAGTCTATGCTGAGACCTTGGTAGTGCGTTTTCTGCTGACTTAACTGATTGGCGGGTTATCAAATCTGTATCTAATAAGTTGTCAGGATTGTTTCCATGTTCCCATCATCTGCAGTTGAAAGATGCTGGTAATTTGGGATTGTGTCTAAGATTGAATCCAGATGTCTCTGATCATATTTCAGCTTCTTCCCCATTGAACTCTCTGTTGGTAGACTCTTGTTGTGCTGCAACTATTGAAATCTCCAGTCATGTACTTGACTGACTGGTTTCGAAAGTTAGTTGGTTCCTTGAACTTGAAATCTGCCCCAGGTGGGTTGTATATGGCAGTCACTGTGCAGGTCTTCAATTTCTATATGCAAATGCAGTATTTTAATCGTGCAAAAAACCCATAGAGGACCCACTAGCCACAGACCAAAAATCAAAGTCATGATATTAGCTTCAGAATGACCCCATGAACAATTTGGGAGCACAATATTCAGAAAAGCAGGCATTACGGTTTAATCAGAAGTGATGACACATATAGATATTGTACTCCCGAATTATTCATGGGGTCATTCTGAAGCTAATATCATGACATTGATTTTTGGTCTGTAGCTAGTGGGTCATTATAGGTTTCTTGCAAGATTAAAATATTGCATTTGCATTTGCTGAACAAGAAAGAGATGTGTCCCTTCTCTTTGGTTTCTGGCACAGATTGAAGATGATGAAATGTGACCGGGCAATATGCACATTTTACATCACAGGGCGCAGTGAATACACAGAGCTGCCAAATTTCAGGTACTGTTAAATGCACATGTGTTGTGCGCAAAGAGCTGTTGCACGCGCCATATGTGACTGTTTGGTGTGGATTCACAAGCACCTTTATGCTTGATTCATTATTCTTTGAAAAGAATACACTCAGTGGGCCTGTCAGGTGTAGTTTGATGTCTGGACATTATCAAGACTTCCTTGTACATGAGGTGATCCCCACTTTGGAAGAACATAACTGTGTGGAAACCACTGTGTTCATGCAAGTTGGGACAACACCTCATGTTGCTAGCCCAGTAGAGATCTACTTAATGCAACCTTCCAGGAATGTGTTATCTCCAGGTGTTTTCCAGATATGTGGTCTGCAAGGTCATCTGATCTGAATCCATGTGACTTTTAGCTCTGGGGATATTTAAAAGAATGTGTTTACCAGGGATGCGTTTGGTCTCTACCTGACCTGGAGACCAGTATACAGAAACAAATCACTCAGATTCCACAAGAACTGCTGCAAGCAACTGTTGATCATGTCATTTTATGGATGCCATACCCCATCAGGGTCATACTAAACAAATTGTGTAAGCAGTATTTAATAATAAAAATCAGCATTTTGCCTTTCTCACTTGTTTGATTTTTTCTGTCAATGTCCATTACACATGGAAACATCTCTGTACACCTTGCATTAAGAGCACCAGATTTGCACCTACTGGCCAAAATTTGAACTCATTTTTTTCCAGTGTAAAATGGTTCTTCATTATCTACCAAGTTTCAGTGACATACAATAATTACAGCCCACATTATACCTCTGTGAATAGCTGTCCTTTACTTACAACCACATGGTAGTTGCAGTGAAAAGTTCTCCTACACTAGGATTCTAACTGGCTTCTTCTGAGATAAGCACAACCAGATAAGTGTCAGTGACCTCAGCTGAAGAGACAGGTCATAAGCATGCCTATCTGACCAAAGCTATACAGGTCAAGAAATGAAAAAACCAGGATGGAATGTAACAATAATGTGAAAAGGTAAGTTGCTACTCACCATATAGTGGAGATGCTCCGACTGTCACAAATATAACTTTTGGCCAGTAAGGCCTTTGTCAAAATTAGACAACAAACATACACATACATACTCACGCAAACGCAACTCTAACATACAGACACACACATGACTGCAGTCTCAGACAACTGTGACCTCAGTTGCCTGAGACTGCAGTCACATGTGTGTGAGTTTCATTTGTATGAGCATGTATGTGTGTGTTTGTTGTTTAATTTTGACGAAGACCTTACTGGTCGAAGGCAATACTTGTGACAGTCTTTTTGTTGTGCCTATCTGCGTGACTCAGCATCTCCGCTGTAGGCTGAGTAGCAACATTCCTTGTCACAATATTGTTACAAAACTATACAGACATATATCAGTGAGCATTTATATGGGAAGTACCCACCCTTCACCTTTATGACAGACTGAAATTTCAATCAAGTGTCTGAATCTATGGGGAGGAATGGCAGCCCAGTCTTCCTCAAGAATCAAAACCAGAGAAAGTAGTGATGATGGACACTGTGGTCTGGAGCCAAACTGACATGCTAACTCACCCCAAAAGTCAGGAATCTGGGCAGGTCAGTCCACTTTGGGATTGCTGTTATCTATAATCCATTGCCTCACAGATGCTGCTTTATGAGAGGGTGAATTGTCTCGCTGATACAAACTATTATCATCTCAGAATTGTTCCTCTACTGTACACAGCACAGTGCTGTAAAATGCGTTCATATCCTTCCGCATTTAGCATTATATTAAACACAGTAAGGTAACCACACCGTAACCACAAAAAACACCACCACATTGCAAAACCACCTCCTCTGTGGTTTACTCGTGACAGTACAACTGAGGCTAGTAATGTTCTCAAAGCATTAGCCAAACCTAAGCCCTTCTATCAGACAGGGTACAGTGTGTTTCATCACTCAAAATTACTTGCAGCCGCTTCTTCTTTACTTCGTGTCAAGCGTGGCTCACCACTGACTACAGAAATGTGTGGCTCATGAGAAGCTGTTGAACATTGTACCCCATTTTTTAAACTCCCTACACACAATCATTGTTCTTTGAACATGGCTGACTTTTGCAGCAACCGTATACACAAATTTGAAAAATTGTTTTAATGTTTGACCTTTTGAAGAACATTATGTTTAATATTTTAATGTATGACTTGAGCAACTCAGCTCATAAATCATTGTACATCTTTGACAATATGTTCTTCATGTAATTACCTTACCTGCTGATGAAGTCATCCTTAGAGGTGATGAAACTTGGTCAAGGTATATAGAAAACCTATGCAACCGGTTGGCTGATTTTTACATATTTTTCAAAAATCATTGTTCTAGTTGGGCTGCTGGTACCATTCTGGAACTCATGAGGAATGCAGTGCTGAATGGTCCCTGTCCATTAGTATGCCTCATGAGGTGCGCCTAGTCTTGGTTTGGCTGTGGTTATTCCTTCACATTTGCACTTCACAGTCACGTCACCAACAGTTCACTTGGGTGGTATGTAGAATGACTGAAATGTTCCTGGTGTAATTGTTACTCAGATGACATCCATGACCAGTCCAGGTTCGCTGTCACTGAGCTCTCCTGAATGACCCATTCTGCTGTTACTCTTCATCTACTGACAATGTCTGACCCGATAGCTGAGTGGTCAGCATGACAGATTGCCGTCCTATGGGCCGAGGTTTGATTTCCGGCTGGGTTGGGCATTTTCTCCTCTCAGGGACTGGGTGTTGTGCTGTCTTCATCATCATTTCCTCACCATGTGACATGCAGGTCGTTCAATGTGGCATGGGATGTAATAAGACCTGCACCGAGGCAGCCGGACCTGCCCCGCAAGGGACCTCCTGGCCAGTGACACCAAATGCTCATTTCCATTTCTATCTACTGACAACACAATACACCCTGCCTCTTTCTATACTGATATGTCCTCCTTTTGTGATGTCTAGTAGTCAATTCCTCATTATACACTGATGTGACAAAAGTCATGGGATAGCCCCTACTTTCATGTCAGACCTCCTTTCGCCAGCGTAGGGCAGCAACTCAGCATGGTATGGACTCAGCATTTCATTGGAAGGCCCCTCTAGAAATACTGAACCATGCTACCTGTGGAGCTGTCTGTAATTGCAAATGTGTTGCTGTGCACAAAGTGACCTCACAATTATATCCCATAAATGTTCAATAGGATTCATGTTGAGTAATCTGGGTGGCCAAATTTTGCTTGAATTGTCTAGAATGTTGTTCAAACCAATCACGATCAACTGTGGTCTCATGACATGGTGCATTGTCACCCGTAAAAATTGTTTGGGAACACGGAGTCCATGAATGGCTGCAGATGGTCTCCAAGTAGGTGAACATAACTATTTCCTGTCAGAGGACCCAGCTCATTCCACACAGCCCACATCATTATGGGTGTTCCACCAGCTTGCACAATGCCTTGTTGACAGCTTGGGTCCATGGCTTTGTGGGGTCTGTGCCACACTTGAACCCTACCATCAGCTCTTACCAACGGAAATTGGGACTCATCTGATCAGGCCACGGCTTCCTGCTGATATGGTCACGAGCCCAGGAGAGGTGCTGCAAGCGATATTGTGCTGTTAACAAAAGCACTCGCATCGGTCGTCTGCTGCCGTAGCCCCTTAACACCAAATTTTGCTGCACTATCCTAGTGGATACATTTGGCCTATATCCTACATTTATTTCTGCAGTTATTTCATGAAGTGTTGCTTGTCTGTTAGCACTGACAACTCTGCTAAAACATCGCTGCTCTCAGTTATTAAGTGAAGGCTGTTGGCCACTGCGCTGTTAGTAGTGAGAGATAATGCCTAAAATTTTGTATTCTTGGTACACCCTTGACACAGTGAATCTCAAAATATTGAATTCCCTAATGATTGCTGAAATGGAATGTCACATGCATCTATCACCAACTACCATTCTGCTTTCAAAGTATGTTAATTTCCAATGTGTGGCCATAACCACACCAGAAACCTGTTCACATGAATCACCTGAGTATACAAGCACTGGACTTACATTTGGGAGGAATGAGGTCCAAATTTCTGTACAGTTATCCAGCTGCACTAGTAGGTGTGCTTTGGCTCCTTTAAATTGGTCAAGGCAAGTTATGGAATGCCTCCTCTGGAAAGGACATAATCTATTTCCATTTCCTTTCCAAGTTTGTGCTCTGTTTGTAGTGACACTGATGGGACACAGGCTTACAAAAGTGTATTATTATAATGTAAATTGATAGATGAGAAATATACTAACCAACAGCAGCAGGGGAACACACACACAAAAGGATTTAACTTTTACAAGCTTTTGGAGCCAGTGGCTCCTTCTTCTGGCAGAAGAGTTGAAGGAGGAGGAAAAGGGACGAGGGAAAGAACTGGAGAGGGTTAGGGAAAGGGATACAGTTCAGAAAAGTCACCCAGAAGCCCTGGGCAGGGGAGACTTACTGGATGGGATGAGAAGGAAAGACTGATTGTTTGGGACTGCACTGGATGAGATTTGAAAACCTAAGGGCTTGGAGCTGAAAGACAGGATAATATGGAAGACAGAGATCACTACTAAAACATCATGCACGAGTTAATAAAAGTGAAAAGCTATGTGCATTGTATGTAACAGAGGTGGGACAGTGGAAAATGGGCAAGTTAGAAAATGAAAGATGTAGAAAACCAGGAATGGAGTGAAGAAAGGAGTAGTTATTGTGTATAAATGCTGAGATGGGAGAAATTAACATAAATTAGGGCCAGGTGGGTGGCGAGAACCAATGACATGTTGTAGTGCTAGTTCCCACCTGCGAAGGTCTGAGAAACTGGTGCCTGGGGGAAGAATCCAGATGTTGCATGGTGAAACAGGCACTGAGGTCATGACTGTAATGTTTTACAGCATGCTCTGCATCAGAATAGTGTGTGTTGCCTATATACACCCTCTGTCTATGCCCATTCATCCTGACTGATAACTGTGTGGTGCCGTTAAAATTCCTGGAATCTCTAAATACATTCTCTCAATTAAATTTCACATGGTCCTATTCTGAATCTCATACCACTTTCCTTGACGTTGATCTCATGCTCGCCGAAGGCCTGCTATACGCTTCTGTCCTACTAACAAACAACAGTACTTACATTATGACAGTTGCCATCCTTTCCATGTCAAATATTCCCTCCCATACAGCTTTGGCATTTGAGGCAAATGTATTTGTTCAGATGCAGACTCTTTACAGCAATACACCACCACTCTCACTTCATCCTTCACTGGTTGCAATTACCCCAACAGCCTATTTCAAAAGCAGATTTTGTGGGCCGTCACATCCAATCCTGGTGCTGCTGATTCCTCCAAAACCCAACTTTGAAGTACACCACTTATCACCCAATATTATCCTGGTCTTGAATGTATCAATCAGCTACTTCAACAAGGTCATGACATCCTAAAATCATGCCCTGAAATGAGATCGATTCTGCCTGAGATTTTGTCCACCGCACCCTCCCAGTCTCAGCAACATCCTTGTCAGACCCTATTCTCCTTCTGCACTCATCTCACTACCCTATGGCTCCTACCCCTGTAACCATCCCTAGTATAAGACTTGCCCTGTGCATCCTCCTACCACCGTCTATTCCAATCCTGTAACTGGCATAACATATACTATCAAAGGGAGAGCCACCTGTGAAGTGATGTATGTCATATACTAGCTGTTACGTACACACTGTTCAGCATTTTACATCAGTGAGACTACCACCCAGTTATCAGTCCAGATGAATGGGTATAGGCAGAGGGTGTATACAGGCAACACACAGTATCCTGTTGCACAGCATGTTGTACAACACGACAGTCATGTTAATGCCAGTTTCACCACACGCTCCATCTGGATTCTTCTCGCAGACACCAGTTTCTCAGAACTCCACAGGTGGGAACTAGCACAACAATATGCCATTGGTTCTTGCTACCCACCTAACCTTAATTTATGTTACTTTCTTCCGTCTCAGCATTTATTCACAGTAACTACTCCATTTTAGTTTCTACATCTTTCATTTTCTAACTTGTCTATTTTTCTCCATACCCTCTCCCAACCCTGTTTTTACTCTTATTAACTCATTCATGATGATTTAGTAGTAATTTCTGTCTTTCATCTTTAAGCTCTCAGGTTTTCAAATCTAGTCTGGTGCAGTCCCCAAGAATCAGTCTTTTTGTCTCATCTCATCCGGTAAGTCTCCTCTGTCCACCACCAGGATTCAAACTGGCTTACCCTTGAGTAGAGCACCACTGCACAGGTGTGCATTAGCAACCTCAGCTATGCAGGTTGTCTCTTCATGATAGATGAGCGAAATTTACTTTCTCTTATTTGGAATTAGTCTTTTCTATTTCTCAAATGATCCCACCTTCTTCAGGTTAGATTCCACAGCCACTATGATCTTGTTAGGGGTTAAACCATGGTTCTGCTGGGATTGTTACTTTTTTTTAGTTACATCATGAACATCCAGTTTGGTGATAGAGGACCAATTTCAAGTGAAGCCAAGAAGGTACCATATACTTAAGCCCCCATTATCTTGCAAAACAGGATGCAGCGTTACATCAAACTTAGTTCAGTGCTGCCAAATATGTCAGCTGTCACATTCTTAGGAAATGTGGCCCTCGTAAGTTGTTACTGGTGTAATGACTTGATTTGTACTGATTCAAACTGGACTCATGTGGTGTGCTTTGTTTCTTAAGACTATGATAGCTGATGTATTTCACATAACTTGAAAATAGCCTGTAGCACAAAATATGCTAAGTTACAATGAATCAATGAATTTGAAACAAGAAGCTTTTAGCTCCAGTGTAACAATGCCTTTTACTTACAACCAAAAATAATGTGAAAATTTAGTTGCAAGTTTTCTGACACAAAAAAGTAAGATCTTCCACTATTGCTTACTTAATGGCAGTTGTTCTATTGTATGTGCATTTGAGTTCTTTTTTCAAGTAATGGAGAATTTCCCACAGACTAATGAATGTTGAAACATGATTAGGTGTTCTCTCTCTCTCTCTCTCTCTCTCTCTCTCTCTCTCTCTCTCTCTGTCTGTGTGTGTGTGTGTGTGTGTGTGTGTGTGTGTGTTTTACATGACAAACACCAAAATGGTAGCTAATTTCTTGCCACAATCGAGTCAGCTGGATTCCATTTATTGAATTTTTGAATTTACAGCTTGCAACAAGCATGCATAAGACAAAGTCGCAGTACTTTATGTACTGCCACAGATAAAAAATCACAGGAGGCAAGAACAGGTGACCTGGGGTGCCGTGGACAATGGTATTGACCTTTTTCTCCTCATTTCCAATTCAACATTCTGGAATGGCATTATTCAGATAATGTCGTTAAAGAAGCAACCATCTTGAATGAAGATGATATTGTGGGAATCACTTTCAAATTGGCAAAATATCTAGTTTTCTGAATATATATGAGATTCCTATGATAATGTACTAAAAGAAGCTCATAAACTTTATTTATAGAAATAACTCAAGAAGACATCATTATCAGAAGAAAGAAAACTGGCATTCTACAGATCGGAGCGTGGAATGTCAGATCCCTTAATTGGGCAGGTAGGTTAGAAAATTTAAAAAGGGAAATGAATAGGTTAAAGTTAGATATAGTGGAAATTAGTGAAGTTCGGTGGCAGGAGGAACAAGACTTCTGGTCAGGTGACTAAAGGGTTATAAACACAAAATCAAATAGGGCTAATGCAGAAGTAGGTTTAATAATGAATAAAAAATAGGAGTGCGGGTAAGCTACTACAAACAGCATAGTGAACGCTCTATTGTGGCCAAGGTAGACATGAAGCCCACACCTACTACTGTAGTACAAATTTATATGCCAACTAGCTCTGCAGATAATGAAGAAATTGAAGAAATGTGTGATAAGATGAAAGAAATTATTCACATAGTGAAGGGAGACAAAAATTTAAGTAATGGGTGACTGGAATTCGATAGTAGGAAAAGGGAGAGAAGACAGAGATTTAGGAGCTAGGTTTTAAATTGTAAGACATTTCCAGGGGCAGATGTGGACTCTGACCACAATCTGTTGGTCATGAAGTGTAGGTTAAAACTGAAGAAACTGCAAAAAAGGTGGCAATTTATAGTGATGGGACCTGTATCAACTGACTAAACCAGAGGTTGTACAAGGTTTCAGGGAGAGCATAAGGGAACAATTGACAAGAATGGGGGAAAGAAACACAGTAGTAGAAGAATGGGTAGCTTTCAGGGATGAAGTAGTGAAGCAGCAGAGGATCAATAGGTAAAAAGACGAGGCCTAGTAGAAATCCTTGGGTAACAGAAGAAATACTGAATTTGATGAAAGGAGAAAATATAAAAATGCAGTAAATGAAGCAGGCAAAAAGCAATAAAAATATCTGGAAAATGAGACTGACAGGAAGTGCAAAATGGCTAACCAGGGGTGGCTAGAGGACAAATGTAAGGATGTAGAGGCTTATCTCACTAGGGGTAAGATAAATACTGCCTACAGGAAAATTAGAGAGACCTTTGGATAAAAGAGAGCCACTTGTATGAATATCAAGAGCTCAGATGGAAACCCATTTCCAAGCAAAGAAGGAAAAGCAGAAAGGTGGAAGGAGTATATAGATGGTCTATACAAGGGCGACGTACTTGAGGACAATATTCTGGAAATGGAAGAGGACATAGATGAAGATGGAATGGGAGATATGATACTACGTGAAGAGTTTGACAGAGCACTGAAAGACTTGAGTCAAAACAAGGCCCCGGGAGCAGACAACATTCCATTAGAACTACTGACGGCCTTGGGAGAGCCAGTCCTGACAAAACTCTACCATCTGGTGAGCAAAATGTATGAAACAGACGAAATACCCTTAGACTTCAAGAAGAACATAATAATTCCAATCCCAAAGAAAGCAGGTGTTGACAGATGTGAAAATTACTGAACTATCAGTTTAATCAGTCTCGGCTGCAAAATACTAACACGAATTCTTTACAGATGAATGGAAAACTGGTAGAAGCTGACCTCGGGGAAGATCAGTTTGGATTCTGTAGAAATGTTGGAACACATGAGGCTATACTAACCCTACGGCTCACCTTAGAAGTTAGATTAAGAAAAGGCAAACCTACGTTTCTAGCATTTGTAGACTTAGAGAAAGCTTTTGACAATGTTGACTGGAATACTCTCTTTCAAATTCTGAAGGTGGCAGGGGTAAGGTGCAGGGAGTGAAAGGCTATTTACAATTTGTACAGAAACCAGATGGCAGTTATAAGAGTCGAGAGACATGAAAGGGAAGCAATTGTTCGGAAGGGAGTGAGAGAGGGTTGTAGGAAAATAACTGTCGATGGTCAAAGTAGAGAGGATATAAAATGTAGACTGGCAATGGCAAGGAAAGTGTTTCTGAAGAAGAGAAATTTGTTAACATCGAGTATAGATTTAAGTGTCAGTTAGTCATTTCTGAAAGTATTTGTATGGAGTGTAGCCATGTATGGAAGTGAAAAGTGGATGATAAATAGTTTGTACAAGAAGAGAATAGAAGCTTTCGAAATATGGTACTACAGAAGAATGCTGAAGATTAGATGGGTAGATCACATAACTAATGTGGAGGTATTGAATAGAATTGGGGAGAAGAGGAGTTTGTGGCACAACTTGACAAGAAGAAAGGATTGGTTGGTAGGACGTGTTCTGAGGCCTCAAGGGATCACCAACATTGTATTGGAGGGCAGCGTGAAGGGTAAAAATTGTAGAGGGAGAGCAAGAGATGAATACCCTAAGCAGATTTAGAAGGATGTAGGCTGCAGTATGTACTGGGAGATGAAGCAGCTAGCACAGGATAGAGTAGCATGGAGAGCTTCATCAAACCAGTCTCAGGACTGAAGAGGACAACAACAACAACAACAACAACAACAACATGATGAAAAGGATAGTTGCTACTCACCATATACCAGAGATGCTGAGTCTCTATTTTTGACAAAGGCCTTGTTAGCTGAAAGTTAACTTTCTGACAGTCTTTTTGTAGTGTCTTTCGTGACTCCAAATCTTCACAATATCGTGAATCCCAACTATCCTTTTCATAATTTTGTTACTCTCTACCCTGGATTTTCCATTGTTTGTTTATAGAAACGGCACAGAAGTGCTGACCTTAAGTTCTCTTTTGTGCAGAATAACTAAAACTAAATACCATCTGAATAGTCCCCAGAAGGCACAATGATACTGATCAACTGCTGTGTCATCGTCAGCTGATAGGCATGACTAGATGCAGAGACAGAGGGGTGTGGGGTCAGCACACTGCTCTCCCGGCTATTGTCAGCATTTGTGACTGGAGCTGCTACTTCTTGATGAAGTTCATTGCTTGCATGTGTTGTGTATTTCTTAGGGTTCCTTTTGTAAGTTCCACAGATACGCTTAACATTTTCATCTGTGAATGACCTGTGCTTTTCTGTTTGTGGGTGCAACTATCATATATGAATTTTTGATACCACTCATAAACATATTTACAATGAGCCATCTCTTTGTGGAATTGTCAGTGAACTGCATGTTGCACATTAACAATGGAGTCAAATCTTTCTACTGCAGCACACAACATGACCTTTCCACATTTTACCACTTTACACAAGAAGTCAGTCTGGAAATCTGCGGCCATTTTAGCACTGAATGGCAATACACCAGCCTCTGTCACCAACATGATTTTTTATTCTTCATCTCGTGGCGTGTTTCAGGAAACACTATGATCAGACCTGTGGTACACTTCAGGAAACATGTAATCCATATTTACTTACTTGTATTATAAATGTGAAAGTAACTCTGCTACTTTTCCATCACTAAACTGCTGAACCGATTTTGATGTAATTTGGCATGGAGACAGCTTGAACATTGAGAGTGACCATAGGGTACTTCAGACAGTAGAAAAATCTATTACCAAGAGGGTGAAGTTGAGAATGGAACATTGTATTTTTTACACCAGTGACCATAATCCAAGTTAAAAATTATTAAATTTATTGCATAATGTACATGCTGTATTATGTATAGCTACTTCAATGACAAAGTAATGGATGCACGCTCCTGCTCATGCTCCTCCAACAACACTGGCCAGCAGTGATGTTTAACTTGACAGACAGATACATAAGGGCACATAATGTTGCTGAATGTACAAATACTATAAAATATATGCTGCATCAATCTACTAATTATTTATTTTCTTTGTTCAACAGTTTAATGCTATTTAACAACTTTAAGACTTCCACATTTTGTTTTAGTGCCCAACTTACTTTCTTACCATCTCATCTTAAGAAATCTACTGATATGTGAGTGCAATCATGTGGGTAACAGCTACTGAGAAAAGATTATATTTGTGACCAATACAAATGCATTACAGTTCACGTATTTCTCGCAGTGTCACTATTTCCCTACAAACAACCAACAGCACAACGGTAACTTTGAACTGAACTTCTGTGCACACTGAAAACTTTCAACATTTCTTTGCCTAGGAATGTTAAAGTTGTTTTCTACCTTTTGTGGGTTGTGAGAGGTAAAACAAATTCTTGAAATCTGCTCCTTCTTTTCAAACAACCCTGTGCAAGGGCTGCTCAGGAAGTATGTTGAGTAGAATACTATCTTTCAAATTCTGAAGGTGGCAGGGGTAAAATACAGGGAGCGAAAGGCTATTTACAATTTGTACAGAAAGCAGATGGCAGTTATAAGAGTCGAGGGACATGAAAGGGAAGCAGTGGTTGGGAAGGGAGTAAGACAGGGTTGTAGCCTCTCCTCGATGTTATTCAATCTGTATATTGAGCAAGCAGTAAAGGAAAAAAAAGAAAAATTCGGAGTAGGTATTAAAATCCATGGAGAAGAAATAAAAACTTTGAGGTTCGCTGATGACATTGTAATTCTGTCAGAGACAGTAAAGGACTTGGAAGAGCAGTTGAATGGAATGGACAGTGTCTTGAAAGGAGGACATAAGATGAACATTAACAAAATCAAAACAAGGATAATGGAATGTAGTCGAATTAAGTCGGTGATGCTGAGGGAGTTAGATTAGGAAATGGGACACTTGAAGTAACAAAGGAGTTTTGCTATTTGGGGAGCAAAATAACTGATGATGGTCGAAGTAGAGAGGATATAAAATGTAGACTGGCATTGGCAAGGAAAGCTTTTCTGAAGAAGAGAAATTTGTTAACATCGAGTATAGATTTAGGTGTCAGGAAGTCATTTCTGAAAGTATTTGTATGGAGTGTAGCCATGTATGGAAGTGAAACATGGACGATAAATAATTTGGACAAGAAGAGAATAGAAGCTTTCGAAATGTGGTGTTACAGAAGAATGCTGAAGATTAGATGGGTAGATCACATAACTAATGAGGAAGTATTGAATAGAACTGGGGAGAAGAGAAGTTTGTTGCACAACTTGACCAGAAGAAGGGATCCATTGGTAGGACATGTTCTGAGGCATCAAGGGATCACCAATTTAGTATTGGAGGGCAATGTGGAGGGAGACCAAGAGATGAATACACTAAGCAGATTCAGAAGGATGTAGGTTGCAGTAGGTACTGGCAGATGAAGAAGCTTGCACAGGATAGAGTAGCATGGAGAGCTGCATCAAACCAGTCTCAGGACTGAAGACCACAACAACATCAATGGAACATTTGGGCTGAGGAGGATATCGGCAAAATCTGTGCCAAAGCTGCTAACAACTGAGCAAAAACAACTTTATTTGGAGATCACAAAAGGCATGCAGTACACTGCGAACAGTAATCTCCAGTTTCTTAACACAGTGGCCTCTGGTGATGAGTCCTGGGTTTATGGGTCCAGCCAGAAACAAAGTTCCAGTCATTGCAATGGAAGCATCCTTCATCCCTGACAAGTGAAACCCAAATACGTGAGGCAGGTCCGCAGCAATGTGAAAGTTATGCTGACTATATTTTTTAACTCAAACAGTGCGATACATCATGGAGCACTCTGGAAGGTACTAATGTCAATAACGAGTGTTATCAAGAGGTTCAGTGTCCCATTCGTGAATCAGTGAGATGCAAATGGGCAGATTTGTGGGCAGTGGGTGGCTGGCGCCTTCACCACGATAATACATCCTCTCATCATTCTCACTTAAATTGTTTTTTGGCCAAACACAACATTGCTGTGTGTTGTCAGCCTCCCTATTCATCTGACCTAGCATCCTTCTGAATCTGCTTATTGTATTCATCTCTTGGTCTCCCTCTACGACTTTTACCCTTCATGCTGCCCTCCCATACTATGTTGGTGATCCCTTGATGCCTCAGAACATGTCCTACCAACCAATCCTTTCTTCTTGTCAAGTTGTGCCACAAACTCCTCTTCTCCCCAGTTCTATTCAATACCTCCTCATTAGTTATGTGATCTACCCATCTAATCTTCAGCATTCTTCTGTAGCACCACATTTCGAAAGCTTCTATTCTCTTCTTGTACAAACTATTTATCGTCCATGTTTCACTTCCATACATGGCTACACTCCATACAAATACTTTCAGAAACGACTTCCTGACACTTAAATCTATACTCGATGTTAACAAATTTGTCTTCTTCAGAAACGCTTTTTTGCCATTGCCAGTCCACATTTTATATCCTCTCTACTTCAACCACCATCAGTTAATTTGCTCCCCAAATAGCAAAACTCCTTTGCTACTTTAAGTGTCCCATTTCCTAATATAACTCCATCAGCATCAACCGACTTAATTCGACTACATTCCATTATAGTTGTTTTGATTTTGTTAATGTTCATCTTATGTCCTCCTTTCAAGACACTGTCCATTCCATTCAACTGCTCTTCCAAATCCTTTGCTGTCTCTGACAGAATTAAAATGTCATCGGCGAACCTCGAAGTTTTTATTTCTTCCCCATGGATTTTAATACCTACTCCAAACTTTTCTTTTGCTTCCTTTACTGCTTGCTCAATATACACATTGAATAACATCAGGGAGAGGCTACAACCCTGTCTTACTCCCTTCCCAACCACTGCTTCCCTTTCATGTCCCTCGACTCTTGTAACTGCCATCTGGTTTCTGTACAAATTGTAAATAGCCTTTCACTCCCTGCATCTTACCCCTGCCACCTTCAGAATTTGAAAGAGAGTATTCCAGTCAACATTGTCAAAAGCTTTCTCTAAGTCTACAAATGTTAGAAACGTAGGTTTGCCTTTCATTATTCTTTCTTCTAAGGTATGTCGTAAGGTCAGTATTGCGTCACGTGTTCCAATATTTCTACAGAATCCAAACTGATCTTCCCCGGGGCCGGCTTCTACCAGTTTTTCCATTTGTCTGTAAAGAATTCGCATTAGTATTTTATAGCCGTGACTGATAAAAATGATAGTTCAGTAATTTTCACATCTGTCAACACTTGCTTTCTTTGGGATTGGAATTATTATGTTCTTCTTGAAGTCTAATGGTATTTCGTCTGTTTCATACATTTTGCTCACCAGATGATAGAGTTTTGTCAGACTGGCTCTCCCAAGGCCGTCAGTAGTTGTAATGGAATATTGTCTACACCCGGGGCCTTGTTTCAACTCAGGTCTTTCTGTGCTCGGTCAAACTCTTCACGTAGTATCATATCTCCCATTCCATCTTCATCTATGTCCTCTTCCATTTCCAGAATATTGTCCTCAAGTACGTCGCCCTTGTATAGACCATCTATATACTCCTTCCACCTTTCTGCTTTTCCTTCTTTGCTTGGAAATGGGTTTCCATCTGAGCTCTTGATATTCATACAAGTGGCTCTCTTTTATCCAAAGGTCTCTCTAATTTTCCTGTAGGCAGTATCTATCTTACCCCTAGTGAGATAAGCCTCTACATCCTTACATTTGTCCTCTAGCAATCCCTGGTTAGCCATTTTGCACTTCCTGTCGATCTCATTTTTGAGATGTTTGTATTCCTTTTTACCTGATTAATTTACTGCATTTTTATATTTTCTCCTTTCCCCAATGAAATTCAATATTTCTTCTGTTACCCAAGAATTTCTATTAGCTCTCGTCTTTTTACCTATATGATCCTCTGCTTCCTTTACTACTTCACTCCTCAGAGCTACCCATTCTTCTTCTACTGTATTTCTTTCTCCCATTCTTGTGAATTGTTCCCTTATGCTCTCCCTGAAACTCTGTACAACCTCTGGTTTAATCAGTTTGTCCAGACTCCATCTCCTTAAATTCCCACGTTTTTTGCAGTTTCTTCAGTTTTAATCTACAGCTCATAACAGATGATGATGGAATGGTCTAAAATAGTTGCAGCAACATAAAAGTTTTGAAGCAGCTTTTTTTGGTATATAAAAAAAAGAGTCTTCTGTGAAAGCTGTGGGGCACAACTTAAGACAATGAGGGCTAGTCATAAAGTTATTTCTTTGCAGGAATGTGTGTGCATTCCTGGTACAAACTGAAATCCCACTACACAGTACCATAGAGCACTCATACAGGAGCCAAAACAAATGCCACAGTCAGTCTCCACTTTATCAATGGGTTGCACATTTTTGTTTTGGCTCTTGTAGCAGTGCTCTATGGTACGTGGTGTGGGACTTCAGTGTGAACCAAGACTACACACACATTCCCACAAACAAAAGATTAATTATGCAACAGTATTTTTATGAAGTGATAATTAAAACATTATGACCACCCTTGACACTTATCTCTCCTGAACCGAATGGTCTGGAAAATATCCCTGAGATGAAGCCTGGACTGCAAAGGGGAGGGGACGGAATACAAATTTTTGGAATATCCACGTCCACCAATTCCCAAGTGGCTTGAAAACAGTTTCAGTCCAATGAGTAATTTATGGCAGCTGTAAACGTGTATTTTTCCAGGCCTTGCAGAATCTGAGCAGTGCTGATAAATGAATTTTGATCTACAAGCAGCCTTTCATGACTTGGCCAAGAGCTTTTCACATTGCCCTTATGGCAGTTTCTTTTAATACTAGAAATTTCACAGTTGTCTACATCAATGACACAAGCTGATATTAATACACATTTATTTCAATATTCAAGCTAATTTCACAGTGAACTTATATTTCATGGTTTTATTAACAAGGCAAGACTTGTGATGACTTCCATCAATTTAAATAAAAGAAACTGCTGAGGAACAGTAGCTATTACTCAGTGTATGTTGTATGTGAAAGGGTAGTTCTAACATGCAGTAGATATCTTTGTATCTTTTATAAAACATATTGCTACATTTACACCTATCGTCGTCATGTTGGATATTTCAATACTACTGTAACTTCATCTCTTTCTTGTTGTCCGGCCTGGTGGTCTAGTGGTAAAGCACATGCCTGGAAACTGAGAGGTTGTGGGATCAAATACCAGTCAAATAACTGAAATTTTTCAGTCTGCCCTTAACCTAGCCTTCACCTCTCAATAATGGGAAGATTCACCTGGAAGAAATCGTGGTTTGGATTCCCTGTGAAACTGTAGGTCCCCTTTTTCCTGATAGGATGTCTAGGATATCTTAGGGACACGCTAGTCACTGAAGTGGGGTCCAAGTGAAAGCCTTTCACTGTGGCAGTGAGTTACATGAAATTTTCATTATTATCTTTCTTGTTCCATTTGCATATGACAAGGTATAAAGAATTGTAACAACGTGTTCCCTGACATGCTGTGGGCTCATCTTTTTGGCTGTTTTGCATACACAATCTGCCACCCTGTGGAATTGGGTTTTGCCCAACCTGGACCTGATTTTCCCTCATCCACTTAAAGTGAGCTGAAGTGGAGATTCACACTACAAGATGAGTTTTGTGGTTGGAACCTACTAGGCTGGCAGCTGGCTTCAGGCCTACTGATTTTCCCACTATGTGTGTTTTTAATTTTTTTTCCTAGCTCCTTAAAAAAGCACCAGATCACAATGGGAAGCAGCACTTTCAAGGAGTGCTTTTAATGGAAGAAGGGAATGTCAAGAAAATTTAAAGAATTTTAGGGGTGCTAGAGCCAGAAAAATCTAGGAGTTGTCTGGCAGTCCTTCTGTGAATAGAAGATGGATGTGGAGGTGATGTTTAATCCTTTGATTGCTACTGAAGAGTTAACTCTTTAATATTTTGTTGCCCCCTGTGCACTGATACTGGGTAGACACGCCACCACTCATGCACCAGAGGGCCATTGAGTTTAAACATACAGTGAATTTCTGCCCCATACATCAGAAGCTTTTCACAGTTCTGGTTGCAAAGTTGTGTTCATGTTCTTTGTCTGGTGCAATCTTGATTTGAATCATTCAGCTTTGCTTTATGTCTTACTGTTCAAGGGGTTGTGGTTACACCAATGAAGAGACCATGGTGATACTAAGAGCAACAGTGAGGATGAATTATTCAGTGTTGATCTAACTGATAATTACTCCACGAATTCTGGATGAATTATTCAGTGTTGATCTAACTGATAATTCCTCCACGAATTCTGAAAGTGACAGTTCTAAGCTGTCTATAGGGCAGGTGTTACACCACAGTCTTATGTTTCAACTAGAGAACTGACTGACAGTTCTTCGGTTTCTGAAAGTGACTGTAACTTCCAGAAATCGTTACTGAACCTGGATCAGAAACCATTGTAGGAAAAGCCATCTCCAAATCTCTGCAGATTTTTAACAACTGTAGATTTGCAGAGAAGCTTTGAAGGCATAAAGTAATTTTTACACCTACAATAAGGATCATCTCAGTAGTGGCAAATACTGGTGTGACACAAAGTGACATCACAGAAAACACTCCAGAAATACCAAGCACAGTGCAAGGAAGACCACTCAGATAACTACAATACAGGTAGGAGGCCAAATGCAATCTACTTAGCCCAAGTAGATGCATTAGGCGAAACTGACAGTGCCAAAATAAGCATGCAACAAGCACTTCTGGAACAATGTTTCATATTCCTGAATTAGGAATTACTGATCTGGAGAAACCTCTAACTTATTCCACTAGTGTGGAAAGCTTTTAAGAATTGGCTGGGATGTTCCTGGTTAATCATTTTACATTTTTATATGGCAGTGTTGTGGCTTAGTGGATAGGCATTTTATGGGCATCAGACTGCAGGCCTTTTATCTAACTGGAGGAAAAACTGGATGGAAAAGATGGACTTGCAAGAATTAAGTAACGCTAATAAATGGCATTTATTTCAGTGGAAGCTTTTAAATGTTCTTTTTGTGCAACTTTCAACTGTTAATTTGTTTTGTATTTGCAGAGATTATCTGCAGGACTTGCAAAGGACCAATGACTGTTAGCAGTGTACATTTTCCAGTACAGTGGCTGGATCTCTGAATCTTTCTGAATGCAGTTACATTGTTGCAGGGTTTATATGTCTAGTGTGCCAATTAACCTTGTCCCACAGGTCAAAATGAGGCTTGCAACTTTTATTTGTAAGTGTTAACAGTGTGAGAACTGATCGATCTTTGTTTACATAACATTTCCTTATTAATCAGTGGTGGAATATCTTACATAATAGGTCTAAGATGTTACACATCTCTAAAAGAGCATGGTTTCTGGACATGAGTGAGGCACTATGTGAGTAGAAAATTTCTGTGAATTAACCTTGCAAAAAAAAAAAAAAAAAAAAAAAAAAAAAAAAAAAAAAAAAAAAAAAAAAAAATTGTAAGGACATGCAGAAAAGAAATGAGTAAACAACTGAAAGAAATGCATTTTAATTTCTACATGAGATGGTTATATTTGTTAACTGTGTAGCATGTTTACATTCTAGGTTATGAATATTACTTAATCTGCAAACCATCTGCATCCATGACAGCCCGGAACTACAAGATAGATTGCTCTACTGCTGCCAGAAACATTCCAGGTGGGATGTTGCCGTCCTCCCTCACTATATTCACTTTCAGCCTCCAATACATGTTAAGTGTCCTGTTGATAAAACCTGTCCTTCAGGTGAACCCGCAGCCAGAAATCACAATCAGGTGATTTTGGTGGCCATTCAGTTTGAAACGAATGGCCAATGATTCGGTTTTCTCCAAATGTGATATGGAGTAACCCAGTAACCTCAAGACCAGTTCTAGTCAGTGCAGCTCCATTGTGCACCAAAACAGTTGAGTCCAAAGCACCTGTCTCCCATAGAACATGGGTCACACAATGGCAAAGCAGATACAATAACATGTGCCATTCACATTGCATGCCTTGATCATATAAAGTTGGGTATCCATACGGTTAATAGTTTTCTGTCTACACCAGCTCAAGTAACAAAAGCCTAAATATTTAATCACCCTGTATGCCATGAGACTGCATTAGCGATTAGTGTCATTACCATGCCAGGTAGGGTGCATAAGGGACGTGAACATGAAAAGATGTCGAGTAATCACTTAGGGACACGGAGATGCTGCATATACATGAGAGACAGCATTATCAGCACCCTACAGAGTTTGAAAGGGACCTCACTGTTGTCTATGTGGCTGGCTAGTCAAATCATGTAATATCCAGATTTGTGGAGCATTCAGATGTGACAGTGGGCTGATGTTTGACTGCACGGGAACATGATAGGAGGCATACTTCTCATGAAGGTTCCCTTTCAACCACGTCTGACCATCACAAGAGATGAACACTGTACTGTTTACCAAGCACATCATAACTGCTTCATATCTGTGCCAGCCCCCCCCTCCCCCCCGAGAACAAGTAGGTGGACTCCATGCGACATTGTGTGTCATCCCGCACCCTCGGTCAGAGACTTTAAACAGTCAGATTAGGAAATCTGCATTCCACTCATGGGCTGAAATTAAAAAAAAAAAAATACTACACAGCTGTGTTTGGAGTGGTGCTGTAACCAGCAAGAATGAACTGCCAAGGAACAGTACTGCACTGTATTTGCCATTGAATCAGTCCAGCAATATCACAAATACCACTGTCAACAAGTATGCTGATGAGAGCTTCCATTCTTCCAATACTTTAGAGAGGCACACTGGTGTTACGCCTGATGTGAGTGACTTCAGGCTGTGGCTGGTAATCACTGGGGAAATTCTGACAGCACAACAGTACATCAGACTTCGTATGTTCTATGTTACCTTTCGCATGACACTATCACGGTCCCATTTTTTGACAGGACAATGCTCATCTGTACATGGCACGATTTTAATACATTCCTATGCCCAGCAAGAGCAGATGTCAATTCGGTCCCAGTGCCAATACATCAAAAACAGTTACAACAGCTGTGGGCTAGCTTGCCCTGGAGAGGATAGTACTACTTTATGACACCCTTCTCACTTGCATCAGTGCCTAAATCAATGCCAGAGTGGGGTTTGACATCTCACTTTTAAGACATCTTACAATGCCAATTTTTGTGCAAACGTGATTGATTCAGTTTTGTAATCCCTGAATAAAACTGCATACCTCTCACTAGTGAAGTTACATTCCTTTGCGTCCTCCTCCTCGGGGTACTTAACTTTCTTTTATTTGTGTGTGTGTGTGTATTTTTTATTGTATCCAGCATCATTGTATAGTACAGCACAGGCTGAAGGCACATAAGATCACCCAAAACCTTAGTAACAATTTAAGACTTGTATATGTGCCTGTTGATAGCTCCAGTGATTCATAGCTAGTTGTTTAAGGACAACAATTACCCTAGCAACAACCAATCAAAGAATGAGCTTGGTCACACCTTGTACTCTGTTCACTGTAGTCATATTGCTTTGCTACTTCAGGTATCAGTAACCAGTCAGTCCCGATGCCACAGCTGGTAATATAACAATTGTTTTCACTGTTTCTCTGTGCAACATGTTTATTTTATGCGAGAATGCCCTAAAGTAGCTGCAAAATTGCATAGAAAAGTGATAACTATTATCATTCTGTTAAGCAAATCAGGTATTACATGTCAATGCTTGTGAATATTTCCAGAATGGAAAGCCTAGCTGTTGCTCCCACAGCTATATTGTGTGTGGGGAGGAACATGAACCAACACTGCCCAGCACAAGCCCAACTGTCAAGCACTTTGTTATTCTGTTTGAGGTCCATATATATATTCCATTCAGTGCTT
Source organism: Schistocerca gregaria (assembly GCF_023897955.1). Taxonomy (NCBI): domain Eukaryota; kingdom Metazoa; phylum Arthropoda; class Insecta; order Orthoptera; family Acrididae; genus Schistocerca; species Schistocerca gregaria. Next base: position 115,548,132 of record NC_064928.1, on the reverse strand, counting down.
TTCAGTATCATAATGATTTGTCTTTTCATCTATTTATATCTAACAAGTAATATTCTCACTTTACCAACCACTGGACCTCAGAGTCATCCAGACTTTAGTAACAGTTTTCTGGCATCATGACCTTCATACATATGAAAATATAACTACCAAACAGCTTCATGCAGCTGCTGCCATTTACCAACAGATCATGAAAATGGTGTATCTAGCTGAGTACCTATTTGTTAGACTTCTTTTACTGTATATTTCAGTGCCCATTAAGTATTCATATGTCACTGCACTTGTGTGTTTAGTCCCTGTTCCTTTCTTAACGTTCTGAAGAAAGGTCTTTTAATGTTCCAAAAAGCTCAAGACTGTATGCAGTTAATTTTAAAATTGCAATGCTCAGATAAATTATGAATAGGAATGGGTGCGCAGTGAAAATTTTCAATTATTCACACAAAAGGAGATCAAAACAGAATCTTTAAGAATCCCTATAAAATTTATTCATACAAAAATAATCTTTACATACTATAGTAACAACCCAGTCTATACGTATCAAACAATGTTTACATACGACTTCAACATTAAAACCCATTATTCGGTGTGACAAAACACCGTTACTCATCCTCTTAAAAGAATGGCTGCCACATGATTCTTTTGGAAGTATACCCTCTCACTACTTCCAAATGTAAGCAATTTTCATCTGCTACTGAATCCACCAACTGACACTACATCTAGTAATGGAAAGTTGTGTGTGCTTTTGGGTCTCGGGTGTTATTGCATGTGCACACTCCTCTATTCCTTCATCCTTACACTTCCACTTGCACCCTCAATTTATCAATCGATGCTTGCACTTGACTTCTCATTGTTGATATTATGTCCTTTGGATCTGGAGCACTTGTTATTGCAGTTCCAGAGACTATCATATTGGCTCCTGCCTGCAAAAGTAAAAGGAAAGTTCCAGAATATCAGTCAATGTTAGAAACTGCCATTAAATTGTAAAAACTGGGTGGAAATACCATGGCAGCTACGATTTATATATCAAGTTGTTTGGAAAGAGTTAACCCAATTTCATTCATGTAAACATTCTTAAACACAGAGAATTTAGAAGTTATGAATGCGATACACTAGTAAATCATGTACACATGCAGGAATGTAATTTATATTTCCAAAATGAGAATAAAGCACACAAAATTCCAAACTAAAGCTCAAAATACACTGCTAGCCTTCAAAATAACACCACAGTAGATAGCAAGTAACGAAATTTTAGTTACTGTGCATATACAGTGTAGGGGGAGGAACATGTTATTAAATTTTTAAGGCATTTGGGGTTCTACGGGTATGATATTTAATACACAGAGCTTCCACTTTGACAGCAGGAATCAGGTTAACCCAGCTGTGCACAGAGTTGAGCTTGGATGACAGGTACTGATAACTCACCCCATGCTGCTTCAACTTTTTGCCAGAGTTCATAAACAGCAGTTGCTGGTGAGTGGTGACATGCCAGTCTCTTAAAAACCCACAGCCAGGTGTCTTCACTAAGTGAGATACCTGAAGAATGAGCTGGCCAGGACAACAGTCTAGCACCCTCTGTACTGACAAGAAGAGGTTCTTAGTGGTGGGATCGACTTTTTGAAATCATCTACACGCTCATGTGGGTTAGAGTACGTTTTATCATACCCTGTGGCCATTCACCCTCATGGGTTCTACTTTGCAAGTAATCGACAATTTTGTTGTTGTTTTAATTTTGCTTGTTCTAGAGCTTTAAAATTGAACACAATCATCATCTAACTAACCACTGGTGTAATGGTTAGCATCCTAGTCTGATGTGAAGATTATTGTTTCAAATCTTGTTTGGTAGTTCAAAATTTATTTTTAAATCTTTATAGAAATGACAGTTATATTCAATTAATTAGCTTACATTTATTTTTCAATTTCTAATCCTTTGCCACATCATTTTTATCAGAATACTAACTTTTTCATTTGCTATTTTTTATTCTTCGTATCTTTCTTTTCTCATTTGAAATCTTTGGGCACATGATTTTACTTATTTACATTTATCAATATAATACTTAAATATTTGAAAATGTCAATACATCAGTCAAAAAACAGAAGACTAAAATCTTTGTATTGGGTGTGCGACATAGTCAAAAACATTTATTATAAACAAGATGTACTTTTTTGTATGGCAATTGTCATACAAACAATTAAAACAAATTCTTGTTCCACTAAGGACGAAATGCAGATGATGTAAATGAAAGAAGGAATTGTAAACAAAACAATATTCAAGGAATGTCAGGAATAGAATTAATGACTGCAGTAATATGGACAAAAATATATGACTGCAAATTGGACAAAATTAAATATAAGTCAGTTTTTTAAAAAAATAATTAAAATCACATGCATAACTATACTAACTGAAAAAAGATAGGAAGAAAAAATAAGAACAAAGGAAAAAGTTGATATGGTGATTAAAATGACATGACAAACAATTAGAAATAAGAAAGTACATTTAAACCAACTAATTGAATAAAAATAATGATCAAAGTCATTTTGATAAACATTTAAAAATGGAAAAAAATTTGAAGTATCTGACAAGATTCAATGCCACCAACTGTTACTCATTAGACTTGTATGCTAACCACTACATCAAAATGCCCACCTAATTATTGTTATTAATTTTAATTTTAAACCTCCAGAACAGTCACATCAAATTACCATGGTGAATGGCTGCAGGGTGAGGTACCTGCAATCCCAAACTACATCACTGAATAGATAGTTCCAAAAACTGTCGCACCCCTAGCGGCCTCTCCTTGAAAGCTTGGTCAGGGAAATAACTACAAAAGGGGCACAACCACTGGCCATCACACTTAAAAATGTAATGGCTGCTAGCCACATTACCAGCTCTGAGAGCCAGAGGTGACAATGCTGTCTACCCAATGGCACCCTGTGCCATCATGCCAGGTGTTGGGCCTGTATCAGAAACAAATGTAATCTGGCAGTATCAGTTCTAACACATGGATATGTCCATAGTGGTGGTGCACAGAGAACTGGGACTAATATGCAATACCACTGCTGATTCCAACATTTTTGGGTGGACCACTGTTCATACAACTCTCTGCTACCGTGTCATGGGAAGCCATAACTCCTGCTTATGCAAGGCACAAAATGATCGGACTGACAAACAACATTCAAATGGGATTTCTGCACAACAAACCCACAACACTGTCTCCTACCTACTTTTTGTACCTGCACTGAAATGGTAATCATGTGCATATCTGAGCATGTAACACACTGCATTCCAGTTTGATGTTTCTTGCATGCCATCTCCACAGTGGTGGTGTTATAATGGCCACAGTGTACATTTTAAAGTGAAACATACACATTCCATAATTAATAACAATATAAATGTTCATTATTTTATTTTAATAGTAGGCCTCTGAACACTCTCCAACATAAAGAACAGTTCTCTGTAAACCAGCTAATAGCTGCAAAATTAATTTAATGTTTTCTGTTGGGTTTGTAACAGGCCACGTCACAGAGATATTTTTACTGTTTTTCATTTTCACTTATTCTACTTGAAGAACAGAAAGCTACAGATAGCTCGGCTGGAAACAAGCTACAAGGCTCAGAGAGCTTCTTGTGGAAATCACACGTACTCTCACAACAGTGTAAGCTTACTGCCAATGCTGTGTACAGATTAAATTTTTATGGTATGCTTGTTATTTGTTGAAGTAAATTTTGACTTGTTCCAAATCCCTAAAGGTCTATCTCATCAACAGGCACTATAAACAGCAATGAATGAGTCAAAGAGTAAATGAAAGCTGTGTCCAATGCAGACTGGGAGCACAGGAAAGCTATGCTTAAACTCACACGTATGGACTGTGGGATGTATTCAGGATGAGATTTTCACACTGCAGCGGAGTGTGCGCTGATATGAAACTTCCTGGTAGATTAAAACTTATGCCAGACAGACTAACTCGGGACCTTTGCCTTTTGCGGGCAAGTGTCTACCAACTGAGGGATGTATTATCTACCATGATAGACAGTGACAGTGACAAATGGCAGGAAGTGTCAGTTAATGCTTGAAAGATTTAAATATATGAAGGAAAGTGTTGAAAAGAAGGAGATTTCAGTAAACTTTCACTGAAGTCTATCTGTGCACTTCATATAAAATGAATATTGGTACCAGTTGCCACAAATAAACAATTAATAAGGTGGGACAGAGCCCATTCTCAGTAACCAATTCTACAATTAACTTTTGAGCAAGGTTCCAATTTGTACAATTTTTATTTATCAGGTTCTGTGGAATCATGCGAGAAAAAGCTACTTAGTCCCAGAATGAGTAACGAAATAATTTACAGAATGCTGATTAGAATATTTATAAACAAAGAATTAACAGAACAATAAAAATGGTAATAGTGTACAAATAACACTACAAAGAAAATTTCTTGACCACTGTGAAGAACTGCTGTGCACAGTACAAGAAATGTGCACAAGGGAACCTTTCAATGTGGATTTGAATACTTTTTTTGGTTCTGATGGAAGACTACTGAAAATGATAGCTGTTGATTAAAACACACCATTCTGTACAAAGCTTAAGGAAACGTTAGTCAAATGTGTGTCTTTTTCCCATTTGGTGATCAATGAATGAATGTTGCAGTTTCATACAAATGTGTCAATACTAACAATATTGGAACAAGAATGTTGGCATTAGAATCTGAGGCACTTGACCAGTGACCCACACAAAGCTGACGAATTGACACTACATATCAGTCTGATCACCTTTCTACGGGCCAAGAATATTTCTGACTAGTTCACAGAGTTGCTCCAAAGTATAAAATCATAAGAGATATAGTGAAAGTAAATTAAGCAAACAAGCCTTCATGTTTCAGTGCCTGTCAGTTGAGATCATGCATGGTCAAGATAGCAGCATTCGGTTTCTCTACAAATCACTGAACATGATACTTCTAACAAAGCCTTCCATTTATCCCAAAGAATTTAAAATGGTTAAATTAACTGAACACATGACACCATTAAGACAACAGAATACCACTTTTACAATAGATCTGATGTAGCCAGAATGACATTTTCACTCTGCAGCAGAATGTGCACTAATAAGAAACTTCCTGGCAGATTAAAATGGTGTGCTGGAACGAGACTCAAACTCGAGACCTCTGGCTTTTGTGGGCAAGTGCTCTACCATCTGAGCTACCCAAGCATGACTCACGAACCATCCTCGCAGCTTTAATTCAACCAGTACCTCGTCTCCTACCTTCCAAACTTCACAGAAGCTCTCATGTAGACCTTGCAGAACTAGCACTCCTGGAAGAAGGGATATTGCAGAGACATGACTTAGCTAGAGCCTGGGGATGTATCCAGAATGAGTTCGACACTCAGTCCAGCACACAGTTTTAATCTGCCATTTCAGATCTCATGGAATTACATTTTCTTTGAGATGGGTGTCTCAACTTAATCTTTGATAATGATGTAAGCTGAAGAAAAGAATTAAAATTTGTGCCACAGCTGGGACATGAAACCAAGTCTTATTAGGCAGATGTACTAACCATTACCACCATAGCAGTATGGCTAACTGACAACTTAAGAAGTGGTAAATGGTTGGTTGGTGCTTAAGGGACCAAACAGCAAGGTCATCAGTCCCTTGTTTTTAATGTGGTCCATTCCAATAGTGTGACAGCTCAAAAAGTCAGAACAATAAAAGAGAAAAGGCTAAAAAATGTAAAAGGGCAGTCACGTTGTCAATGGTAAAAACAAAATGAGGTACGTCAGCAAGAGAGCGAACCCGTTATGCTAGAGGCAGGAAATATCCCACTTCTGAAGCAGCTGAGGCAAGATCACCTGCGATTTAAAAGGTGCAACTGCTAGAATGTAGAAGTACATATGGGAAAAGGAGACTAACCAATCCTTAAAAAAATGATAAAAACAGAGTAAAAGGGGAAGAAAAGAGGATCTCTGTCAGGGAGGGGAGTCGGGAATTTCCAAACACGGCTTACAGTGGGAGATACCTCAACACTCACCACGCTGCCCCAACACCAGAGAGAGATTAAAAACCTTAAAACTGAGAATAAAAACCACTTTCCCAGAGGAAACTAAGAACCAGGGTGACCATCCAGGAATCATCAGTCAACATCAAAGGTAAAGTGTGGGGGAGTCTGTACTTAGTACGCAGAGCCAAAAGAAGGAGGCATTCAACCAAAATGTGGGCTACTGACTGGAAGGCTCCACAACCACAAAGTGGGGCTGGCTCATCACGCAAAAGAAAACCATGGGTTAGCCTGGTATGGCCAATGCGGAGATGACAGTGTGGTCGAGTCCTTTCGGGAGAGGCGAAAGGCAGAACACCACGTGCCTGGTGTCACCTTAATCACACAAAGTTTATTAGACAGAGAAGTAGCCTCTCAAGAGTTGGCCCATGATTGTGCAAACTGGGATTTGATGTGAAGCCATAAATCCGCTGCAGGAGGGGTTACAGAAAATGTGGTGTAAGTGACTGCTCCCCTAACCAAATGATCAGCGAGCTCATTACCCGGGATACCCACATGGCCAGGGACCCAAAGGAAGTCAACGAAACAAGCAACACAGTGAATATCAGCGAGATGGTCATGGATGGCAGAGACCAAGGGATGGGGCGGAAAACGGCGGTCAATAGCCAGAATGCCACTCATCGAGTCCGTGTATAACAAAACGTGTTTGTGTTGGGACTGTTTAATAAAGGTAAGGGCCTGGGAAATTGCCATCAATTCCGCAGTAAACACCCCACATGTAGGTGGCAGCAGATGATTTTCCGTTCCAACAGAGGACGTGAAGGCATACGCCACATGATCAGCAGATTTAGAGCCATCAGTGAAAAAACAACAGCATCCTGAAACTCCCATAAAATTCGGCGAAAAAGGAATGAAACACCATCGGGAAGGAGGGGGGGGGGGAATGGGGGGGGACGAGGGGGGGGGGAGGATTAAATGTTTTGGACCTCTGCGGAGATCCATCCGAATTTGAGGCCGAGGAACTAACCAAGGGGAGGGGAGGGGGGTGGAGGGGAGGGAGCAAGGAAGACATGACAAAGAAGGAAGCTGAAAATCACGGCAAAGAGATGCAAGGCGGAGCCTAAGTGGTAAACCCACCCAAGGGTGGGAATCAGGTGGGCGACGTCCATGGTCTTGGAACAGGATAGAATAGGAAGGATGAGTGGGAGAGGAATGGACAGCGAGTGCATAAGACACCAGAAGCTGGGACCGCCAAACAGAAGGGGGGGATCCGAGCTTCAACCAGGAGACTATCAACAGGGCTAGTAGGGAACACCAATGGCCAAACAGATACCACAATGGTGGACTGGATCCAGTACTTGCAGTGTGGAAGGAGCAGCTGAACCATAAACTTGACGAACATAGTCCAAGCGAGACAGAACTAGAGCACGATAAACACGGAGAAGGAGCGAGCAGTCCGCACCCCCAAGAGTGGGCAAGGAAGTGAAGGACACTGAGTTTACAGAAACATCCTACCTTCAGAAGTCTGATATGGGGCAGCCAAGTGAGCTTGTCGTCGAAAAGAAGACCCAGGAAACGAAACTGTGGGCCCACATGCAATCGTTGTGCATCAAGACAGAGCTCTGGATCAGGGTGGATCGTAGTACGGCAACAGAAGTGAACCACCTGTGATTCTACAGGAGAGAATTGAAACCCGTGTGAGGGTCCATGCAGAGGCACGCCTTATAGATCCCTGGAGCTGCCGCTCTGCAGAGGCCATCAAAGAGGAACTAACCCAAATGCAGAAATCATCCACATACAGGGCAGGGGCGACCAAAGGACCGACAGAGGCCACAAATCCATCGACAGCAAAAGAAGTACACTCAAGACAGAACCGTGTGGGGTGCCCATCTCCTGGGTCCGTGGAGAACTAAAAACAGTACCAACCTGAACCCTGAGTGACCGATGGAACAGGAACTGGCGGATAAAAATTGGGAGTGGGCCCTGAAGACCCTACTGATGAAGGGTAAGTAAAATAAGACGGCTCCAGGCCATGTCATAGGCTTTGTGTAGGTCAAAAAAGACTGCAACCAAATGGCGGTACTGGGAAAAAGCCTACCAAACTGCAAATTCCAAGCGAAGTAGATGATCAATCGGATACCGTCCCTCTTTGAAGCCATACTGGTAAGGGGACACTAGATCCCGAGATTCGAGGACCCAATTGAGCCGACGGGCTACCATCCGTTCAAGTACCTAGCAAACAACATTAGTCAGACTAATTGGCCAATAGCTGCCAACAAATAGGGGGTTCTTACCAGGCTTAAGGACAGGAACCACGATGCTATCCATCCACTGAGAAGGGAAGTCACCCTGAAGCCAGATACATCTGGATAACCGCTTCCAATGTAGTTTGAAGAGGAATCCACATGCTAGCAATGTCTGTACGGACCAACGTCCAAACGCCACCAGAAGCCCACAGGGGTCTGACCCGATTTCGACAGAAAACACTGAACCCACAGAAGGTCGGTGAGTTGTGGAGCACTGAGATGTTGAAGTGGTTGGTTATGAATGGAGTCTGGGCCAGGGGCCGTATCATGAGAAGAAGAAAGTGTGGAAAGAAATTCCCGTTCAGTAAAAGGTTCGTTGTAAGATTCTGACTGACAAGGGGTAAAACATAAGGTGGAAGCTTCGGCCCACTGTTTCCGGTGAAGAAAAGCAGCTGGATAAGAGGCTGATGCCGATGCCATTGTAAAATGGGTCACAAGATGTTCCGAGAGAATCAATGGGTCCATACAAAGGCCATCTGGGAAATGAAGGCCCGGGAGGGTGGACTGCCGATGGCAACCTTGAAGAGAGCAAAGTGTAGCCCATACCTGTGACATAGGGACAGTAGAACCGAGGGAAGAAACAAATCACTCCCAACATATCCGTTTGATTAAATAACAGGCTTTAGTGCGAAGGCACTTAAAGGTAATAAGGCTGGCAACGGATAGGTGCCTCTTAAGGTGTTGCAAAGCTCGATGGCAATCACGGGTGGCAAGGGCAATCGCTGTACTCCACTACGGGACTTGCCAGCAATAAAATGGTCCACATGAGTGTGGTACAGCAAGGCTCGCAGCACGAACAATCTTGTCAGACACGTCACATACGACATCATCAATACAACCTGACAAAGAGGGAGAAAACAAGACCTGTGCAGTGTTAGGGGCCAATCGGCGCGTTGGAAAGACCAACGAGGTAACCTGTCCATGCCAGGAAGGGGGAGAGATAATAAATGGGAAATGGTCACTATCGCAAAGGTCGTCATGTGGCGACCCGTGTAATGAATGGAGGAGAGAGGGAGAAGAAAGAGAAAGATCAATGGCAGAAAAGGTACCACTACCGGCACTGAAATGAGTAGGGGAGCCATCATTAAGAAGGCACAAGTCGTGGTCTGTAATAAACTAAGAGAAGACCTCGTCTAGATGGAATGCCCCACAAGGGATGATGAGCATTAAAATCCCCAAGAAGGAGGAAAGGAGGAGGAAGTTGCTGAAGAAGGGCAGTTAAGGCAGCAGGTGTAAGAGTCCTGTCAGGAGGGAGATAAAGATTGCAAACCGTGACCTCAGTCCAAGTGGACCCTAACAGCAACCGCTTTCAATGTAGTTTGAAGAGGAATCCACATGCTAGCAATGTCTGTCTGGACCAAGGTCCAAACGCCACCAGAAGCCCGCAGGGGTCCAACCCAATTTAGACAGAAAACCCGGAACCCACAGTAGGTTGGTGAGTTATCATCAGTAAAATGAGATTCCTGTAGAACAACACAAGCTGCAGAGTAAGACGAAATAAGGGATTTCAATTCCAGAAGGTGACGGTAGTATCCATTACAATTCCATTGGATAACCACAAACGATGATTTAAATGGGGGTTGAACAGGCTAAAGCCAGTCATACCGCTGGGTCACCACCCATCACCAACAAGGAGGGCACGACAGCCATGAATGACAGGTCAGAATCTGGTTGTGAAGCCGGAGATGGGACCTCTGGTGACACCAGAAGCTCTTTGTCCCGGGACTTATATTCAGCAAGATCGGGAACAGAAAGATATCAAGTGACCTGGGGGCCGACAGACCGCTGTTCTTGCAGTCATCGTGTGGCAGCAGACATTTGGTCTGGGAGGTGCCAGGAAGGGGCAGCCCGGGAGGGGCGCCCTTGACCAGCAGACGCCGAGGGGGTGGGACACTTCTCCGGCTGGGGAGGGGGAGCAGCGCCCAGAGGAGAAGGTGTGGGAGCCGCAGGGGAGGGGGAAGGAGAGGGGCCCGGGATTGGGGTAAGGAAGGGGTGAACCAGACATCATGGACACAGGGTGATATATTCCTGTATCTTCTTTTCCTTCTTATATACTGGGCAATCTGGTGAAAGTGGAGAATGATTGCCATGAAAATTAACACACACAGGAGGGGGAACACAGGGACTCCCCTTATGGAGTGGACGTCCACAGTTACCACAGAGAGGGGCCTGCGAACTGCAGGAAGACGTGTCCAAAACGCAAGCTCTTAAAACACCTCATTGGAAGTGGGATGTACGGCTTCACATCACATCGATAAACCATAATCTTTACTTTCTCAGGGAGGGTATCCCCTTCAAAGGCCAGGATAAAGGCACCAGTATCAATGTGATTGCCCTCAGGACCCTTCTGAACACTCCGAACAAAGTTAACACCCTGCCGTCCGAGACTGTCCCGAAGTTCCTCATGAATTTGAAGGATGAGGTCCCTGTGAAAAATCACACCTTGAACCATATTTAGAGACTGGTGGGGCGTAATGGACACAGGAATTGTGCCAAGATGGGAACAGGCATGAAGGGCCGCAGACTGGGCAGCTGAAGCAGTTTTGATCAGCAACGAACCCGACTGCATCTTGCACAGGAAGTCCACTTCACCAAACTTGTGTTCCACAAAGAATAAAGGTTTGGTATTGGTGAAAGTATCCCCATCAGGCCTGGTGCAAACCAGATACCGGGGGAAAGGTTTCGGCCCTAGCCGACAGGCCTGATCCTCTTCCCAGGGGGTAGCCATGGAAGGGCAGGCTGAAGGGGCAAAAGAAGCAGCACTAGAAGAATCAGTTCCATGCAGAGAGACGGCTGCAGAAGAACGGCCAGAGTTCTCGACCCGTATGCATTTCATTTGCATAGCATCTGCCCTGATACCACCCACTCCGATAAGGGGCTCTCCTCATGGGCGCCACCCAGCCACAGCAGGGGCCGTCTGCCACGGCGGCCATTGCCGGAAGTTCCGATGCTCCAGGATGACTAGCAACTACTCAAAGGCTTGCATGAGGTGGTCACAGATCAGGTATCAGAAGTGTGATCCCCGTGTGTTCAGGGGGCTCAACCAAAAGGGTACATAGCAACCCCACCACACGGGCTGGCTACCGTGCTGGCTATGCACCCTAGCATCAGACAATGACGTAAAAGAAAGGTGGAATGAACTAGGAGGGCACACTTCAGGGACACTAGGTAAGGTGTTCTTCCCCAAATGGCTCACACTATGGTAGAGAAATTGCAATGGAGGTCAAACCCCAGAGGGGGACCACGGAGTACCAAAAGGAGGAGGTGATTACACGACAAAGCTAAATTGCAAAACCAACAGAACGAGGAGGATAGCTGGGGCCAACATAAGCAAGGACACCAAGAGAGGGAGAGGAGAGGGCGAGGGAGGAGGAGCAAGGAGGGGAAAGTAAGGGAAGGGGAAGGAAATGCAGCCCTGGAAAGAAGGAAGGTTGCAATAGCTCGGGGCCCCGTGCTCGCCATGTACGTATCCACAAAAGAGTTGTGGTACCCCTGGGGAAGTGGAAAATGGGCTGAAGTCATGAACTGAAGTTTATGCTAAGAACAGGAATGGACTGGGGTAGACCGTGCACTTAGGTTAACCATGCTGCTATGGCAGTGTAATAGTTATCACATCTGCTTAGTATCCACGCAACCGAAGTTCAAGTCCCAGCTGCGGTATAAATTTTAAATCATTTCTTTCGCTTCTATTGTAACTTTCACGATAGTTCTGATTCAGAAATTGTATGCACTGGTTTTTGTTGCAGTTAAGCTTTAATTCTCTGAAGGCCACATGATACTGACTAACCTGTTTGCTATGTCATATACACTGAAATGCCACAGAAACTGGTATATGCATGCGTATTCAAATACAGAGATATGTAAACATGCAGAATACTGTACTGCGACCAGTAATGCCTATATAAGACACCAAGTGTCTGGCGCAGTTGTTAGATCGGTTACTGCTGCTACAATGGCAGGTTATCAAGATTAAAATGAGTTTGAAAGTGGTGTTATAGTCGGTGCACAAGCGATGGGAGACAGCATCTCCAATGTAGCGATGAAGGGGGATTTTTCCCCTACAACCATTTCACAGGTCTACCATGAATCTGGTAAAACATCAACTCTCTGACAATCCTGCGGCCAGAAAAAGATCCTGGAAGAACGAGACCGACAACAACTGATGATAATAGTTCAATGTGACAGAAGTTTAACCCTTCTGCAAATTGCTGCAGATTTCAATGCTGGGCCAGCGACAAGGGTCAGTGTGTGAAATATTCAACGAAACATAATCGAGGGGCTTTCGGTGGTGAAAGACCATTCTTGTACCCTTGATGACTGCACAACACAAAGCTTTATGCCTCAAACAGGCCTGTCAACACTGACACTGGACCGTTGATGAGTGGAAACATGTTGCCTGGTCAGGTGAGTTGTTTCAAATTGTTTCGAGGGGACGGATGTGTACGAGTATGCAGACACCTCATGAAGCCATGGACCCTGCATGTCAGCAGAGGACTGTTTGAGCTGTTGGAGGCTCGGTAATGGTGTGGGGCATGTGCAGTTGGAGTGGTATGGAACCCCTGATACATCTAGATATGACTGACAGGTGATATACACATAAGCATCCTGTCTGATCACCTGCATCCATTCATGTCCATTGGGCCTTCCAACGGACTTGGGCAATTCCAGCAGGACAATGCGACACCCCACACATCCAGAACTGCTACAAAGTGGCTCCAAGAACACACTTCTGAGTTAAAACACTACCGCTGGCCACAAAACTTCCCAGACATGAACATTATTGAGCATATCAGGGATGCCTTGCAGCGTGCTGTTCAAAAGAAATCTCCATTCCCTCTTACTCCTACAGATTTATGGACAGCTCGCAGGATTCAGTGTCAGTTCCCTCCAGCACTACTTCAGTCATTAGTATGGTCCATGTCACATTATGTTGCAACACTTTGGCATGCTGCCGTGGGCCCCACACAATATCAGGCATGTGCATGTTCCTTTGGCTCTTCAGTGTTATTCAATAACACATGCATTATCTGCAAAGACAGGCTTCTTTGAATCATCTGTCATGTTTAGTATCAGGGAACTGATATACACTATATAATCAAAAGTATCAGGACACCTATTAGTGGACATTAAAATGGGGTGTGGTAACTGTTTGTCCTTATGACAGCTTGAGATCTGCTGGGGATACTTGCAACAAAGTGTCCGAATATCTGAAGGAATGGCTGCTATTTTTCCTCAAGAGCCAAATCAACATAATGTAGTGATGTATGACACTAGAGTCTGAAGTAAAGGCAATATTCAAGCTCATTCCAAAGGTGTTCCACTGAGTTCACATCAGGATTCTGGGCAGGCTAGTCCATTTCAGAAATCTTACTGTCCACAAGCCACTGTGTCACAAATGTTGCTTTATGACATGGCGCATTGTCACAGTGATGCAATCACTGGCCTTTAATTATTCCTCTGCTATTTGCAGTACACACTGCTATAAAATATGTTCATATTCTACCCCATGTGTGTTCTCTTAAATGCAATAAGGGGACCACGCTCCAATCATGAAAAACACTCATATACTTTAACACCTTCTCCATGCTTCACTCTTGGTACTACACATGATGGCAGGCGTTTGCCAAATCTAAATCCTCCCGTTGGATTGCCACAGGGTACAGTGTGATTAATCACTCCAAATCACTCATTTCCAGTCATCCACTGTCCAGTGGCATCAGCCTTTACACTAAATTGAATGTCATTTAGCACTGATAAATGTGTCTCATGAGATGCTGCTCAACCACTGCAACCCACTCTTTTAACCACCTTATGCAACATTACTGTGCCAGCTGACGTCTGGTAACACTTTGGAATTCAAGAGTGATTCCTTCTAATTAAAGATATTTATTTTTACATCTACCCTGCACAATGCTGGATGGTTCCCATCATCTATACATGAGATGATCTTTGTCTCTGTTTAGCTGTGGTTGTTCCTACTAGTTTCCACTTCACAGTCACATGAACAGTAAGCAGGGGCAGCTGTAGAAGGGTTTAGATGTCCCTGATGGATTTGTCACTTGACATCACCCAATGACTAATCCACATTCCAAGTCTCTGAGCCCTCCTGACTGATCAATTTTAATGTTGTTACATTACTGCTTCTACACTAATTACATAACTCTCTCCACCTCCTTTTGTAATGGCAGGTCATCTCTTGTAATATCTAGCAGTATATTCTGCATTACATCAGGGGTCCAGATACTTTTAATCAGACAGTCTATATGAACAAAAACAGGCCCAGAGCAGAGGCCACTGACATAGCCCCGTCCCACAAGTTTGTAATGCAAAGTGGTAGTAATCAGACTGGGAAAAAGTATTGTTTGTAAGCAAAAATATGCAGGTACAAGAGAAGTACTGGAAGTCATACATCTGTCAGGGTGGATAGTGAATCACATCTATCACTGTTGGTAACAGCACTGCCTGAAAATGGAATGGTTCTGTGTCCAACCTGTTTGGAACTTTCAAAAGAGAGTGCACTCTGCATTAGAGTGAAAGATTCTTTCTAAAATTGTGTAGTTCATGGCAAATATTTGTATCCCCTTTAAACCTAATGCAGACCTCAGGCTATGCTATGACACCACACCTGACATTTTCCAGTCATATTTCACGGCTTAGCCAACTAAATCAAAATATTGGGTTTGAATGTAACCTAAAGCTTAAGTTTCACTAGAGTTCAGGGTTTCATCCAAACAACGTTGCATATTCATACAAAGTCAATTACAACAAGCAGAGATATGAACCATTGTTCTCCCTCCCCAACCTACCAAAGAAGTAGTCTAGGTGATGAACAATGGTACATTATGACTGATAGTGGTGAACAGTATGTGGGCCAAAACAGTTTCACTTCAATGCACCTCACAGGTCATTACTGATGATTTTGTGAGAACTTTCAAGTAAAGTAGAAACTATGCAAGTGGATACTTCAAAAGAAAATTTAACTGTGCGCACCAAATGTTAAAAAGGTTTACAAACACTAGAAACCACACAAGTAGAGACAACTAGGGAAATGGCAAAGTAGAGCAGTACAAAGACTGATGATAAAGGAACTTAAAGTAAAATTAACAACTTAGTTAACTGTAGTTCAGCACACAATAACTTAAATGACCACCCACAGTTGAGGCGCGGAAGTCTGATATTGCAAGAAAAAGATAAGAGACTTGGGAGAAATTAGAAACAGATCAAGAAGAAAGTGCTACTGATGTGAATACTCAATATTAGCAGTAAACAAGAAATGATTAAAAGTACTGGCTGAAATTCTTACATGTTCATGGAAGTAGACTTCTACAGAACTCTTTGAAGTTTCTCAGTGGGTTTAAATATGGATATCTGGGATCCCATTCTCAGCTATGAGAGCAAACTGAGTGCACAAAGAAACAAGTCATGCACAGAACATCAGGTGTTCCAATGAGAACAATTGTATAGGGATTGCATGCAGGTAACAAGTGTATTGAATACAGAATGAACCACAGAGATGTGACTGACCATTGTATAAGCACAGAGTTTGAGAGATGTAACTCATGCAACACATCATCTTCTGAAAGTAGGTTAATTTTATTCATGACTCCAATACACTGTATCATTCCCTACACTTTTGGGTACAAAACCCAAGTTTCAACATAATTTCCCTTCAATGTGGAAGCCTTATACTGCCTTTCTGGGAGGGCTTGTATGCTCAGACTCGCTAGTGGTTGACATCACAGCTAACGTCTTACTGCATCAATAACCTCTCCGTCATCCACATATCGCTTCCCGCTAATTCCAGCCTTCATGGGCCAAACAGATGGAAGTCAGAAGGTGCAACATCTGGGTTGTAGGGTGGATGATGAATGGTCCCATAAAGTTGTGTGAGCTCCTCTCGGGTGGGCAGACTTCTGCAAAGCCTTGCGTTGTCATAAAGGAGTATTTCGTTTGCATTTTTGTGGCGATGAACACACTAAAGTCATTTACTTAATTTTCTGAGGGTAGCACGATATACTTCAAAGTTGATTGTTGAACCATGAGGAAGGACATTAAATATAATGGCTTCTTCAGGGTCCCACAAGACTACTGATATGACTTCACCAGCTGAGCATGAACGTTTGAACTATTTCTTCAAGGAGAGGTGGTGTGGGTCTACTCCATGGATTGCCGTTTTGTTTTCAGTTGGAATTTATGAACCCATGCTTCATACCTGCGATTATACTTGACAAAAAATTGTCACAATTAGCCTCAGTGTGCAATGAGTTCTACACAAATGGTCCTTCGTTGCTCTTTATGGTCTTCTATTAAGTGGATCGGAATCCACTGGTCATACACCTTTGAGTACCCCAACTCGTGGACAAAGGGGGTTAGAACTGCCAACAGAGATGTTAAACTGTTTAGCGAGGTGTGAGTGTGACCCATTTATCATGCAAAATTAAAGTGTCCGCATGTTCCAGCAATGCAGGAAGCACAGCTGGCCAGAATGCTGGAGATGAGACATGTCCTTGCAACCTTGAACCTTGTTGTGATGATAGATGCATTGCCCAAAGACCTAATGCACTTTTGTTCACTGTTAGGTATACATAGACATTTTGCGAACACCTATGAATATCCACAATGCTCTCGTTTTCTGCCAAAAGAAACTCGATGGCAGCTCTCTACCTGGAACACATCTATTAGAGACAGCATTTTTAAGCCAATGGTTAGTGCTGCCACCTATTGGAACTTCTTGAAACTACGGGGGTTGAAACGGGCATACTCCACAATGCCCTAGAGCAAATTCTGCACTTTTTCAACCAAAACTGGCCTAGAGAAAAAGTGTTTCATTACATAATGAAGACCCTTAATAAATTCTTGACACCTCAGTATCGTCCGATGGTGACCATGTAGCTGAAATAGAAATACTTTGCCAGAGTAAAACTATTTCAACATGTAAGGGTGCAATAAATATTGCAGAAAGTTGCCCAATACGTAATATATTTAAAACTGAATATACTAGTCATCTCAAATGAAAGTGATTCTGGGACTCGTGCCCCAATATAATACTCAATGCAACTACATTTACATTAGTAGTTGCTACAACTCTTTCAATGGTAATGTCTGCACATCAACACATGTTCAACATTCGGTGCGGCAGTCCTGATTCATCAGTTGTTGTACAACAGAAGGAGGGATGGGTGACACCACAACATGCAATGCATATCAACACAGGAAAGGAGTGTGATGAAGCAAGGCAGTGATGAGAAAAATTACATCTATCAGTATGTGAAGGAATCACAGAAGTTTACTCTCTAGAGTAACGCCTAAAGGAGGCAGCTACCTGTTCCACAGTCCAATCAGCCTTTCCACTGAAAATGTGTGCTCTCTTCCACAAACAGCTTAATCTGCATGCTCTTCACTTGAAAGATATATCCATTTGTGGCAAAAAATACTGTAACTGCAATCAGAAAAAATATGAAGTCCTTTAGTGTCATGTTTGAGCAGCAATACACTCTTCTGTATTTATTTTTTTACTCTGTGCCTCTGCAAACATGTCCTCTTCAGTCTAGTCTATCACAGATGTGTCACACTCACAGACAGCACAAGCAAATATATGCTCCAACACACAGCTTCAACGAAGTGGCATCTCTCATCCTGTTGACATTTGTTTCCTCATTTACTAACACTTCCTTAACATTATCATGAACAATTAAGGAACTATGGTATATTTTTTATCAAAAATTCCTAGAAACTGTCAAGAGTGTACTGCCATGCTGAAAAGTGCACAATGTGAACTGAGTCAACCACACTACAGTTTTTGGCATTGCTCTTAGAAGAATGTAAAATTTTCAATTAAATTGTATGTATGTATTCTTAGAAATGTATAGGCCTAAATATTACTAGGTACAGGTATACAGCTAGATTTCGTTTTAAATTTGAAATCAGAGTAACCTGTGATCTAACAATCTTCTTGGGTTAAAATATGTTCGAAAATCACTCACTCTTGCTCCGCAAATTTTAAATAAACTTCTCCCAGTTTTATCTTTCAAGGTTGATCAATTTCAGAAATATCATAGGAAAATATCTGGTCAGACAGGATAAATCATGCAAGAAATTACAATTAAAATGTTCAGATATTAGCCTCCCTAGGAGGTTCCAGAAGTAATTTTTGATGCTTACAATATGAACTTCACACATGGTTAACATTTCTAGAAATTACTGCTGACATTTTTTCTAAAATAGAATGAAATATTTTCAAGACATTTTTCATTCCACTGTGCATCTCAAAAAAAAAAAAAAAAAAAAAAAAAAAAAAAAAAAAACCGCAATTCAGACATTACTGCATTTTCCGTTCATGAACCGAGTGCTATTTTCCATAATTACGAAAATGTGTGCAGTAAAAACAGATTTATATTATTAGCTAGGATGAGTTACATTGGAAAACATTTCCATAAACGCAAACTTCTGTTAAAAATTTTTATTACTAGATCCTCTGATAGCATTTGATGTTATTTTGCGTAATAATGTAAAATTACTAACAAATACCGTTAATTCAACAAACCTCAGCACACTGCTGTATTGTGGACGGTCCCACGCCACCATCTACCTCTATGTCCAGTCCAGGATAATTTTCACGTAACCATCTGACTTTTTCCATCATGTCAGACATGAATTTTTGCCCACCGAATCCTGGTTCCACAGTCATCACTAGAATCATGTCTGCGACATCAACATACTCCTTGACAGATTCAACTGACGTGCCTGGTTTCAGGGCCACTCCAACCTAGACATGTTTAACTGCAGCATTACCATCTGCTAAATACTTCACAGCGGAAAGCTCTGTGTGTCATTGATTTTGTAAGTTATCACCTATGTTGCTCACCTTCATGCCTGCTTCTCTTACCCTTCGGCACGTTTCATTTACGTCCTCCGAAGCCTCAACATGAAAAGTGTACTGGTTTACTCCTGCATCTGCCATAGGATCTATCCACTGAAAAAGTTTGGACCTTCAACTTTCAGAGATATGTCCGATAGACAAAGCTGCAAGCAAATTAATGAGGAAATCAATAACAAACGCACCTGATCAGGATTCGAAACCATCATGTGTGTTTCGAAAAATGTTTTAGGAATCTTAGCCCTTAAGCATTTGACTACCGGATGACCAAATGTTATGTTGGGGACAAAATGACCGTCCATAACATCCAAATGTAAATAATCTGCACCAGCATCAACAAGACGCTTCGATTCATCATGTAATTGAGCAAGATCGGCATTTAAGACAGATGGTCCTATTTTACAAGTCACGCCGTCTCCCATGACGATAAGATTCTAACCTAAACACCAACTACTATCAAAACATATGAAATGCAAAGAGTATCCACAACGCTACACAGAGCTTATACAAGATCAAACACTGGAGCTGGCCACTGTGTTCATCTCGAAGTATCGAAACATTAGCGGTATGACCCGAAGCTAGCCAGATTGAAAATACCTATGCCTACGTTACTGAAGCATTTCATGGAAGTTAGATGTCTCATTACTTTAGCATACCACATGGGCTAATACCACATCTATGCGGCGATCACTAGAAAATTCGCTCAATAAATCCCGAATGTAAGGGTACATAAGGGTCTGATCGTCATCTTTCACAATGCTAGCTACAGAACTAATTCGAAAAATATGAGACACACAAAATATCATTTAGGGATCCAGAGTGCTTAAAAAGCATGCTCAGGAATTTATACCATAAATTCAGACAAACATGCAAACACCAGAGGCTGTTTTCGAGCTCATTATAGTATGAGCAAAGAAATGTAGCGCTTATCTACAAAAATGTAAACACAGAATATGATAGAGCCCTCGAAGTCCACATTTAAGCCTGAAAAAACTGAAATAACTCCCAAAAGTTTTTGAAATGAAACATAAACCATTCAAAACAACCAGGCAAATTAAACACATATACTACTCCAATAGAATGGAAGGAATCGACAGTAAATTTCAAACATAACACGCGAAATTTATATGGTTCTTTTAGGGGTGAACTGGCAAGCTGAAAAACACATAGTACTCATGTCTGCCACCTGGCTAAACACACAAGATGAATGCAAAGACCAATTGTGACATTCTAAGACAACAAATAAAACTCATGTAGTAATATTTTGTGAGTTCACACAGTCATCTGATATATACAATATAACAAGAAACTCTTGTGAGACATGTTTGTAACCACGGTGTCAATGCCATCAAGAAATCCAAATGATGGAATGGAAACCATCGAAGAAGTGAGATTCTTAAGATCAGTTAAATCTGAAGCACAATGTGAAGAATTGAAGATATCAGAAGCACAAAACAACTTCATGCAACTACAGCTACTGACATGTTAATGGTAATATAGGAAAACTCGAAGACCAAAGCTATGTAATGGTTCTATATGCTCTTGGAAGGGCCATATGAAGTTTTACAAGGTAGTCAGAAACAGTCTGAAAGGCCTCTAAGCATGTTATAGTGTAGGTTGTGGTGATACATAATTGTTAACCAAAAATTAGTTATATTATGCTGTTTCTGAGTTAATTAGCACTAAAGTTCGCCAATCAGATTATCGTGCCCACAAATTCAAGCAGGCTAGCAGAGAAGGTGTCACCAAATGTGTTCTATGTTTGGTTTCCTGAAACCAAACAAGAGAGTAGACCAAGGATTGGACATGGCATAACAGTGACACTAACTGCATCTGGCGGGCTGGCTGACTGACAGTATCTGCATGTCGACGTCCCGTTTCTAGAACATGGGTGCGAGGAATGCGTAGTCGCGGAAATAGTACATGTGCAAATGATTTGCAGGTAGATGGTGCCATATTCAAACGCCCTCTGCCAAAAATCACAGAGTGGCTCTCCCACATGTGCACTGTACATTGCGTTTACTAACAGTGTGGTCAGACGTTACTCACCAAAGACCATACTAGACCAATGTTATGAAGGGGCTTTTATAGAAAAATTTTGATTTTCGCATGGTGATTTAATAGCTGCCAATGCAGGGTTCTAGGCTGTGCTGAGTTGAAATTCCATATCACTGTTGATGAGATTATTGGCTGTACAGATATGTATTGCTTCCTTAATGACGCAAGCCCAGAAAGATGATGCTGGGGATAAAACTTACATCTTTTCATAAATCATGCGATGTTCTGTATTCAGACAGTATTCAGCAACTGCCGACTTTTCCAGCTGACGAAGGCGTGTATGACGCTGATCTTTCCTGTGGTATGTGGATGATACATTTGTGGTGTGGCCACATAGACTTGATACTCTATCTATGTTTCTTCAGCATCTGAATTCGCTCCATACGAATATAAAATTCACAATGGAAGTGGAAAAAGACGTACTTTACCTTTTCTTGATGTTTTGCTTCGAAGGAAAGCAGATGGAACCTTGGGACACAGATCCTGTAGGCCTACTGAGTGAATTACAACATTTGCAGGCAGTATTCCGACAAAATGGTTATTCTGAGAGACAGATACGCAATGCATTCAGGATCAATATCTGGAACAGAATGAAGATACGAAGACATCTAACACTTTGGCCTTTTTTCTGTATTTTGGTACCATGTCGTCAAGAATCGGAAGAGTCCTCGGAAGATATGGCATTAAGTGTGATTTTCAACCATCTGCAAAACTGAGAAACCTGTTGGGTTCGGTTAAGGATTATCTTGGCCTCAGGAAATGTGGTGTGTACAAGATTCCTTGTCAGTGTGGGGCAGCATATATAGGCCAGACATGTCGCACAGTACAAGAACGCTGTGATGAACATCAGCGCCATACACGCCTCGTTAAGCAGAAAAGTCGGCAATTGCTGAACACTGACTGAATACAGGACATGACATGATTTATGAAAGATGGAAGTTTTATCCCCATCATCTTTCTGGAATTGCATCATTAAGGAAGCAATACATATCCATACAGCCAATATTTTCATCAACAAAGATATGAAATTTCAACTGAGCGCAGCCTGGAACCCTTTATTGGCTGTTGTTAAAGCACAACGCGAAATTCAAGATTTTTCAATAACAGACCCATCATAACACTGGTCTCGTACGGTGTTTGGTGAGTAACGTCTGGCCTCTCTGTTAGTAAACGCAGCGTACAGCCCACATCCAGGAGAGCCACTCTGCGATTTTGGACAGAGGGCGTTTGAATATGGCACCATCTATCTGCTAATAATTTGTTAATGCGCGACTTCCGCCCCTGCGCATTCCTGGCGCGCATGTTGTAGAAACAGGGCGTCGCCTTGTGAATACCATCTGTCATACCTAGTCACCAGCAAGGTTGAACCAGCTGAAGATGTCAGACAGCTGCTCCGATTAAATATTATGGAATTCGCAATATGTGATCCGGTGGCAAACCAATGGAGACTATTTACAACACACCCGCTGAGAAAGTTTAAAAGTGTCACAACTGTATGATTTTTCAGCCTTTTTTTATAAGTTTTTAATAATTTATTTGTTTACTTTTATGTAGAAGGTTTCTCTCTTTTCATTCTTAGTTTTCTGTATTTTCTGTAAATGTTAAATGCCTGAGTGATATCTTTGAAAAGGGTACAATTGATTTCTTTCCCAACTTTCACCTAATCCAAGTGTACACTCCAGTGTATACTGATCTCTTTTTGAGAATGGAACATTAAATTGGGAACTTCCTCCTTCCTCCCTTCCACTGTACAGAATTTTAAGAGAGTGAATAATTAAACACTAGTGTTAGTACTTTACCAATGATTCAATTTAGCTATGTCCACCAAAATATATAAAGGGTTAGTATTAGCATGAACCAAAATTTTCAATGTAAGGCTAAATATGCTTTTGAATGGGAAATTTTTTTAATTTGACTATAAAGTTATTTCACTCTGCAAATCTTTTGCTGCAAATTGCTGATACATTTGCAAAATACGACGTGATGTGTCTCATCTGAAAGTAGGTTCTTTTAGTATATTCTGTCCAAAGACTCCAATAATTATGTGTATATAGATCGAAGCGCCAAGGAGACTGGTATGGGCATGCATAATCAAATACAGAGATATGTAAACAGGCAGGATACGGCGCTGCTCTCGACAACGTCTATATAAGACAACAAGTGTCTGATGCAGTTGACAGGTCGGTTACTGCTGCTACAGTGCCAGGTTACCAAGATTTAAATGAGTTTGAACGTGGTGTTATAGTCGGCGCACGAGCGATGGGAGATGGCATCTCTTAGGTAGTGATGAAGAGGGGATTTTCCCATATGAAAATTTCACGAGTCTATCGAGAATATCCGGAATTCGGTAAAACATCGAGTCTCTGACATCACTGTGGCTGGAAAATGATCCTTCAAGAACAGGATCAACAAAGACTGAACAGAATCGTTCAATATGACAAAGTGCAACCCCTCCACAAAATGTTGCAGATTTCAATGCTGAGCCATCAGCAAGTGTCAGCATGGAAACCATTCAACGAAACATTATTGATATGGTCTTTGGGAGCTGAAGGCCCAATTGTGAACCCTTGATGACTGCGCAACACAAAGCTTTATGCCTCATCTGGGTCTATTAAAACTGGCATTGGACTGTCAATGACTGGGTAGATGTTGCAAGGTTGGATGAATTTCGTTTCAAATGGTATTGAGTGGATTGACATGTATGGGTATAGAGAGAACCTCATGAATCTATGGACTGTGCATATGAGCAGGGGACTGTTCAAGCTGTTGGAGCTCTTTATTGTTGTGGAGCACGTGCAGTTGGAGTGATATGGGACTCCTGATACATCTAGATATTACTCTGATAGGTGACACGTACATAAGCATCCTGTTTGATCACCTACATCCATTCATGTCCATTGCACATTCCAACAGACTTGAGGATTTCCAGCAGGGCAATGCGACATCCCTCACGGCCAGAACTGCTACAGAGTGGCCTCTGGAACACTCTTCTGTGTTTAAACACTTGTGCCGCCAAACACCCCAGACATGAACATTATTGAGCATATCTGGGATGCCTTGCAACATGGTGTTCAGAAGAGATCACCACCCCCTAGTACTCTTACGGATTTATGGACAGCCCAGCAGGATTCGTGGTGTTAGTTGACTCCAGCACTACTTCAGATATTAGTTGTGTCCATTCCAGGATCGTGTTGCAGCTCTTCTGCGTTCTCATGGGGGCCCTAAACGATATTAGGTAGGTGTACCGGTTTCTTTGGCTCTTCAGTGTATTTAGCAGTCTAATATGTATGTGTATACATCTATTTTGCTATACATTGAGGTGCAAAATTCATAAGATACCTCCTACAACTGTATCGGACCTTCTTTTGTCCAGCATAGTGCAGCAGCTCGACATGCCATGGACTCCACAAGGCGTTGGTAGTCTCGTGCAGAAATACTGAGCCATGCTGTCTTTACAGCCATCCATAACTGTGGGAGTGTTTCCAGTGTAGGGTTTTGTGTACGAACTGATATTTCTATAACATCCCATGCTAGGGATGTCCTCAAATTGTCCAGAAAGTTCTTCAAAGTATTTGCAAACAACTGTAACCCAGTTAGATGGAGCACTGTCATCCATAAAAATTATATTGTTGTCTGCGAATGTGAAGTCCATGAGTGGCTGAAAGTGGTCTCTAGGTAGCCAAAAATACCGATTTCCAGTCAATGACCGGTTCACTTTGACCGCTGGACCCATTCCATTCATTGTAAACACAGCCCACATCATTATGGAGCCACCATCAGCTTGCACAGTACCTTGTTGACAGCTTGGGTGTATGGCTTCATGGGGTCTGAGCCACACTCAGATCTTATCAACTGAAATCGGGACTCATTTGACCAGGCCACGTTTTTCCAGTCATGTATGTTCAAACTATAAGGTCAATAGCCCTTTAGAGGAACTGCAGACGATGTGGTGCTGTTAGCAACGACTCTCACATCATTCGTCTGCTGCCATAGCCCATTAACGCCAAGTTTCACTGCACTATCCTAACGGATACGTTCGTCATACATCCAAAATTGATTTCTGCAGTATTTCACCAAGAGCTGCTTGCTTGCTAGCACTGACAATTCTACGCAAAATGGTGCTGCTCTAGGTCGTTAAATGAAAGTCATCGGCCGCTTTGTTGTCTGTGGTCAGAGGTTATGCTTGAAATTTGGCATTTTCAGCACACTCTTGACACTTTGGAACTGAGAATATTGAACTGTCTAAAAATTTCCGAAATGGAAGGCCCCATACATGTAGCTCAAACTACCACTCTGGGTTCAAAATCTGTTAATTCCCATTGTACGACCATAATCACGTCGGAAATCCTTTCACATGAAGCACCTCAGTACAAATGACAGCTCAGCCAATGCAGTACTGTTTTATACCTTGTGTATACAATACTTCTGCGATCAGTAAATCTGTATGAGGCTGTCCTGTGACAGTGTAATCTGAGTAGATCTGTTGAAATTTTGTGTCTGTATAACATGTGTTCAAAATTACAAAAGTGTTGCAGAGGTTATGTTTTCATCAACAAGTAACTTGTGATATAAATTGCAATGTTTACAAAATTAATAAAACATCCCTGGCACACATTAAGCAAGCAATTACCACTGAGTGCCACCATCGAAGTATTGATATTTGTATATGTTTGCATAGTTACACTGTTAATGTTACTGCAGTTGTTGAATTGATTTACTGTATTTGCTTCATCTGTTTCATATCCATCATGACAGACAATAAGTTGTTCCAGCCGGCTTTGTGTGGTACTGTGTTCAGAGATACCTGGGCGACATTTCAGTCTGACAGGAGGCCACGGAGCTCCTACTAACAGTACATTGGAACCATTGTCATGCTATTCCTTACTTAAAAGTGAATAAAATGACATGTAAAAATGTTGCTAATATGGTACTGTTGTTTATAAGCCAGTCAGGATATCATTAAAATTATTCTCTATAAAAACTCGTTGTCCTACAACTAGTAGTGATTGGAGAGGGCTATGAAGAGAAATAATGTGGAGATTCGAAGCACTGAGTAGATATAATGAAAAAAAGTATTTAGTTTCAAAAGATTTTGAGAGTTAATTTTTACAAGGCAGATGGACAGTTTTCAAATTTAAATGAAGATTCTCATTATGACATCTTACAGGTAATATGAACGTTCTTAGGCACAAGTTATGAATTTGAAGAATAAAGCAATATCTATGAATTTACTGAATTTTACTGTTGTCAAACATATGTAACTTGTTATGTGACTTTGAGGATTAATCTAGTTATGAAATGTTTTGATGATGCATTACAGTAACAATGATTCAATGCTGATGACTGTACAAGAGAATTTCATTTCTGCTGTCAAGTAACACATAGCTACAAAACTGGTGATCAGAGTTTTAGTTTTGCCACTCTGGTGAGTCCACAGTAAAAGATGCTGTTAATATACTAACGATTTCATTAATCCTGTTGTTGTTGTTGTGGTCTCCAGTCCTGAGACTGGTTTGATGCAGCTCTCCATGCTACGCTATCCTGTGCAAGCTTCTTCATCTCCCAGTACCTACTGCAACCTACATCCTTCTGAATCTGCTCAGTGTATTCATCTCTTGGTCTCCCTCTACGATTTTTATTCTCCACACTGCCCTCCAATACTAAACTGGTGATCCCTTGGTGCCTCAGAACATGTCCTACCAACCGATCCCTTCTTCTGGTCAAGTTGTGCCACAAACTTCTCTTCTCCCCAATCCTATTCAATACTTACTCATTAGTTATGTGATCTACCCATCTAATCTTCAGCATTCTTCTGTAGCAACACATTTCGAACGCTTCTATTCTCTTCTTGTCTAAACTATTTATCGTCCATGTTTCACTTCCATACATGGCTACACTCCATACAAATACTTTCAGAAATGACTTCCTGACACCTAAATCTACGAGGGTCGGTCAAAAAGTAATGCCTCCCATTTTTTTCTACTTAAAAAAATTAAGTTAAGTGAAAAATTTGAATTTGGCGCCATTCCTCAAACCTTCTTCTGCAATCCACTGCAGTAGTAACTTTCTGTGTCAACAGGTGGCAGCACAGCAGAAGTTTGTAAGATGGCCGACATCGATGTTCGTTTGAGACAGCGTTGTGTGATTGAATTCTTGAATGCAGAAGGTGAAACGCCCATACGCATTCATGAAAGACTGAAGAAGGTTTATGGTGTTGTGACAGTGGATGTCAGCACTGTTGGACGATGGGTTCGTCGTTGTAAGGAAGCTGAAGGGCAAACACCGTTGACTGACGAAAAGCGGAGCGGCAGGCCGGTGAGTGCAGTGACTCCACACAACATTCAGCAAGTTGATGACATCATTCGTGGTGACCGTCGGGTGACTGCAGATGAAGTGTGTCGCATTATTTCTCTTAGTAAAGGCAGTGTGATCACGATTATTAAACAATTGGGGTACTCAAAAGTTTGTGCACGGTGGGTTCCAAGAATGTTAACCGATCAGAATAAAGAGGCAAGGAAAACAATAGCCTCCCAACACTTGCAGCGCTTCCGTTTGGAGGGAGATGAGTTTCTGAAAAAAATTGTGACCGGGGACGAAACATGGGTGCATTTTTTTGAACCCGAATCAAAGAGGCAGTCAATGGAGTGGCGTCACACAAGCTCGCCGAGGAAGAAAAAATTCAAAACTGTGCGATCGGCAGGGAAAGTTATGGCAACAGTTTTCTGGGATACAGAGGGTGTGATTCTGGTTGATTTTTTGGAGCAGGGATGCACAATAAATTCTGTTCAATACGTCACAACCCTCAAAAAACTTAAAGCACGTCTTCAGCGAGTTCGCCCAACAAAATCAATGGCAGATGTTCTTCTTTTGCATGACAATGCAAGACCACACACCAGTCGTCACACCTCTGACGAGATTGTCAAAATTGGATGGGAAGTTTTGCCTCATCCCCCATACAGCCCTGATCTGGCACCATCAGACTTCCATCTGTTCGGGCCACTAAAAGAAGCTCATCGTGGGATTCATTTTGAAGATGAGGAGGCCGTCAAAACATCCGTGCGTCAATGGCTTAGGAAGCAGAGCTGTGATTTTTACCGTGCTGGGATACATGCCCTTGTTCAAAGATGGACCAAAACTGTAGAGATGGGCGGAGATCACATTGAAAAATGACAAAATGATCCTCAATGTTGTGGTTTTCAACCTATGTAATTGCATTTAAATTTCCTGACAATTAAACATAGAAAAAAAATAGGAGGCATTACTTTTTGACTGACCCTCGTATACTCGATGTTAACAAATTTCACTTCTTCAGAAACGCTTTCCTTGCCATTGCCAGTCTACATTTTATATCCTCTCTACTTCGAACATCATCAGTTATTTTGCTCCCCAAATAGCAAATCTCCTTTACTACTTTAAGTGTCTCATTTCCTAATCTAATTCCCTCAGCATCACCCGACTTAATTCGACTACATTCCATTATCCTCGTTTTGTTTTTGTTGATGTTCATTTTATATCCTCCTTTCAGGACACTGTCCATTCTATTCAACTGCTCTTCCAAGTCCTCTGCTGTCTCTGACAGAATTACAATGTCATCGGCGAACCTTAAAGTTTTTATTTCTTCTCCATGGATTTTAATACCTACTCCGAATTTTTCTTTTGTTTCCTTTACTGCTTGCTCAATATACAGATTGAATAACATCGGGGAGAGGCTACAACCATGTCTTACTCCCTTCCCAACCACTGCTTCTCTTTCATGTCCCTCGACTCTTATAACTGCCATCTGCTTTCTGTACAAATTGTAAATAGCCTTTCGCTCCCTGTATTTTACCCCTGCCACCTTTAGAATTTGAAAGAGAGTATTCCAGTCAACATTGTCAAAAGCTTTCTCTAAGTCTACGAATGCTAGAAACGTAGGTTTGCCTTTCCATAATCTAGCTTCTAAGATAAATCGTAAGGTCAGAATTGCCTCACGTTTTCCAGTA
Organism: Schistocerca gregaria; assembly: GCF_023897955.1. NCBI lineage: Eukaryota > Metazoa > Arthropoda > Insecta > Orthoptera > Acrididae > Schistocerca > Schistocerca gregaria. Next base: position 115,518,926 of record NC_064928.1, on the reverse strand, counting down.
TTTCTACGGAATCCAAACTGATCTTCCCTGAGGTAGGCTTCTACTAGTTTTTCCATTCGTCTGTAAAGAATTCGTGTTAGAATTTTGCAGCTGTGGCTTATTAAACTGATTGTTCGGTAATTTTCACATCTGTCAACACCTGCTTTCTTTGGGATTGGAATTATTATATTCTTCTTGAAATCTGAGGGTATTTCGCCTGTGTCATACATCTTGCTCACCAGATGGTAGAGTTTTGTCAGGACTGGCTCTCCGAAGGCCGTCAGTAGTTATAATGGAATGTTGTCTACTCCCGGGGCCTTGTTTTGACTCAGGTCTTTCAGTGCTATGTCAAACCTTTCATGCAGTATTGTATCTCCCATTTCATCTTCATCTACATCCTCTTCCATTTCCATAATATTGTCCTCAAGAACAGTGCCCCTGTATAGACCCTCTATATACTCCTTCCACCTTCCTGCTTTCCCTTCTTTGGTTATAACGGGTTTCCATCTGAGCTCTTGATATTCATACAAGTGGTTCCCTTTTCTCCAAAGGTCTCTTTAATTTTCCTGTAGGCGGTATATATCTTACCCCTAGTGAGATAAGCCTCTACATCCTTACATTTGTCCTCTAGCCATCCCTGATTTGCTATTTTGCACTTCCTGTCGATCTCATTTTTGAGACGTTTGTATTCCTTTTTGCCTGCTTCGTTCACTGCATTTTTATATTTTCTCCTTTCATCAACTAAATTCAATATTTCTTCTGTTACCCAAGGATTTTTACTAGCCCTCGTCTTTTTACCCACTTGATCCTCTGCTGCCTTCACTACTTCATCCCTGAAAGCTACCCATTCTTCTTCTACTGTATTTCTTTCCCCCATTCCTGTCCATTGTTCCCTTATGCTCTCCCTGAAACTCTGTACAACCACTGGTTCTTTTAGTTTATCCTGGTCCCATCTCCTTAAATTCTCACCTTTTTGCAGTTTCTTCAGTTTTAATCTACAGGTCATAACCAACAGATTGTGGTCAGAGTCCACATCTGCCCCTGGAAATCTCTTACAATTTAAAACCTAGTTCCTATATCTCTGTCTTACCATTATATAATCTATCTGATACCTTTTAGTATTCCAGGGTTCTTCCATGTATACAACCTTCTTTCATGGTTCTTAAACCAAGTGTTAGCTATGATTAAGTTGTGCTCTGTGCAAAATTCTACCAGGCGGCTTCCTCTTTCATTTCTTAGCCCCAAACCATATTCACCTACTACGTTTCCTTCTCTCTCTTTTCCCACACTCGAATTTCAGTCACCCATGAATATTAAATTTTCGTCTCCCTTCACTATCTGAATAATTTCTTTTATTTCATCATACATTTCTTCAATTTCTTCGTCATCTGCACAGCTAGTTGGCATATAAACTTGTACTACTGTAGTAGGTGTCGGCTTCGTATCTATCTTGGCCACAATAATGTGTTCACTATGCTGTTTGTAGTAGCTTACCCGCATTCCTATTTTCCTATTAATTATTAAACCTACTCCTGCATTACCCCTATTTGATTTTGTGTTTATAACTCTGTAGTCACCTGACCAGAAGTCTTGTTCCTCCTGCCACTGAACTTTACTAATTCCCACTATATCTAACTTTAACCTTTCCATTTCCCTTTTTAAATTTTCTAACCTACCTGCCCGATTAAGGGATTTGACATTCCACGCTCTGATCCGTAGAATGCCAGTTTTCTTTCTCCTGATAACGACATCCTCTTGAGTAGTCCCCGTCCGGAGATCCGAATAGGGGACTATTTTACGTTCGGAATATTTTACCCAAGAGGACGCCATCATGATTTAATCATACAGTAAAGCTGCATGCCGTCAGGAAAAATTACAGCCGTAGTTTCCCCTTGCTTTCAGCCGTTCACAGTACCAACAGAGCAAGGCCATTTTGGTTATTGTTACAAGGCCAGATCAGTCAATCATCCAGACTGTTGCCCTTGCAACTACTGAAAAGGCTGCTGCCCCTCACACATTTGTCTGGCCTCTCAACAGATACCCCTCCATTGTGGTTGTACCTACGGTACGGCTATCTGTATCGCTGAGGCATGCAAGCCTCCCCACCAACGGCGAGGTCCATGGTTCATGGGAGCGAGGGGTCATTAATCCTAGTAAACATTTATAGCTAAACAGAAGAGAGAAATTCTGAAAACTATTTATGGAGAAAGGAGTTCTGGTGTTAGTGACTGTCAACATACTCACTGGCTAACTGTGTCATATAAATACATTTCAAAGTGACTTTAAGAAATATTAAGATTGGGATATGATTCACTTTATGTCTAAAAGACTGCAATAGAGTGTCATTAATTGATTGAACTGACACAATGTCCAGAAATAAAAGTTGATTTATTTGCTGATGGAAGCAGTGATATTAACAGAGAGACTATAATCGATTAACAGCAACTTCTATTTGTTTAAAAAAGTCACAATCGTGATACATGAGCTTTAAGACGAATTTTACGTGCAGGACTATTTGTTGTTGCTTTTGGTTTGAAAAAAGGAACTGCAGCTCACTTGGGGAAGATGTGATTATGAAATGGATGATGATTGCCTGTTTGCATTGAAATAACGGATTCCATTATGAAATGAAGAAATGATTACAAATCTATATCCTTAAGGCAAATGTGGTGCAAGTAGCCGCAAACAGGAGACTGTATCTGGAAAGATGAATTCGCAAATTCTATCAAAATATTTCCCAAGACTTTTCATGAATCTAAAGACTGATTTCCAGTACAGTACTCACAATGGAACATTCCCAAGTGTAAATAAATGTTCCTGATGAAACTTGGCAAGTGTTTAGAGGGATCAAAAGAACGCAGCATTTTTTTTAGTGTTACAGATTCACGTTAAAGGGGAGAAAACACACCACAGAAGACAATTTACAGTATTAGGTTTGGGGGGGGGGGGGGATTACTTCAAAATGGTGATATGTTTAACATTTTTTTTTCTGTTTAAAAGTTGATATGCAATTAAAGTTCTTGAAAACTGTGTAATTAACTTTTGTAATAATTTGAAATACTGGAGAATACCCATTACCACAGATTAATTTTGAAAAATGAAAATCTTATTTACAATATGAATTAAAAATGCTTTCAAGTTACATATATCCATGTGTAATAAAGCTGGTTTCTGCAATACCATTTTCGGAAAATAAACTGCACACAATGTGCTGTTGGAGTTTTGACAATTAATGAATATATCTAAATATTCATTATTTACTTATATTTGTTTCTACATCTACATCTACATTTATACTCGGCAAGCCACCCAACGGTGTGTGGCAGAGGGCACTTTACGTGCCACTGTCATTACCTCTCTTTCCTGTTCCAGTCTCGTATGGTTTGCGGGAAGAGCGACTGTCTGAAAGCCTCCATGAGCGCTCTAATCTCTCTAATTTTACATTCATGATCTCCTCGGGAGGTATAAGTAGGGGGAAGCAATATATTCCATACCTCATCCAGAAACGCACCCTCTCGAAACCTGGCGAGCAAGCTACAACGCGATGCAGAGCGCCTCTCTTGCAGAGTTTGCCACTTGAGTTTGTTAAACATCTCCGTAATGCTATCACGGTTACCAAATAACCCTGTGACGAAACGCGCCGCTCTTCTTTGGATCTTCTCTATCTCCTCCGTCATCCCGATCTGGTACGGATCCCACACTGATAAGCAATACTCAAGTATAGGTCGAACGAGTGTTTTGTAAGCCACCTCCTTTGTTGATGGACTACATTTTCTAACGACTCTCCCAATGAATTTCAACCTGGTACCCGCCTTACTAACAATTAATTTTATATGATCATTCCACTTCAAATCGTTCCGCACGCATACTCCCAGATATTTTACAGAAGTAACTGCTACCAGTGTTTGTTCCGCTATCATATAATCATACAATAAAGGATCCTTCCTTCTATGTATTAGCAATACATTACATTTGTCTATGCTAAGGGCCAGTTGCCACTCCCTGCACCAAGTGCCTATCCGCTGCAGATCTTTCTGCATTTCGCTACAATTTTCTAATGCTGCAACTTCTCTGTATACTACAGCATCATCTGCGAAAAGCCACATGGAACTTCCGACACTATCTACTAGGTCATTTATATATATTGTGAAAAGCAATGGTCCCATAACACTTCTCTGTGGCACACCAGAGGTTACTTTAACGTCTGTAGACGTCTCTCCATTGATAACAACATGCTGTGTTCTGTTTGCTAAAAGCTCTTCAATCCAGCCACACAGCTGACCTGATATTCTGTAAGCTCCTACTTTGTTTATCAGACGATAGTGCGGAACTGTATCGAACGCCTTCCGGAAGTCAAGAAAAATAGCATCTACCTGGGAGCCTGTATCTAACATTTTCTGGGTCTCATGCACAAATAAAGCGAGTTGGGTCTCACACGATCGCTGTTTCCGGAATCCATGTTGATTCCTACAGAGTAGATTCTGGGTTTCCAAAAACGACATGATACTCGAGCAAAAAACATGTTCTAAAATTCTACAACAGATCGACGTCAGAGATATAGGTCTATAGTTTTGCGCATCTGCTCGACGACCCTTCTTGAAGACTGGGACTACCTGTGCTCTTTTCCAATCATTTGGAACCTTCCGTTCCTCTAGAGGCTTGCGGTACACGGCTGTTAGAAGGGGGGCAAGTTCTTTCGCGTACTCTGTGTAGAATCGAACTGGTATCCCATCAGGTCCAGTGGACTTTCCTCTGTTGAGTGATTCCAGTTGCTTTTCTATTCCTTGGACACTTATTCCGATGTCAGCCATTTTTTCGTTTGTGCGAGGATTTAGAGAAGGAACTGCAGTGCGGTCTTCCTCTGTGAAATAGCTTTGGAAAAAGGAATTTAGTATTTCAGCTTTACACGTGTCATCCTCTGTTTCAATGCCATCATCATCCCGGAGTGTCTGGATATGCTGTTTCGAGCCACTTACTGATTAAACGTAAGACCAGAACTTCCTAGGATTTTCTGTCAAGTCGGTACATAGAATTTTACTTTAGAATTCACTGAACGCTTCACGCATAGCCATCCTTACGCTAACTTTGACATCGTTTAGCTTCTGTTTGTCTGAGAGGTTTTGGCTGCGTTTAAACTTGGAGTGAAGCTCTCTTTGCTTTCGCAGTAGTTTCCTAACTTTGTTGTTGAACCACGGTGGGTTTTTCCCGTCCCTCGCAGTTTTAGTCGGCACGTACCTGTCGAAAACGCATTTTACGATTGCCTTGAACTTTTTCCATAAACAGTCAACATTGTCAGTGTCGGAACAGAAATTTTTGTTTTGATCTGTTAGGTAGTCTGAAATCTGCCTTCTATTACTCTTTCTAAACAGATAAACCTTCCTCCTTTTTTTATATTCCTATTAACTTCCATATTCAGGGATGCTGCAACGACCTTATGATCACTGATTCTCTGTTCTGCACATACAGAGTCGAAAACTTCGGGTCTGTTTGTTATCAGTGGGTCCAAGATGTTATCTCCATGAGTCGGTTCTCTGTTCAATTGCTCGAGGTAATTTTCGGATAGTGCACTCAGTATAATGTCACTCGGTGCTCTGTCCCTACCACCTGTCCTAAACATCTGAGTGTCCCAGTCTATATCTGGTAAATTGAAATCTCCACCTAAGACTATAATATGCTGAGAAAATTTATGAGAAACGTATTCCAAATTTTCTCTCAGTTGTTCTGCCACTAATGCTGCTGAGTCGGGAGATCGGTAAAAGGAGCCAATTATTAACCTAGTTCTGTTGTTGAGTGTAACCTCCACCCATAATAATTCACAGGAACTATCCACTTCTACTTCACTACAGGATAAACTACTACTAACAGCGACGAACACTCCACCACCGGTTGCATGCAATCTATCCTTTCTAAACACCTTCTGTACCTTTGTAAAAATTTCGGCAGAATTTATCTCTGGCTTCAGCCAGCTTTCTGTACCTATAACGATTTCAGCTTCGGTGCTTTCTATCAGCGCTTGAAGTTCCGGTACTTTACCAACGCAGCTTCGACAGTTTACAATTACAATACCGATTGCTGCTTGGTCCCCGCATGTCCTGACTTTGCCCCGCACCCGTTGAGGCTGTTGCACTTTCTGTACTTGTCCAAGGCCATCTAACCTAAAAGCCCACGTCACACAACCCCTGCTACCCGTGTAGCCGCTTGTTGCGTGTCGTGGACTTCTGACCTATCCAGCAGAACCCGAAACCCCACCACCCTATGGCGCAAGTCGAGGAATCTGCAGCCCACATGGTCGCAGAACCGTCTCAGCCTCTGATTCAGACCGTCCACTCGGCTCTGTACCAAAGGTCCGCAGTCAGTCCTGTTGGTGATGCTGCAGATGGTGAGCTCTGCTTTCATCCCGCTAGCGAGACTGGCAGTCTTCACCAAATCAGATAGCCGCCGGAAGCTAGAGAATATTTCCTCCGATCCATAGCGACACACATCATTGGTGCCGACATGAGCGACCACCTGCAGATGGGTGCACCCTGTGCCCTTCATGGCATCTGGAAGGACCCTTTCCACATCTGGAATGACTCCCCCCGGTATGCACACGGAGTGCACATTGGTTTTCTTCCCCTCTCTTGCTGCCATTTCCCTAAGAGGCCCCATTACGCTCCTGACGTTGGAGCTCCCAACTACCAGTAAGCCCACCCTCTGCGGCCACCCGGATCTTGCAGACTGAGGGGCAACCTCTGGAATAGGACAAGCAGCCATGTCAGGCCGAAATTCAGTATCAGCCTGAGACAGAGCCTGAAACCGGTTCATCAGACAAACCGGAGAGGCCTTCCGTTCAGCCCTCCGGAATGTCTTTCGCTCCCTGCCACACCTTGAGACGACCTCCCACTCTACCACAGGGATCAGCCTCAATGCGGGCAGTATCCCGGGCAACCACAGTCTTAGTCCGATCGGGGGATGAGTGGGACGAGCTGGCCGTCCCCGACAAACCCCCATCCAGACCCCCACAGTGATGCCCATTGGCAACAGCCTCAAGCTGTGTGACTGAAGCCAACACAGCCTGAAGCTGGGAGCGAAGGAATGCCAACTCAGCCTGCATCCCAACACAGCAGTTGCAGTCCCTATCCATGCTAAAAACTGTTGTGCAAAGAACGTCTGAGCTAATATACAGAGAACGCAAACAAATCAACACAAAATTTAAGCGGTCATTAAAATACAAGATTTCCTAGTAAATGCAGTAATGCTGCTACTTGCGCACTGCTGACACTGCTCGGCGGCGGTAGGAGACTACGGGAATTTACACTATTCAGGTACTAAAACGCGATGCTACAACTGTCAAATACTATAATACGCCCGAAATTTATGAATTAAACAATGCAGGTACCAAAAACACGCAAAGGAATTAAGAATTAAAATATGTAACAAATGAGTGAGCTAGGAGTATACGACTTGCTGCTGCAGATACTTATCCAACGGCGGCATTTTAACCATTATTTTACATTTTACATTCACGATTTTTATTTTTTAGTTTATCATTTCACATATGTGTAGTTTGTAAATTGAAAATAGTAAGTAACCGGTAATTATGACGCAAAATCGTTACAATAACGATAATCCGCAAATAAATGCTTACAAAATAAGGTTTTTTTACACTATACAATATAACAAAGGATATTTCTTCATGTAATACATGTTATAGAGAATTCAATATTAAATAAAATTCAGCAGGACTTCAGATTGTTGTGGGTGGTCCTCTGAATATCTCTATTTGTATCAGGCATGTTTCACTACACCAGTAAGACTTGTTGAAGATATATGATTATGTGCTAGTGACTGCAGCTTGATTACACTGTTTCTGAAGTGGAGATCAACATGATAATCATTCAACAGAACTAAATCTGGAAAACCTCTCACAAAATTCTTCTAAGATCAAAAACCATATCCCTCCAATGTCCTTTGGGATCACCAGATGAACAAGTTCCTTGTGTTTCGGTATGATGGTCTAAACTGTTATTTTACATCGACCACCCCAAGCATCTAACAATAATACATATTTTTCTCCTTAAAACATATTTCAAATATCTTTTGACCTGGTTAGACGTTTGTTTGTAACATTTAGATCCTGTCACAAGGAGAGTTGGGGCTTGAAAAAGAGATTCTCGATTTCTCAGTCCAAACTCAACATTTAGTTTCCTTTAAAACTATGAAAAGGCAGGTGGTCATTGTGAAAAATCCTTGTAACTAAGCACAACAAACTTGTTCATCTGGCGATGCCAAAGGACTCAATGGTACAGGTACAACCAGAGGGTGTATATGGCTGTTGATGCTGGAAGAACTTTGGTGTAAAACCAAGCAGGGTAGTGCAGTTGTTAGTAGACTGGACTTGCATTCCGGCTGACAGCCCTAACCCACATCTGTCCATTCTGATTTAGATTTTTTTGTGATTTCGCTAAATAGCTTAAGCAAATGCTGGGATGCTTCCGTCAAAAGGACACTGTCGCTTTCTTTCTCCATACTTTCACAATCCAAGCTCATGGACTGCCTTTAATGACTTTATTATCAATCGGATGTCAAACTTTAATCTCATCATTACCACAGCTTAGTACAAACATTTTCTGATCCTGTTTTGTTAAATTATTACAATATTGTCACTACTTGAGAAACAATATAATCAAGCTGCAGTCACTAGTACATAATCAATTCTCTTCACCAAAGCTTACCAGTGTACTGAAATATGCCTGATGCAAATTAGGATATTTAGAGGATCATCTGTGACAATTTGAAATCCTGTTGTATTCTGTGTTATATTGTGTTCTCTGTCATGTATATTATATTAAAAAATTTCGATCATTTTATGTGCATGATTTAAGAAAGTTATGTTTCAAGCAGATTATCATTATTCTAATGATGTTTTGTGATAATAATGAGTAATTTATTATTTTTGATTAACAAATTTCACATATGTGAAATGATAATCTAAAAAATATGAATGAAAAATGTAAAACAATGATTTAAAACATAAAAGAAATGTAAGGAAAGTAAATAATTAGAATAATATGAATGCTTAGATATTTTAATTAGGTACATTGAGAATACTTCAACAGCACATTGTGTTCAGCATATTTTCCAAAAATGATATTTTAGAAACCAGCTTTATTACATGTGGATGCATATTGCTTGAAAACATATTTAATTTATGTTGTAATAAAAGTTTTCATTTTTTGAAATTAATTAGTGTTGATGGGATATTTTGGAAATCTTCAAATTATTATATAGATTGAACAGTCCCCAAGAATGTTAATTACATATCAACTTTTGTATGAGAAGAAGAAGAAGAAGATATTGATGATATTGCTTTTAAATTGTGCCAAATTACTTTTTGGGATGTGTTTTATCCCCCAAAAGTAAAACTGGGCACAAGAAAAAAATATGTATTACATCATTTAACCCCTCCACAAACCTGTCAAGTTTCAGAGATATCATTTCTTTACACATGAGTATGTTCACTTGTAAGACTGTACTTAATCAGCTGGTTCAGAAGGAAGGATCTTTGTTCATCATCACCTAAATTCGAACCTTATAAAATTTGGTTCTGGTGTAGTATAACAGACAATTTTGGCTACAAAATAAAATTACTTAAAATTATATGCCATTGTTCATTTCAATGTTTATAGTTATATTTACCTTACCAGTTTTCTTTGTGTGCAAGTTGTCAGTATGATTTTCCATATTATAAGTTGTTTTAAGATTAACAACATTTATTGGATATCAGATACATGTTCATTTACAGTGATATAGCAAGTTTAGTGGTGGACAGCTTCCATGAGAAAATTCCACACATTCTTTGAAAAGCATTCTGAGGCAACTGGGATATCACAGTAGATGTACAATGTCAAAACACATCGATAAAGACAATTTGTTTTATCAATAAGACACTGAACAAGGCGAAAATGAGCCCAAGGAGTTCTGAACGACATTTATATTCCTTACTTAGGTTAAATAGATTCATATGCTGTCTGTCTGTTGCTGAGGCTAGCAGTGCTTTAATATTCAAGCAATGGAGCATTATTGTATTGGTTTTAGCCAGAATTTCAAGTATTACCTCAATTTTGTATCCTGTGGACTGTGTGATGCCACTATCCGAATGTACTGTAATAGTATTAGACCATGCGGAATTGGACGTCTGGAAAGCGGCTATCACATGTAATAAGCCTGAATAGCTTTGCTATGTAGTTCAGACTACTACACGGAATTCCTGAATAAATATTGTCGATGGCACACAAGAAATCGAATGTTAAATGAATTCTGATTTTATTAACAAAAATAACCTCTTTGAAGTGACTGAACAGAATGCAATAACTGGTGTACGTTAATCACGCCTAGCAGCCGAACAACATTTACGTAACACGATATACACAAACCTATGATAAACACTTGAACTTGCTGTAAGTTAGATTGATCTACACCAACTGTCAGTAATGATTTTAATGTTGCTGAATTTGCATTGTACTGAAGGTACAATAAGTACTGTGGTGGCAATAAATTCTTTAATTGAATAATCAGTGAACACTATAGAACTGATGCTTACTAGAGATGTTAAAAACATTACTTTAGAATCATTTTGTTCTAATGAAACTGAATGAGTTTTTATGTTGATAATGTACTGAAAAGCCACCACATCGAGTTGAACTGTAATTAATGTGTCACAAAAAGTGGCGTCTTCTGTCAGTTGTATAATCCAGCGTTTGTTGGAAATTTTCGGCACTGACTCCGATTATATCCTCTTGTTGCATTAATATGCTGATACATAATATAGCCTTTTACTGCTATTGCTGCACACACTGTAATGGATTTGGGATAATAATGAACTTTTTTTGCAAATAATTGATGACACTCATGGAATGCACTTTGAATCACAAACTTAATATTTCACTCAGACATTACACTGTAGAGAACTTCACTTGATAAATACATAAACTGGTTCACTACGGATAAATGTACTTGTTATGGCGGCGGTATAAAATGCACTGTTCATAAAAATACTGTCATACGATAACTACTAGTTCGTTGCTTGTGCTGGCGTGAGCTCATCAATGGATCTCATATGGTAGTAAGATCACATTGCAACATTAGGTGTAGACACTGGTCACCTCATACCTTGCTGCTGGTCGCTGCAGTCCGTCGTAAATTACGCAGACTTCCACAAGGCGTGCCAAGTGCTTTTTGAGTGGGAACAGCAACTATATCGCTCACAAGCCGTCTCCGTCGAAATGTTGCATCCTGCAAGCCTTATTGTCCATTTGACTTGCTGACACACCATAAATCCAGTTCGTGTTTGTTGTAAGCTTACTTTTAACTGTCTATAAGGAACGTTACCATACCGTACTTGGGGGACTAATGACCTTAGCTGTTTAGTCCCCCTTAAACATCCCAACAACCACCACCACCACCATACCATACTTAAACCGTCACTTATGCGCTGCGTAATCTCTGTTCTGCATCTGAACAGTTCCAGAACACATCTCTCTCTACTTCCAAATTCACGCGCCAACCTGCATTGTCCACGTTTATTATATATAATATTAAATTGATACTTTTACTACATGTAATAATATTATCCTAGTTTAATGCTTCTTTATTTCGTCGTCCGAGTGCAGCAATATTCAGATACTGTCGTACTCGTAGCGCTATTTCATTTGACTGCCGATAGGCGGAAGCAACTGTGCTTTTGTTTGCGCAACTATCCAACAGATGGCATGAGCTTTTACTTATTCAACTGCTGCGCCTTGGCTATGCTTCGTTGTGGCATTACAACTTGGTTCCACATTTAAACCAGTGATGTTTTCTGCACATATAATCTCTATTAGCAGACATCTTAATGTGATTCTTAGTGACGCACTATCACTTTTGTACAGAAATTATGATAGATATTACAGCTATTTTAATGATATTTCTACTTTCAGTTCTTCGTTTTGAAGGTATCATCTAATGACACTAAGAGCTACTCCTCTGTTCCCACAATTGTGATGTTTAATTATTAAACATCAATGTAAACTAGATCATATACTTTAACTAGATCAAAAAAATGTAGCAAGGAAGTGTTAGCCTTCATCTAAGCCTACAGAATCATGTAGGTAGGTTGAAACAAACCTGTAACTATAAGTTTTACTCTCTGTATTTGTGACACTATTGCTACAAAAAGGACATTGACATAAAAAAATATTGTTCTTTTGAGGGATTTTAATAAAATGAATATAGGTGTAGAGCTATTAGAGTACAAGGAATCTCTTTTTATGAAAAGCACTGAGACATGAAATTTTCGTTGTCTCTGTGAAACACTGTTCACTCAGAAAGGGATTATCTTGGTGGTAAAAGTGTTTCATATGTGAGCTAATTCATGTCTGTTAACGTTTTATTAATTATTTTCTGTAGTACTACTATGATTGTTTCTCTATGGTATGACATACACGAGTTTGCAGAATAATCTGTGTTTTGTAGTATCTAGGACTAGAAGAGGACCAGTTCCATTATTTTATGTTGTTCTTAAGCATATATTAGTAGATATCTGGTTGGGACATACAAGAGGGTCTATTACTATATTGCTTTATTACTCTATTACTAATTTTGAGCTTTAAACTGTTACTATTAATACCTTATGTGTTTGTAGATTTTCTGTGCGTCTGACTTTGTTAGATGGGATTTTATAACATGATGGCTCTGACATAACAGCAGTTGTAACTGCTTGATATAAATTATGCCATCTTTCAGGCATTATTAAAGAAGTCATTGCAAATAAGCGAGCAGGAATAGTAATAAATTTCTTGTCGAATCCAGGACAAAGTGGTATCTTCCATAAGGAGATGACTCACAATGTAATGAAATGAGAAATGGACTTAATCTAACTGTAAACGATATACTTCTTTATCAAGAAAAGCTAATCTTAATCAATTAATAAATGAGAAACTAATGACAACTGAAATGGGATTCAGTGAAGATAACAAAAGACGAACAATATGCTCACTTAAAACCTAAAATAGATTTATCTCCTTGTTTTACTGTTTGGAATAGGAGTAGACTATTCACAACAACGCTTATGTGGATGTACTTAAAAGAATGCAGATTCCAAAGCCACTTGATCTGAATAGCGAATCATCTACTATTCTTGCATCCTAGATACAAGAGCCAACGAAAATCCATTAGCTATGCATTGGTTAATACACAGATTCCTCTTGGAACATTGGCTACAGTGTTGCTGTTAACACAAAAGAGTGCACTGTTATTAAATGTAATGTTCAACCAATTAAATATGTGTCACCTAAGTATTTAGACACACTGTGTGCATGATGTGTGGATTTTTGTCTGATGTTATCAATATCATATAGTCACTTTATGAGTAATTACAGTGAATACATGTATCAGTAATCTATTTGTACGCTAATTTTTTGTTAATAACAATTTAAAATGCATATAGTAGAAAAACCACTGAGAATGATATTTCATATAAAAAAAGGTTGTGCCATCACATTGCACCTGGAAAAGGGGGTCATGAATATAAATTAATACTAAAGTTAGGTGACTGCAATAGTAAGAGGATTGCAGTAGTAACTGGTGTTAAATTGAGCTTTTACCAGAATCAGATCATCACAAGACAAAGATCATGGCAGAAATCATGCCAATCCCACATGGTATCATCCCCTCCCTTGCTTTTGTCCACATAATATGGGAAGTAACTGCCGACTGTGACTGTGCTGCACTACAAACAGAGACCTGCTACATGAAACAATTTCAGACATGGTGATCCACTCACTGTCCAGCAGGCGTGGGGCTGACAATACAGCTGAATTGCAAACTCCCCACATGTTAAATCAATGCATGCCAAGAAAGTGGTAATGATGTGTCAAAACAGCATTGCATCAACTCTCTGTGCATGCTGTAAAGTAATAATTACTTTGGCACCCCAGAGCAAGTGTTAAATGAAAAATACAAAATATTTTGCTTTAGAAGTAGCTGTCTTGGATAATTAGTCAAAAGCCATGAATTCAAAATATTTGAAGTGTACCAATTTTGTTTCCACTATTGCATTGTACTTTGTGGTTAAAAGAAGTAGGTTATAGAAAATTACTACAACTGACATTTATTTCTATGATACGTTCATAATAGAGGATACACAGATCACGTTCAAGCCACCCAGTTCTGGTCATGAAACACACGTACTGACAGTTTCAAAGTATAAGCTGTTATAATACAAATACAGGATGATTCAGGAAGATATGCAAATATTTTAATATATTACTCTATAACTAAAACGAAAGAAAAAAGTTCATGTAAACATCCATCCATCAATGTTTAGTTATGGATAATAAAAGATAAAAACATGTCCCAGACGTGCATCTGCAGTACTTTTCCAGATCATCCAGAGATTTTTATACAAGTAAATTTGTTTACTTTTTATTAAGAATTTTGAAATGTTTATGTCATTGTTGGCAACTGTATGTTCACTGTACAACTTCGTTAACACTGAGCTTTGTTTTTTCTGGTTTAACATGAATTCATGTGTGTTATTGTATTAATAACATCAGATTATCTGACACATTCATACAGTCTCAGTTAACGTTATTACCATTATTTTTCCACAATTAAATTCTCTGCATCTTCTGTGGAAAACTGTGAGCAATTGTCTGGAATTAAAAAAAAAAACGAATAGGGCCAAATAGTTAATAAATTAAAATTTTTACGGAATTACATCTTTGTTTCTCTGGATGTCCTGGAAAACTACTGCATATACATGTCTGGGGCATGTTTTATTAGATTCATCAGTCCAATAACAACAAAATGAAAGGAAATTCTGCTTTACTTTAACCTCATACAGTTTTGTCATGGCTTCATATAAGCCCTCTGTATATCATTAGTGTTAGGAAAGTGAATAAGTGCAATGCAATGTGTCTATTTGATTGTACTTTTTTACTCTCGAAAATGATAACCTACACACACACACACACACACACACACACACACACACACACACACACACACAAAGAGAGAGAGAGAGAGAGAGAGAGAGAGAGAGAGAGACAGACAGACAGACACACACACACACACACACACTCATATACAGTTAGTGGCGAGAAGGAGAACAGATAATGAACAAAGTGACAAGAGGATGTAGCAAGACAAAAAGAGAAGATATTTCCAGAATTATCAACATTCTATATTTGTGCACGGTATAGGTATCTTTTCATCACAAAAGAAAACATTAATTGCCTTGTAAAATAAGTCGGAAAAGAAAACTGTGTCTCTATACTGCCCCCTTGATAGAGGCATCGAAACAGTAACATTTGTGTGGTGAAGTCAACTGTAGATATTTTCACTATTAAAGTGTGAGGGTAACAAGTATTTAATGCGATATATGATTTTTTTAAAAACTTGTTCATTTGCACATGTCAGATTCGTATACTTAAGATCTGGATCAACGTATTACACTTTGGGAGTTAATTGATTATTCTTCCCCCAACCGGGCAAGGGATAGTAGAGAAACTCCAAGAATAAAAACTGTGGCATAACCTTCAGACCATACTTAGTTCATACAAATGTTCACTCTGTGTTAAATCAGTTCATTTAAATGTTCAATTGTGGGCTAAATTAGTTCATGCAAATGTTCAGTAGGCTAAATCATTTCACACAAATGTTTGTTTGCAGCCTAATCCCCCCACGTACACACAAACTCACTCACACTCAATCTCACACACATACACACACTACATGACACAAGGGTACAATTATTTAATCTTTACTATAGTTTCTTTCTTTAAAAGAGTTTTAGATAAAATTGTAAATTCTTGAAGTTATATTAGTTTCATTGGAAGTTTCACCTTCAAGGAACTGATGGTGAGTGCATTGCCGATGGTCAACAGCACACAGAAGACTGCAAACTCGGTTGCATGGCAACACAAGACCCATCGTTGTAAACCAGGATTTTCCAAGAAAAGTTTTTGGAGTCAGTGGACAGGTCACTTTCAGGCTGCTCAGAATAGGTTTCCATGAGGTTATGATGATGTTCACATTTGGTGTATTACAGGAAAGGGTGCACAAACAGGATTTAAAATAGTGGCACACGTGAGATATATGTATGTGCAGAAAGAAACGTTAACTTCAGAATGCAGTTAATCTGTTGTTTTTTTTCTAATTGAAACAACTAGAAAATGGAGTATCATTTCGCGCCCATGGCAACTTATTATGAGAAACTGTAGACAAGTTTAAATCGTCTTTATTAGTTAACTACCATTTATAGAAAATTAATCACTGGCACAATATACACTGTCTATGTGTGTTAATTTTTTAAACGCCATTCGTATGCTCTTTGAAAGTTAAGAACGCAGGTGCTTACACCAGATCGTCGACAACAATTAAATTCAAACCACAACACAGGGTGGCTTTTATTCATGTTGCATCATGCTGTCACATAGACTGGCCTGTACATGTTCATTACTGATATGCTTAAGATTCTGGATGTATGTATGAGCTATGAGCGAATTTACTACATTTGTTGTTACTAACAGGAGTAAGTGAAGACCCTTTCTGTCTTAGTTACTGTCTGTCCCTGTAACAGCTTACCACTGATATGTAAAACACACTTACACTGTCAGCCAGCTTTTCCAGCTGATGACACCATTAATTCATATCACTATCTATCACTGTTTCGCCTTTTGTCCCTTTCATTAAGAGTTCTGAACGTACATAGCGCAGTTAGTTACCTAAACTGGGTCTATTAGGTCTGTTCTCCTCCTTGCTTTACTCAAAAAGCCGTTTATACATTATCAGCCTCATTCGCAAGTAATATGCATGTTGATCAACTGGGAATCTCAGTTTGCAATAATATTCTTTTTCAGTGAGAGCATATAATCAACTAAGAGGTAATATTTTATATTATTTGAACAGAAATACAGTTCAGCACATATAATGTCCACATCAGACATATACACTATACACTAACAACCTATAAAAATATATGCATTCATATTTACAATTTTAATTAAACGTAAGAGAAATCTACATATGTTGTGCTGCTCTAATTTTTGCACTTCTTTAGAAATTTTTGGATCAGTATTATTAAGATTTAGTACACCACAGAAGTTTCAAATAATTCCATTTAGGGAACTGTCTTTGTCACATCACGAATAATATTATTTGCTAATTGATATTAATGAAGCTTATTATTATTCATTTTCTGCAAGATAACAGTCTGGATTTGGCACTGTAAGATCATTACAGAACTGTGATTTTCCATTACTAGATTGTCATTTCTGTTTTCTACTATTTCCTTTCAGTCTCCCTCTAATGGTAAGAGACAGAGAATGGCTCACTGTCAGTGATCATAGCGACTTACATAGTTTCCAAATTTTGATCACTTTATCTTCTGTATTAAAACTTTATATATATTGTTTCATTTCGACAGATATATGAGATTCCATTATGCCAGCCAAACTGCATTTAACTAACTATTATGGTCATACCAATCGACTTCGCTTCCCTATTAAAAACCTAATCTAATGTTACAGTGGTTGTCACTTTTCATCACTCACTATAACAAGTGCGTTCCTGTTGATGTATAGCAGCTAGTTACTGCTGCTTCCTAGTTAATTTAATAATAACAATAAAATTTGTAACCACACTGGATAATGGAACTAATGCATTTGAGTTAAAGAAACAGCATGTTACTATTTTTAAAGTCAATATCACCATTAGACTGTTGTTTATTAGCAGTGTTACATTTATACTTACACAATCATGATTTCGGCTTCAAGGTGCCCTTATCAAGGGTTTTAAGCGTTATACAGTGCCAAAGATGGTATATTGTCGTATTTAAAATACACAATGCATCTAATAGTGTATTTTAAATGCAATACACTATTAGACGCATTGTGTATTTTAAATACGACAATGTGCCATCTTAGCCACTGTATAACACTTAAAACAGTTGATAATGGCACTGTGAAGCCAAAATCATGATTCTGTAAGTGTAAATGTAACACTGCAAATAAACAACAGTCTAATGGCTGTACTGACTTCAAAGAAATATATTATAACTGTGGCCACACAGTATGAAAAAATTATCAACATTTTGCTTATTCCATGAAGAGAATTAATAGCTGTTTGCTTTTATTTCATTGTAGTTGTGTTATGGTCTGAAGGTACCCATTGGTATCTGTTGCATTAGTTTGAATTATGGCATAACTTACAGAGTTATGGTTCCTGAGCTTCAGATGGATCTTCCATCTCCATTAATTACATTCAAGTACTATTGATAGTATTTACCAGTGTCCTTGTGCGAATATAATCCCTTAATTTTATTATTAGATGGATAAGCCAATAAGTAACTGTTTCCATGGGGATCTTTTACTATTTGAAATTAAACTATCTCCATCCCATTCTGGTGGCCCTAGTATGTGTAATATATCATATATTCTGATTTTCTCATGTTCAGTGTATTGTTCTAGATTGCGAGGACATTAACTGATTGGATTCCCATTACATCTCACTTTATTAATAGAAGGTGGGCTGCATTCTGCATGTCGTGTATAGCACAGTGGTAGTGTTATTAGTTGCGTCATTGGATTGACATTTCTGTCCTGTGATGTATCATGGCAGCACAACCTTATGTGCAGCCATGACAATGGCTAATGCAGCAACAGTTGTTGTAGTTTTTGTCATTGTTATTATTATCTGTCATAGTTGTGCATATCAGAAACAGCTTGTGTTTTAGTAGATTTCTTCTAACAAAACAGAAGAAAGAATTATCCTTGTCCACATACTCTTAGCTGTAACATTTGTAATAACTAATTATTACTGTGTACTTGAACTGTTGCAAACATCACTAGAGTCAACTGCATAGGCTGTACCATTTCTTACTTGTTCCATAACCATATTCCATTCTTTTTCAAGTTAACCTATCTCAGTACTAAGTCTTACCATGAGGCAAATATTGTGTTATAGTTCTCTATGTTTTTTCTAGCTCATTCTTACCTGTCTGTACTGAAGCGCTTTGCTCTGTACATATTTCACTTCACTACCTGGTTTGATCTTTAATTTGTTCGTTGATATGTGCAAGCTGACTAGCTGAATCATTAGTCAACAGTCTGATATCATTACCCATAGCATGGTTTAGAAGCATAGTATCATAATTTTGAATCATAGCTCCCATCATAGCTTTCCTACTCTCTTGTGTTTGTTTCATGGTAATAAGTCAAAATACAATACCTATTGTAATTCTTATAAGATCTCCATAACAGGATCAAATATTGTAACAACAGACCAAGCAATAGCTCTGCTCACAGTAACTGACATTACCTCACCTCCTGAAGTGGAAAAGTAATCTACATTTTCACTGGCGAATTCACCATTGGGTACTTGATCTGATACATTTTCTCATCATCATCATCATCATATAAGACTGGTTATGCCTTTCAGCGTTCAGTCTGGAGCATAGCCCCCTTATAAAATTCCTCCACGATCCCCTATTCAGTGCTAACATTGGTGCCTCTTCTGATGTTAAACCTATTACTTCAAAATCATTCTTAACCAAATCCAGATGACCCCACCACCTAAGCCTGTTCTCCCTGACTGCTACATCTATAGAGTTCATTCCCAGTTTTTCTTTGATTTCCTCATTGTGGACACCATCCTGCCATTGTTCCCATCTACTAGTACCTGTAATCATCCTAGCTACTTTCATATCTGTAACCTCAACCTTATTGATAAGGTAACCTAAATCCACCCAGCTTTCCCTCCCATACAACAAAGTTGGTCGAAAGATTGAACGGTGCACAGATAACTTAGTCTTGGTACTGTCTTCCTTCTTACAGAAGAGAGTAGACCGTAGCTGAGCGCTCACTGCCTTAGCTTTGCTACACCTCGCTTCCAGTTCTTTCAATATGTTGCCATCCTGTGAGAATATGCATCCTAAGTACTTGAAACCGTCCACCTGTTCTATCTTTGTTCCTCGTATTTGGCACTCAATCCGTTTATATTTCTCTCCCACTGACATTACTTTCGTTTTGGAGATGCTAATATTCATACCATAGTCCTTACATTTATGATCTAGCTCTGAAATATTACTTTGCAAACTTTCAATCGAATCTGCCATCACAACTAAGTCATCTGCATATCCAAGACTGCTTATTTTGTGTTCACATATCTTAATCTCACCCAGCCAGTCTATTGTTTTCAACATATGATCCATAAATAATATGAACAACAATGGAGACAGGTTGCAGCCTTGTTTTACCCCTGAAACTACTCTGAACCATGAACTCAATTTACCATCAACTCTAACTGCTGCCTGACTATCTTTGTAAAAACCTTTAATTGCTTGCAAAAGTTTGCCTCCTATTCCATAATCTCGTAGAACAGACAATAACTTCCTCCCAGGAACCCGGTCATATGCCTTTTCTAGATCTATAAAGCATAGATACAATTCCCTGTTCCACTCATAACACTTCTCCATTATTTGCCGTAAGCTAAAGACCTGGTCCTGACAACCTCTAAGAGGCCTAAACCCACACTGATTTTCATCCAATTGGTCCTTAACTAATACTCACACTTTCCTTTCAACAATACCTGAGAAGATTTTACCTGCAACGCTGATTAAAGAGATACATCTGTAGTTGTTACAATCTTTTCTGTTTCCATGTTTAAAGATTGGTGTGATTACTGCTTTTGTCCAGTCTGATGGAACCTGTCCCGACTTCCAGGCCATTTCAGTTATCCTGTGCAGCCATTTAACACCTGACATTCCACTGTATTTGATGAGTTCCGACTTAATTTCATTTACCCCAGCTGCTTTATTGCACTGAAGTCTATTGACCATTTTCTCCACTTCCTCAAATGTTATCCTACTTCCATTATCATTCCTATCCCATTCTACCTCGAAGTCTGAAACATTGCTGATAGTATTTTCACCTACATTGAGCAACTCTTCAAAATATTCCCTCCATCTGCCCAAAGCATCAACAGGATTCACCAGCAGCTTTCCTGACCTGTCCAAAATACTTGTCATTTCCTTCTTACCTCCCTTTAGAAGACTGCTAATTACACTCCAGAATGGTTTTCCAGCAGCTTGACCCGTAGTCTCCAACCTGTTTCATAAGTCTTCCCAAGATTTCTTCTTGGATGCTGCAATTATCTGTTTGGCTTTGTTTCTTTCTTGAACATAACTTCCTCTGTCTACCTGAGTTCTAGTATGTAGCCATTTTTGATACACCTTCTTTTTCCTTTTACAGGCTGCCTTGAATGTGTCATTCCACCAAGCTGTTTGCTTCATCCTACTTTTACACACTACTGTTCCAAGACATTCTTTAGCCACTTCTAGTACTGTGTCCCTGTACCTTGTCCATTCCTTTTCCAATGACTGTAATTGACTACATTCAACTAACTGGTACATTTCTGAGATCGCTGTTATGTACTTGTGCCTGATTTCCTTATCCTGAAGTTTCTCCACTCTTATCCCCCCACATATGGACCTGACCACCTGCGCTTTCGACCTCACAATCCCAATTTCACTGCAGCTTAAATAATGATCAGTGTCATCAAAGAATCCCCTGAATACACGTGTGTCCCTCACAGCCTTCCTGAATTCCTGATCTGTTATTATATAGTCAATGACAGATCTGGTTCCCCTGCCTTCCCAAGTATACCGGTGAATGTTCTTATGTTTAAAAAAAAGGAGTTTGTGATTACAAAGCCCATACTGGCACAGAAATCCAAGAGTTGTTTCCCGTTCCTGTTGGCCTCCATATCCTCTCCAAATTTACCCATAACCTTTTCATACCCATCTGTTCGATTTCCAATCCTGGCGTTAAAATCACCCATGAGCAGAACACTGTCCTTGTCCTTTACTCTAACAACTACATCACTGAGTGCCTCATAAAAACTATCCATCTTATCTTGATCTGTCCCTTCACAATGCGAATATACTGACACAATCCTAATTTTCTTGCTAGACACTGTCAAATCCATCCACATCAGTCATTCGCTTACATATCTTATTGCAACTACGCTGGGTTCCATTTCTTTCCTGATGTAAAGCCCTGCACCCCATTGTGCCATTCCTCCTTTGACTCCTGACAGGTAGACCATGTATTCTCCCACTTCCTCTTCTTTCTCACCCCTTACCCCAATGTCACTAACAGCTAAAACGTCCAGCCCCATCTTACTCGCAGCCTCTGCCAGCTCTACCTTCTTCCCAGAGTAGCCCCCATTGATATTAATAGCTCCCCATCTCATTACCATTTGTTTTACAAGTCGTCCCTGGTTTGTCAGTTAGAGGTGGGACTCCGTCACCTCCAAAGGTCTGAGGCATTTTGCTCTGATTGTTGCCAGCACCATATTTAAAGTACCAGGGAAGCAGGTTGCTAGCCTTACTTGCCCCGAGTCCCATTGGGTATTAACTTTAACGGTTGAGGGACTAACCGGTGGGTTTGGTAGTCTTTGCCGTATGAGCACAAAGGTGACCACGACTCAGAATATGTCCAAGATGTCCTGCCTTATTCCAAAGTAACTGGTATCCCGAGTGTCGGGACCACTTACTTGGCCACTCATACATTGCCCGTTGTTCATGAACTAGGACATGACTACAGGAACCCACACCATGAACTACAATACATTTTCTGCATTTAACAAATCCATCTTAGTACCGCCTGTCTAAAAAAGAAAGAACAGATTTCAGTTCTTAATTAGAGACAAATGATAGAAGATAGAAACACTTTACACATGTCACTGGATAGAGTGAGGTTCAAAGCTTTGACAAAAGTGCTGTGTTGTTTGTTTGTAGCAACATGTCGACTGCTCCACAAGAGAAACCATTTTGTGTGTGCGAATTTGCGTGAAGTCAGTGCATTGATCAAGTGCAATGTGCTTTCCACAGTCGATTCAGCAAGAAGCCACCTCTGCACAAGCAGATTTATGACTTCGGTAAAAAAATTCTTGGAAGTGGGTTGCATATGCAAAGGGAAGAACGCTGGTAGGACATGCATGTCTAATGAAAATGTCGAGGGTATCTGAGATGCTTTCACACAGAACCCTCAGCAATCTACAAGATGGGCAGACCAGGAACTTCAATTTCTCAAACAATGGTGTGTCGTGGTCTGAACGACTTTTGCGTATGAACCATTACAAGCGGCAATTACTCTACTGCAGGAATTGCGTCCAAGCCACCACAATAGAAGATACGAATTTTGAATTTTGGTTTCCAGGATTTGGTAGAGGACAGTTTTTCCCAATGACTCATCTTCTTAGACGAATCGACTTTCCATCTTTCAGGTAAAGTAAACCACCATAATTTAAGAATTTGGTGGTTGCAAAATCCTGGCGTCATGTAGAACATACAAGAGACTCTCCAAACTTGTACGCGCTTAGTACCGTTTTTGTTCACAAAGTTTACGAACCTTTCCTTTTTTGCGGAGCATACTGTGGGAGGAATGTCATACCTAGAAATGCTGCAAAATTTATTGTTTCCTCAACTTCATGAAGATTTCCATGATTTCATTTTTATGCATGATGGCAACCCACTGCACTTTCATCTTGAGGTACAACATTATCTTAACAATATCATGACACAACGTTGAATTGGAAGAGGTGGACAACGAGATCTCTTTCGTTGCTTTTGGTCTCTGAAGTCACCAGACTTCATATATTACGATTTTTTTCTGTGGAGATCTTCGTCCCACCTATAGCAACTGCTCTGCAAGAGCTAAGAAATCGAATTGTTGAAGCTGTCGATTCACTATACAGAGACTTGTTGATTTGTATGTGGAACACAGAAGGATTTCCATTTCGAAGTACCTCTATCATCACATGGCGCTTACGTTGAGTTTATGGTATAGTGCCTGAGCGAACATAAAACTTTGAATCTTCCTCTATGCAGCGACTACCATAATGTCTCTTTATTTTTCCTAGTTAGTCTACAATAAACAATTTAAATCTGTTACTTCATTCTGAATCACTTGCTATGGTAAGCTGATTTCTCGTTGTAACCATAATGGTGTACAAGAAGCTAATGCTGACTATATTACTGTGAGTACACAAACAAATCACAGATGATATTTCCGTGCAGAACAGGTTTCTTGATGTGAAACGTTTCTTTGAAAACAATTGCAGATTCCTGCTTCAAAGTGCATGTACATAACCATGAACATTCGCAGTATTGTGGCTGTCTTACATAATGTAAAATAATAATCCAGTAATTACAAATTTGTAAATTACAAAATCTCTACTAAAAATAGGATTCAAATAAATAGATTGTACCGATGGTGAAAGCAAGACTACTATTTAGTATGAAATGAGTGAAACAATGCCCTACCTTTTTTGTGGTATGCGATAGTATCGTAACTTTAACAAATTTCTATATTCTATATTTTGCCAGTTTCTTGTATTTTATGGCGTTATTGAATTATTTCTTGATTTTTGGGAGAGATTTTCCTCTTTCATTCACATCAGTCTCGACTTTGTGTTTTCTTACAGGGACCATATATACATATTTTTGAATAACATTATACAAACAGCATAATGTTTTAACAGCTCCGTACTGGTTTCAGTTGCCAGTGTAACGTAATTGTTACTCTGGCAACCCAAATCAAGTGTTAAATGAAAAACACAAAATACTGTGTGTTTGAAGTATTTGGTTCACTGTTATGTGACTGCGAGTTTCAAATGTTTGAAGTGTAACAATTTTTTTCACTTTTGCTTTGGGTGTGTACTTAATATTTATTTTGATGAGATAGCCATAATGGCAACTAAATAGATCACATCCAAGCCAGCTAATTCAGATCTTGAAACAAACAAACTGACACTTCCAAAGTATGAGCTGTTAGAATACAAATATATCATCAGTGTTAGCAAAATGAATAAGCACCATGTGATGTGTCAATTTGATTGTACTTATTTTCTCCAAAATGGTTACATACATTTTTATAGGCCTACACATCCATGCAGTGAGAGGCTAGGAGGAGAACACATAACGAATGAAGTGACAAGACAAGAAAGAAATGATATTTCCAGAGGTATCGATATTGTAAGCTTAAATACTACGTAAGTCTCTTTTTATCATAAAAGAAAACATTGAGTGTCAAAAAGAAAATGGTGTCTCTACAATGCCACTGTCACAAGGTGGTAAAACATCTCAGTGAATGGCTGCTGCATATAGCTCTCTACCAGCAGTGAAAGGGTCACCAAAGATTTTGGCATCAGACTGCAGTGGACCTGTGTGTCAAGTCAGACAGCCTACTCCAGCTAGCTGCTGTTCATTGTGTAAGGTTCAACGCCGCCAAGCTGTTAATGGAAAGCAGCAAGCTGGTGCCATGTCGATACGAGCAGTAGCAACCACAGGTTCTTCAGGCTTCAGCTCGCCACTGTCACTACCTAGCGCCTCCCTACAGTATATGTGACGTTCTCGGACGACTGCCACCGCCACATCGGTATGAAGATACTGTGGATCAAAGCCAGCCTGAGCCTACAACATGACGGCTCTCTTCTGTATATGGTCCAGCTTGATAAATAATAAAGACTTTTCCTGAACTTCGTCCACCTTGCAGTGGCTGCCTTTACCCCTGACCCACTTCTGTAGTTCCCATCAGCCCATCAAATCCACAACTACCAGGTGGGAGATTGGCTATGACATCTTGCTGTCAGAAACGCTACTAACTCATCTGTAATCAAATGGCATAAATCTGTGTCGTCTCAGGGACTATGTATACATTTATTGCAATAACATCTTTCATTTTTCTTTTTAACAAAGCAAATTAACGAAAGACATTTTATTTTGTTAGTGCCAATCGCAAAATATAGTGCCGGCAGGTAGCAGGTCAACTTGAACTTGAAGTGCTCTTCTTCTCAGTAAATTCACGAAATATACTCACATCAAAAAAAGTTTTGCATCACTTCAGTTCCGAGAGTTCCGCAACGCGTACTGAAAATTGGAATAGAGATCAACACACACATCATTTCCACCATTTTTTTATTGCTCATGAAAACCACACATTGTACGTTGTATCACCACACAGCGAGACCTTCAGAGGTGGTGGTCCATATTGCTGTACACACCGGTACCCCTAATATCCGGTAGCACGTCCTCTTGCATTGATGCATGCCTGCATTCGTCGTGGCATACTAACCCCAAGTTCATCAAGGCACTGTAGGTCCAGATTGTCCTACTCCTCAAGGGCGATTCGGCGTACATCCCTCAGAGTCGTTGGTGGGTCACGTCGTCCATAAACACCTCTTTTCAATCTATCCTAGGCATGTGTGATCTTAGGCTTTCTCGGCGAATAAACTGTTTGTACTGTTCTCGGGTCTCCAGACAGGTGCAGTCGTTGTCAAACCAAGATATTTCGTCAGCGTTCCTTGCCGTCATCTTCAGGTGATGCCTGCAGACTGAGGTCTCCGCTGAATCTCCTCCGCTTTATACTCTAACCTCTCCCCACCCTTTCCCCCGCGTCTTGCTGCACGCGGCGCTGCATGGGGGGAGCGGGGGTTGCTGGCTGCTGGATGCGAACTGTGGACCATCAGATGTCCTGTGGCCTTCGTCGGCCGCGGAAGTCGCTTTGGGTCGGCGCTGTGCTTTTAGTTGGCTGAGTGCTGGGTCCCAGGCTTTGCTGAGGTTGAATCCGGCGTCTCGGTTGATCAGCCCATCAGCTACACGTATTTCAATTGCCTCCTTCAGAAAACAGCCCCAAAAAGACGAGGCCTGCCGTAAAACTTCCGTTTTCGCGTATTCCATAGTATCTCCAGTATCCATGTAATGTTCCGCAACCGCAGATTTTGTAGGCTGCTTCAGTTCAGTGTGCATTCTGTGTTCCTGGCATCTTTCTTCTATTGTCCATACAGTTTGCCCGATGTTTGCCTTACCACATTTACACGGAATACGGTAAGCACCCGGTTTGCGGAGCCCCAGGTCATCTTTTCCTGTACCTAGCAGGGCACGCGTTTTCGGAGGTGGGGGGAAGACACATTTGATGTTACACCGAGCCAGAAGTCTGCCAATTTTGTTGGATACTTTGCCAGCGTAAGGAAGGTACGCCATTGTCTTCTCGTCTTCTTCGTTCTCTCTCTGCTGGACTTGTGCATTCTGCCTGAAAGCACGTCGAATTAGACTCTCGTTATATCCGTTCTTCTTAAGGTGCTTAAGTTCATCCAGGCATGTTCGATAGGGTTCATGTCTGGAGAACGTGCTGGCCACTCTAGTTGAGCGATGTCGTTATCCTGAAGGAAGTCATTCACAAGATGTGCACAATGGGGGCGCGAATTGTCGTCCATGAAGTGGAATGCCTCGCCAATATGCTTCCGAACTTGTTGCACTGTCGGTAGGAGGATGAC
Organism: Schistocerca gregaria; assembly: GCF_023897955.1. Classification (NCBI taxonomy): domain Eukaryota; kingdom Metazoa; phylum Arthropoda; class Insecta; order Orthoptera; family Acrididae; genus Schistocerca; species Schistocerca gregaria. Next base: position 115,491,590 of record NC_064928.1, on the reverse strand, counting down.
ATTCACGTATCGTACAGCCATTACGGCGACTTCCATGACCACCATCGGCGTACGTCGGCCCCACATAATGCCACCCCGAAACAGCAGGGAACCTCCACCTTGTTGCACTCGCTGGACAGTGTGTGTAAGGCGTTCAGCCTGACCGGGTTGCCTCCAAACACGTCTCCGACGATTGTCTGGTTGAAGGCATATGCGACACTCATAAATGAAGAGAATGTAATGCCAATCCTGAGCAGTCCATTCGCCATGTTGTTGAGTCCGACTGTACCGCGCTGGTTGCAAAGATGGACCTCGCCATGCACATGGTGGCGTTGCTGTCAGGGTTCCTCCGAGCCATAATCTGTAAGTAGTGGTCATCCACTGGAGTAGTAGCCCTTGTGCGGTCTGTGAGAGACATGTCACCGACAGTTCCTGTGTCTCTGTATCTCCTTCAAGTGATGCTATTGACGTGCTGCTATTCAGATGATTCATAACTACAACTGCAATCCTAGTGCTGCAGTTTACATTGTGTATGACGACTGCAGCTCAAATGCTGTAAAAGCATGTTGCTTCTCATATAGTGCAGATGACATACTGCTGGTTGAGTAACGACTCTTAACAAGCCTAATTTTACATCTCTTATTATCAGATGGAGGAGGCAGGAGGAGGCAAACTCCTAACACTAACTTCCAGTTTCCATGTGCTCTTAGATTTCATTTCATTGCACAAGTACTTCCTTTTTACCAGAATTGCGATTATTGAGTCAGCTTTTTCTCATTACTTAATGAAGCAAGTGAGGCAGTTGTATGTCTGTACACAGTCTCTGGTTCATATATCCAATATGAATCCCCTATTTTACATGTTGCAACCTTCTGAGTTTCAGTGAACGTGTCAACATTACGTTGTATTGTCTCATAATGGATATAAAAATTTAAACTTCCCTTTCCCACCTTGTAGTAAATCAGTCTCTGTCTAATCAATGTTGAGTAAATTAAGCTACATATTTATGTGATGCAGCTTTCAGTAATACATTTCAAGTTTATGAGTACTTAATGATTTAATTATTCTTATTTGTGTTCAGATGAATTACATACAACTCTGGGCTAAGTTCTCTTGACTTCACATCTCTTGTCTCTTCTGTCAAAAGCGATGCAGCTGCATGGTTTGTTTATTTTTAGGCAAATGTTTCTTCTCATGAGCAAAAAGAAAACTTCAAAGCTATATGCCTGTTTTTATCTTGGCCATGAGTAATTTTTGCTCAGTAATCTCAGCATATTAATCATCATAATTACTACTTCAATCAATGCACACACATAAATCAAATTAAACGTTACAGTCTCTATCAAGCGTTAAACATTCACTGGGTCCAATGAGGCCTGTTTAAGTGCAATGACACATATTAGAAATGTGTCAGTACTATCAGCATAAGGCATCAGATCATACCAAATTACAGACAGTAAGTAAAACCTTCCAAGCAAACCTTCTATCATAGGAAAATGTAAGAGGTGCAATCCTTCTATGAAGATGCAAACTTTTTTTCAGTATCTTTGTGTAATATTTAAGCTTTCACCAAAAATTTGGTTCACAAGAAAATACTCTTCTCTTCTTATTTCATCTCTCACAGCAAAGCGAATCAGAAAAATGGCTATAAAGTGTATCATGTGTCACATAGTAAATCCTAAATCCTCATTCTCAGCCAAATGTGTGTGAAAGATTTCATCAGAATCACTCTTCAGATAACCTAAAAGTCGGTAGTTTTCAGATTATGTTGTTCACAGAGTTTCTACACTGAAAGTTTTGTATATCAGTGCAAGGAAAATGTTCAGTCACTAAGCGCCATAAATGATATGTATAAAATCCCTGTAATGTCTATTTTCGTTACATTACTAAACAGAATCTCAACATCTGTTATTACAGTTTATCTGTCTTGAGCTGACTGCAATGTAATTAAAAAGAATTACTCCATATGTGTTTTACTTTTCTTTACAAAGCATCTACTGTGGTATTCTGTAAATTGGATACACACATTTGCACACTTATTATATAAAAATGCTGTATATTTTCTTGATTCCTTTTCTAGCTCTATTTGGAGAAATCCAGATGTCAGATCTAAAATAATCATAAACTTAATATTTTCAAACTTATTGAGTAACTCGTCAATGTACTCTGGATGGTCAGTCTCCCTCTCAAGATACGTATTTAAATGCCTTGATTCAAGTACAATTCTTATAGCACCCTCTCGTCTGGACACTATGACAAATGGACTTTTGTACTGGCTCCTGCTCCTTTCTACTGTTTCCTATTTTGCATTTGTTCCAACTCAATTTCTAATTCTTTCCTTTTACAAACTCGGATGGCATAAGTCTTAACAAAAAATGGCTTATGAGCTTTTAATGTCAGTCTGCAGTGATAAGCTTCCACTCATCCGGGTTTTACATTAAAGTATTTTTATAATGGCACAGAAAATCTCCTAATTCTTCTCTGTTTTCTGGGCTTAAAGTTTCTTCTTCAGACAAGTTTTGAGCTACAGGTTCACTGTAAGAATTACTACTTATTTCATCATAACTATATTCCTTGTCTTCCTCAAAATAACCATTATCTCCAGATTCTTCTACCCCCTGGTCTGTTTGCTGTGACCATTGTTTAACATTAAAATACTAGCTTCTCCACAGAGCTCACTTTTGGGGTTAGTAAGAGTTATTTTCATGTCCCTCCAAACAAAATTCACTTTTGCTTTTACTATCCAGTTTATCCTGAGTATCATATTTTCATTTAACTCCTCAGCTACCAAGCATCCTTAAACAAAGCTAATATTATTGATCTTGAGATCTAGTAAAACCTGTCTGGTGATTAATTTACTCCTCTTACCAGTGACCCCTTTAATTCTAACACCTGTCACAGGAAATTCGGTTAAGTTCTCATTGTTCTTTATTCTATCTCTCAATTTTTTCGACATGGTGGTAATGGGACTCCCAGTGCCTCAGAAGACAGTTACCTCTCTAGTTATCAATCTGTACAGTAACATATGGGCTGCTCAGTCCATCCTGTTATTCATCTTTTTCCAAATGGTTCAAAAAATTGTTCAAATGGTTCTGAGCACTATGGGACTTAACTGCTGACGTCATCAGTCCCCTAGAACGTAGAACTACTTAAACCTAACTAAGTAACCTAAGGACATCATAGATATCCATGTCCAAGGCAGGATTCGAACATGTCGTGCCAGACTGTACCACCTAGAACAGCTCGATCACTCCAGCTGGCCCGCATCTTTTTCATTTGTATGTAAAAGATCTTCCTCAATTTCCTTAAAACTCGTTTCTTTCTCTTTGTCTGAAACATTATCATTTTCCACTGACTGCAAACTTTCCAAAATTACTTTACATCTAGATGGCTTTTTATTAGAAGCAGAATTCACTTCATTATCTGAGTGCATATTCTGATAAATCTTCCTTAAAACTTCTTGCATCTGGCTATCATTGCTAACATTATCACTTGCTACCTTCAACACTTCATCATTGATAAAGTCCTTTCTCTTATCTTCATTAAAGAAACTGGACACAATATGGCTGACCTCTACTGGCAAGAGCAAACTATCATGTACTTCCCCATGTAACATAACATTGTCATCTAAGCCAGCACATGAACTCCTCTCATCATTTTCCATCAAACTTTCACTTTTAATCTCCACCTAAATCATTCCATTTAATTTCTTACACATCGGAAAAATCATTATTACATCATAGTCACATAAATCCTCCTCATATTCATTATTATCCTCAGAACAAATATCATCATTATCATCATCATTCAGGCAATCCCCTATACTCTCTTCTCCCCTCCTAAGTACATGACTCCTTGACTCTATGCATTCAACTCAAGCACCAACAGGTTCACTTAGCATACCTACATCAGAATTATCCATTAATCTCACTAAACCATATTCATCAAAATTCACATCATTAATATTATTACATGTCACTTCATTATTGTTAATGAATCCAGGAGACAAATTTATCAAAATATCACTACTAATCTCAATTTAGCATTCTTTTTACTGTTCTCTTCTTCTTTCATTTCATCCAGGACACCAAAATTCTCACTAAATTCTGTTTTATTCATTGTATGTGGTTTTATGGTATGTCCATTCTGACATATACTATTAAAAGGATCTGTTTCTTCTGAAACAACTGTTAACCTGATTTCAGTAGTTACTTCTCCTTGCACCGAGCTGACAGGTCCTCCATCATGGTGATCATTAGAAAAATTGCTATTTTAGTAATATTCATTATCTATAGGTCTACCTTACTCTCTTTCGTTTTTCTCCCACGCTATGTCTAACTAATCAATGTATCTTAAAATTTCCTCTATAGAATCGTCTCGTCTGTAGACCAATACCCATTGCAATTTATGTGGTAAATGTTTCTTAAGGATATCTATCTGGATCATTTCATCTAATGGTTTGTCAAGGTGAACTATTGTTTTAATTTATTCTACATAAAAGGTTTACATATGACCACTACCATTCCTAAGGTGTGTCCATTTAAGAATTCTGTTTTTATTCTTGACTGTTTAATATCTCACCAAAACTTACTCATAAAATGTTTTTCAAACTCTATAGAATTCGTCTTAGAATGTATGATCTGATTTGCCCAGATGGAGGCCTAAAAACTTTTCCAGCAATTTAGTCTTTAAGTTATCTGACATATTGACTGTAAAATTATTTTTATGAGAGTTGTAACTTAATAAGTGGCAACTATGTATTCACAACCGATACAAAAGAGTTACATGTTTGCACCTGTTACTGTCCTTCAAAGTAGTCACCCGTCTTCATCTTCAGTATCAAATCAAAGTCACAAGGACTTAAGTCCAGCGAGTATGGTGGATGGTGCAGTACTTCCCAGTCCTATCAACCTAACAGAGCAGCCACAGTTTGAGCTGTATGCGCCTGCGCATTGTCTTGGAAAATGATGGGTGGGTTGCACAGAAAGTATTGCCGCTTCTTTCGCAAAGCTAGTCGCAGGTGATGCTGCAAAAACGAACAGTAATACTATGCATTGACGATTTGCCATGGAGGAACGTAATGCATTAGGATAACACCATCGCAGTCGTAGGCGAGAATTACCATAACTTTAGTCCCCTCCATTGCACCATCGACAGAATAGGCTCTGCTAACGGTATACTACGCTTTCCTAATCGCTGGCAATGGGTTCTACACAACGCTGGTGACTATGTTGAAGGGCAGTAACAGGTACAAACATGTATCTCTTTTGTATTGGCTGTGAATAAATAGTTGCCGCTATTTAAGTTCCAACCGTTGCACATTGGTAAATGAAGTCTACATTACGGATTTCGTTGTCACCTGCAAAATGTTTAACATTTACATTACTCCAGACACAACCGCAAAAGTTCTTAGTGATTAAATTTTCTTCTGTTTTAGCAACCTCCGATCTTACGTTGCAGATATTACTGAAACATGCATCTGCAACGCTTTTGAATTCTGAAAAAGAAATTGTATGTTGTTTTAGTTACTTCATATACCCTTTGGTTTAAAGCTGAGCTCAGATTTTTAATCACAATATGCAGGGTATTACCAATTTTTTTAAATTTTTATTAATACCATCTAGTAACGTATTTTTAATTTCTGAATTTCTATTTTCAGCTTTATGTAGCCTTATATTGAGCTCTTTATGATCTGCTTTCTAGTTAGTAAGCTCATTTACAATAATTTTCGTTTTCTCTACAGTGCTGTTGACAGTGATATGAATTTGGTCATCTTTATGAGCAAGCTTGAGGGATTCCCCTTGCTCCTGTACATATTTTTATAGCTGATCTAGCTTTTGCCCTTGTTTATCTAGTTTTTTTATCTAATTTACTTATTCCTCAACTTCTTTGTTTTGAACTGAGTTTGGTTAAATTGGGAAGTCTGTCGAATATGCTTCCATTTCAACTATTTATTGGCTGGCATTCTTCCAGGCCTCGAAATGATGAACAAGTGCTACTGTTTTCGGCTTCTTCAGCTTTCCCTTCTGAATCACTTTCGTTAACAAGATCCTCATGAATACTATTGATGCCGTTAATTACTTGCTATATTCCTAGTATCTCCTTCCCCTCTCTACACTGGACAAAATTATCTGCATTTACGTCTTTCATTTTTTTCGAACAACAAAAGAACAACAAAAGGACATCTAATTAGTCGCTGAATATCAAATCAAAAAATAACGATGTCACTCTAACCACAAAATGCTTCACACGATCCAACCTCACTACTATGTTACGAATCAATAAGAAGTTTGTTGTGACATCTTGGTATAGATGATGCTGTTGCTGCTCGTTGCAAGACGACAAAGACAACTGGACTCACAGTCGAATTCTGTGCCGAATTTACCCAAAACAGTTGTTCGTCTTTGTTCACCATCTTCATTCACCCAAATTTCATGTAATCTTGATGTATTTTCTTTTGGTTTATTGGAATATACCTGAAACTTAAACACTGTGTGACTACGTTTCCTTTTTTGGCCAGAGTTTTACAGTGATCACAGTTCCTCCACCAGATGAAAAATTCCTCTCTTCTTTCAGAATCATTGGCGCTGTACAGATGATATGCTTCCTCTGCTGTATAAAATGTAATTGAGATTTCCTGATGAAACGACCAATGGCCAGACAATCAATTGTATGCTATTAATTTGTGATACACATATTGTTTTTATGGTTTCCAAAATATTTTGTTCACATCTTGAGGTTGTTACAATGGAACGAGGGAAAGCCATCATATCAATGTGCTGCTTTTATACATCCACACCAAAGAAGAACGAAGTCTTCCACTGTCACCTCCATCCAAAAGAGAACATCCTCTAATTTTTACTAAACTTCCAAATCTCTCGAAGAACTGGAGTAGGTCAGTGACCTCACAGCGTCCGTATGTACATTTTTGCAATAACATCACTCGTTTTTCTTTTTAACTCAGCAAATTGGCGAAATAGTTTTATTTTGACAGTGTCAGTCAGAAAAATATAATGCCACCAGGTAGCCAGCCCAGTTACACTTGAAGTACGCTTCTTCACAGTAAATTCACGAAATGTACATGTACAATATTTCACAGATACAATATTTCACATCTGCTAGCTGTTATGTTTCGAGACCACAAACACCCCTTTATCACCATGTTGTTTCTTGACAACAATGGCATTTTTCAAAAACATAATTCGCCATGTTACAGGCCAAGAGTGTGATGGTGTGGTCTGAGGAACACAATGCCGACATCCAGTTGATATGTAGGCCTCCAACTCGCTAGATCTGTGTCTGATCGAACACATCTTGGATGTGCTTAAAAGTGGTGTCAGAGCTGATGCCCTTCCTCCATGGAATTTACGTGAATTAAGTTACTTGTGTGTGCAGATGTTTGGCCAAATCCCTCCAGCGGCCTAGCAAGGCTTCATTGCATCCATGCCACAGAGAATCGCTGCTTCTGTCAGTGCCAAAGCTGAACATACCGACTATTAAGTAGATGGTCACAATGTCTTGGCTAATCATTGTACATATTTTATGGAACCAGCCGTTTACTAGAACTATGCAGACTGTAAAGTGACTTGTTTTTTCTAAATGCGTTTGAGTATCTGTTGTAACTAGTTTTAACCTGAAGAGTACCAAAGTAAATTCAAGGACTGAATTTTTCTGCAGAGAAAAGCTGTGTTGCAGTTCGTGTAGAATAGCACGCCACAAAATATATTTAGGACACAGACCCAAAGGCTGCCTGCTGGCAACACGCCTGACCCATAGACTCTGTGATAAGACTGCATCGACGCAGCACTGCATCAAACGACAGTCCATGAACTACATGACATGGACTCGATTAATGTCTGAAGTAGTTCTGGATGGAACTGACACTATGAATCCTGCAGGAATTTTGCATACATCTGTAAGAGTACGAGGGGTGGTGAACTCTTCTGAACAGCACGTTACAAGGCATCCCAGATATGCTGAATAATGTTCATGTCCGGGGAGTTTGGTGACCACCGGAAGTGAATTCATAAGAGTGTTCCTGGAACCGCTCTGTAGCAATTCTGAACTTTTAGGGTATCGCATTGTCCTGCTAGAATTGTCCAAGTCCATCGGATGCACAATGGGCATGAATGGGTACAGGTGATCGGTCAGGATCGTTAAGTAATTGTCACCTATCAGAGTCGTGTCTAGACGCATCAGGGGTCCTATATCACTCCATAGCTTTGTAGGGCCAATATTAGAAAGCAGCAGTACAGTGTCAGCGAATAGTCTGGCGACAGACTACGGCAGACTTGTGTGTCACGTCAGACAGCCTTCTTCCAGCCAGCCATAGGTCACAATCCTTGGAGTCTATTGGACTGCCTGCTGAATCCAGTGAAACCTTCACCTAGCAATGGCCACCTATGCTAAGCACATCACTTGTTCCTGTAAGAATTCCCTAGCTGACAGCCCGCACTGCTGCTGGCACTACTCAGTGCTGTGTGAATGCGCTGCCTCCCAAAAGTATGCATGACCTTCTAGGACAGCCACCACTAAACCAATATGAAGACTTTGAGGATCAGTGCCTTGTTGAGATCACTGGAAGAGGGTGCACAACTGTGTCTGCTGTGGCTTGTGAAATAATGAAGGAAACATTTTTCTAATATATGTCTATCTTGCTGCAGCTATTTTAACTTCCTGTAGTCCCCACCAGCCCATCAAATCCACAGTGCATAGGTGGAAGAGTAGCTAAGCCGTCCTGATTGACCTAAATTCTCTATAGCAGTCATACCACTCCAGTCACTACATTTACTGATCATTTCACTGCTGATAGGCAGATATTTGTATATTCCTTGTACCGTCATGTTTTGCTGTCTGTGGTGGTATGCTCAACCGATTTATGAAGTGCTGTGTCCACCACTCCTGACCAGAGTCTTGGCACATGTTAGCGTAATATGTGGGGTGGTTTGCATATCGGTTGTATCTTTGGGACGATAAGTGCTTCACTGTGAATCGAGATTTATTTGCATTGCATTTGAACTGAATATAACATAATTTGGGCAGCAACACTTCACTTCGTTTTTAGACTTTGGAGCTTTTACTATACATATAATTATCAGCACATACCCTCGCTTGGACATGGAATCGAACTGGATACTCAACAGTACTTTACCAATTTCTTGTGTGGTCTCCTTGTAGAGTGTGTGAAATTCCCCTTTCTGTGCTACGTAATGAAATTTTTGGTACCTACCCTTTTTTTGGATTGTTTTAAGTTTCTGTCTTCCCTCTGCAATACACTGATAAACCAAAACACTATGACCACTGCCGCGCACGACGGTGGATCCGCCTGGTGCCGTTGCAGGCACGTAGCAAAGGTACGTAAGCAGAACAGACAGATGGGGGATCACGATACCGAAGACATGGGCTGGAATTGGAGAAATGCATTGAGAGACGCGACTTTGACAAGGGGCACATTGTTATCATGCAGAATTTGTGAACGAATATCTCTAAAATGGCGAATCTAGCAAAGTGTTCATGTGCTACTGTCGTAGAAGGACGGTTGAACTACCACTAGGTGCTAAATGCTTGAACACTCACAACTCTCCACAGAACGTGGGGTTCGTAGGCTTGTCTCCTCCTGTTAAGTAGAATAGAAGGTGGATTGTGGCATCTCTGGCAGAACAGACAGACGGGGGATCACGATACCGAAGACATGGGCTGGAATTGGAGAAATGCGTTGAGAGACGCGACTTTGACAAGGGGCACATTGTTATCATGCAGAATTTGTGAACGAATATCTCTAAAATGGCGAATCTAGCAAAGTGTTCATGTGCTACTGTCGTAGAAGGACGGTTGAACTACCACTAGGTGCTAAATGCTTGAACACTCACAACTCTCCACAGAACGTGGGGTTCGTAGGCTTGTCTCCTCCTGTTAAGTAGAATAGAAGGTGGACTGTGGCATCTCTGGCAGAACAGACAGACGGGGGATCACGATACCGAAGACATGGGCTGGAATTGGAGAAATGCGTTGAGAGACGCGACTTTGACAAGGGGCACATTGTTATCATGCAGAATTTGTGAACGAATATCTCTAAAATGGCGAATCTAGCAAAGTGTTCATGTGCTACTGTCGTAGAAGGACGGTTGAACTACCACTAGGTGCTAAATGCTTGAATACTCACAACTCTCCACAGAACGTGGGGTTCGTAGGCTTGTCTCCTCCTGTTAAGTAGAATAGAAGGTGGACTGTGGCATCTCTGGCGAAAGAGCACAATGCTGGTGCATGCACAAGTGTTTCGGAGCGCACCGTCCACTGTACATTGTTGAACATAGACTTCCACAAAAAGAGCACCACTGTGTGTTCACATATTGACCCAGCGACATCGTCAGTTACGATTTCAGTGGGCACGGGACCATCGACATTCGCTTGTCGATCAATGGAAACATGTCGAATGTTCAGGTGAATCACATTTGTACTATACTACGTCGATGGTCGTCTCCATGAGTGCCATATTCGTGACGGCTCGAAACACGCCACGGACGCAGGCTCTGAGAGCGTATTATGCTATGTGAGACATTCTCCTGCGCTTACATGGGACCTGTGATAGTAATCGAAGACACGCTGCATTATGTTCATGCCCGATGTCTTTCCTGATGAAGATGTCATCTATCAGCAGTATAATTGTCTGCGTTTCAGAGCGAGAACAGTGGTTTGAGGAGAATTATAGTGAACTTACAGCGATGTCTTGGTGACCAAATTACTTTGATGTAAATCCTATGGAACCTGTCTGGGTCACCATCAGGCGCCATCACATCGTAAGCAAATTAGCGGCCCATTACTTAGGTGAATTATGTGACCTGCGCTTAGAAATCTAATACCACATATATCGTGTGTTCAAAAGTATCCGGACACCCCCTCATGTCATTAGACATCTTGACAGAACAGATCAGGGTGCTCCACGAAACTCACGGGCTTCGAATGTGGTCAAGTGATTGGGTGTCACTTGTGTCGTACCCCTGTACACGAGGTTTCCACTCTCCGAAACATCCTTAGGTCCACTGTTTGCGATGTGACAGCGAAATGGAAACGTGAAGGGACACGTACAGCACAAAAGCGTAAAGGTCGACCTCGTTTCGTGACTGCCAGAGTCCGTCGACAGTTGAAGAGGCAGATATCTATCCAGACCATCACACAGGAATTCCAAACTGTACCAGGATCCACTGCAAGTACTATGACAGTTAGGCGAGAGGTGAGAACACTTGGCTTTCATGGTCGAGTGGCTGCTCATAAGCCACAAATCACGCAGGTAAATTCCAAATGACACGTCGCTTGGTGTAAGGAGTGTAAACATTTGAAGATTGAACAGTGGAAAAACGTTGTGTGGATTGTCGAATCGAGTTTTTCATGGAGGGGGCTTGCACTCCTTGTTTTGTTTTTGCGTGGCACTATCACAGCACACGCCTAAATTGGTGTTTTAAGCACCTTTTTGCTTTCCACTGTTGAAGAGCAATTCGGGGATGGCGATTGCATCTTTCAACATGATCGAGTACCTGTTCATAATGCACGGCCTTTGACGGCGTGGTTACACGGCTGTCATGGACTGCCCTGCACAGAGTCCTGACCTGAATCCTACAGAACACCTTTGGGATGTTTTGTTACGCCGACTTCGTGCCAGTCCTCACCGCCCGATATCGATACTACTCTTCAGTGGAGTACTCCGTGAAGAATGGGCTGTCATTCCCCAAGAAACTTCCCAGCAGTTGATTGAAAGTATGCCTACCAGAGTGGAAGCTGTAATCAAGGCTAAGAGTGGGCCAACACTACATGGAATCTCAGCATTACCGCCGGAGGGCGCTACGAACTTGGAAGTCATTTTCAGCCGGGTGTCTGGATACTTTTGAACACATAGCGTACCTCCACAAACACACCAACAAACTATTGGTTCTCTGATACCCTGAATTAGTTATGAGTTTTTTCAATACACGGCAAACCAGCAATTAAGCAGGAGGTCATAATATTTTGGCTCATCAGTGTATGCAGGCTACCCAAGCTGCAATTCGTTTGATTCTGGTAAACGATACATTTGTACAAATGTGGACTCCAGCATCCACTTATAAATGCTACCACATTGTGTATGTGCACTTCCCGCATTAAAACAGTTGAGAATCATCTCGCGAAGACCGTAGTTCCTGCGAAAAAGCAGTTAAGGGCAGCCATGTGAGTTGAGATCACATGACGTGAATTGAAAGTGTGAATATACCATGACATGACAGTGCTGTGATATGATAGTGCTCTGATGGCCAGTGTAAATTGGCCTTCAGCTGTCAGGTAGGGGTCATGAGAATAAGGTAAGACAGATTAGGACATATACAGAGGCATGTATTATTTGAACGATATAACTTGATAACTTTCAGGAGGGGGACAGAGGGGCAGAGGAATAGATGGAACCAGAAGGTTTCCAACCTTAGCTAAGAAATAGCACAACACGCCAAGTGCTCCCACACCAATACTCCTGCCTCAGCAGTTAAAGTGCTAGGTGGCAATTGTGTGCTTAAGCTCCTAGCACCCACCACAAAAAGTGCTTAGCTTTATCGTACATATTGTAGACATCGCTTTTTTGCCTCACTCAATGCGCAATAAAATAGGAAAGAAAATAGTGGTACTGTGTTGCCTCCTCCATGTACAATGGCTTGTGGAGTGTACAGGGTATTTAATAGAAGTATTCCTTATTTTGAGAGGTGGTAGTTTGAACCAAAATGTCTAACAAACATGGGCTCTAAAATGTACACCTTAAGGACTTGCTCACATTCGCTGCTGTGAGCCACATCTCTTCTATTGCAAGTTCCTTGTTATTACGAACGATCTACAAAATGCATTAAACAAATGAGGAGACATTCCTAAGTTTTTCTACAGACCTTGATTCCTCTATTTTTGTTTGTGAATACAGCTTGTAGTAAACATCTGTTATTGTTGGTACTCTAAACCTTATTCACAGTTATGCGTAAGTGCAGAGCATACATCATTAGTTCTAATGGAACCAGTTTGTGCTTTGATAAATGCGTGAAATCCTTTTAGATTGTAGTTTGGTTTTGTACTGACTGGTATAATGGAAGCGTCTTATCTCACATGGGAAATGTTTAGTATATGCAAGCACTTCAGGAATGCTTCACTAAGGCCTGCCAGTGCATCATGGCCAATATGGAATTTTTTAGAGCACGATTGCCTAGATATTGTGCAGAAGTGTGCCTTACTATGAATGGACACCACAGTGAGTACATCCTTTAGTAACGCCTCACAGGTTGTAGCTCGTGTATAGTAGCAAGCAGATTAAATTAGAAGCTCTTCTGTATCACAGTAGCAGAATAATGTCTTCTCATTTGTTTTCTGAATTCTGTAGGTCGTTCATAATAACATAGAACTTGCAGTAGATGTGTTTCACAGTAGTGCAAATGAACGAGTGCTCATAGCTCTTAAGGTATACATTACAGTGCCAGTTTTTATCAAACAGTTTTCCTCGATTTGGTGTGTACTACCACGTTTCAAAATATGGAATTCTTTTTTAACTTCTTTTATATGTAGAAGACTCACCAGTATTCGTGTGGCAGCATTTTCTTTATGTACTTTATATTAGATGTGCTAATTCCATTGTAAGATATAAAACAGTGATCACCTAACTTGTCATGTTCATGTTTTGGGGTCTGATAAATTATATTTTTACCTGGCATTTAAATGTACAGGATTCAACATGTATAATTGTGAAATCAAAGATAATGCGATTATTATGTCTTACTTTAATTAAAAATATGAATGGTATAATTGAAGAAGAATGTACGTTTCCTAGCTCTATTTTGTCTCTTGAGTTTGATAAAAAGTTAATATCTAAGTACTGGCACATAATTAAATTAGTTACAGATGTATGATAACTTCCTATTAAGAATTTTCTGGAAATGTTTTGAATTTTCCATTCAGAGCTTTCGCCATAGATACTGCAGTGTAATTCACATCTTTCGACTTTTTCCATACCACCAATATTGCATTCAAAGAGTTGAAAAGTTTGTTTAAAAAACAACTCTTGTCATTTTTTTGTTTTCATTGGTTGGCACATTCTGGTAATTAGGACCAAAACCAAATTTTTCATTAATCAAACGTTGCTAAAACAACTTTTGTCCTGAATTATTTCAGCTAGGACATGGGGATCCTAACAAACTACAGTCATGTTCAAACATTTTGTTGCCAAAACGGCCTCCAGCATTTAAAAGGGGTTATTGTTGTGAAAGATAGTAGTCTTTCATAGAGTAAGCTGTCATATTCACTTACTATGACCGAAATGTAAAAGGTAATAGAATGAAGCAAATACATTATTGCTTCATTACTTTAAAAATTAGAATCATACATCATTTTTTAAATTCAAAAGAGTGCCATCTGTTCATTCAGGAATTTCTTACATAGATGTGTAAACAGTCTCCATCTTCTGGCAACTGTTTCTAATAGGTCTAATGCTATGCACAGAGTAAGTTGGAACTATAACTCTTTTTGTCTAACTTTTTATCTCTACACTTCAAAGATTTTTTTGTGGTACAACTTATTTTGGACCAATGTTGATTCATTTCCTACTGTATAATTCACAATTGATGTTATTAACTGAAGTAGTATATGAAATATGTATCATTGAAATGGTTAAAAACAGTAATTTTTAAAATACTGTGTCTTAGTTACAGGAAAATGGCAACTGATACTGCTATTTTGAGGTGTTAGTGTTCAGCACACTAAAAACCACACGAAGAAAATACTTTTATTAAAATTTTTTTCCATTACTGATCTCGCTAATAGTTTTACTGCATGTACTAAACCAACATATGAGCATACCATGCTCACACCACCAAGTAGCACTATTATTCACGACTAGTTTTCACAAATGAACCAGTTTCGGATCAACCTATTAAATCAAGCTTTTTCTTCAGAAAGTGTACAAAAACTAAGTAGTTTAAATGTATATGGGTAACTGTGGTATATATAACATTATCACACACATTTGAAACAAATTTTGTACAGATAGGTCTTTTATTTTCTAAATTAGTACACTTTATTCTTTCTATATGTATGTACATTTACAAAATCTTATACAGTGCTTAGTGCTTCGCAGTGTGTAATGAAATTAGGCCTTATGGTAGCATAAACTATTAATTTTGTTTTGCTATCAAGCTTGTGTTAATGTCCTCATAATGTTCAGATGTAGTAAATTATGTAGTATTTGTACGCTTTTTGGATCCAGATGCTGTGTTAAGGTTCTTTTACTCTGGAGGGTAAGGAAATTGAAGGGAACAGATGGAAATCTCACTGCCAATTGGAACTATTTTCACAGTAGATGGGATGACAACATCTTACTTTACTCAGTTCAGTACCAAATGGTGAAAGTGAGGTTATGACACTTTATTCATGTTATAAAAAGAAGAATTATAGCACCATAATTAAAGAACTACCAATGATAAAGTTTATTAATGGCCAAAGACACATACATAATTGATGTTCTTGACAAAGGCTGAATTGTAAACTTTTCATGCTGCTAAGAAATGAAGGAATAGTGAAAGTGTCATCCAAATATTTCAGAACATCAACGTTTGTCAAAAAAAAATTAATAAAAATACACGAAACAATATTTTAAAGGCTGAACATAGGGAACCTTTGTCTTATCCACTGCATTTTATTTTCTTTATAACCAAAAATTAATGACAAAAACATTTGTATTTTCATCCTTTAATACAGCTGGCAGTTTCAGAGTTAAAAAAGCTTTTTATTGAAAATCGTTTCATCAGTTGATGTTATTGTTAATGTACAATGTAGGCCTTTTTTCACTCAGATTTTGAAAAACATATGAGGCTTAGTCATTAAGCTGTAACTTCAGTCCAAAGAGTGCTTTGATGCAGCTCTCCATGCTACACTGTTCTGAGCAGGCCTCCTTGTCTCCAAATAATTACTGCAATCTACATCCTTCTGAATCTGCTTATGCTATTCATCTCTTGGTCCCACTCTACGATTTTTAGTCCCCACACTTCCAGTAAACACAAAATTGGCGATCTCTTGATATCTCAGAATGTGTTCCTCTAACCAATCCCTTCTAGTCAGGGTGTGTCAAATTTCTTTGCCCCCAATTCTATTCAGTACTTCCTTTTTTGTTATGTAATGTATCGACCCAATGTTCAGCATTCTTCTGTAGCACCACGTTTCAAAGTTTCTATTCTGTTTTTGTCCAAACTGTTTATCGTCCATATTCCACTTCTGTTCATGGCTCACTCCATACAAATACTTTCAGAAAGGACTTCCTGACAAATCTACACTTGATGTTAAAAATTTTCTTCTTCAAAAATGCATTTCTTGCCACTGATATTCTAGATTTTATATCCTCCATACTTCAACCATCATAAGTTATTTTGCTGTCCAAATAGCAAAACTCATTTACTAGTTTAAGTGTCTCGTTCACTAATCTAATTTCCTCAGCTTCATCTGATTAAATTTGGCTACTGCTATTATCCTTGTTTGGCTTTTGCTGATGTTCATCTTATATCCTCCTTTCAAGAGACTGTTCATTCCTTTTACCTGTTTTCCAACTCATTTGCTGTCTCTGAGATAATTACTTTATCATTGGCAAACCTCAAAGTTTTTATTTCTTCTCCCTGGAATTTAATTTCTACTCCAAATTTTTCCTTTTGTTTCCTTTACTGCTTGCTCAATGCACAGATTGAATAACATAGGGGATAGGCTACAAACCTGTCTCTCTCCCTTCTCAACCACTGCTTCCCTTTAATGCCCCTCGACTCTTATAACTGCCATCTGATTTCTGTACAAGTTGTAAATAGCCTTTTGCTCTCTGTACATTCAGAATTTCGAAGGGAGTATTCCAGTCAAAATGAACATAAGGTCTCGACGGCAAGAAACTTTCCTCTTTTTTTTTCTTTTTGAGGTTACCGTTTTCGATCTGTTTTGGATCATCTCCAGACCTCATACCATGATGGTTGGCAGTGGCAGTGAACGGAGCAGGTATTACAACTCTACAAATGCTGACTGTACTTGGAGGTCTACAACAGACCAAAACAAGTAACCTCAAAAATGAAAATAATAGTTTCTTGTGGTTAAGACTGTGTATGCTCATTTTAAAGTAACAAAAAAACCGCTGTCATCAAAAATTACTATTCCAGTCAACATTGTCAAAAGCTTTTTCTAAGTCTACAGATGCTTTGAATGTAGGTTTGTCTTTCTTTAACTCTTTCCTTTCCTTAACTCAAACATGAGTTATTAAACTGATAGTTTGGTAATTTCATACTTACCTGGAACTGCTTTCCTTGGAATTGTCACATTTTTCTTTAAGTCTGAGGGTATTTAGCCTGTTTCACAGATCTGGCCCACCAGATAGAAGAGTTTTGTCATGGCTGGCTCTCCCAGTGCTATCAGTAGTTGTGATGGAATATTGGCAACTCCTGGGGCCTTATTTAGACTTAGATCTATCAGAGCTCTGTCAAATTAATTGACAAGTAATATCTCCTCTCTCATCTTCATGTACCTTTAGTTCTCTTTCTCTAATATTGCCTTCAAGTTTATCTCCCTTCAATAGACCCTCTATTTAGTCCTTCCGCTTTTCAGCTTTCCTTCTTTGCTTACTACTGACTTTCTATCTGAGCCCTTGAAATTCATACAATTGCTTCTCTTTCACCCAAAGGCCTCTTTAATTTACCTGTATGCTGTATCTATCTTTCCCATACTGAAATATGCTTATAAATCTTTACATTTGTCCTCTAGCCATTCCTGCTTAGCCATTTTGCACTTCCTGTGGATCTCCTTAATTTTCCACCTTTTTTGCATTTTTATCAGTTTTAATCTACAGTTCACAACCAAAAAACAAATTGCGACACCCAGTGTAATGGGTCGAGGATGCAATGACCACTATTGAATGGTGGAGGCAATCTTCATGCTTATCAGAAGACCTTCAATCCCACATGGAGGCGTCAAGGGGATTTTGATGTGGCGAGGAAGCTAGGAGTGATTCCAAAATGTAATAGTTTCTGAAGTAACTGAGGCGAAACAGGAGTGCAGATAAGAATTCTTTGTCATTCCATCTGACTTTGAGAATTATATGGATGTACCCACATCTCTGGTGCTGCTTGCCTGTCGCAAAATTTGCACTACGTGTGACAGGTGCGGTGTGAGACCTGCAACATTCGCACACACCTGGGAGTCAGGTTTCTGGCAAGATGAATGCCGATTCAGACGATGCTGACTTGGCAGCAGGAGATGAAGCACTAGACATGCCTCTCATGCCACCAGCGGCAGAGAATGGTGTCTTCTAGCAATGGAGTCCAGCGTCCCTGCGATGCAGCAGATGATGGCATTGCGCAGAGTCAAGCTCTGGACTGAGGGCTGGATAGCAGCAATCATCAGACGTCAGCAGAGCAGAGTTATGTAGTCGTCGGTTCATGGGTTGGTGTTAGTGACGGCTGCATCATATGTCTGGCGTCTTCTGGCACATTGTGACCCTAGATGAACCTACAATGATTGCGTCAGTAGAACATTGTCATCTAAAAAAAGGGGGGGGGGGGGTTCAAATGGCTCTGAGCACTATGGGACTTAACATCAGTGGTCATCAGTCCCCGAGAACTTAGAACTACTTAAACCTAACTAACATAAGGACATCACACATCCATGCCCGAGGCAGGATTCGAACCTGCGACCGTAGCGGTCACGCGGTTCTAGACTGAAGCGCCTAGAACTTCACGGCCACAACGGCCGGCCCTTTGTCTTGGGGACAGTGATACACCCAGCATCTGTCAATGGTGATTAGGCGGCCAAAGAAGTGATCTAGATTCATCTGACACATGCAATATTTCTTCTGTTTCTTCGGTTTGGCAAGCCTTTTAAATGGCTGTGAGCAGACGTGTAATCCCGAGGGCAATTACTTTTCTCATGTTCAAAACTTTGTGCAACATGCTGGATATTGTTGCATGACTGGATTTCCCTTTTTCCACTTTCTTCTTAGTTGTGATTCGCCGGTTTTCAAGCACCGGAGCTACCACTTTCCTTGCGACTCCTGGTTCTTCACAGAGAGATGATCCGCCACTTCGTCCTTTGTCATTCGGACTTGCTTGAGCATAGTGGAATCGACTCACATGATGGTGCATTTCTGCTGTCCGCTTTCGTCAACTCAGCATGGATTGTTTCAGCGTTGTTCACCTTAAAATGCACAACACATTTTCTATTGGCTGCCGTACCAGGGTGGTACAGTACCAGGACTCCAGATATGTAGCTGCGAGTGAACATTTATTTTTTCAGGGTGATAATTATAGCTTCACGACTACTCCTCAGTAGCTATTTTTCGTCTTTTCTGGAAGAACGCTCATAGGAAAAGTATCGAAATTCTCGTGGAACCTTCGCTAAGTGCCACGAAAATAAAGCAATTAATAAAATACAGAATAAGAGGTAATTAAAACCTAAAAAAATAATAACACTAGTGGAGAAGACGCTATTGCACCTTAACATTTGAAATGGTCTCTACCAAAAGTGAAAGAATTCCCTAGCTGACAGCCCGCACTGCTGCTGGCACTACTCAGTGCTGTGTGAATGCGCTGCCTCCCAAAAGTATGCATGACCTTCTAGGACAGCCACCACTAAACCAATATGAAGACTTTGAGGATCAGTGCCTTGTTGAGATCACTGGAAGAGGGTGCACAACTGTGTCTGCTGTGGCTTGTGAAATAATGAAGGAAACATTTTTCTAATATATGTCTATCTTGCTGCAGCTATTTTAACTTCCTGTAGTCCCCACCAGCCCATCAAATCCACAGTGCATAGGTGGAAGAGTAGCTAAGCCGTCCTGATTGACCTAAATTCTCTATAGCAGTCATACCACTCCAGTCACTACATTTACTGATCATTTCACTGCTGATAGGCAGATATTTGTATATTCCTTGTACCGTCATGTTTTGCTGTCTGTGGTGGTATGCTCAACCGATTTATGAAGTGCTGTGTCCACCACTCCTGACCAGAGTCTTGGCACATGTTAGCGTAATATGTGGGGTGGTTTGCATATCGGTTGTATCTTTGGGACGATAAGTGCTTCACTGTGAATCGAGATTTATTTGCATTGCATTTGAACTGAATATAACATAATTTGGGCAGCAACACTTCACTTCGTTTTTAGACTTTGGAGCTTTTACTATACATATAATTATCAGCACATACCCTCGCTTGGACATGGAATCGAACTGGATACTCAACAGTACTTTACCAATTTCTTGTGTGGTCTCCTTGTAGAGTGTGTGAAATTCCCCTTTCTGTGCTACGTAATGAAATTTTTGGTACCTACCCTTTTTTTGGATTGTTTTAAGTTTCTGTCTTCCCTCTGCAATACACTGATAAACCAAAACACTATGACCACTGCCGCGCACGACGGTGGATCCGCCTGGTGCCGTTGCAGGCACGTAGCAAAGGTACGTAAGCAGAACAGACAGATGGGGGATCACGATACCGAAGACATGGGCTGGAATTGGAGAAATGCATTGAGAGACGCGACTTTGACAAGGGGCACATTGTTATCATGCAGAATTTGTGAACGAATATCTCTAAAATGGCGAATCTAGCAAAGTGTTCATGTGCTACTGTCGTAGAAGGACGGTTGAACTACCACTAGGTGCTAAATGCTTGAACACTCACAACTCTCCACAGAACGTGGGGTTCGTAGGCTTGTCTCCTCCTGTTAAGTAGAATAGAAGGTGGATTGTGGCATCTCTGGCAGAACAGACAGACGGGGGATCACGATACCGAAGACATGGGCTGGAATTGGAGAAATGCGTTGAGAGACGCGACTTTGACAAGGGGCACATTGTTATCATGCAGAATTTGTGAACGAATATCTCTAAAATGGCGAATCTAGCAAAGTGTTCATGTGCTACTGTCGTAGAAGGACGGTTGAACTACCACTAGGTGCTAAATGCTTGAACACTCACAACTCTCCACAGAACGTGGGGTTCGTAGGCTTGTCTCCTCCTGTTAAGTAGAATAGAAGGTGGACTGTGGCATCTCTGGCGAAAGAGCACAATGCTGGTGCATGCACAAGTGTTTCGGAGCGCACCGTCCACTGTACATTGTTGAACATAGACTTCCACAAAAAGAGCACCACTGTGTGTTCACATATTGACCCAGCGACATCGTCAGTTACGATTTCAGTGGGCACGGGACCATCGACATTCGCTTGTCGATCAATGGAAACATGTCGAATGTTCAGGTGAATCACATTTGTACTATACTACGTCGATGGTCGTCTCCATGAGTGCCATATTCGTGACGGCTCGAAACACGCCACGGACGCAGGCTCTGAGAGCGTATTATGCTATGTGAGACATTCTCCTGCGCTTACATGGGACCTGTGATAGTAATCGAAGACACGCTGCATTATGTTCATGCCCGATGTCTTTCCTGATGAAGATGTCATCTATCAGCAGTATAATTGTCTGCGTTTCAGAGCGAGAACAGTGGTTTGAGGAGAATTATAGTGAACTTACAGCGATGTCTTGGTGACCAAATTACTTTGATGTAAATCCTATGGAACCTGTCTGGGTCACCATCAGGCGCCATCACATCGTAAGCAAATTAGCGGCCCATTACTTAGGTGAATTATGTGACCTGCGCTTAGAAATCTAATACCACATATATCGTGTGTTCAAAAGTATCCGGACACCCCCTCATGTCATTAGACATCTTGACAGAACAGATCAGGGTGCTCCACGAAACTCACGGGCTTCGAATGTGGTCAAGTGATTGGGTGTCACTTGTGTCGTACCCCTGTACACGAGGTTTCCACTCTCCGAAACATCCTTAGGTCCACTGTTTGCGATGTGACAGCGAAATGGAAACGTGAAGGGACACGTACAGCACAAAAGCGTAAAGGTCGACCTCGTTTCGTGACTGCCAGAGTCCGTCGACAGTTGAAGAGGCAGATATCTATCCAGACCATCACACAGGAATTCCAAACTGTACCAGGATCCACTGCAAGTACTATGACAGTTAGGCGAGAGGTGAGAACACTTGGCTTTCATGGTCGAGTGGCTGCTCATAAGCCACAAATCACGCAGGTAAATTCCAAATGACACGTCGCTTGGTGTAAGGAGTGTAAACATTTGAAGATTGAACAGTGGAAAAACGTTGTGTGGATTGTCGAATCGAGTTTTTCATGGAGGGGGCTTGCACTCCTTGTTTTGTTTTTGCGTGGCACTATCACAGCACACGCCTAAATTGGTGTTTTAAGCACCTTTTTGCTTTCCACTGTTGAAGAGCAATTCGGGGATGGCGATTGCATCTTTCAACATGATCGAGTACCTGTTCATAATGCACGGCCTTTGACGGCGTGGTTACACGGCTGTCATGGACTGCCCTGCACAGAGTCCTGACCTGAATCCTACAGAACACCTTTGGGATGTTTTGTTACGCCGACTTCGTGCCAGTCCTCACCGCCCGATATCGATACTACTCTTCAGTGGAGTACTCCGTGAAGAATGGGCTGTCATTCCCCAAGAAACTTCCCAGCAGTTGATTGAAAGTATGCCTACCAGAGTGGAAGCTGTAATCAAGGCTAAGAGTGGGCCAACACTACATGGAATCTCAGCATTACCGCCGGAGGGCGCTACGAACTTGGAAGTCATTTTCAGCCGGGTGTCTGGATACTTTTGAACACATAGCGTACCTCCACAAACACACCAACAAACTATTGGTTCTCTGATACCCTGAATTAGTTATGAGTTTTTTCAATACACGGCAAACCAGCAATTAAGCAGGAGGTCATAATATTTTGGCTCATCAGTGTATGCAGGCTACCCAAGCTGCAATTCGTTTGATTCTGGTAAACGATACATTTGTACAAATGTGGACTCCAGCATCCACTTATAAATGCTACCACATTGTGTATGTGCACTTCCCGCATTAAAACAGTTGAGAATCATCTCGCGAAGACCGTAGTTCCTGCGAAAAAGCAGTTAAGGGCAGCCATGTGAGTTGAGATCACATGACGTGAATTGAAAGTGTGAATATACCATGACATGACAGTGCTGTGATATGATAGTGCTCTGATGGCCAGTGTAAATTGGCCTTCAGCTGTCAGGTAGGGGTCATGAGAATAAGGTAAGACAGATTAGGACATATACAGAGGCATGTATTATTTGAACGATATAACTTGATAACTTTCAGGAGGGGGACAGAGGGGCAGAGGAATAGATGGAACCAGAAGGTTTCCAACCTTAGCTAAGAAATAGCACAACACGCCAAGTGCTCCCACACCAATACTCCTGCCTCAGCAGTTAAAGTGCTAGGTGGCAATTGTGTGCTTAAGCTCCTAGCACCCACCACAAAAAGTGCTTAGCTTTATCGTACATATTGTAGACATCGCTTTTTTGCCTCACTCAATGCGCAATAAAATAGGAAAGAAAATAGTGGTACTGTGTTGCCTCCTCCATGTACAATGGCTTGTGGAGTGTACAGGGTATTTAATAGAAGTATTCCTTATTTTGAGAGGTGGTAGTTTGAACCAAAATGTCTAACAAACATGGGCTCTAAAATGTACACCTTAAGGACTTGCTCACATTCGCTGCTGTGAGCCACATCTCTTCTATTGCAAGTTCCTTGTTATTACGAACGATCTACAAAATGCATTAAACAAATGAGGAGACATTCCTAAGTTTTTCTACAGACCTTGATTCCTCTATTTTTGTTTGTGAATACAGCTTGTAGTAAACATCTGTTATTGTTGGTACTCTAAACCTTATTCACAGTTATGCGTAAGTGCAGAGCATACATCATTAGTTCTAATGGAACCAGTTTGTGCTTTGATAAATGCGTGAAATCCTTTTAGATTGTAGTTTGGTTTTGTACTGACTGGTATAATGGAAGCGTCTTATCTCACATGGGAAATGTTTAGTATATGCAAGCACTTCAGGAATGCTTCACTAAGGCCTGCCAGTGCATCATGGCCAATATGGAATTTTTTAGAGCACGATTGCCTAGATATTGTGCAGAAGTGTGCCTTACTATGAATGGACACCACAGTGAGTACATCCTTTAGTAACGCCTCACAGGTTGTAGCTCGTGTATAGTAGCAAGCAGATTAAATTAGAAGCTCTTCTGTATCACAGTAGCAGAATAATGTCTTCTCATTTGTTTTCTGAATTCTGTAGGTCGTTCATAATAACATAGAACTTGCAGTAGATGTGTTTCACAGTAGTGCAAATGAACGAGTGCTCATAGCTCTTAAGGTATACATTACAGTGCCAGTTTTTATCAAACAGTTTTCCTCGATTTGGTGTGTACTACCACGTTTCAAAATATGGAATTCTTTTTTAACTTCTTTTATATGTAGAAGACTCACCAGTATTCGTGTGGCAGCATTTTCTTTATGTACTTTATATTAGATGTGCTAATTCCATTGTAAGATATAAAACAGTGATCACCTAACTTGTCATGTTCATGTTTTGGGGTCTGATAAATTATATTTTTACCTGGCATTTAAATGTACAGGATTCAACATGTATAATTGTGAAATCAAAGATAATGCGATTATTATGTCTTACTTTAATTAAAAATATGAATGGTATAATTGAAGAAGAATGTACGTTTCCTAGCTCTATTTTGTCTCTTGAGTTTGATAAAAAGTTAATATCTAAGTACTGGCACATAATTAAATTAGTTACAGATGTATGATAACTTCCTATTAAGAATTTTCTGGAAATGTTTTGAATTTTCCATTCAGAGCTTTCGCCATAGATACTGCAGTGTAATTCACATCTTTCGACTTTTTCCATACCACCAATATTGCATTCAAAGAGTTGAAAAGTTTGTTTAAAAAACAACTCTTGTCATTTTTTTGTTTTCATTGGTTGGCACATTCTGGTAATTAGGACCAAAACCAAATTTTTCATTAATCAAACGTTGCTAAAACAACTTTTGTCCTGAATTATTTCAGCTAGGACATGGGGATCCTAACAAACTACAGTCATGTTCAAACATTTTGTTGCCAAA
Organism: Schistocerca gregaria; assembly: GCF_023897955.1. Taxonomy (NCBI): domain Eukaryota; kingdom Metazoa; phylum Arthropoda; class Insecta; order Orthoptera; family Acrididae; genus Schistocerca; species Schistocerca gregaria. Next base: position 115,466,582 of record NC_064928.1, on the reverse strand, counting down.
ACGGCCTCCAGCATTTAAAAGGGGTTATTGTTGTGAAAGATAGTAGTCTTTCATAGAGTAAGCTGTCATATTCACTTACTATGACCGAAATGTAAAAGGTAATAGAATGAAGCAAATACATTATTGCTTCATTACTTTAAAAATTAGAATCATACATCATTTTTTAAATTCAAAAGAGTGCCATCTGTTCATTCAGGAATTTCTTACATAGATGTGTAAACAGTCTCCATCTTCTGGCAACTGTTTCTAATAGGTCTAATGCTATGCACAGAGTAAGTTGGAACTATAACTCTTTTTGTCTAACTTTTTATCTCTACACTTCAAAGATTTTTTTGTGGTACAACTTATTTTGGACCAATGTTGATTCATTTCCTACTGTATAATTCACAATTGATGTTATTAACTGAAGTAGTATATGAAATATGTATCATTGAAATGGTTAAAAACAGTAATTTTTAAAATACTGTGTCTTAGTTACAGGAAAATGGCAACTGATACTGCTATTTTGAGGTGTTAGTGTTCAGCACACTAAAAACCACACGAAGAAAATACTTTTATTAAAATTTTTTTCCATTACTGATCTCGCTAATAGTTTTACTGCATGTACTAAACCAACATATGAGCATACCATGCTCACACCACCAAGTAGCACTATTATTCACGACTAGTTTTCACAAATGAACCAGTTTCGGATCAACCTATTAAATCAAGCTTTTTCTTCAGAAAGTGTACAAAAACTAAGTAGTTTAAATGTATATGGGTAACTGTGGTATATATAACATTATCACACACATTTGAAACAAATTTTGTACAGATAGGTCTTTTATTTTCTAAATTAGTACACTTTATTCTTTCTATATGTATGTACATTTACAAAATCTTATACAGTGCTTAGTGCTTCGCAGTGTGTAATGAAATTAGGCCTTATGGTAGCATAAACTATTAATTTTGTTTTGCTATCAAGCTTGTGTTAATGTCCTCATAATGTTCAGATGTAGTAAATTATGTAGTATTTGTACGCTTTTTGGATCCAGATGCTGTGTTAAGGTTCTTTTACTCTGGAGGGTAAGGAAATTGAAGGGAACAGATGGAAATCTCACTGCCAATTGGAACTATTTTCACAGTAGATGGGATGACAACATCTTACTTTACTCAGTTCAGTACCAAATGGTGAAAGTGAGGTTATGACACTTTATTCATGTTATAAAAAGAAGAATTATAGCACCATAATTAAAGAACTACCAATGATAAAGTTTATTAATGGCCAAAGACACATACATAATTGATGTTCTTGACAAAGGCTGAATTGTAAACTTTTCATGCTGCTAAGAAATGAAGGAATAGTGAAAGTGTCATCCAAATATTTCAGAACATCAACGATTGTCAAAAAAAAATTAATAAAAATACACGAAACAATATTTTAAAGGCTGAACATAGGGAACCTTTGTCTTATCCACTGCATTTTATTTTCTTTATAACCAAAAATTAATGACAAAAACATTTGTATTTTCATCCTTTAATACAGCTGGCAGTTTCAGAGTTAAAAAAGCTTTTTATTGAAAATCGTTTCATCAGTTGATGTTATTGTTAATGTACAATGTAGGCCTTTTTTCACTCAGATTTTGAAAAACATATGAGGCTTAGTCATTAAGCTGTAACTTCAGTCCAAAGAGTGCTTTGATGCAGCTCTCCATGCTACACTGTTCTGAGCAGGCCTCCTTGTCTCCAAATAATTACTGCAATCTACATCCTTCTGAATCTGCTTATGCTATTCATCTCTTGGTCCCACTCTACGATTTTTAGTCCCCACACTTCCAGTAAACACAAAATTGGCGATCTCTTGATATCTCAGAATGTGTTCCTCTAACCAATCCCTTCTAGTCAGGGTGTGTCAAATTTCTTTGCCCCCAATTCTATTCAGTACTTCCTTTTTTGTTATGTAATGTATCGACCCAATGTTCAGCATTCTTCTGTAGCACCACGTTTCAAAGTTTCTATTCTGTTTTTGTCCAAACTGTTTATCGTCCATATTCCACTTCTGTTCATGGCTCACTCCATACAAATACTTTCAGAAAGGACTTCCTGACAAATCTACACTTGATGTTAAAAATTTTCTTCTTCAAAAATGCATTTCTTGCCACTGATATTCTAGATTTTATATCCTCCATACTTCAACCATCATAAGTTATTTTGCTGTCCAAATAGCAAAACTCATTTACTAGTTTAAGTGTCTCGTTCACTAATCTAATTTCCTCAGCTTCATCTGATTAAATTTGGCTACTGCTATTATCCTTGTTTGGCTTTTGCTGATGTTCATCTTATATCCTCCTTTCAAGAGACTGTTCATTCCTTTTACCTGTTTTCCAACTCATTTGCTGTCTCTGAGATAATTACTTTATCATTGGCAAACCTCAAAGTTTTTATTTCTTCTCCCTGGAATTTAATTTCTACTCCAAATTTTTCCTTTTGTTTCCTTTACTGCTTGCTCAATGCACAGATTGAATAACATAGGGGATAGGCTACAAACCTGTCTCTCTCCCTTCTCAACCACTGCTTCCCTTTAATGCCCCTCGACTCTTATAACTGCCATCTGATTTCTGTACAAGTTGTAAATAGCCTTTTGCTCTCTGTACATTCAGAATTTCGAAGGGAGTATTCCAGTCAAAATGAACATAAGGTCTCGACGGCAAGAAACTTTCCTCTTTTTTTTTCTTTTTGAGGTTACCGTTTTCGATCTGTTTTGGATCATCTCCAGACCTCATACCATGATGGTTGGCAGTGGCAGTGAACGGAGCAGGTATTACAACTCTACAAATGCTGACTGTACTTGGAGGTCTACAACAGACCAAAACAAGTAACCTCAAAAATGAAAATAATAGTTTCTTGTGGTTAAGACTGTGTATGCTCATTTTAAAGTAACAAAAAAACCGCTGTCATCAAAAATTACTATTCCAGTCAACATTGTCAAAAGCTTTTTCTAAGTCTACAGATGCTTTGAATGTAGGTTTGTCTTTCTTTAACTCTTTCCTTTCCTTAACTCAAACATGAGTTATTAAACTGATAGTTTGGTAATTTCATACTTACCTGGAACTGCTTTCCTTGGAATTGTCACATTTTTCTTTAAGTCTGAGGGTATTTAGCCTGTTTCACAGATCTGGCCCACCAGATAGAAGAGTTTTGTCATGGCTGGCTCTCCCAGTGCTATCAGTAGTTGTGATGGAATATTGGCAACTCCTGGGGCCTTATTTAGACTTAGATCTATCAGAGCTCTGTCAAATTAATTGACAAGTAATATCTCCTCTCTCATCTTCATGTACCTTTAGTTCTCTTTCTCTAATATTGCCTTCAAGTTTATCTCCCTTCAATAGACCCTCTATTTAGTCCTTCCGCTTTTCAGCTTTCCTTCTTTGCTTACTACTGACTTTCTATCTGAGCCCTTGAAATTCATACAATTGCTTCTCTTTCACCCAAAGGCCTCTTTAATTTACCTGTATGCTGTATCTATCTTTCCCATACTGAAATATGCTTATAAATCTTTACATTTGTCCTCTAGCCATTCCTGCTTAGCCATTTTGCACTTCCTGTGGATCTCCTTAATTTTCCACCTTTTTTGCATTTTTATCAGTTTTAATCTACAGTTCACAACCAAAAAACAAATTGCGACACCCAGTGTAATGGGTCGAGGATGCAATGACCACTATTGAATGGTGGAGGCAATCTTCATGCTTATCAGAAGACCTTCAATCCCACATGGAGGCGTCAAGGGGATTTTGATGTGGCGAGGAAGCTAGGAGTGATTCCAAAATGTAATAGTTTCTGAAGTAACTGAGGCGAAACAGGAGTGCAGATAAGAATTCTTTGTCATTCCATCTGACTTTGAGAATTATATGGATGTACCCACATCTCTGGTGCTGCTTGCCTGTCGCAAAATTTGCACTACGTGTGACAGGTGCGGTGTGAGACCTGCAACATTCGCACACACCTGGGAGTCAGGTTTCTGGCAAGATGAATGCCGATTCAGACGATGCTGACTTGGCAGCAGGAGATGAAGCACTAGACATGCCTCTCATGCCACCAGCGGCAGAGAATGGTGTCTTCTAGCAATGGAGTCCAGCGTCCCTGCGATGCAGCAGATGATGGCATTGCGCAGAGTCAAGCTCTGGACTGAGGGCTGGATAGCAGCAATCATCAGACGTCAGCAGAGCAGAGTTATGTAGTCGTCGGTTCATGGGTTGGTGTTAGTGACGGCTGCATCATATGTCTGGCGTCTTCTGGCACATTGTGACCCTAGATGAACCTACAATGATTGCGTCAGTAGAACATTGTCATCTAAAAAAAGGGGGGGGGGGGGGTTCAAATGGCTCTGAGCACTATGGGACTTAACATCAGTGGTCATCAGTCCCCGAGAACTTAGAACTACTTAAACCTAACTAACATAAGGACATCACACATCCATGCCCGAGGCAGGATTCGAACCTGCGACCGTAGCGGTCACGCGGTTCTAGACTGAAGCGCCTAGAACTTCACGGCCACAACGGCCGGCCCTTTGTCTTGGGGACAGTGATACACCCAGCATCTGTCAATGGTGATTAGGCGGCCAAAGAAGTGATCTAGATTCATCTGACACATGCAATATTTCTTCTGTTTCTTCGGTTTGGCAAGCCTTTTAAATGGCTGTGAGCAGACGTGTAATCCCGAGGGCAATTACTTTTCTCATGTTCAAAACTTTGTGCAACATGCTGGATATTGTTGCATGACTGGATTTCCCTTTTTCCACTTTCTTCTTAGTTGTGATTCGCCGGTTTTCAAGCACCGGAGCTACCACTTTCCTTGCGACTCCTGGTTCTTCACAGAGAGATGATCCGCCACTTCGTCCTTTGTCATTCGGACTTGCTTGAGCATAGTGGAATCGACTCACATGATGGTGCATTTCTGCTGTCCGCTTTCGTCAACTCAGCATGGATTGTTTCAGCGTTGTTCACCTTAAAATGCACAACACATTTTCTATTGGCTGCCGTACCAGGGTGGTACAGTACCAGGACTCCAGATATGTAGCTGCGAGTGAACATTTATTTTTTCAGGGTGATAATTATAGCTTCACGACTACTCCTCAGTAGCTATTTTTCGTCTTTTCTGGAAGAACGCTCATAGGAAAAGTATCGAAATTCTCGTGGAACCTTCGCTAAGTGCCACGAAAATAAAGCAATTAATAAAATACAGAATAAGAGGTAATTAAAACCTAAAAAAATAATAACACTAGTGGAGAAGACGCTATTGCACCTTAACATTTGAAATGGTCTCTACCAAAAGTGAAAGAATTCCCTAGCTGACAGCCCACACTGCTGCTGGCACTACTCAGTGCTGTGTGAATGCGCTGCCTCCCAAAAGTATGCATGACCTTCTAGGACAGCCACCACTAAACCAATATGAAGACTTTGAGGATCAGTGCCTTGTTGAGATCACTGGAAGAGGGTGCACAACTGTGTCTGCTGTGGCTTGTGAAATAATGAAGGAAACATTTTTCTAATATATGTCTATCTTGCTGCAGCTATTTTAACTTCCTGTAGTCCCCACCAGCCCATCAAATCCACAGTGCATAGGTGGAAGAGTAGCTAAGCCGTCCTGATTGACCTAAATTCTCTATAGCAGTCATACCACTCCAGTCACTACATTTACTGATCATTTCACTGCTGATAGGCAGATATTTGTATATTCCTTGTACCGTCATGTTTTGCTGTCTGTGGTGGTATGCTCAACCGATTTATGAAGTGCTGTGTCCACCACTCCTGACCAGAGTCTTGGCACATGTTAGCGTAATATGTGGGGTGGTTTGCATATCGGTTGTATCTTTGGGACGATAAGTGCTTCACTGTGAATCGAGATTTATTTGCATTGCATTTGAACTGAATATAACATAATTTGGGCAGCAACACTTCACTTCGTTTTTAGACTTTGGAGCTTTTACTATACATATAATTATCAGCACATACCCTCGCTTGGACATGGAATCGAACTGGATACTCAACAGTACTTTACCAATTTCTTGTGTGGTCTCCTTGTAGAGTGTGTGAAATTCCCCTTTCTGTGCTACGTAATGAAATTTTTGGTACCTACCCTTTTTTTGGATTGTTTTAAGTTTCTGTCTTCCCTCTGCAATACACTGATAAACCAAAACACTATGACCACTGCCGCGCACGACGGTGGATCCGCCTGGTGCCGTTGCAGGCACGTAGCAAAGGTACGTAAGCAGAACAGACAGATGGGGGATCACGATACCGAAGACATGGGCTGGAATTGGAGAAATGCATTGAGAGACGCGACTTTGACAAGGGGCACATTGTTATCATGCAGAATTTGTGAACGAATATCTCTAAAATGGCGAATCTAGCAAAGTGTTCATGTGCTACTGTCGTAGAAGGACGGTTGAACTACCACTAGGTGCTAAATGCTTGAACACTCACAACTCTCCACAGAACGTGGGGTTCGTAGGCTTGTCTCCTCCTGTTAAGTAGAATAGAAGGTGGATTGTGGCATCTCTGGCAGAACAGACAGACGGGGGATCACGATACCGAAGACATGGGCTGGAATTGGAGAAATGCGTTGAGAGACGCGACTTTGACAAGGGGCACATTGTTATCATGCAGAATTTGTGAACGAATATCTCTAAAATGGCGAATCTAGCAAAGTGTTCATGTGCTACTGTCGTAGAAGGACGGTTGAACTACCACTAGGTGCTAAATGCTTGAACACTCACAACTCTCCACAGAACGTGGGGTTCGTAGGCTTGTCTCCTCCTGTTAAGTAGAATAGAAGGTGGACTGTGGCATCTCTGGCAGAACAGACAGACGGGGGATCACGATACCGAAGACATGGGCTGGAATTGGAGAAATGCGTTGAGAGACGCGACTTTGACAAGGGGCACATTGTTATCATGCAGAATTTGTGAACGAATATCTCTAAAATGGCGAATCTAGCAAAGTGTTCATGTGCTACTGTCGTAGAAGGACGGTTGAACTACCACTAGGTGCTAAATGCTTGAATACTCACAACTCTCCACAGAACGTGGGGTTCGTAGGCTTGTCTCCTCCTGTTAAGTAGAATAGAAGGTGGACTGTGGCATCTCTGGCGAAAGAGCACAATGCTGGTGCATGCACAAGTGTTTCGGAGCGCACCGTCCACTGTACATTGTTGAACATAGACTTCCACAAAAAGAGCACCACTGTGTGTTCACATATTGACCCAGCGACATCGTCAGTTACGATTTCAGTGGGCACGGGACCATCGACATTCGCTTGTCGATCAATGGAAACATGTCGAATGTTCAGGTGAATCACATTTGTACTATACTACGTCGATGGTCGTCTCCATGAGTGCCATATTCGTGACGGCTCGAAACACGCCACGGACGCAGGCTCTGAGAGCGTATTATGCTATGTGAGACATTCTCCTGCGCTTACATGGGACCTGTGATAGTAATCGAAGACACGCTGCATTATGTTCATGCCCGATGTCTTTCCTGATGAAGATGTCATCTATCAGCAGTATAATTGTCTGCGTTTCAGAGCGAGAACAGTGGTTTGAGGAGAATTATAAACTTACAGCGATGTCTTGGTGACCAAATTACTTTGATGTAAATCCTATGGAACCTGTCTGGGTCACCATCAGGCGCCATCACATCGTAAGCAAATTAGCGGCCCATTACTTAGGTGAATTATGTGACCTGCGCTTAGAAATCTAATACCACATATATCGTGTGTTCAAAAGTATCCGGACACCCCCTCATGTCATTAGACATCTTGACAGAACAGATCAGGGTGCTCCACGAAACTCACGGGCTTCGAATGTGGTCAAGTGATTGGGTGTCACTTGTGTCGTACCCCTGTACACGAGGTTTCCACTCTCCGAAACATCCTTAGGTCCACTGTTTGCGATGTGACAGCGAAATGGAAACGTGAAGGGACACGTACAGCACAAAAGCGTAAAGGTCGACCTCGTTTCGTGACTGCCAGAGTCCGTCGACAGTTGAAGAGGCAGATATCTATCCAGACCATCACACAGGAATTCCAAACTGTACCAGGATCCACTGCAAGTACTATGACAGTTAGGCGAGAGGTGAGAACACTTGGCTTTCATGGTCGAGTGGCTGCTCATAAGCCACAAATCACGCAGGTAAATTCCAAATGACACGTCGCTTGGTGTAAGGAGTGTAAACATTTGAAGATTGAACAGTGGAAAAACGTTGTGTGGATTGTCGAATCGAGTTTTTCATGGAGGGGGCTTGCACTCCTTGTTTTGTTTTTGCGTGGCACTATCACAGCACACGCCTAAATTGGTGTTTTAAGCACCTTTTTGCTTTCCACTGTTGAAGAGCAATTCGGGGATGGCGATTGCATCTTTCAACATGATCGAGTACCTGTTCATAATGCACGGCCTTTGACGGCGTGGTTACACGGCTGTCATGGACTGCCCTGCACAGAGTCCTGACCTGAATCCTACAGAACACCTTTGGGATGTTTTGTTACGCCGACTTCGTGCCAGTCCTCACCGCCCGATATCGATACTACTCTTCAGTGGAGTACTCCGTGAAGAATGGGCTGTCATTCCCCAAGAAACTTCCCAGCAGTTGATTGAAAGTATGCCTACCAGAGTGGAAGCTGTAATCAAGGCTAAGAGTGGGCCAACACTACATGGAATCTCAGCATTACCGCCGGAGGGCGCTACGAACTTGGAAGTCATTTTCAGCCGGGTGTCTGGATACTTTTGAACACATAGCGTACCTCCACAAACACACCAACAAACTATTGGTTCTCTGATACCCTGAATTAGTTATGAGTTTTTTCAATACACGGCAAACCAGCAATTAAGCAGGAGGTCATAATATTTTGGCTCATCAGTGTATGCAGGCTACCCAAGCTGCAATTCGTTTGATTCTGGTAAACGATACATTTGTACAAATGTGGACTCCAGCATCCACTTATAAATGCTACCACATTGTGTATGTGCACTTCCCGCATTAAAACAGTTGAGAATCATCTCGCGAAGACCGTAGTTCCTGCGAAAAAGCAGTTAAGGGCAGCCATGTGAGTTGAGATCACATGACGTGAATTGAAAGTGTGAATATACCATGACATGACAGTGCTGTGATATGATAGTGCTCTGATGGCCAGTGTAAATTGGCCTTCAGCTGTCAGGTAGGGGTCATGAGAATAAGGTAAGACAGATTAGGACATATACAGAGGCATGTATTATTTGAACGATATAACTTGATAACTTTCAGGAGGGGGACAGAGGGGCAGAGGAATAGATGGAACCAGAAGGTTTCCAACCTTAGCTAAGAAATAGCACAACACGCCAAGTGCTCCCACACCAATACTCCTGCCTCAGCAGTTAAAGTGCTAGGTGGCAATTGTGTGCTTAAGCTCCTAGCACCCACCACAAAAAGTGCTTAGCTTTATCGTACATATTGTAGACATCGCTTTTTTGCCTCACTCAATGCGCAATAAAATAGGAAAGAAAATAGTGGTACTGTGTTGCCTCCTCCATGTACAATGGCTTGTGGAGTGTACAGGGTATTTAATAGAAGTATTCCTTATTTTGAGAGGTGGTAGTTTGAACCAAAATGTCTAACAAACATGGGCTCTAAAATGTACACCTTAAGGACTTGCTCACATTCGCTGCTGTGAGCCACATCTCTTCTATTGCAAGTTCCTTGTTATTACGAACGATCTACAAAATGCATTAAACAAATGAGGAGACATTCCTAAGTTTTTCTACAGACCTTGATTCCTCTATTTTTGTTTGTGAATACAGCTTGTAGTAAACATCTGTTATTGTTGGTACTCTAAACCTTATTCACAGTTATGCGTAAGTGCAGAGCATACATCATTAGTTCTAATGGAACCAGTTTGTGCTTTGATAAATGCGTGAAATCCTTTTAGATTGTAGTTTGGTTTTGTACTGACTGGTATAATGGAAGCGTCTTATCTCACATGGGAAATGTTTAGTATATGCAAGCACTTCAGGAATGCTTCACTAAGGCCTGCCAGTGCATCATGGCCAATATGGAATTTTTTAGAGCACGATTGCCTAGATATTGTGCAGAAGTGTGCCTTACTATGAATGGACACCACAGTGAGTACATCCTTTAGTAACGCCTCACAGGTTGTAGCTCGTGTATAGTAGCAAGCAGATTAAATTAGAAGCTCTTCTGTATCACAGTAGCAGAATAATGTCTTCTCATTTGTTTTCTGAATTCTGTAGGTCGTTCATAATAACATAGAACTTGCAGTAGATGTGTTTCACAGTAGTGCAAATGAACGAGTGCTCATAGCTCTTAAGGTATACATTACAGTGCCAGTTTTTATCAAACAGTTTTCCTCGATTTGGTGTGTACTACCACGTTTCAAAATATGGAATTCTTTTTTAACTTCTTTTATATGTAGAAGACTCACCAGTATTCGTGTGGCAGCATTTTCTTTATGTACTTTATATTAGATGTGCTAATTCCATTGTAAGATATAAAACAGTGATCACCTAACTTGTCATGTTCATGTTTTGGGGTCTGATAAATTATATTTTTACCTGGCATTTAAATGTACAGGATTCAACATGTATAATTGTGAAATCAAAGATAATGCGATTATTATGTCTTACTTTAATTAAAAATATGAATGGTATAATTGAAGAAGAATGTACGTTTCCTAGCTCTATTTTGTCTCTTGAGTTTGATAAAAAGTTAATATCTAAGTACTGGCACATAATTAAATTAGTTACAGATGTATGATAACTTCCTATTAAGAATTTTCTGGAAATGTTTTGAATTTTCCATTCAGAGCTTTCGCCATAGATACTGCAGTGTAATTCACATCTTTCGACTTTTTCCATACCACCAATATTGCATTCAAAGAGTTGAAAAGTTTGTTTAAAAAACAACTCTTGTCATTTTTTTGTTTTCATTGGTTGGCACATTCTGGTAATTAGGACCAAAACCAAATTTTTCATTAATCAAACGTTGCTAAAACAACTTTTGTCCTGAATTATTTCAGCTAGGACATGGGGATCCTAACAAACTACAGTCATGTTCAAACATTTTGTTGCCAAAACGGCCTCCAGCATTTAAAAGGGGTTATTGTTGTGAAAGATAGTAGTCTTTCATAGAGTAAGCTGTCATATTCACTTACTATGACCGAAATGTAAAAGGTAATAGAATGAAGCAAATACATTATTGCTTCATTACTTTAAAAATTAGAATCATACATCATTTTTTAAATTCAAAAGAGTGCCATCTGTTCATTCAGGAATTTCTTACATAGATGTGTAAACAGTCTCCATCTTCTGGCAACTGTTTCTAATAGGTCTAATGCTATGCACAGAGTAAGTTGGAACTATAACTCTTTTTGTCTAACTTTTTATCTCTACACTTCAAAGATTTTTTTGTGGTACAACTTATTTTGGACCAATGTTGATTCATTTCCTACTGTATAATTCACAATTGATGTTATTAACTGAAGTAGTATATGAAATATGTATCATTGAAATGGTTAAAAACAGTAATTTTTAAAATACTGTGTCTTAGTTACAGGAAAATGGCAACTGATACTGCTATTTTGAGGTGTTAGTGTTCAGCACACTAAAAACCACACGAAGAAAATACTTTTATTAAAATTTTTTTCCATTACTGATCTCGCTAATAGTTTTACTGCATGTACTAAACCAACATATGAGCATACCATGCTCACACCACCAAGTAGCACTATTATTCACGACTAGTTTTCACAAATGAACCAGTTTCGGATCAACCTATTAAATCAAGCTTTTTCTTCAGAAAGTGTACAAAAACTAAGTAGTTTAAATGTATATGGGTAACTGTGGTATATATAACATTATCACACACATTTGAAACAAATTTTGTACAGATAGGTCTTTTATTTTCTAAATTAGTACACTTTATTCTTTCTATATGTATGTACATTTACAAAATCTTATACAGTGCTTAGTGCTTCGCAGTGTGTAATGAAATTAGGCCTTATGGTAGCATAAACTATTAATTTTGTTTTGCTATCAAGCTTGTGTTAATGTCCTCATAATGTTCAGATGTAGTAAATTATGTAGTATTTGTACGCTTTTTGGATCCAGATGCTGTGTTAAGGTTCTTTTACTCTGGAGGGTAAGGAAATTGAAGGGAACAGATGGAAATCTCACTGCCAATTGGAACTATTTTCACAGTAGATGGGATGACAACATCTTACTTTACTCAGTTCAGTACCAAATGGTGAAAGTGAGGTTATGACACTTTATTCATGTTATAAAAAGAAGAATTATAGCACCATAATTAAAGAACTACCAATGATAAAGTTTATTAATGGCCAAAGACACATACATAATTGATGTTCTTGACAAAGGCTGAATTGTAAACTTTTCATGCTGCTAAGAAATGAAGGAATAGTGAAAGTGTCATCCAAATATTTCAGAACATCAACGTTTGTCAAAAAAAAATTAATAAAAATACACGAAACAATATTTTAAAGGCTGAACATAGGGAACCTTTGTCTTATCCACTGCATTTTATTTTCTTTATAACCAAAAATTAATGACAAAAACATTTGTATTTTCATCCTTTAATACAGCTGGCAGTTTCAGAGTTAAAAAAGCTTTTTATTGAAAATCGTTTCATCAGTTGATGTTATTGTTAATGTACAATGTAGGCCTTTTTTCACTCAGATTTTGAAAAACATATGAGGCTTAGTCATTAAGCTGTAACTTCAGTCCAAAGAGTGCTTTGATGCAGCTCTCCATGCTACACTGTTCTGAGCAGGCCTCCTTGTCTCCAAATAATTACTGCAATCTACATCCTTCTGAATCTGCTTATGCTATTCATCTCTTGGTCCCACTCTACGATTTTTAGTCCCCACACTTCCAGTAAACACAAAATTGGCGATCTCTTGATATCTCAGAATGTGTTCCTCTAACCAATCCCTTCTAGTCAGGGTGTGTCAAATTTCTTTGCCCCCAATTCTATTCAGTACTTCCTTTTTTGTTATGTAATGTATCGACCCAATGTTCAGCATTCTTCTGTAGCACCACGTTTCAAAGTTTCTATTCTGTTTTTGTCCAAACTGTTTATCGTCCATATTCCACTTCTGTTCATGGCTCACTCCATACAAATACTTTCAGAAAGGACTTCCTGACAAATCTACACTTGATGTTAAAAATTTTCTTCTTCAAAAATGCATTTCTTGCCACTGATATTCTAGATTTTATATCCTCCATACTTCAACCATCATAAGTTATTTTGCTGTCCAAATAGCAAAACTCATTTACTAGTTTAAGTGTCTCGTTCACTAATCTAATTTCCTCAGCTTCATCTGATTAAATTTGGCTACTGCTATTATCCTTGTTTGGCTTTTGCTGATGTTCATCTTATATCCTCCTTTCAAGAGACTGTTCATTCCTTTTACCTGTTTTCCAACTCATTTGCTGTCTCTGAGATAATTACTTTATCATTGGCAAACCTCAAAGTTTTTATTTCTTCTCCCTGGAATTTAATTTCTACTCCAAATTTTTCCTTTTGTTTCCTTTACTGCTTGCTCAATGCACAGATTGAATAACATAGGGGATAGGCTACAAACCTGTCTCTCTCCCTTCTCAACCACTGCTTCCCTTTAATGCCCCTCGACTCTTATAACTGCCATCTGATTTCTGTACAAGTTGTAAATAGCCTTTTGCTCTCTGTACATTCAGAATTTCGAAGGGAGTATTCCAGTCAAAATGAACATAAGGTCTCGACGGCAAGAAACTTTCCTCTTTTTTTTTCTTTTTGAGGTTACCGTTTTCGATCTGTTTTGGATCATCTCCAGACCTCATACCATGATGGTTGGCAGTGGCAGTGAACGGAGCAGGTATTACAACTCTACAAATGCTGACTGTACTTGGAGGTCTACAACAGACCAAAACAAGTAACCTCAAAAATGAAAATAATAGTTTCTTGTGGTTAAGACTGTGTATGCTCATTTTAAAGTAACAAAAAAACCGCTGTCATCAAAAATTACTATTCCAGTCAACATTGTCAAAAGCTTTTTCTAAGTCTACAGATGCTTTGAATGTAGGTTTGTCTTTCTTTAACTCTTTCCTTTCCTTAACTCAAACATGAGTTATTAAACTGATAGTTTGGTAATTTCATACTTACCTGGAACTGCTTTCCTTGGAATTGTCACATTTTTCTTTAAGTCTGAGGGTATTTAGCCTGTTTCACAGATCTGGCCCACCAGATAGAAGAGTTTTGTCATGGCTGGCTCTCCCAGTGCTATCAGTAGTTGTGATGGAATATTGGCAACTCCTGGGGCCTTATTTAGACTTAGATCTATCAGAGCTCTGTCAAATTAATTGACAAGTAATATCTCCTCTCTCATCTTCATGTACCTTTAGTTCTCTTTCTCTAATATTGCCTTCAAGTTTATCTCCCTTCAATAGACCCTCTATTTAGTCCTTCCGCTTTTCAGCTTTCCTTCTTTGCTTACTACTGACTTTCTATCTGAGCCCTTGAAATTCATACAATTGCTTCTCTTTCACCCAAAGGCCTCTTTAATTTACCTGTATGCTGTATCTATCTTTCCCATACTGAAATATGCTTATAAATCTTTACATTTGTCCTCTAGCCATTCCTGCTTAGCCATTTTGCACTTCCTGTGGATCTCCTTAATTTTCCACCTTTTTTGCATTTTTATCAGTTTTAATCTACAGTTCACAACCAAAAAACAAATTGCGACACCCAGTGTAATGGGTCGAGGATGCAATGACCACTATTGAATGGTGGAGGCAATCTTCATGCTTATCAGAAGACCTTCAATCCCACATGGAGGCGTCAAGGGGATTTTGATGTGGCGAGGAAGCTAGGAGTGATTCCAAAATGTAATAGTTTCTGAAGTAACTGAGGCGAAACAGGAGTGCAGATAAGAATTCTTTGTCATTCCATCTGACTTTGAGAATTATATGGATGTACCCACATCTCTGGTGCTGCTTGCCTGTCGCAAAATTTGCACTACGTGTGACAGGTGCGGTGTGAGACCTGCAACATTCGCACACACCTGGGAGTCAGGTTTCTGGCAAGATGAATGCCGATTCAGACGATGCTGACTTGGCAGCAGGAGATGAAGCACTAGACATGCCTCTCATGCCACCAGCGGCAGAGAATGGTGTCTTCTAGCAATGGAGTCCAGCGTCCCTGCGATGCAGCAGATGATGGCATTGCGCAGAGTCAAGCTCTGGACTGAGGGCTGGATAGCAGCAATCATCAGACGTCAGCAGAGCAGAGTTATGTAGTCGTCGGTTCATGGGTTGGTGTTAGTGACGGCTGCATCATATGTCTGGCGTCTTCTGGCACATTGTGACCCTAGATGAACCTACAATGATTGCGTCAGTAGAACATTGTCATCTAAAAAAAGGGGGGGGGGGGGTTCAAATGGCTCTGAGCACTATGGGACTTAACATCAGTGGTCATCAGTCCCCGAGAACTTAGAACTACTTAAACCTAACTAACATAAGGACATCACACATCCATGCCCGAGGCAGGATTCGAACCTGCGACCGTAGCGGTCACGCGGTTCTAGACTGAAGCGCCTAGAACTTCACGGCCACAACGGCCGGCCCTTTGTCTTGGGGACAGTGATACACCCAGCATCTGTCAATGGTGATTAGGCGGCCAAAGAAGTGATCTAGATTCATCTGACACATGCAATATTTCTTCTGTTTCTTCGGTTTGGCAAGCCTTTTAAATGGCTGTGAGCAGACGTGTAATCCCGAGGGCAATTACTTTTCTCATGTTCAAAACTTTGTGCAACATGCTGGATATTGTTGCATGACTGGATTTCCCTTTTTCCACTTTCTTCTTAGTTGTGATTCGCCGGTTTTCAAGCACCGGAGCTACCACTTTCCTTGCGACTCCTGGTTCTTCACAGAGAGATGATCCGCCACTTCGTCCTTTGTCATTCGGACTTGCTTGAGCATAGTGGAATCGACTCACATGATGGTGCATTTCTGCTGTCCGCTTTCGTCAACTCAGCATGGATTGTTTCAGCGTTGTTCACCTTAAAATGCACAACACATTTTCTATTGGCTGCCGTACCAGGGTGGTACAGTACCAGGACTCCAGATATGTAGCTGCGAGTGAACATTTATTTTTTCAGGGTGATAATTATAGCTTCACGACTACTCCTCAGTAGCTATTTTTCGTCTTTTCTGGAAGAACGCTCATAGGAAAAGTATCGAAATTCTCGTGGAACCTTCGCTAAGTGCCACGAAAATAAAGCAATTAATAAAATACAGAATAAGAGGTAATTGAAACCTAAAAAAATAATAACACTAGTGGAGAAGACGCTATTGCACCTTAACATTTGAAATGGTCTCTACCAAAAGTGAAAGAAATGAACTAAAATCAATCTTGGAAGAAATTTGTAAAAAAGTCCCAGGAGAGGGGACACTAGGCAATCAACAATACGTCAATAACTACATAAGAGTTTCTTAGCTACCAGTTGGATATACAATATTTTCCAACATTTTATCAAATGCAGTAAAAACAACGGTGGAGTGCATTTAGGTGAATGTCAAGGCAGCTTTAGTTGGACATCGAGGTGTTTTAGGAAGTCAGTCCTTTCACCACAGATTGCAGAATTCATAATATGTAGTAATGTTTATTGATTTCAAAACAGGCTTTGAATCTATTCACAGAGAAACTATTGATAAAATAATCCCAGAATTTTGTGTAAAGCCATAATTAGCAAAGATAATTTGTGAAATACTTACAGACACAGTATGTGAAGTGAAATTCACTGGAGAAACATGTAAACACTTCGAAATAAACATAGGTGTACAGTAAGTTGATGGCCTAACCCAAATTATTTTTAATTATTCTCTAGAAAGAAAACAGTGACAATCTGGATTGAAAAACTTAATGAATATCATGTTACTAATAAGTTTGCGAAGAGTAAACAACAATATTGGAATAAACAGTCTCGTATTTGCAGATGACTTTGCTACACTTTCAGTAAATGTGACAACTATTGCAATACAAATTAATCTTGTAGGATAAATAGGCAGTAGGTCCAGCTTAAGGATTTTTGCACAAAAATAAAGTTAACAAAAATTTAAAATGCATCGATATTTTTGGAAACATATTGGCCAAATAGAGAAGGTTAAAAAACTGTGATATCTTAGGCATATAATCCAAGTAAATGGTTCGGAACAATCCACTATAGGAGAGAGGATATATAAAATGGGAAGGGCAAATGGTATAGCTTACGACCTTTACAATAAATATGCCTGTCAAAAAAAAGCAAAACTAAGACATTAGAATACAATAGTGAAGCCAGGATATCTATAGGCAGACAAATGTGTAGCATTAAACTATAATTTACATAGAATATAAATAAAAGAATTAGGAAAATATTAGGCTCGTGAAGAAATATGGAAATTATGAATCAATGCTGGAATTTTTCAAAGCAAAAAAAAAAAAAAGTCAGATGAAACGAGAAAAAGAAGATATTCAATTTTGAACATTTATATCAAATACAAGGCAGTAGATTAACCAAAAATACCTTTAGATATTTGAGGGATAAGTAATCAACAAGTTGGATCCATGAACCAAAAGAGGATTTAGAAAAAGAGAGTATGAAAGCTGAAGACACAACTGACAGAAATGTTTGCTGAAAAAGTACCAAATATGGAAGGATTCTGAGGCAGGTCAGAGAAAGAAAACTTGTTTGAAGTGGTCAGAAGAAAAGATGAAACACAGTGAAGAGATGAAAAAGTAATAAAGAAAAGAACAATGAACAAGGAACTGAAGCTGGTGCGATATCCTTAGTTATCTCATCCCAGAAGAAGAAGAAGAAGAAGAAGATGGGTGTGTACGCTGAGAATAGATTAATTTCCAATGAGAGCACACGACGCCACTCTACCCATCAACGTCAATGTCGAAACCTGCTTACCACGAATACTTGATGCTGACGTACCATCGTGCCCATCCAATTCCACAGACAGTCTGCGTGAAAGACACAATGTGAAATGAATTGTGGAATTTCTCATCTAGGAAACCCTGAGAAAATAAATTTAAAGAACTTAAAATGTTAAATGTAACTAGTTTGTACATACACGAAACAATTATCTTTTCAATGATAAACTGATGCACCAGTAAATAGAGACTTCCATGAGCACAATACAAAGAAGAGAGACAATTACCATATTTTCAGTAAAATGTTTGAAACAACAGGTAGAAGACTGTCACTAAATATGAAGAGCAAAAAAGAAGTGTGAACCATGAATGTATTTTCAAAACCTCTTTCTTAAAGAATTTACTTTATTTACTAGCGATTCATGAAGAACATTAACACATTTAATCACACTATATGAGCGTGGAAGTAGTTGCCAGCGAGTAACTGATGGAAACAAATTAAATTTCAACAAATGGAAATTCTTCCTAAATCCCCTTTCCTTAAAAAAAAAAAAAAAAAGATTTAAAATTACAATCAGGAAGCACCCTCTAAATATCAAGTTACAATTATTCAGAGGCAGAAATAACAATTTTTTTTATTATGTCAGTAGGAGCCTTCGGCCTGAGAACCTCGCCGCTCCCTTTTAATACGGCCGTAGTCACGACCGCTCACAACCTCTGAAAGACTACACTGGTGCAAATCTGCAACACACCAGATTACTTTAAAAATTTTAACAACTCACAAAACACAAACTATGCACCCCGTAGGAGGGATGGAAATGGTACAAAACACTCATATTAAAAGGTACTTGCCACCGAAAGTGTAACTTGTTTTTGAAAGAAAATTCTTATGGTGGAAGGGTGGCAACTTTAAATACTAAAATGACCCTTTTAAATAAAAACCCATGAAATACAGTGTTACATAAAATGTACAAACATGCTCTATATTACACATATACCGCCTCTCAAGATGACAGGCAAGATAAAAACATTTCAGGAATTCGGCCTTTACACCTTAAGCAATAAATTCGTTAACACCGAATCCGACAAACATGACAGAGGCAGCTATTAACGTACGGCAGACCGACAGACACTCACTGCCTAACAAATGCGGACGAGAGACAAGCGAGCAAGCTGGGGACGAGGGACTGAGCAAGAAAACAAGTAGAATTTAACAAGTAAATGAAACAACATATCACGGATCACTTAACTTCAAATAACTGCGATTTCTGGCGAAGACCTGGCGCAGCACCCCCAAAACGGTCTCCCGAACCGTCCGCTGCCAGCCGCTTCAACGGTCACAGGAAGGTGCGCAGATCTCCAGTTTTAGGGCGTCGCAGCTCGCCCCGGCCAGACCGATATCGTGGGTTGGCTCCTGTTGCTGTCGTGTCGGCCGCGAAGCCACTACCCCTCGCTATACGGCGCGGCCAGTGGACTGAGCTGGCGACCTCACATGCGCCGACGCTTAAGACGGACAAGTCATCCTGTGTGTCAGTGCGCGACCGACCAACCGATCGATCCAACCGCCAATGCCCACTGCCTCAGCAAACTCGAGCAGACTGGCGGCCTAACACATACTAGCACTCCGGACGACAGACAGACACTGACTGCCCCACACTAACACGGCTGACCAACTGACCAGACTCGCCCAGTCTGCACCGACTCAGACTAACGAACTGCCGACTCACCGAGACTGACAGACTGACCCTTGCGAGCTTATAGCGCCCCTTAAATGCACGTAAACTGCAACCATTCCCCTTTTCCACAAGAGGGAGACACAAAAGCTGCGATTGCCACAGCGGCGCCACCGGCAGAAACGGAGGGTGACTGCTTCACACAACGCGCTGCGGCGCGCTCTTCAAAACAGCAAATTTACCACGGCTCAAAGTGACTACATTCAAACGTAAGTTGGATTCACTTCGTCTCTAGGTGATTGGTGCCAGGTGAATAAATATTGATAGAAAAATTCACTGAAAATTGTAAATTAAAACTGGGGAAGAGAATAAACACTTCATTGTGAAGACTCATCCAGCTTTCCCTGTTCCTGTACCAAACAATAACATGTGCCAAGCCACAGAAAGACATGTGGAGAATTGGATCTGTGTAAGGATATTACTACTGCAGAGCTACTTCTGTTATACAATGTACTGAAGAATATCACTGCTGAAAAAAAAAAAATCCTGTGATGCACGAGGACTACTCGGAAAGTAAGGACCGATAGGCCGCGGAATGGAAACCACAGTGAAAATCGAAACTGTTTTATTTGCAACAGTTAGCTACAACTTCCAGCTACTTATCTCCATAGTAGCCGATCTGACGTAGATGTTTGTCGTAGCGTTGTACTAATTTTCCAGTACCCTCGTTATAGAAGGCAGCCTACAGTACTTTCCGCCAATTCTCTACTCTAGCTTACAGCTCGTTGTCTGTCCCAAAATTTTGTCTTCATAGCCAGCGGTTCATGTGAGCAGAGATGAAACTTAGAGAGAGACAATTACGGGATGTATTGTGGGTAATCAAACATTTCCAATTGATGACTATGCAGGAGCATCTCCATTGTCCCTGCAGAATGCGGCTGAGAATTGTCTTGAAGAAGAAAACGCACGAAAATTATGTAATGTTGGCTGCATAGCATGAGGCGAAATTTCTCACCACGCCCTTGTACTCGGCGGGAGACGCTATTGTTCTAAGTATATTTATGTGCTCCCTGTGTGCTCAGAACTAAAAATAACGACGTAACGCGATCGACGGGCGTACTAGAGACACTGCCCAACACACCTGTGCAAAACTTCACCGGATTATCACTGTGGTTTGCATTTCGCGACCGATCGTTCCTTACTTTACCCTCGTATTTAGGGTGTGCTCTGTGTCTGCTGTAGTGCATTGAGACTGGTGATTGATTTCTCGAGATTTGATATTATTCTGCTTATGTTCTAAATTCAGAGCATTTTTATTCTGCATATCTTGTAAGTGGTATGTCCTTATATAGACATATGTCATGGTTTCTTTATTTGTGCACCATGAAAAATGTAGTTACTGTATTTGTATCGCACTATGCGCCTAGAATGTAAATTGCCTGTGAATGAATAAACGAAAGGTTCTGCCATTTGGTTCTGCTCTGTTCTGTTCTGTCTGGTGTGAATGTGTTTTTGTAAGTTTGAGGTTTGTAACTGCCGAATTCTGACACTGATATCCCTTTCTTTAAATGGAGTTATGTAATTTTCCTGTGACCCATATATTGCCTCATCTCCGCTCGAATTTCTCCCATTATCTGTAGCAGCATATCTGTTACTTGTGGCTATTTAGAGTCTCATCAGTGACCAGCGATGATTTTTAACTGAACAGTACAGCATATTGTGAACATTAATTTACCCATGGTATGTAAGAGACGCTATATCCTTAAACAAAATATTGCATAGAAATGCCACATCACTTTGAATGTTTCGTTCAACATTGTCTGGACACGGTAACCCATTTTGAAAGTCATTGTCACGAAGTTGTAAATGCAGTGAAATGTGTAGTATTTTCAGAACATTGCTTCAAATAATCCCACTTCTCATATGCCTCATTTTGTCACTTGGATTGTGACCTACCACAGTTGTACTTCTCTCATCATTTGGCTTTCTTTTGTCATTGGTATATTTTATTCTTCACACTATCAGTTTCCAGAATTTTCACTGTAATTTTTGCAAAGAAAGATTGTGTGGCCCTCATAAGTTCATGATACCTTGCACCATACAACAGATTTAGAATTTTGGCGACAGACCTAGATCAAAATTGTATCGACTTTCTGAACTATCTCATAGGTTATGGAAGTTCTAATGACCTCTTGAACAAGTTGACTCATTAGTAAAACAGAAGAGCAGAGGCTGATGGGCTTCAGATAAATACATGACTCATATTAGGAAAAGCAGGACTTCAGCGGCCTGTGGGCACTGAAATAAATTAGTGATGAAGGTTGGAAACTTGTACCCGCCCAGAACTGGAACAAAGGTGCTCCGCTTTTCTAGAATAGTTGCCATAATTATCTCAGCCGTCCGAACGCGCTTCGTGGCCAACCAATATTCTTAACTTGTTACGTGCAAACAGCGAATGCTTCCATTAGCTCTACTGCTCGTAGCGTTCACTAATTCCCTCAGGTTTGGAAGATATGCTGCATCTCCACTGAAAGTTCGTAGAGGCATCCTCCCTCTCGTATATATTGAAATGTGGTGTCTTTTCTGTCGGACATATTTGACAGAGCAGACACCACTGGCGATACATCGGTCACAAAGATACGGCATTATGAAAAACAGCACTTCAGCTGGCTGCTGGCACTGAAATAAATCAGCGGTGAAGGCTGGAAACTTGTGCTGATGTGGGAATGGAACCCGGATGCTCCAGTTCTCTAAAATGGTTGCCTTGGACTGCCTGGACATTGTGGAAAAGCTTTCTGTGCAGATGCACCATGTCTTCTGGATCCTGCTGGACTTAGAAAATATTATGAGCAATGAGGGTAATGGAAGGAGGTGCTACTTGTGCAGGACAGGTTGAGGATTTGGGTCGTCCAAAAAGGTTGTCCAGATGGCCAAAGCATTTAAGTCGTCCATTATAGACAAGAAGAGCATCTGGGTTTGAGTCCTAGTCGAGTACAAGTTATCAGCCTTCAAACTGATTTATTTTAATGTCTGTAGGTGGATGAAGTCCTGCTTCTGGTAATATCATATCTCTGCAACCGCTGTACCAACAGAAATGTCCGACAGAACAGACACCACATATCAAAATCATATACCTGTCTTATGCGTTTGCTTAGAGTAGGGCTGAAGTTTGAGGATCTTCTTCTTCTGATGATGGGACAGTGATCTGTGTCGGTGTTATCTTGTTATGATTTGATAAAGTTCCTTAAGTCTTATGTCATGGAAGTCCTGTCGAAGTGCCCTTCACAGTTCCACAGGTGAAAGTATATGCACACGGTCCAGTAACATTAATTTGACCATCTCCGAAAAGACTTTTGCAGTGCGGGCATACAGGAAGAGAGTCAGTGTTTTTGAAAGGTACCAACAGAGATGTGGAACCATACTGACTCCAGTGCCATCCCCAGCTTCACTAGGTTTCACAGTTGAGGCTACGTGGCGTGAACAAACCAATTGAGGTGGACGCACAAATTCTCGATTAGGTCTAAATCTAGAAGGCTTGGTGGCCAAGGCAGTACGGTAAACTCATCCTGGGCTCTTTGAACCAAGAGGGTACACTGCACTCTGTGTGTCACCTTGCATTGCCCTGCCAGTAGAGACCACTGTGCTGAGGAAAAATAAACTGCGTACGAGGATGAAGACGGTCCCCAAGGATAGATGTATATGAGGTTTGTCCGGAAAATACGTATAAATGTTGAATAATAACTTTATTTTACAATTATTCAGGTATTACAATGTGGTCTCTTTCAAAGTACTCGCCCTGAGACGCGATACACTTCTGCCAACGCCGTTTCCACTGTTGATAACATTGCTGAACGTCTTCAGTTGTGATGTTGTTTAGTTGCTGTGTCGTTTCCGCCTCGATGGCTCCACATCTGGCAAGTGCCACCCCCGAAGCACCATTTTGCATTACGGGAACATGAAGAACTCACACGGGGCTAAATCGGGTGAGTAAGGCGGGTGGTCTGTCACGGTGGTTGAGCTTCTGGCCTAAAACTCGCGCACAACGAGCGACGTGTGAGCGGGCGCATTGTCGTGATGAAGGATGCACCTGCCCCCTTTTGCCAACTCCGGCCGAACTCGGGCCACACGGGCTCTGAGACGTGTCAGAGCTTCAACGTAAAAATTTCCGTTCACTCTCTGGCCGGGAGGGACGAATTCCTTGTGAACAATGCCCCTAGAATCAAAGAAAACAATCAACATTGTCTTCACATTGAGCCTTGATTTTCGCGACTTTTTTGTTCTCGGTTCTCTTGCTAGTTTCCATTCCTGGCTTTGACGTTTGAGCTCCACATCGAATTCGTAAAACCAGGACTAAGTCTCCAGTGATGACTCGGTTGAGGAAGTCCCCTCGTACCTCTGCTTCCAACCAATCCTCAAAGTACTCAACCCTCTTTGCTTTCTGTTCTGGCGTCAAGAGCTTCGGTACGATTTTCGCAAACAATTTCTTCATTTCAAGTTTTTGTGTCAGGATTTCGTGAACGATCGTTTTAGGGGATACTGCAGCAAAAGAAAAAAAAAAGAAGTGTAACTTACATTCGGAGTGATGATTACATTTTTACATCACCATTGCAAAAATGTAATCTTCAAGAATGGTTTGTGAAGCGCATCTACAAAATTTTTGAATATCGCAGAATAAAACCTAGGCCTCTTTGCATCCGAACTTGGAATCATCACCACCTAGATTTTCGACGATTGAGCCATGATTTTACAACGAGACCAGAGTGGGAAACACAAAAAGATGAGTGCCTAGTTTATTCATTATTACATGAAATGACTTTATTAACTGTGCTCTAATGACACCTGCCACATAATAACTTTGTTGTTGCCCGAAAAATGAAGTATTTAGCAGCGTGAGCAACACTACAATCATTATTAAATTTTGACCTTTGTTGTGATAGGATTTTTAGATCATGAATGGATGCAGATGATCAGACAGGATGCTTATGTACATGTCGTATCTATACTTATCTGGTGTCCCATATCACTCCAACTGCACATGTCACACACCATTAGGGAGCCTGGAGCAGCTTGAACAATCCCCTGCTGACATGCAGGGTCCATGGATTCATGGGTTTGTCTCCATACCCATTCACGTCCACCTGCTCGATACAATTTGAAATGAGACTCCGACCAGGCAACATGATTCCAGTCATCAACAGTCCAACATCAGTGTTGACGGGCCCAGGCGAGCCGTAAAGCTTTGTGTCATGCAGTCATCAAGGCTACACGAGTGAGGGTTCACACTCTGATACTTGTTGATGGCCCGGCATTAAAACCTGCGCTATTTGTGGAAGGGTTGCTCTTCTGTCACACTGAACGATTTTCTTCAGTTGTTGTCGGTCCCATTCTTGCAGGATCTCTTACCACCGGCAGTGATGTTGCAGATTTGATGTTTTACCGGAATGCTGACATTCACAATGGTTGTACTGGAAAATCCCCACTTCATCGCGACGTCGGAGATGCTGTGTCCCATCGCTCGTGCGCCGACTATAACACCACGTTTAAACCCACTTAAATCTTGATAACCTCCATTGTAGTAGCAGTAACCGATCTAACAACTGCGCCAGATACTTGCTGTCTTATTAGGCGTTGCCGACGGCCGTGTCGTCTTCGGCCTGTTTACATATCTCTGCATTTGAATATGCATGTCCATACCAATTTCTTTGGCGGTTCAGTGTATATGCTGCATTGTTAGTACTGACACCAGCCGTCAGAGCAAGGTTACTGACGTCGAACACAGACTGCGATCACAGCAACGTGGGTGGACCGTGTAGCGTCCAGCTAACGATTTTTTGAAATGTTGGTGAGACTTCGTGGACACTGTACTCGTTCTGTACATACCGGGTGATCAAAAAGTCAGTATCAATTTGAAAACTTAATAAACCACGGAATAATGTAGATAGAGAGGTAAAAATAGACACTCATGCTTGGAATAACATGGGGTTTTAGTAGAACAAAAAAAAACAAAACAAGTATAGCTAGACGCGTGAAAGATCTCTTGCGCGCGTCGTTTGGTGATGATCGTTTGCTCAGCCGCCACTTTCGTCATGCTTGGCCTCCCAGGTCCCCAGACCTCAGTCCGTGCGATTATTGGCTTTGAGGTTACGTGTGTCCGCAGCTCGTGATCGTGCGGAAGCGTTCTCGCTTCCCACTCCCGGGTTCCCGGGTTCGGTTCCCGGCAGGGTCAGGGATTTTCTCTGCCTCGTGATGACTGGGTGTTGTGTGATGTCCTTAGGTTAGTTAGGTTTAGGGGACTGATGACCATAGATGTTAAGTCCTATAATGCTCAGAACGATTTGAACCATTTTTGGGGTTACGTGAAGTCGCAAGTGTTTCGTGATCCACCGACATCTCTAGGGATGCTGAAAGACAACATCCGACGTCAATGTCTCACCATAAATCCGGACATGCTTTACAGTGCTGTTCACACCATTATTCCTTGACTACAGCTATTGTTGAGGAATGATGGTGGACATATTGAGCATTTCCTGTAAAGAACATCATCTTTGCTTTGTCTTACTTTGTTATGCTAATTACTGCTATTCTGATCAGATAAAGCGCCATCTGTAGGACATTTTTGAACGTTTGTATTTTTTTGGTTCTAATAAAACCCCCTGTCATTCCAAGCATGCCGGCCGGAGTGGCCGAGCGGCTCTAGGCACTACAGTCTGGAACTGCGCGACCGCTACGGTAGCAGGTTCGAATCCTGCCTCGGGCATGGATGTGTGTGATGTCCTTAGGTTAGTTAGGTTTAAGTAGTTCTAATTTTTAGGGGACTGATGACCTCAGCAGTTAAGCCCCATAGTGCTCAGAGCCAGCCATTCCAAGCATGTGTGTCAATTTGTACCTCTCTATGTACATTATTCCGTGATTTATTCAGTTTTCAAATTTATACTGACTTCTTTATCACCTGGTATTTCGAGTGGCCTGCTTTGGCCACCACGCCCTGTAAATTCCCGTTATTTCCTGACTGACTTTCGTGCCTGGTCTCTCCCACCCTCCCCCTACCCTTTCCATCCCCTCCACACACACACACACACACACACACACACACACACAGAGTGAGAGAGACAAAGAGAGAGAGAGAAACGGAAGCGAGGCCACGCCTGGGGACGGGACGGCCACTGGTAATTAGCAGTTATTTGTGTTGCCTCCGCGGTCGCTGTATCCGCTGCGACCCGTCGAGTCGCTTCGCCTCTACTGCCGGCTGGGCCCCAAGGGGACCGGACGCCGGCGCCGCCGCTGCCGCCAAATTAAATTCCGATGCTGCGCTGGCCGCCACAAGAAATACTGTAGTGCTGTACGCCGGAGTCCCGGGCCCCACAAAGAGTCCGCAGAGCTGACGAGCCGCAATAACAGCCGGCCGGGCCGCTTCTTTCCGCTACAGCCAATTGCTGCGCCGTTTGCCTCCTTCCCAGCATCGACCGGCGTCTCCGACCGCAGTCGTTCTCTCCGAAGTTGGAAGTGTTTCCAGCGACGTTTTCTGGCTGTTAGCGGGTCATCAATAAAGGATTACCCGTCCGCGGGCCCGCGCCGAACCGACGGGGTGGAGAGAAGCAGAAGAATCGCACAAACATCCCGTCGTAAGACCATCGCACACAGTCCCGTATGGACTACACAGTAAAATGCATACCTGGGGCAGAGAAATAACTAAGAGTTGGAAACAAATAGGTCGTCGGGTCCGGACGAAATTTCAGTTCGATTTTACAAAGAGCACTCTACGACAGATCTCAATTAATTAAAAAAAAATCTTTGACCTCTTACCAAGTGAGGTACAGAATTTGGTTGATAATGAAATTAGATTCATACAAGAATTTAACCCATATCTGCAAGAAAACGACGGCCGGTGTGGCCGAGCGGTTCTAGACGCTTCAGTCTGGAACCGCGTGACCGCTACCGTCGCAGGTTCGAATCCTGTCTCGGGCATGGATGTGTGTGATGTCCTTAGCTTAGTTAGGTTTAAGTAGTTCTAATTTCTAGGGGACTGATGACGTCAGATGTAAAGTCCCATAGTGCTTAGACCCATTTCTTGCAAGAGAACTCCTCAGTCCCCGTAGAAGAGTTTCTGAATGTAAATGTGGTGCGCGTACTGTAAGACCTTCGGTACATACACCGTCAGATTATTAGACTTGTCGCTCTAACGAAGTAGGCGAGTCAGCAATATGTCTCGTGGTCTTATCGTGGCGTGTTTATCTTCTGCCATTAGGTCATACGATAGAAATGCCACTTGCACACTTAGAGTAGCAGATTGACGGTGACCAACTTTAAACAGAACTTGATTAATTTTCACACACATTTATTAAAATAATAACAAGCATAAAAATAACTTAACTTGGTTCTGGATGCTATTTACAATTGACAATCTGAAGTTCCTTGGTCTTGGCACGTGAATCTTATTCTCACATATCTCTGATACTTGACAAAGTGTCTATACATTTCTGTTCATGTCTATGTACAGGAATATGATAATCTTATTAGGCACAGGCTGAAACTTGACTATAGACTGGTACAGACAAATGCATAATAATGCAGACTGACTAATCGGAGGTCTGTACACTCGTTATAACACCTCAAGCGTTCATGTATCACTGCGCGAGTGTGATCCGCAAGAAGAAAAGGTTCTACGTTAGCAGCAATCTAATTGACTGCGTTACATATTAATACGCAGATTGGAAGAAGCAGAATTTGGTCCGTCTTTAAGGCAGCGCCATCTCGTAGTGCGGAGACGGACGAGTGCCGTGCCTGTGCTGTTGCGCTTAGCAGGGCGCGCTCTAGTGGGAAAGTTGTGTGCATGCTGACTACACGGAACTATGTACACAACAGTAATATATAAAGGATGTTTCAGAAGTGATGGTCAGTATTCAGGAATATGATAGGAATGATCATTCGAAACAAAGTATTCAGGCGAACATGTACTCTTAAACACATGCCTTAAGAGCTATGAGCATTCCTTGATATTCAATGTTGTGAGACAAATCTCTTCTACTGCAAGCTCATTTCTTTCCATATTTTGCGAAGTGGTAGTATGGACCAAAACTCCAAACCTACGCCCTTCCTATCAACTACATCCGTCTGATGGCCTCCTTCCTCACCCACCGCCTCTCCTGTGTTACCATCCATAATGCCAGTTCCCACACCTTCTACCCCTCTGCAGGTGTGCCCCAGGGCTCTGTCCTCTCCCCTCTCCTCTACCTCCTGTACACGGCAGATATTCCCAACCCCCCTCCCCTCCAGTACACCTCTTGCAATATGCTGGTGACACGGCATTCCTCGCCCTCGCTCCTACCCTCCAACGGTCCCAACGCCTTCTCCAGAATCACCTTGACCCTTTTGCTGCATGGTGCAACCAGTGGCTCCTGAAAATCAATCCTTCCAAGACCCAGGCAATCATCGTAGGTCGTACCGCTCGCTCCTTCCGGCACCTGGATATCTGCCTTAATATGTGCGCCCGCCCTGTCTGCCTCACCCCCACCCTCACCTACATTGGCGTCACCATTGACCGTCACCTCACATGGATCCCTCATCTCCGCTCCATCCAATCCAAAGCCCACAACCGCCTCTGACTCCTCAAACTATTCTCTGGCTGGACATGGGGGTTGCACCCCTCTACCATCCTCACCTACAAATCCTTAATCCGCCCCATCCTCTGTTATGCCAGTCCTGCCTGGATATCTGCCCCCCCCCCCAAATTCTGTAACTCCCTCCAGATCGTTGAGTGTCATGCACTCCGCCTTGCCTTCTGTATATGCTTCCAATCCCCCACACGGATCCTCTACGATCTCATTCCTTTCCCCCATCTGTTCCTCTTCCTCAAACATATCCGCATCCTCTACACCTCCCACCGCCTCGAACCCCCTCACCCCCTGGTTGCTCCTCTCCTCTCCCATCCCCGCCCCTGCCATGTCTTCACTGTTGTATCCCCCCCGCCCTCCATCTCTACACCCTACATCTCCTTTCCCAAGGTGGCTTCCATCAACTCCCCCTCCCGGATGATGACCTCTCTCCCTCTATTTATCCCTACTATCAACTCTGATCTGCACCCCCCTCCTTTCCTCCGTCCTTTCCCTTGGCTCCCTCTTCCTCCCCCATTCCATCCTATGTTTTCTGCCCCCCTAACCTCTCCCTATCTCCTTTCTCCCCCCCCCAAGTCCTTTTGTATTCCCCTCCTCTGCCTTCCCCATTCCCTGGCACGTCTGCTCAGCACCCCCCACCTCTCTTATGGATCCTCATCTTCCATTGGCTCCTTTCCCCCCTCCCCCCTTCACTTTTCCTCTCCTTCCCCCCTTTGCTTTCGCATCATCTGTCCAGTTTCCCCCCACCTGCTCTCGGCTGCGGTATGTCATATTTGTGCCAACCTTTTAGTGCAGTGTTTAAGTGAGTGTTCAGTGTAGTGCGTCTTTCCACAGTGTTGCGAACAGAAATCATGCTGTCGCTGGATGTGCATTTTATGTCTCTTGTGAACAGAAACCAGACTGTCGCCTTTTTTTTTGTAATTGTCTGTCTATTATTTTTCTGCTTCCTGTGAATTTTATTAGCATCATCAACCCTGTGTTTTATGTTTTAAGTTCCAGAATTTTCTGCGATTTTACCTTTAAGTCACCGATTTTATCGCCAACTGATATTTTTTATTATCTTCATCTTTTTAAAACAAATTCTGTAGGCTGAAGAGCGGCGTAATAAGCTGCTGCCAGCCCGAAATCGAAACTCAATAAAGTAAAAAAATATGGACCAAAAGAAGGAAAAATATGTTCAGTAAACATGAGCTCTAAAATGCATACCTTAAAAGTTATGAGCACTTGTTCATTAGAAATGTTCCAAAACAGAGAAGATGAACAAGCAGTCATAGCTGTTAAGGTATGCATTTTAGGTTGTACGTTTACTGGACATTTTATTCTTGTTTTGGTTCATTCTACCAATTCCAAAATGTGGACATCAACGAGCTTGTAGTAAAAGAGATTTGTTTCACAGTCCCGTCTCGAAGATCAGGGATTGCTCATAGCTCTTAAGGTATGCATTTATCACGAATCCATGCCTGTATTCCACGAAGTCCCACAACAAATACCACATTTTTTTCAACCGAAATTGCCGAGAAAAAAAAAGTGTCACGGTACTTGTTGGACGCCCGTAAGGGCTCCTATTCTTAATTTTCGTCTGTGTATGTATTGTAATATGAACAGTCTTTCAGCCGGCCGCGGTCGTCTAGCGGTTCTAGGCGCTCATTCAGGAACCGCGCGACTGCTGCGGTCGCAGATTCGAATCCTGCCTCGGGCATGGATGTGTGTGATGTCCTTAGGTTAGTTAGGTTTAAGTAGTTCTAAGTTCTAGGGGACTGATGATCTCAGATGTTGAGTCCCATAGTGCTCAGAGCCATTTGAACCATTTGAACAGTCTTTCAACCGAACACTGCAAGCGGTGTGCTCGTGTAAAGTCTATCTGATGAAGGGAGTCGCCAAATCCATCTGGAATTGTGTAACTGTATTCCGTGTAACTTTAAGAAACCTGAAACCGTACACTGAAGAAATTGTTTCTGTGTTAGCAGAAGAGCCAACACCGTGTTACGAGTGGAGGCCGAAATGCACATGTTTTAGCTCAGGCTGGCTGGCGCGAAGAGGTGTAGAGGGAAGAACTATACTGACGTGAGGTCTGGAACATGACATGGAATGAGAATTCAGAAAGCGGACATAATTAGTTCGATACTTAACTTTAATCCATTAATGATGAACGTCGCTCTTGACGGTACGTGACTCACAATATTATCTGTTCAGAATACAATCTTGAATATGGTAAGTATAGTAACTGAATATGTCTCCTTGCTAGGTCGTAGCAAATGACGTAGCTGAAGGCTATGCTAAATTGTCGTCTCTGCAAATGAGAGCGTATGTAGACAGTGAACCGTCGCTAGCAAAGTCGGCTGTACAACTGGGGCGAGTGCTAGGGAGTCTCTCTAGACTAGACCTGCCGTGTGGCGGCGCTCGGTCTGCAATCACTGATAGTGGCGACACGAGGGTCCGACGTATACTAACGAACCGCGGCCGATTTAAAGGCTACCATCTAGCAAGTGTGGTGTCTGGCGGTGACACCACAGCTGTCATGTGAAACTCTGTATTATGCAGTGCAGTGTACAGTACTACAGTACATGGCGTCACAGTACGTCACTTGCAATTCTAATACACGAAATTAACAAAGTAAAAAACTTGCATAAAATTAGAAACTGTGCTTTGAAAGAATAAATGCCCAAAATGCTTCTGTCAGTATTCCCAGAAAATTTAATTACCCAAACTGACTGAGTATAATTCTGAACACTGGGCTACGGCGTACAGCCAAGCGCCGGGACGCCAGTCGGGAACGAAAGAGACGGCTGTGAGAAGAGATCAGCCAACCACGCGCTGACCGAATCTCACTCCAGGACGGCAACGTGGACAGCAGCGCCCCCTATGTGATGAGGTCATAAACGCCGCAATCGACTGTAAGTGTATTCAATCTAAAGGGTGATACAAAAAGGTACGGCCAAACTTTCAGGAAACATTTCTCACACACAAAGAAAGAAAGTATGTTATGTGGACATGTGTCCAGAAACGCTTACTTTCCATGTTAGAGCTCATTTTATCACTTCTCTTCAAATCACATTAATCATGGAATGGAAACACACAGCAACATTTTGTTACAGGAAATGTTCAAAATGTCCTCCGTTAGCGAGGATACATGCATCCACCCTCCGTCGCATTGAATCCCTGATCGCTGATGCAGCCCTGTAGAATGGCGTATTGTATCGCAGCCGTCCACAATACGAGCACGAAGCGTCTCTACATTTGGTACCGGGGCTGAGTAGACAAGAGCTTTCAAATGCCCCCATAAATGAAAGTCAAGAGGGTTGGGGTCAGGAGAGCGTGGAGGCCATGGAATTGGTCCGCCTCTACCAATCCATCGGTTACCGAATCTGTTGTTGAGAATCGTACGAACACTTTGACTGAAATGTGCAAGAGCTCCATCGTGCATGAATCACAGGTAGAGTATCCCGTATAAAATCATGGCGGTGAATCGAGGAAGTACAGTACATACTGACGAAACTAAAATGAACTCTAACATGGAAATTAAGCGTTTCCGGACACATGTCCACATAACATCTTTTCTTTATTTGTGTGTGAGGAATGTTTCCTGAAAGTTTGGCCATACCTTTTCGTAACACCCTGTATAGTGCCTAAATCTTTCGTAAGTGGTTGAGAGGTTTTACACTGGAAGGTTGTTACTTTTGTGGTTCTCATTTTGATATCTGCTGTTAATTTCGTTGTTTGTGATGGTAAAACACATTTGATAAGGAAATATTTATGTACCATTAACTACAGATTAAGTACTATAAAGCAAAAAAAAAAAAAACTTATGGAGACATCCAAAATCTGTATGCCTTCACCGCTAATTACACAGAGAGAGATTGGAGACACTAACTGAGGTAGAAGTAAAGTATCTATTGGTCCAAGGATACCGTGTAAGCCACGGTCAATCCTCACTTGTATTTTTTACAGCATGTTTGCGTTAGCTAACAGTCGCCCAAAGCTCTGAGACAGACAGACTGTTGCCTGTCTGGATACTGTTCCTGATACAGACGTAGTGCGGGTTGCATATAACGAATCTGTAGGTGGAGCTGAATCACCCTGCATATAGTCACTTTCGTTGGAATGCCACGCAGGGGGCCCGGGTTCGATTCCCGGCTGTGGTGGGAGATTTTCTCCCTTCAGGAACTGGGTGTTGTGCTGCCCTCACCATCATTTCATCCCCGTTGTTGACGTGCAAGTCGCCCAGTGTGGCGTCGCACTCAATAAGAGTTGCACTTTGCGACCGAACTTCCCGCTTGTGAACTCTCTGCCACTGAAGCCACACAATCATTTCCATTTCATTTTTCCAGTGTCACTTCGTCCAAATAACACCATACAGAAACGAGTACTATAGGATAGACGTCTATCATAAAAAGGTTAATGTGGCAACTGTGGTGGCGGAGCGGTTCTACGCGCCTCAGTCTGGAACCGCGCGACCGCTACGGTCGCAGGTTAGAATCCTGCCTCTGGCACGGATATGTCTGATGTCCTTGGGTTAGTTAGGTTTAAGTAGTTCTAAGTTCTAGGGGACTGATGGCCTCAGATGTTAAGACCCATAGTGCTCATAGCCATTTGGCAACTGTTCACTTGCTTCATACCAAGGTATGTAGAATACACGAGAAAGTAGGTCATTCTGAGG
The DNA here is from genome assembly GCF_023897955.1 of Schistocerca gregaria. Taxonomy (NCBI): domain Eukaryota; kingdom Metazoa; phylum Arthropoda; class Insecta; order Orthoptera; family Acrididae; genus Schistocerca; species Schistocerca gregaria. Next base: position 115,432,700 of record NC_064928.1, on the reverse strand, counting down.
TTATAGCGGCACTGGCTACTGCGCATGACGGTACTACGTGAATGCAGAGAGCTCACGTTATTTGCGAACATATTTGTGTAACTGGGCTGGCAAAACACCAGTTGAAACTTCCTGGCAGATTAAAACTGTGTGCCGGGCCTTTGCCTTTCGCGGGCAAGTGCTCTACCAACTGAGCTAGCCAAGCACTCCCCGTCCTCACAGCTTTACTTCTGCCAGTACTTCGTCTCCTACCTTCCAAACTTTACCGAAGCTCTCCTGCGAACCTTGTAGAACTAACACTCCTGAAAGAAAAGATATTGCGGAGACATGGCTTAGCCACAGTCTGGGGGATGTTTCCAGAATGAAATTTTCACTCTGCAGCGGAGTGTGCGCTGATATGAAACTTCCTGGCAGATTAAAACTGTGTGCTTGACCGTGAAAGCAAGGGTCCCGAGTTCGAGTCTCGGCCCGGCACACAGTTTTAATCTGCCAGGAAGTTTCATATCAGCACACACTCCGCTGCAGTGTGAAAATGAGTTATTCGTAACCATTAATTCTGTCTTTTCCATGTTTATATATAGACCGAAATATAAACTAATAGTCTTCACGATAGAGAATAGATCGCTGAATACTTCCTTACTACCCGCAATGAGACTATCATCATCAGCAAAGCGTGGATTGTTGAATTTTCTTCCTCTGATTGAAATTCTACCATTCCAGCCATCCAGTGCCCCCCTGACGACATGGAGTGAGGTCATCATCCGGGAGGGGGAGTTGATGGAAGCCACCTTGGAAAATGAGATGAAGAGTGTAGAGATCGAGGGTAGGGGGTACACAATAGTGAAGACGTGGCAGGGGGCGGGAATGGTAGGAGCAACCAGGGGGTGAGGGGGGTCAAGGTGGCGGGAGGTGTAGAGGATGCGGATATGTTCGAGGAATAGGAGCAGATGGGGGAAAGGAATGAGGTCATACAGGATTCGTGTGGAGGACGGGGGGCGGAGGCAGAGTGCACCACGCTCAAGACTGGCTGAGCGAGAGGCCAGCGCTTAAGTATGCTATCGGGGGCGCCGCTATTGGCCGCTGGGACCACGTGTTCCCCTGTGGCGCCCCCACAGTAAAAGCGGGCCAGGAAGCGCGCGCCGCCACAGCTTACGGTGCAGAGACCTCTATGGGTCTTCGACGTCCATGACGTCTGGTGCGGATTCAAATTCTGCGGCGTGCGGTCCCAGATTAAGTTTCTCGCTGTTCTCATTTCTGCTACACGTCATTACTTTCGTCTTTCTTCGATTCACTCTCAATTCATTTTCTGTACTTATTAGACTATTAATTCCATTCAGAATATCCTGTAATTCTTATTCACTTTATTTCCTCTTCTTCTTCTTCTTCTTTTAATTTTTTTATTTTTTTATTTTTTTTTTTAATCTTACACACTACATAACCTAAACTATGCTAAGGACAAACACACACACCCATGCCCAAGGGAGGACTCGAACCTCCACCAGGACCAGCTGCACAGTCCATGACTGCAGCGCCTGAGACCGCTCAGCTAATCCCGCATGGCTCTTATTCACTTTCACTGAGGATAACGTCATCAGCGAATTTTATCATTGATATCCTCACACCTTAATTTGAATTCCACTCTTGAATCTTTCTTTTGTTTCTGCCATTGCTTCTTTGACATACATATAGAATATCCCTGTCTTATAAATTTTTAATTCAAGCACTTCTTTTTCGCTGTTCAATACTTCTTGTTCCCACTTGGCTGTTGTAGATACTGTATATGACCCATCTCTCCCTACAGCTTTTCCATATTTTTCTCATAATTTAGAATAACTCGCACCATTTGACACTGTCGAACACTTTTTCCAGACCGATTAATACTAATAACGTGATTTGATTTTTCTTTAGCCTTGCTTCCGTTGTCAACTGCTACGTCAAATCTGCTGCTTTGGTGCTTTTATCTTTCCTAAAGCCAACCCGATCATCTGACAAATCCTCAATTTTCTGTTCCATTCTTGCATATTATTCCTGTCAGCAACTTGGATGAATGAGCTGTTAAGCTGATTCTGCGATAATTTTCGCACTTGTCAGACCTTACAGTCTTTGGAGTTGTGTGGATGATGTTTTTTTTTGAGTCAGATGATATATCGCATGACTCATACATTCTGCACACCAGCATGAATGATTACTGTGTTGCCACTTTCCCCAATGATTTTAGAAATTCTGATGGAGGGTTATCTGTTCCTTCTGCCTTATTTGATCTTAAGTCATCCAAAGCTCTTTTAAATTTTGATTATAATACTGGAGCACCTACCACCCGTATGTCGACTCCTGTTTCTTCTTCTATCATATCATTAAACAACTCTTCCCCCTCGTAAAGACCTTCATTGTACTCTTTCCACCGATTTGCTCTCTCCTCCGCATGTAGAAGTGGAATTCCCATTGCACTCTTATTGTTACCACCCTTGCTTTTAATTTCACATTTTTCATGCAGCCATTTTGCTTTAGCTTCCTTGCAATTTCTAAATGACTTGTATTTCTGTATTCCTGAATTTCCATGAACATTTTTGCACTTCCTTCTTTCATCGATCAGGTGAAGTATTTCTTGTGTTATCCATGGTTTATTCGCAGCGACCTTCTTCATACTTAAGTTTTTCTTTCCAATATCTGTCCGCTTGGAGACATCCATTCCTCTTCAACTGAACTGGCTACTGTGCTCTTCCTTATCTCGATATTTATATCCTTAAGAAATTTCAAGCATATCTCTTCATTCTTCAGTACCTCTGTATCCCACTTCTTTGCTTATTAATTCTTGCTCCCTAATCTCTTAAAGTGAAGCCTACTCCTCGTCAATAGTAAACTGTTTTCTGACTGCTCCAGGGTACGACTTGCAATTCAATTTCTAATCTCGAATTCTCTGCCTGACGATGATGAAATCTGACTGTAATTTTCCCATGTCTCCCAACCTTTTCTAACTCCTCCTCCTGTGATTGTTGAATAGACTATTTCGTTACTACTAGCTGAATTTATAGCAGAACTCAATTAGTCTATCATTCCTAGTACTAAGCCCACATCCTCCTGCAACCCTTTTTTCTACTGCTTCCCCTACATTCCTGCCCCCATGGTTATTAGACTCACTTCCCTTTATGTATTTAATTAATCGTTCACTATCCTCCGTTCACTATCCTCAAATACTTTGTGCTGTGTCACCCGAACAACACTAGGGCAAATGCACCACTGGCGCAAAGGTGCGAGTTGGTGCCAGCTTTATAGAGACTCGCCACTTGCGCGAGGTCCACCAGCTCCAATGGCTGCGCTGAGGATGAAGATATCGACATCGCCTCGGTCAATTGTCGGCCGAGAACAATCCTCCAATGACCGGACGAAAATGCACAGAAGCCTATTCGGAAGATAGAAGAGCAGCTCTCGCCCACTTGGTCCAGGGCAACAACAATTTTCCAACAAGGCAACACTTCCAATCAGTAGCAGTGTAATTACGGAATTGATACATGTAGTTGCTGGATGTGAGCTTTTCCGCCAAATAAAGACATCCAACACCTGAAAATTTAGTTTTATAAATAAACAGTATATCCTCTGATGTATAATTGAGATTGACTTCAATTTTATATCATGAGATCCTTTCTCTCCATCAAAGACTGAACCTTTTTTTTGGTTGGGTTAGAGAAGGGAGGACTCGGGGATTCCCAGGAGGGGGAGGGGTAATTAATTGATCAATTTAATTAATTAGTCAATTAATTTGATATAAAAATGTGCTTGTATCGGTGAGGGGGATGGGTAGGGTTGGAGATTTTTCAGTTATGGGGAGGAGGTGGGCGAGCGATGGGGAGTTTCTCAGAAGGAAAGATTATCCCAATGGGGTCATAAATCAATCCCTAGGCAGTCATCAATAAATTAACAAAACAGTTGGTTAAGGGATGGTGGAGGGTGTCATAAATCAGTCAAATTTTCCCCTGAATGTATGCTTACCCTTTATGTAGGTAAGCCACAGTGTGGGGACACACGAACTTAACCCTATTACTGAGATTCGCCGGAAACGAAACGTGTTTCGGATTGCACTTTCAACTGGTGGTCGCCTTTTCTAGGTAGGATAACTAGCTAGGGAGACACAGGTCGCTGAAGTGACACCCTACTGAAAGACTTGTACCAGGGCATTGAACCTTAGAAGATTATTATTACCAGAATCTGTACATATATGCAAGTATTGGGACAAGGAGGAAACGTTGTCTAGTGAACTCTTAGAAGAGAACAGACAGCTGTTGTAAATTGTATTTGCTATATACTGTGAAATTTACCTACGATTATTTTTCTTAGCCATTGAGGGCCTTTTTGTGTTATATTACTTTATTATTTAACAAGTTACCAAGATAAGTCAACCTTTTTAACTAATTTGTGTGACTTTGTTACTAGTTTATTGGAGTGTTGTAGAACCTATGTTCTCCAATCCTGTTATCTGACTCTAGGACATAGCTATGTAATAGTGGCAGGGAGAAATAGTCTTAGCGGTGTACTGCATCAGAAGCATTTTTACGAACTCTCAAACTCGGCCCACCATAAAAACAGTGGCAACTCGACTTCCATAGCAGTAGCCGCGAGATCTTTACAAAAACTGGTGACGAGGGTTTTACAAAACTATCTCTTCATCTTCAGCTTGTGGCGTGGGCATGTATAGCCGAACTATATTTGTCTGACTTGGCTTGCTGTCAGTTCTAATGAGAACATCCTAATCACTCAGCTGTTCACAGTAACTCACTCTCTGTCCTACCTTGCTATTCATGAACAATCCTACTCCTGCCATACCATTTTCTGCTGCTTTGATATTACCCTATATGCTCAATTGACCAGAATTCCTTCTTGCCATTTCGCTTCACTGACCACCGCTCTATCTAGATTGAGCCTTAGCATTTCCATTTTCAGATTTTATGGCTTCCGCACCGCGTCATAGTTCTGACGTTCTACGCCCAGACTCGTAGAACGTTGTCGTTTCGTTGGTTATCCAATTCTTTGTTCACCTCGCACTTGGTAGTGCCCTCCCGGAGATCTGAATGCGGACTATTTCGGAATATTTTGTTGTTGGAGAGATTATCATGACACTTTCTGAATTACAGGCCACATGTCTTGTCGATACATATTACATGTATTTAATGCCTTGGTTTCCATTGCGTTCTGCATCCTCATACCATTAATAATTGCTGATTCTGCCGCCCTTAGTGATAGCTTCCTATCCTTAGGACAAGAGACCACCTCGAATCTCTGCCCGCTCCTCCGCACTCTTTCACAAGCCTTGACTTCTTGTGCCGCCATTACTGATGATGTTTTTTTTTTTAAAGATCATGTAGACAGCGGCAGGGTTCGAACACGGAACTTACGACGTTTCGATTGCTAATAAAACCCCTTATCTCTAGACCACTTTTTTTTTTAAATCTCATTTTTTCGTATTTGTTCGTCGTATCTGCTCGGGGCGGACGTCGTAAGACATCCGATTTCGTTCCTTGATGATCGATTAACTCAGTTTTCTTATTACAGAGGGTACGTAACCCTCTGACCGAACACGCTGAGCTACCGTGCCGGGTACCGCTGGAGCAAGCCCGCAATATGACGATTGATCGATTCGTTAAATTTAAAGGTTGCTTCATCCGAACAAAGAACTAGTTCACGGAAAAGTTCATTTTCTTCAAACATGTTGATGAACTACTCACAAATTTCAGTTTTCCTGTCTTCTACAGGATTCATCCTTGTTACACAGGAGAGGAAGTCGTTGCTGGCCACACCACACCAGTCAAAAGACCGATGACTCAAAACAAGGGCAAACTTACCAACAATCGTTCTGCTCACCATAGCCACTCTTCCTAAATACGTTCTTTCAGACATATCCAAAAGACCACACACCTTTTCGACACAGCAGCTAGTATGAATCAAGACACAAAGGAATTAAAGACATGGCTGCCACTGAGCATTGATTTATATCAATAGGACAAGTTGAAAATTCGTGCTGCACCAGGATTCGAACCCAGGTCCATAACTTACTATGCAGATGTTCTCACAACTATGCTATCTGGACACAGTGGTCAACCCAACTGCACGAACTACACTACCACGCCTCCTTTTGGACCCAAATTCTCATTTCATACCACGCACTACTGATGCAGTTTCCACATTCATTATCGATGCCCAGTGCCACCTAATGTCTTTAATTCCTTTGTGTCTTGATTCATAATGGATGCAGGATCAAAACGGTGTCAGTTCTTTTGGGCATATCCGAAAGAACAGACAACACATATTCATAATTAACACGATTAACATGACAGCGAGTAATGAGGCTAATGAGCAAGGGCAAAAAATAAATGTCGGCCTCCCGGCGGGTAGAGCGTTAGCCACTTCAGCGACTTGCGCGTCGATGGGGACGAAATGATGATGATTAGGACAACACCACACCCAGTCCCTGAGCTGAGAAAATCTGCGACCCAGCCGGGAACCGGACCTGGGCCCTTAGGATTGACATTCTGTCGCGCTGACCACTCAGCTGCCGAGGGCAGACATGAGCTGGGGCATTACGTCAGCAGTGTGTTGTATAAGTTGAGAAATTGGGTCTGACGAGAGTCGTGCAAGGGTAGTCTGTGTGATTATGGGGACTACTGTGTCAGGATGGCGTAATGATCAGCGCGTTTGGCTAGTAAGCAGAAGACACTGGTTCTAATCCCTGTCTAGCGCAAATTTTCAGTTTGCCCCATTGATGTAAATCAGTGCCCGCTGGCAGCTAATATCCTTAATTCCTTTATGCCTTCATACACTGTTTTATTTAGGATGTTGGGCAAGAGGGTGTGTATACAGGGTGTTACAAAAAGGTACGGCCAAACTTTCAGGAAACATTCCTCACACACAAATAAAGAAAAGATGTTATGTGGATATGTGTCCGGAAACGCTTAATTTCCATGTTAGAGCTCATTTTAGTTTCGTCAGTATGTACTGTACTTCCTCGATTCACCGCCATGATTTCATACGGGATACTCTACCTGTGCTGCTAGAACATGTGCCTTTACAAGTACGACACAACATGTGGTTCATGCACGATGGAGCTCCTGCATATTTCAGACGAAGTGTTCGTACGCTTCTCAACGACAGATTCGGTGACCGATGGATTGGTAGAGGCGGACCAATTCCATAGCCTCCACGCTCTCCTGACCTCAACCCTCTTGACTTTCATTTACGGGCCTTTGAAAACTCTTGTCTACGCAACCCCGGTACCAAATGAAGAGACTCTTCGTGCTCGTATTGTGGACGGCTGTGATACAATACGCCATTGTCCAGGGCTGCATCAGCGCATCAGGGATGCCATGCGACGGAGGGTGGATGCATGTATTCTCGCTGACGGAGGACATTTTGAACATTTCCTGTAACAAAGTGTTTGAAGTCACGCTGGTACGTTCATAGAAAGTAAGCGTTTCTGGACACATGTCCACATAACATCTCTTCTTTATTTGTGTGTGAGGAATGTTACCTGAAAGTTTGGCGGTACCTTTTTGTAACACCCTGTATAAGATGTTAATCATGTTTCGAGGTATTTCTCACTCTTCATGATTGAGGCTGAAATGAAATTTGGCGCACTTTCGTTAGATTTGTGTAAATTAGAAAATAAGGCAATAAATGTGACGCAAGAGAGAGTGCGTTCATCTTGTGGAAGTCTGTTACCTGCGTTACAGCTCCCACCCTCTACACAGACTCTGGAAACAGCTTGTTGGCTCTCAGCGTAATGGGGAAACCCCTACTTACTTTACGACCCAGTTTCGGTGGCAGCCGGGTTACAACGGCCCTGCGCCACCGAATTTTAGGTCGCGTGGAATTATTAATTAAAGTGGCATCAGACGCCCGACCTCTGCCGCTCCGCCACTGTTGCAAAATGAAATTCATTAACATCCGATTATGTTAATAATGCGCCAGATTTGCGCATTCCGGCGTTACGGCCAGATATTTCAGCATCAAGCGTAATTAGCCTCGCGCAGTTCGGCCGAGAGAGGCGCCACCGCCCCTGCTTTCGCCGGCAATTGTTTCTACGCAAAGAGTTTCGACTGTTCTCGCTTTCGAATGCGCACGCGCCCCAGAGAGAGAGAGAGAGAGAGGGAGGGAGAATTTGTGCCTCCGCGACATCTTAGGTGAGGTGTAAATAGGGATGGCGACGTTTATAGGAGCAACTTCGCTGCTCTAAAGGGCCGTTTTCAAGTAAATGTTTGAACCTAATTTTTCGGTGGATACATTTAGAAGCGCTCTTTAGAAGGAACTTGAACCTCTGATAAAAATAATCATCTAATTAAGGCAGTACTTTAAAGTTAATCTTTGGACTGTGTCTACATTCTAAGAAACAAGTAGCTATAAGAAACGGTAGTGAATGTGTTGTGAAATATAAAAATTAGTCAAGACTGGAATTATAACTTAGATTTGCTGATTTTTGTGAGGAACTGTCTTTCCCATTTTTAGTAAATATTTAATTCTTTTCTTTTTTTCAAACAGCTGACTCTGCTTCCTTTATACCAATCCTGCCGCTCATTTCGCCGGCGAGGGTGGCCGAGCGGTTCTAGGCGCTACAGTCTGCAGCCGCGCGTCCGCTACGGTCGCAGGCTCCAATCCTGTCTTGGGCATGGATGTGTGTGATCTCCTTAGGTTAGTTAGGTTTAAGTAGTTCTAAGTTCTAGGGGACTGATGACCTTAGAAGTTAAGTCTCATAGCCATTTCAACCATTTTTTGCCAGTCATTTCAACTACTGTACTGTTTGCTCTTTCCTCAGCTAGTCTGATCCTTGAGACCCTACTGCATAACATGGCATGGAGGAGAAATAGCTGTAAGAAGAACGGAAATCCAGTGTGGTGACTTAACAAAAGTCCTATTGTAGTGCTAATCGAACCCACACCCTCTGAGTGAAAATGAGGAATAGTGGTTTCCATTCACTCTTGATGTTAAGACTTTCGGCTAGCTTCTTACTCGTGTTCCTGAAATCTGACGTTAATATACATAAATATATTTTTTAAAGTTTTTAAGTTCTTCTGATTTAAAATGAAACAAAATTGGCTTTTATCAGTTTGACAGTTCAGTTACTATACTTTTTATCCATGTATGAAGGTTATGAAAGTAAATAAATAATACGAAATTATACTTCCTTTAAAATTTAAATTTTCATTAATGATTCTTTTGTATTATCTCCAACATTTCCACAGTTCATCGTTTCATATTTTTAGAGTTATGTACGGGCCTTCGTGGCCACTATGGCGACGTTGGGAGCGATTATGCTGTCTGGTCACATCTGCAGACTCTCCAAATTCTGTTGTCGTTGATGTACCTTTTATTATGCAGTTATAAAAAAAGTTTAATTCTTGCTACAGCGAGTTACTTCAGTCATCACATTAGATTCTTCAGAAGGCCAGCAGCCATTATCATGTGAGGTGAATAATCATACAACCCTCATAAATGTATAGCTTGCGTAGGTCTCCAGTGACAATTTCTCTTAATGTTATTCACAGTGACAGTGTTTGACATTCCTTCTATCATTACTTATTGTTAAGCTGACATAGTTACCATTCCACGAACTGAAAATGGATAAACTTACTCCTCCAACTGCATCCAAATACTACTATCAGAGATAATTACTCATTATACAGTTCCTTTCGTGATCCAAACCGTGAACTAATGTACCTTATTTTGCCATAAGTGATATGGGTCAACTGAATGAAATCGGCCAAAATGAAATGAATGCGACCAGTGGGGTTGAAAGCAATGGTAAAACGATGACATGCAATTGCATTAGAGAAAATAAATAATAAATACTGAACGTGCAATGTAATGAACACTTCGTGTGTAGTGCTACTTTCTAGTTTGCCATCATATGTCGCAACACTGCACTAGCAGTAAGCGGCTAAACGCAATTCGAATAGATGAAAACCCTCGATGTGAGTTCCCTATATTGGTTCGAGACAGCCACTGTTTAGATACTGTATATTCTTCTGTAAACTCTCTTCCTTGCTACGCTACTGGCCATTAAAATTGCTACACCAAGAAGAAATGCAGATGATAAACCGGTATTCATTGGACAAATGTATTGTAGTAGAACTGACATGTGATTACATTTTCACGCAATTTGGGTGCATAGATAATGAGAAATTAGTACCCAGAACAACCACCTCTGACCGTAATAACGGCCTTGATATGCCTGGGCATTGAGTCAAACAGAGCTGGGATGGCATGTACAGGTACAGCTGCCCATGCAGCTTCAACAAGATACCACAGTCCATCAAGACTAGTGACTGGGGTATTGTGACGAGCCAGTTGCTCGGCCACCGTTGACCAGACGTTTTCAGTTGGTGAGAGCTCTGGAGAATGTGCTGGTGAGGGCAGCAGTCGAACATTTTCTGAATCCAGGAAGGCCTTTACAGGACCTGCAATATGCGGTCGTGCATTATCCTGCTGAAATGTAGGGTTTCGTAGGGATGGAATGAAGGGTAGAGCCACGGGTCGTAACACATCTGAAATATAAAGTCCACTGTTCAAAGTGCCGTCAATGCGAACAAGAGGTGACCGAGACGTGTAACCAATGACACCCCACACCATGACGCCGGGTGATACGCCAGTATGGCGATGACGAACACACGCTTCCGATGTGCGTTCACCGCGATGTCGCCAAACACGAATGCGACCATCATGATGGTGTAAACAGAACCTGGATTCATCCGAAAAAATGACGTTTTGCCATTCGTGCACCCAGGTTCGTCGTTGAGTACACCATCGCACGCGCACCTGTCTGTGATGCAGAGTCAGTGGTAACCGCAGCGATGGTCTAGTCCATGCTGCTACAAACGTCGTCGAGCTGTTCATGCAGATGGTTGTTATCTTGCAAACGTCCCCATATGTTGACTCAGCCGTGCGGATAAGATGCCTGTCTTATGGACTGCTAGTGATACGAGGCCGTTGGGATCCAGCACGGTGTTCCGTATTACCCTCCTGAACCCACCGATTCCATATTCTGGATCTCGTCCAACGCGAGCAGCAATGTCGCGATGCGATAAACCACAAGAAAATTTCTTGTCGTTAAAAACTTTCTTTTCATCGTATTGATTTTTCTGTGGCTTCGAAAACGAACAGCAATTCTCTGACCTTGCTGCTTCAAAGATACTGAATTTTTCTTTATACAGATTTTATTATTGGTTATAGACATTGCCTGAATCACCGAGAAATAAGTAGTTAAGAATGTATCATTTGAGTTATTGATGCATAAATTCATAGCTTGGAAATGAAAGGCATAAAAGGAAATCTGCATTTATGACGCGAGTATTTACACAGGGACCAAACTACGAGGTCGGCAGGTCTTCCACCCAATATGTATCTAACCGGAAAGTGTCCTCGGAGAGGAAGGGCACAGAAGACAAATCCTGATGAATCTGATTGTAATAGAGAACCAATAAAAACCAAGAGTCAGAAATAAATAGAGGCCAGAGGCAAAAAAGATAACCCAAAAAAGTTACAACCAATGTTGGGGAAATGATACAGGCAAATGGCGTAGAGCGAGAAGCTCATGAACAGAGAGATCAAAGATGAGCAGAGCTTCCTAGAAGTCTGGCAATATCGACAATAAATCATGCCTGTCGCGTAATGTAAAGTGAGACATCACAACACTGTCATCATGCCAGAAACCCGATTGACGTCAGAAACAATGGTCAGGGGAAAGGTGCAATAGAAAATATCAAGAAACTAGATGTAGATGTAGAACTAGATAGAAGACTCATCAGAAAAGTTCTAGGGTCCAATAAGAGAGAAGGCTACAGACTGCGGAGTAGACAGAAGACCGAACAGGTATCTAACGCAGTACATGGCATAAAAGAAGCGTAGACTGAAATTTTAAGGACATATAAAGAACATGCCGGACAACCGACAAACTAAACACTCCTTGGAATACACAGACAGCGTTAAGAACACGAAGTGGATTACCACAGTCAGAGAAGACCTGAAGGATGAAATTTTGTCAAATACACACATTATGGTGACCACTGTTGTTATGTAAAATAAATTGTTGTTAGTATACAGCAGCCATCCACAAACTGGTTTTAGGTTACTTTATTCAAAAAATGCAGTTGCTGGTTTCGAACTTGCACAGTTCATCGTCAGACAGTTTCAATGCTTTCGTCAAAACATATTCTTTCTTGATATGAATTTACTGGCGAGCTGCCGTGAAGTGTCCGTCTTGGAAAAAAACTGTGGAAACAAATGCTCAAGATGGACATTTCATGCTAACTCATCACATAAAACCAACGCATCATATGTTTAGAGAGTAGCATTAAAGATATCTTATGATGGACTGTGTAAATTCGAAACCAGTGATGCTATGTATATAATAAAATAAGCTAAAACCAGTTTGTGGCTGTTTGCTGCATACCATCAAAAATTTATAGTCGAGAAAGACGATGGCGAAACATACTCAGATACACAAGGTAGATAAAACATTCAGTCATAGCCTTACACTGCTCTCCGTCTTCAGGCCACGAGTGGCCTACCGGGACCACCCGACCGCCGCGCCATCCTGAGGGAGGATGCGGATAGGAGGGGCGTGGGGTCAGCACACCGCTCTCCCGGTCGTTATGATGGTATTCTTGACCGAGGCCGCTACTATTCGGTCGAGTAGCTCCTCAATTGGCATCACGAGGCTGAGTGCACCCCGGAAAATGGCAACAGCGCATGGCGGCCTGAATGGTCACCCATCCAAGTGCCGACCACACAGCAATTACGGTATGCTGATAATTTTTACTTTTGGTGCTTCTAACTAATAGTGAACTAAACACAATTTTTGTGCCATATGCGTTTCGCCTTTATTATTTGCAAAGAATCTTCAGTGTTCCAAAATATGTACATATTTTTGTGTATACTATATATTTTACATTCGAGATGTGGATGCAGGTTATAGACTGTTCCTGCAGTTTGCTTTTCTGTGATATAGTAATAATTTAAAGTTCTGTAGATGTTGTTCTACATGTCACGATTCTGTTCCATTTTAATGCTGCTCTTCTTCCTGTAGCTGCCATTTGAAATTTTGTTTTCGGTCACAGGGAAGTCATGCGGAAAGTGAGCCAAGCGATCAAAAAATTCAAGACAGGAACGACTTAGTCGGGAGAAAGAAAGAAAATGCACACTGAGAAGATGAACGAATTGTGGCGCCTAAGAAAATCTCACATCAGGTAGAGACTTCGTGTCGTCCTCTAGTGGTTTATACGTGTATAATAATAATATTAATTTTATGATGCATAGGTGCAGTCAAATGAAAATTCGTGCCAAGGTCAGGATTCGAACTTTGTTCTCCTGCTCTCTAGGCAGATGCGCTAACCGCTACACCACTACGGCACACTGGCTTTGCATCACTGCACGGAGTAGCCTAGCAGGCCTCCCTCCTCAATCCAAACTCCCGTTCATGCTTCATGCTTTTCGAGTTTAGGGGGAATACCAAGTGGGTAGAGGTGTGTGTGGGAATTCGGATAGAGCAAGGAGGCATGCTAAGATAGTCCGTGCAGTTGTGCAAAACCATTGCGCTGGGTGGCGTAGTAGTTAGCGCATCTTCCACGTCAGCAGGAGACCTCGGTTCGAATCCTGGGCTTGGTACAAATTTTCATTCGTTGCTTCAGTCTGCATGTCTACATAATAGATGTTTAAGACTTGAAAAGGTCTGGGTCTATATAGTCTCGCGTATACACCAATAGATGTTTGAGACTTGAAAAGATATGGAACAAAGTAATATCATTTGAGTATCAAATTTCCTCTGTGCTTGATTCCTGCAGCTGTATTGTCCCGGAACAGCAGCTTCTAAAACCTGAACAATGAATCAAGCTTCAGTCGAGCGTGGCTACATTATCGGTGTTTCCATTCTTCATTTTTGGGCTGTTCGTCTACACTGGAAGTTATCACCAGCGTGTCTAAGGCAGCCATGGACGCATCATAAAGAAGCTCCTGGATGCAGTCTGTATCGCCCAGATTCCAGTGGCATAATTTTTCGGTGTTGCGTAGCCCATCCATCGAAGCGTTGTGTGCGTTACCAGCGGTTTGTTAGCTCGTTTCTGCCTCGCTAATTAAATGAAACTGTGCGACTGTTGCTAAAAACGGGACATTTAATCTTCCACCGAAGCCGTAAATTTCCCTCCAGTTTCTCTCTCCCCTCCCACCCCCCACCCAGACACTCACCAGTCCACTACCAATCTCCCACCTCTTCCCACACCAGTGCCCATTTTCCAACATGACTTGCCTCTCCCTCAAAACAAGAAAATAAAAAATTGCGCGCCGAACTCATATTTCACGGCCGTGAATCCAATTAGCGTTACATCAGCGAACGGACCGTGTATCACAGGTTAATATTTTCCGCCAATACCCGTCGCTTTATGCAAATGTGGGCAGTTTCCCCTCTCCGCCGTACACGACTTCCGCAACTCGATGGAGTGTGCGTGCGTGTGCGTGCGTGTGTTTGTGTGTAAGAGAGAGAGAGAGAAAACGAGAGATAGGAAGAACAGAGGGAAACAGAAAGTGGTTGGATTGCGGACGCATGTTACGCGAAGGCGCGTTTACGAACAGCAAGTGCAGATCGCAGACGCCTCTCCTGGAACTGTTCCGGAACCGCTGGACCCAGGCTGCTGGAGCCGCCATCGATTCGCCATAAAACAGGGCGCGCCCTGGAACTCCGGCCACACACTCCAGTGGTTCCACCCGCGAAGCCAATTTCGGCCACAACACTATGCTCTAGATTAACGATATAGTTTTTCCTATATCGCAATGAGAAACGTGGCAAAACCAAGAGCAAGTAGAAGTACAGTAATGAGACAATGTTTCCGCAGAGTTCTCGCCCGACCAGAAAGCCTCCATGCTTTTTTGTGATCACATTATGAGTTCTCTGATTCCATTAACGTTATGTTTTACGTACATGTTGTTATTGTTTGATATTTAAGGACATATATCAGAGATTTCCACTTAAATCGTAAGAATTTGGACTGCGCAAAGCTGTGGGTTTTGCAGATAGGTACAATTTAAATATCTCTGCATGAAAAACACAGTAACGACATGTCATCCAGTCCTGAACCGTACAATAACATTTGAGTATTTGTATGTTGGTTGGATAGCAAAACCATGCTAATGTGTGTGCATTTGATAAGATGAAGCGAAACAGTTGCATACTTTTACATACGAAGATCGATTTAAAAGTTCTGCACACTGTAAGACAGAATTGAAAAAAATAATTTATTTCATAAAATACCTGATAAATCTTCAATACATTCTCCATTCTTTCTTATGACAGCTTTCCAACGTTTTCGCAACATATGTATTTCGGAAAGTGCACCTTAATTGTTGAGCCGTCTGATTACTCGTGTTATAGCACTGGAAGGTTCATCATTTGTATCAAAAAGTTTTCCACGGAGTTGTTACTTCAATTTGGGTAAGAAATCAATGTCTGGTAGTTCACACCAGATCTGTGTGGTGAATAGAGAAGTATTTCCTATCCATATTTGTCGAGCGTTTCTCTCACGAGTAGGGTAATATGCATTATCGTGCAAAATGAGAACACCAGCTGCAAGCATGTCAGGCTTTGACGATTTTTCGGGCGCAAAACATTTTACAGAAACAGCTTGTAGTACGCGCCTGTTACAGACGCCTCCTCGGTTACTCTGTTTACAGGTATGAGGAGATTCATAACATACGCAAAGATCATGATTAGTTTCAGATTTGCTTGTTGACGGCGGACTTTTCTCTGGCTTAAGGAGTCGGAACTTTTCCGCTGTGTCGACTGAAACTTCAGTCCTGGCTCTAAATCTCGTTTCTAGGTTTCATCAGGTGCAATAATACTTTTCAGAAACTGTTCTCTTCTGTTCGATAACGTTGAGGCAACTCTTCTATTCTTCACTCAGATCGTGCGGAACCCACCTGGCAGTGAACGTTTCTCCTTCAACTTTTCAGTTACGATTGTGTACACTGAAATGACAGACGTTCGGCGACATATTCAATTAGTTTTTCGTCGATCCTGTCTCAAAAAGTCATTAACAATAACTTGAGAGAAGTAATCTGTTGCTGCTGATGGCCTTTCACCTCAGTGGTTAGCCGATTTTCGTAGAATCTCTCAAATCCTTCTAAATTTCCCTTGGGTTCTTTCCACGTAGGGATTCGATTCTGGTGTAGGAACGCTGACCACTACGTGTAGTCAAACCTGACTCGGTTTCAGCTTCCAGTTTCAAAATTAATTACTTACGACACAGCCACATGAATCAGCAAACATATATACGACCATTACGCCTAGAGGCTCGCTCACAACGGACACTTCATAAAATTCTTGATGTGAGTTTCAGCCTCAGACATGTTTTTGTTTACAAGCCAAAGAGCATCCTCTAAGGAAAGACGTCACTCATTTCGTGTAGAGCAAAGATCTTAACTAAGCAAAGCAAATTTGTGGGATGTGCAGTGCGTTGGTAACAGAAAAATGCTTTTACTTTAAGAGTGAAATTAGTATTTAAGGACTATGGGACAAGTTTTTCGGTGTTTTTTTTTTTTTTTTTTTTTTTTTTTTTTTTACATTTATTTCATACGTGATACACCTGTGTACACAGCAGCTGTTTTTAGGATGCAGTATTTGTCGACTTCACCAATGTTTATTAACAAAAGTACAGTTAATGTCATATAAAACATAATTTATGACTGGATTAAAGATTTCTGGGTAGACTCGATACAGCATGCTATTTCAGAAGGAGGGTAACCGACAGAAGTAGACGTAACTTCCGGCATAGCTCAGGGAAGTGTGTTGCGACCTTTGTTCTCCATCGTGTGTATAAATAACATGGCTGTCGGTAGGAAAACTAACTTAAAACTTTTCGCAGGTGATTCAGTTATCTATAACAAAGTGCATCCAGATAACAACCGCAGAAATGAGCAATCTAAGCTTGATAAGATTTCAAAGCTCGGCAAACAGTGACAATTTTCTTTAAATGTGCAGAGATAAGATATCAGGCCCTGCAAAAAACAAATGCTTTCAATGAAACAAAAATACTGCTCATTCGCATTCAGAATCAGTCATCTGATAAAAATACCTGCCTTTATCAGTTTTTACGGATACAGAATGGAATGATCACATACAATATCTCATCAAAAGTAACCAGACTCATGATAGTTGAAATTAATATGGCGCGCATCCACTCTCAACCTTTGTGACGGCTTGAATTCTGCTGCCGACAATTCCAATGAGGTGTCTGTGGAGGAATGGCAGCCCATTCTTCGTTGCTTGATTTGGGGGAGGGGACTAAAGAGAGACGTCATCGGTCCCACCCATTGGAGAACGGAAGGATGGGGAGGGAAGATAGCCGTGTCCTTTCAAAGGACCCATCTTGACATTTGCCTGAAGCTATTTAGGGAAATCACGAAAAATGTAAATCAGGATGGCCAGACGCGGGTCTGAACGGTCTTTCTCCCTAACACGTGCTAAGCACTGCGCCACCTCGCTCAGTGTTGTTGGACGCTGGGCTCTAGAGCAGTGGATCCCAATCTTTCTTAGACCATTACCCCTGAGTGCATTCAGACTTTAAATAGTACCCCCCCCCCCCATACCTCCCCTTTCCCCTTGTTGTTACCAACTTCAGCACCTAACTAAACTGTATAATGTGCCAGTCCCCGGCACGAATCCACCCGGGCGATTAGTGTCGAGGTTCGGTGTGCTGGCCAGCCTGTGGGTGGTTTTTAAGGCGGTTTTCCATCTGCCTTGGCGAATGCGGTCTGGTTCCCCTTATTCTGCCTCAGTTACACTTTGTCAGCGATTGCTGCACTAACACTGTCTCCATACAGCGTAATTACTCTACCATACAAACATTTGGGGGTACCCTCATCTCGTATGAGACGTTCCTGGAGAGGGGGGGGGGGGGGGGGGGGTGGTCCACAGGGGGCTGAACAACACAATGGTGGACTGCTGTGGTCAGTTGTGGGCTTCTCAACCACTGAGGACTATGGCAGTATGAAGCCTCTATGTCGTTTCTAGGTTCCCAGTTTAATACACAATACACGATACAGTTTGTGTAAAAGACTTTTCTTGGAAGACTTTTATTTTTAAAATGATGATAGATATGAAAGATGTTTGATATTTAGTATGTGTGTGTGTGTTTTAGAATGAATGATGATGCAGTTATCTGCTCATCACAAGTGCTACCCACAACTCTTTCTCAGATAACAAAGGTAAGTATCTACAGTGAGGATAGATGCTTGTTACAAAACATACTTCCCCTGCATTACTCCTCTTCGTTGTGGCATTTTCTTGACCTGCACACCGTAAACCCACTTAGAATTAAACAATTTCAGATATGTGCACTATACTTACTGTCTGTGAATCAAATGGTTGAAATGGCTCTGAGCACCATGGGACTTAACTACTAAGGTCATCAGTCCCCTAGAACTTAGAACTACTTAAACCTAACTAGCCTAAGGACATCACACACATCCATGCCCGAGGCAGGATTCGAACCTGCGACCTTAGCGGTCGTGCTGTTCCAGACTGTAGCGCCTAGATCCGCTCGGCCACCCCGGCCGGCGTCTGTGAATCATTTGATTGCTGGACTCCTTACTCCTCATCGGGTACAAATTGGAGACTTAACGCTCTTATGGTGTTGCGTCTAACTGGTGTAATAATAATAATAATATACTGCATACAGCCTTATGTAGTTACTGTAAAGTTGTGCTATCAATTAACTCACTTACCTGTTTCGAAGTAAGTAATGAGGCAATCTGTGGACGGCTGCAGATACTATCTACAACTTGGAGAAGATATTCTCTTGATTTATTTAGCATTTGTGTCGTGTATGTCTCACTTTTATGACGACCAGTGTACAGGACAAAGCACAACATATGTGTGTAGTGGGTGGACTATGACAGGAATCTGTAACCTCCACCAGATTAATGTTGCTAATTGAGAAGAAGTAATTATTGGTAACTTATATAATAAATGTAGGTCTTACAAAATAGATTCAATAGTAATGAGTTTTTGAAAATAATTTAGTTTCGTGACTTATACAGAACCAAATTGTTTAGTTTTCAACACTCAGAAAAATTCATTTCATCACTCACGGGACTGAAGTCGACTTTCTATGACATCCGAGAGGCGTTCCAGTGGGTTCAGATGGGGACTCTGGGCGCTTCAATCCATATCAGAGAGGTTATTGTCCAAAAATATTACGCTACTGGCCATTACAATTGCTACACCAAGAAGGAATGCAGATGATAAGCCGGTATTCATTGGACAAATATATTGTACTAGAACTGACATGTGATTACATTTTCACGAAATTTGGGTGCGTAGATAATGAGAAATCAGTACCCAGAACAACCACCTCTGGCCGTAATAACGGCCTTGATTCGCCTGGGAATTGAGTTAAGCTTAGCTTGGAGTGTACAGGTACAGCTAGCCATGCAGCTTCAACACGATAACACAGTTCATTTAGAGCAGTGACTGGCGTATTGTGACGAGCCAGTTGCTCGGCCACCATTGACCAGACGTTTTCAATTGGTGAGAGATCTGGAGAATGTGCTGGCCAGGGCAGCAGTCGAACATTTTCTGTATCCAGAAAGGCCCGTACAGGACCTGCAACATGCGGTCGTGCATCATCCTGGCTGAAATGTAGGGTTTCGCAGGGATCGAATGAAGAGTAGAGCCACGGGTCGTAACACATTTGAAATGTAACGTCCACTGTTCAAAGTGCCGTCAATGCGAACAAGAGACGTGTAACCAATGGCACCCCATACCATCACGCTCGATGATACGCCAGTATGGTGATGACGAATCCACGCTTCCAATGTGCATACACCTCGATGTCGCCAAAGACGGATGCGACCATCATGATGCTGTAAACAGAACCTGGATTCATTCGAAAAAATGACGTTTTGCCATTCTCGCACCCAGGTTCGTCGTTGACTACACTACCGCAGGCGCTCCTTTCGGTGATGCAGCGTCAAGGGTAACAGCAGACACGGTCTCCGAGCTTATAGTCCATGCTGCTACAAACGTGATCGAACTGTTCCTGCAGATGGTTGTTGTCTTGCAAAAGTCCTCTTCTGTTAACTCAGGGATCGAGACGTGGCTGCACGATCCGTTACAGTCATGTGGATAAAATGCCTGTCATCTCGACTGCTAGTGATACGAGGCCGATGGGATCCAGCACGGCGTTCCGTATTACCCTCCTGAACCCACCGATTCCATATTCTGCTAACAGTCATTGGCTGTCGACCAACGCGAGCAGCAATGTCTCGATACGATAAACCGCAATCGCGATAGGCTACAATCCGACCTTTATCAAAGTCGGGAACATGATGGTACGTCTTTGTCCTCCTTACACGAGCAGCACAACAACGTTTCACCAGGCAACGCCGGTCAACTGGTGTTTGTGTATGAGAAATCGGTCGGGAGCTTTCCTCATGTCAGCCTTGCGTCATTTTCATATCACAGCATCTTCTTCGTGTCGGTTAAATTTCGCGTCTGTAGTTCGTCATCTTCGTGGTGTAGCAGTTTTAATGGCCAGTAGTGTACGTCACATAGGCTATTTTATGAAAGGGTGCATTGTCACAGTGACATAAACAATCATCTTCTCCAATCTGACCTCCACTGTAGACAGTGCACAGTGTTGTAAAGCGTGTTCAGATCCTTCCGCATTTAGCATTTTAATAAGGAAAATGATGGGGACCACAGCCTAAACACTCAAAACACAACCATACCATAACACCAGTTCCTCTGCACTTCGTTGTTGGAACTACACATAATGGTAGATAACGTTCCCCATATATTCGTCAAACCCAACCCCTACCTCCGGGCTGTAACAGCTTATAGCGTGAAACTTCCTGGTAGATTTAAACTGTGTTCTGGACCGAGACTCGAAATCGGGACCTTTGCCTTTCGCGGGCAAGTGCACTACCGAGAGCACTTGTCTGGAAGTTTCATATCAGTGCACACTGCTGCAGAGTGAAAATCTCATTCTGGAAGCTTACAGCGTGTTTGATCACTCCAAATAACTCGTGTCATGTCCTCTGTTGTCCAGAGGCATCGCTCTTTACGACGTCTCAAGCGTCAATTGGCACTGACTATGGAAATGTGTGGATTATGGGAACTGCTCAACAACTCTTCGCTATTGTGCTATCTGGACTGATGGCAGCTGTTTGTAACTCATGAGTGATTCCTTCATCTGATTTCTCGCAATTTTGTTTTTACAGCTGCCCTCCAGGATGCTTGATAGTCACTATGCCTGTACATGAGGTCTGTCTGTGGTTTAGCTGTGGTTGTTCCGTCACCTTTACACTTCACAGTCATAGCACCAGCAGTCGACTTGGACGTAATGGTTGAAATGTCACTGATAGATGTGTTACTCAGATGATATGTAATGAGCAGACCATGTTCGAAATATCCTAACTGCCCCATTCCGCTATTACTTCTTCTCTACTGTCAATGTAATACTCCCCAACTCATGTTACACTGGAGCAGCATGGGAGTGCTCAAATACTTTGAACTGGTAGGTGGTTGGCTTTGTATTGTTGGCTGGATACTGTGTAAATGCACTCTACAAAGGGGACTGCTTACATATCACTTGAGAATGCCATCATCAAGTTTGTGTGAAGCATAGGAAAGAAGACTACCAGGGTATATTGAAAGTGTACTGGCATAAGCCGGCTCCAGCAACACCATGCGGCATAGAGGCTGTGAAAAGATCGACAGAGGCCAGTGACAGCCTCGCAGGAAACGCGCCGCCAACGCCCTCTCGGCCACCAGTATTTAGACTGACGCCGCAGACCAGAGGGCCAGTCTGTCGCAGTCTGCCACACCGAGCGAGTTCCAGTGGGAGTCGCAGTAACAGTTAGCTCTGCTGCTAGCTCAGAATCAGGCAGCTAATAGCGACCAGAATTGTGTACAAAGTGGCCATGGAACTTGACCAACCCTGACGCTAATGTAAAGTATTACAGAGAGCTTGCACCACAATGGCTATCTTCAGATAAGTAACTTTCTATTCTTATGAATACAGAACCCAGTTAATATATCCATGCAGTTTGTGTTATAGAAAGAGTATAGTGGCCACCAAACGACGTCCTCTACTTGCCCTGTTGGTACAAGCCTACAGTGACAACAAGATGACATGAAAGAAAGTATAGGAAAGAGAGCAACACTAATGATGACAGATTTGTCTGATTCACGAGAGTGTGTTTCGTAAGGTACAGGAAAACTTGAATTGGCAGATTTTGAAGACAGATGCAAATTACATTGCAGAAGCTATCTGACATAATTTAGGGATCCACTGTAAGATGTAGGAGATATTTTCAAGTGATCTGGGTATCGCCCTGTAAGGTGGCATTGAAGCAATCGTTCTTCCTGTGCTCAGTGGTACCATGCTAAGTACCCTCTGCTATAAAGTTTGCAGATAATGGATGTAGAAGCAGATGCACATGTAGAAATATCTTTTAAGAAGAAAAATGCAACCAGCCACAAGTTTTATTTGAACGATTTATTTCACCATAACTAGTCTCAGGTCTTGACTGATCGTCACTGATCGGCACAAATTTCACGGTTTTTCCTACAATATATAACAGATTTTGTGGGTTACAGAAAATTTTGCAATGTATGCGAGGCCTATTTGACTAGCACTTGGATGGGTCGCCGTCCAGGTCTGCCAAGTGCTGTTGGAAAGCAGGGTGACGCCAATTGAGGAGCTTGACTGGGAAGTGGTGGCCTGGTCACGAAAGCTGACAATGGCCGGGGGACCAGTGTGCTGACCATCTGCATCTTGTGACGCTTAAGGGCTGAGGATGACACAGCAGCCATTCGGTGATGCTGGGCCTTCAAGGTCTATTTGGAAGGTGTTTGTTTTTATGCATGGTCTTTGCTTTTACGTACTTAAGGAAAATCTTTATTACACTGCTGTAACTGGCACAAAGACAGAGTCGATATTGGAGATGCTCCCATAGGTGTTCTATTGGTGACTGATATAGGACCTTGTTTCCACGAGTGTACCTCAGCAGCATGCAGTTATTTCATAGAGAAACGTTCCGTCCAGGATTGAGCATTGTCCTGTTGAAAAATAACACCATGATACTGTTGCACTAGAAGTAGCATATAAGGAAACAGTATGTCTGTGACGTAGTGTTGTGCCTTTAGAGTTCCCTCAATCACTTCTAGTCATAACTTGAAGTCATACCTGATGGCCCCACACACTGGAGCAACACCACTGTGCCTCTCCAAACACTGGACGAAAGAAAGGTATCTCTCCATAGGTCGACGCAATTCTTGTCAACATTGGTCATAGGCGGTAGTGCAGAACCACGATTCATTGCTGTAAAGAGTGTGGCACCATTCATCAGCGGTCTACGTTTCCCAGTCACGGCACCACTCCAAGCGTAGACGTTTGGCTAGTGGTGTCTGTGGCAGCCTACACTTGTGATGGAAATCCCACAGCTTGGCTTCTGCTAAACTCCGACCAATGGTGCGACATGACAAAACGTTTTGCAGGCACTCCATTACCTGTTCCCGGATGTCGGCTGCAGGTATGGGCAGATTACGATGTGCTTGGTGCACACTACTGCGATTCTCACTCGTTATAGTCAGACGTAGTCGACTGGAATCTTGACAAGGAGTATGCGTGGTCTCACATTCCCATGAAGTCCACCATCGGCCCAATGTCACAACCAAATGGGCCACAGATAGTGTATTGCAATATTTGATCATCTGGACGATGGAGACCGATTGTAAGGCCCCTTTCAGACGCTGTCAGGTGCTGACAACGCTGTCTCATACGAGTATGCGGCATATTCGTGTCCTGCACAGTGATCACTCAACATCTGACGCTGTCCACTTCCATTATACAGGGCGTCACAAAAAGGTACGGCCAAACGTTCAGGAAACATTCCTCACACACAAATAAAGAAAAGATGTTATGTGGACACGTGTCCGGAAACGGTTAATTTCCATGTTAGAGCTCATTTTAGTTTCGTCGTCCACCTACGCTCAATGGAGCATGTTATCATGATTTCATACGGGATACTCTACCTGTGCTGCTAGAACATGTGCCTTTACGACACAACACGTGGTTCATGCACGATGGAGTTCCTGCACATTACAGTCGAAGTGTTCGTACGCTTGTCAACAACAGATTCGGTGACCGATGGATTGGTAGAGGCGGTCCAATTCCATGGCCTCCACGCTCTCCTGACCTCACTCCTCTTGACTTTCATTTGTGGGGGCATTTGAAATCTGTTGTCTACGCAACCCCGGTACCAAATGTAGAGACTCTTCGTGCTCGTATTGTGGACGGCTGTGATACAATACGCCATTGTCCAGGGCTGCATCAGCGCATCAGAGATTCCATGCGACGGAGGGTGGATGCATGTATCCTCGCTAACGGAGGACATTTTGAACATTTCCTGTAACAGAGTGTTGTCCGGCCTCGTGGTCGTGCGGTAGCGTTCTCGCTTCCCGGGCGCGGGTTCCCGGGTTCAATTTCCGGTGGGGTCAGGGATTTTCTCTGCCTCGTGTGGTGTCCTTAGTTAGGTTTAAGTAGTTCTAGGTTCTAGGGGACTGATGACCATAGATGTTAAGTCCCATAGTGCTCAGAAGAATTTTTTTTTTTTGTAACAAAGTGTTTTGAAGTCACGCTGATACATTCTGTTGCTGTGTGCTTCCATTCCATGATTAATGTGATTTGAAGAGAAATAATAAAATGAGCTCTAACATGGAAAGTAAGCGTTTCCGGACACATGTCCATATAACATATTTTCTTTCTTTGTGTGTGAGGAATGTTTCTTGAAAGTTTGGCCATACCTTTTTGTAACACCCTGTATACCCTAGCAGGCCTAGTAACAACGTTAAACAAGATCAGTACTAATACCCTCTGGTTGGCGCTCTACCTGTTACTGATAATTTCCACTTTAATCATTTACATCTCCCGTCGATGGTGTGTACGTGTTCGAAGTTACGACTATGTCTTCAGGGTGTTTGAAGTTTTTTGTAGCCAGCGTAGGTCAGAACTTGAAACACCTATACTACTGTTGTGTTCTCAGGCCAAAGATTTGTTTGATGGGGTTGTGCAAGCTTGTGTATTCTGTGCAAGTGTCTTCATTTCCGCACAATAACGGCAATCTCTTCGTGCCTTGAATCTCAATTTTAAAACTACGATAATATGGAGAATGAAATGGAATTTGTGATAGTAGTGAGGGTGTGTTGACAGGGGGGATTCAACTTGTCGTCTTAGATGGAAATTCACCAACAAATGTATCAGTAACTTCAAGAATGCCCTAGGAAAGTGTGTTATTCCCCTTAATGTTCACACTTAGTATTAACGACCCGGCAGACACTAGTAAAATTAATTTAAATTCTTTTTGGGAATGATGCAATTGTGTGTAATGAAACAGATACCAGACTTCGGTTTATTGGTAGGAAAATGGGAAACTGAGGTAATTCTTCAAAGAAGACTGCTTATAGAATGTGTCGGAAGTTAATCACCCTTCGTATACTTGTCAGCTGCATTTGAGCTGCTGACAGAATCAAAAAGGACTGGAATCCTTACAGTCTCATTTAAAGGATTATTTCCATCATATTTATCATCAATATGCTATGGAAATTCATGAACATACAATGATGTATGTCGCACTTTCCAATTTCACACTTTTCCTTCTAATTTTTCTAGTTATTTCCTTCCATTCTTTCTTCTGGGTTCCTGCAGGAACGCCTGTCTTCACGGGTCCCAGAGCATTTTCTCGACTGCCCCAGCCCAGTTACGACATCATCGTGTGGGTAGGAAATACGGCAGTGAGGAACAGAGAATGAAACAAGTACCAGTCTTTGAAATTTTTTGTGTTGCAGGAGATTGTTAAGGGCGAGGTTGATCAAGTAATTAATGAAGATGTCATGCAAAACGATGACAGTGAAAAAAATACATAATAAAGAACACAATTAAATGAAGAAATAGAATGATTGGTTACATGTTATGGTATGAATCGTTGCTGGGAAACTGTAGTTGAAGGTCTGTCGAAAGCAGAGGGTCTCTGGGGCAGGCAAAGATTTGAGTGTACTGCCCTGCCAAGGTGTTGGAGGGTGTTGGGCGGTGGGGGAGGTGGGAGGGTGAGGTGTGACAACAGTGGGAAGTGCAGGTCCTGGTTTCCATACTCACGGCCCGAACTTCTGCAGGGGTTTGCGGATGTCATGCAAGGAGCTCCACCGACACGTTTGTAAAATATTCTTTTGGCAGTGTGATGACACAGAAGGCGAGCTTAACTTACGTTGCTCTAGAGATGTTCAGTCCAAAGATTGCTTTGATGCAGCTCTCCACGCTAGAACTGCTGCAACCAACATTAATTAGAAGCTGCTTATGTAGCGAAGCCTTGTCATCTATCTACAATTTTTATCTCTCACATTTACCACTGTTACCAAATTTACATCTTAGCATGCGTTCCAACAATTTATTCAGTTTTTAGTTAAATTTTATAGTGTAGTTTTGTGGCATAATCCAGTGCCACAACAAAGTCAGCCACACATATCGACACACAGGCGTTAGCGATTGATTGCTACAATCCACAACTATGTGTTTGAGACATTCCTGAAGGCCGCCCCTTCCCTCTCACAACATCAATGTCGTCACAACGGAGGTCACTATAGAGCCAAGCAGAGAAGCATCTGCCCAGTTAGTGACCTCATCTGAAGGAACCAACATCATAGTGTAGTATCAACGAACTCTTAAGTTTCTGATGAACTCGCACTTTAGTACATGTTGAACATTGTACCTCAGGAGAACAGTTTGTTAATTAGTGCATGAACTGATGCTACTCAATGACGGCTGTACATTATACAGTACTCCTGTGGCAAACAATAGTGTAAAAGTTAAGTAAATCTGTTATTCACTTGCGTAATAATGCGAACTAATATTTCATGTGTTCTAGTTTGATGAGCCTATGCCAAGGCAATCAAAGAACCTACAATTACGGCTGAACTTTCGTCTCGTCACAATACTTTTTTCCTCACTTCCCTTCAGTACCTCCTAATCAGTTATTCCATTTATAAAACTAGTCTTCAGCATTCTTCTGTAACACCATATTTCAAAAGCAGATACTCTCCCTTCGTCTGAACTGCTTATCACGAATGTTTCACTTCCATACAAGGCTGCATTCCAAACAACTTCAGAAAAAAATTCCTAACCCTACAATTTATCCTCAGGATTAACACAATTTTCTTCTTTACATTTTCTTTTTATCCTGTTACAAATCGGCATCTTATATACATTCTGCCATCATCAGTGTTTTACTGCCAGTGTAGCAAAACTGATCAACTACCTCCAGTGTCTTTTCCCAATCTAATTTTCTCTTTATGCCTGATGCAGTTATCCATGTTTTACCTTTGTTGATCTTTTAACAGATATTGAAAACATTATCCGCTCTGTTCAACAGATCATCAAAAGTCTTTTGCCGCCTCTGGTGGAATTACGATATGTGCCATCAAGTTTTAAATCTTCTCCCTGAACCATGGTTCATTTTTCATTTGTCATAGTGATAGGCCTCATTCTCCGTACTAAATTATAGCTTCTCTTTCGTGCCAGCCGACTCTTGCATTACGTCTACAACATTGCATCCGCCGTTTTTTTCTCAAAATTTGAGGCTTTATTGTAAAGAACTTACCGAACATCATCGAGTCAGGGATTGGCCATCGTAGTCCACTAGTTTCTCCCATCTTTCGGGCAGCATATGAAAATCCCGCGGCGGAAGAACTGGGCGTCTTTTGACGACATCAACGAATCTTTCCAATTTTGCCCTTGCTCATTTTACCGGAAGTGTTGGTCAGCCAGGTCGTGTGGCACTGATCTAAAAAAGGCGGTAATCAGAGGGAGCAATGTGTGAAGACGACGGAAGATGGGGTAGAAATTTCCACTTCAACACTTTAAATTTTTTTCCACGGCTTTTATGGCATAGCGTCGAGTATTGTCATGTTGCAAAATTGCCTTTTCATGTCTATCGCTGTATTGTGGCCGTTTGTCTTTCAGTGCTAGTCTCAAATGCATATTGATTTCGACAGCAATCTCCTGCGATTGTTTCCGTCGGTTTCAGTATCTTCGAAAACCTTTTCTCTTCCACCACCATGCCGATCTTCAACGTCAAAATAACCGTTGTTGAAACGTTGGAATCATTATCTGCACGTCCTTTCACTAATAGGCGCCTCACCATAGGTCTCATCCAGCATTTTGTAAGCCACAGCAACAGATTTCTCCATGTTAAAGCAGAAAATTAAAATTTCCCCTAAATGACGAGATACGGGCCCGTAAGGTGACATATTCGATCGAGAATAACTTTATGATGCAATCACTAATGGAATAATGTTTTGATGGCGTTATCTTTACATATATCTAAGATTATTCTATGATACTGAGGACCTACCACCTGCATCACCACCTGGCGCTACTGCCATCTGTAGCGAAACGGAGGAAGCAAAGATGTAAACATAATAGCTGCAGTCAGGCTTCTGTAAAAGTAGATAAACTTTCGTTCCTACATTTTATTCCTGGTACATTCACAGGTCATCGGGGCTCAGTTCGAAGTAGGACTCATCGCTGAAGATGTTTCTTCTCCAGTCTACGAGAGTTCCAAGTATAGAATTAGGAATAACATCTTCTTTAGTCAATTTTTTTTAAACCAAAGATCTTACCTCCACCTCTTCAACCATATCATCCAAAGTATTCATGATACAGAAACGATAATTTCTATTTTAATAACACTTTTTAACAACCTCTTAAATAACTTCTGAACCAACAAACGTCCCCTTAACCAACGAACTCGTACAACATACTCTGGATGTACATCAATAAAACTGTTACGTTCAACCAATTTTCTAAGGTCAACGCCACCTACAACAGTCCTCATTCGTAGATATACCACAAAGGCAACCTCTTTGCCTTTCCCAAATGCCAATACCTATAATGACACCTTTCGTTATTTGCCAATCCAACTAAAAAACGATTCACTTCAGTAAACAAATCCAACAATTCTTGAATGTTAGGCTGAAATTGCTACAATGAATCCAACACTAACAAAGTAGCACCTTCATTTGTTCTATTTTCATAAAACAATAATGCACAATCAAATACATCGTCTTCTTGAAGATTTGGCTGATTAGGATTCATGAGTGCGGAATGTGTAACATCTGGCAAATCACGGCTCAGGCTCAGGCAATTGTGCTAATGTTACAATTGTTGGTGATTTGACTCACTATTACAGAAATTAATAAAGTGTCCTGTCCTTTCGTAATCTCCTTTCTAAAAAAAAGACTTAATCTCATGTGTCTGGAAACTCCTCAGACTGCGGTGGGATACCAATTCGACTGCTGCCCCCCCCACACTACCCGACAGCCAGGAGTAATGGTATCAGGTGCCATTTCTTTTTATAGCAAGACTTCTTTGGTTGTCACCCACGACACCCTTGTGGCATAGTGGTACTTCGACAATTTTCTGTGTCCGGTTATATTGCCCTTCTTGACAAGCCATCCTGGGATTACATTTCAGCAAGATAACGCCCGGCCGCACACGAATAGCGTCTGCACTGTTTGTCTTCATGCTCCCCAACTTATGGCCAGGATTCTCGAATCAGCAACGGATTCTGACGGGCGAGGCCCCAATTGGACAGCCTTTGACATGGTACCCCACAGGAGGACACCTAACAACTCTGTAACCAATGCTGAGCCGAATAACTGCTTGCATAAGGGCCAAAGGTGGACCAATGCATTATTGACTAGTTCAATTTGTGAATATAGTTTTCTCGAATAAATCACCCAATTTTTCTGAAATTGTAATCATTTGTTTCTCTGTGCACGTACGTCACAACTAGCAATTTCCGTCCCATTCAATGTGCTTCGTTTTTGGTATTAGAGTGATATCTGTAATTTGCAAAAATAACAGCAGTCACACCTGTCAGCAACTGCCTTTTTTGGAAAATATAGGAACGCTATTTTCATGTACTGGAAATCAACTGTTACAAGGCTGTAATTGTAACTGGCATATCTCACAGGCTTCATAATAGTGGAATATCAGTTTGGAAACGTTAGGTAAAGGTGTTCATGTTTTAAAACTTTCCGTTTCCTTGGGCATATAATAAAAAGGTGAGTTCGGGAAAGTCAACGAGAGAGCGCTGCCCGGAACAGCGGAGTCGCGCGCCTTTTTTTCCGGACGCTATTCGCCGGCCACTTACCTCCTCGCCGGCGCCGTCGTAGGGGCATAAATCTCGGCGTTGATGGGACAGCGGAACTGTGTTACCGGCGGTGGAAGAACGGAGCCCTGCGGCGCGCCAGAAAAATGGCACTGCCCGGACTGACAGTGGCGCCGCTGAGCGGGCAAAAACGCAGGCTCCGATAAATCGCTGGCGGCGCTGTCTGACACGTCTGACGCAGCGACAGTTGCGCGAGGCAGCTCTGCTGTGCGAGCCACCCGACACTGTCTCGGCTGCTCGGCGCGCGGGCCGCCTCTAATCTGATTACCCGACCTGTCAACGAAAGGTTGTCATGAATTGCGGCCTGCCACGGCGTGCCAAAGTTGACGTGCGCAGGGTGTGCGGTAGAGACGGGCAAACTCGTTCATCCTTGGGAACTAGTTCACTGCTGATCGTCCTTTTTTGGGAACCGTTCATTTTTGCTCGTTCACCGTTCATTTGTGCTTGGTGTATGGTTCTTACGAAAAACTGAAAACTAGCAGCGTAGGTGACTGAAGGATGGAGGGCACCAAGAGGGGGCACTTGCCTCCCCCCTGGAGGATAGAGTTTTTATTCATTACAGAATTCTTACACACTTTAAGAAGTAATTTCTGTGATTCTGCGGAACCTCTCGTTTAGCCAACTGTAGCATTGTGTGGCTGATCGCAGGGAAATAATATAGGGTTGGCGCACGGAAAACCGGCCCCTAGTACAGACTGCTCGCCAATTACGGACGATGTGTTGCCCGCTACGAGCAGATACAACAAACAGACAAACATGTAATAATTAGGCAGTGAAGGAATAACAAGCTAATGCAAGCAAGAATGGCGAAACAATCGATGACGATGTGTAGAGAGCTGGAGAAGAGATCATTAAATGCCCGCATCTGGTGGTCGAGCGGTAGCGTTCTCGCTTCCCACGCCAAGGTTCCCGGGTTCGATTCCAGGCGGGGTCAGGGATTTTCTCTGCCTCGTGATGGCTGGGTGTTGTGTGCTGTCCTTAGGTTAGTTAGGTTTAAGTAATTCTATGTTCTAGGGGACTGATGACCATAGATATTAAGTCCCATAGTGCTCAGAGCCATTTGAACCATTTTTGAGAAGATGAAAATCTCACGCGACGCGCATGCGCTATAGCTCATGTAGTCTTGTAAACCTGTTGGTGGCTGTTTCCCAACTTTATAGACCACAAGTGTCTTGTATAAAATTCTTCGTTTCGACTTCCACTACATAGCTATGCCACGCTGTAAACAATAATCGTTCACACCCTATATATACTTCACGTTGCCTTTGAGTTCATAGGCGAAGTAGATTTTATGGAAGCATAAAATAAAATGTGATTTTCTCATCATACTTGCGTCACAAGCTTAGTAAAAATAATAATAATTAAGTTCGCAGTAATAAAGTGTTTGGTTTGAAAGCTCCTTCTGAACAAATGTTTTTTAGATAATAAGTAAATACGATTTTATGGCAATCCGTGTCTTTTCAAATGGAGAGGCACCGCTTTTCCTACTGAGCCAAAATGACCCACAAACCACTTTGTTTTTCAAAGAAACCAAACAAGCAAGTAATGCAAATTGGAAACAACTAAACTCGAAAATAATTAGAGCCTTCCTAAATTTAACGTTTTGTATATGAAAGATACACGAAAATCGTTTTATATGAATTTTCTTACACAAAAAATTAAGCGAATTATTGAAAGTTAGTTGCTAAATCTAGTCGGTGAAACCAAAAAACACGTGAATAACAAACTTGTCTTGTTATAAGTATGTCTTCTGCTGTTCATCGATATAATTAAGTGAGCTGATACGCCCTTTTGTTACCTGAAAAGACGTACCTATTACATACAACGTAATTTTTATGTAATTTACGTAACTATAAAATACTTTTTGATTACCGGTTGTGGACGCTGAATAGCCAGACCAAAGTGCAAGGACAGATGGAACACATGTAAAATGAAACTTCCTGGCAGATTAAAACTGTGTGCCCGAACGAGACTCGAACTCGGCACCTTTGCCTTTCGCGGGCAAGTGCTCTACCATCTGAGCTACCGAAGCACGACGGCACTCACAACTTTACTTTTGTCAGTATCCGTCTCCTACCTTCCAAACTTTACAGACGCTCTCCTGCGAACCATGTAAAATGGGTGAGCACAGTGAACGAAACGAACAACTGGATACTGAACTAACTAGGAGCAGTCGGCAGTGGAACTGAGACAGGTGGTCATGCGAAGAACGACGAGTGCGGCCGAGGGAGACCGAGACTGAGACGAGCACGCGACCGAGGCTGGAACGAGAACTGCCAAAGTGACCGCCGCGACCGAAGTGAACTAATGAACTATGAACCGATCGTTTGCGGGCTAAAGGACCGATCTATCCTTCCCGGAAATACCTGGAATAAAGCGACATTTTCTTTAGCAATGCGGCGCGGCATACACTATAAGATAAAAAGGATGCGGACACCCCAAAACACATACGTTTTACATATTAGGTGCATTGCGCTGCCACCTACTACCAGGTACTCTAAATCAGTGATTTCAGTATTCATTAGACATCGTGAGAGAGTAGAATGGGGCGATCACGGAGTTCTTTTTTTCTGTAGATCTATTATTTGACGTATTATCACAGAGTTTTTGTTGTGTACATAGTTCTGCGTAGTCTGCGCGTACACAACTTCCCCACTAGAGCGCGCCCCGCCAAGCACAACGGCGCAGGCGCAGCGCTCTTCCGTCTCCGCACTACGAGATGGCACCATCCTTTGGGTAGATAAGGTCTACACGGTCGGTCTCCAGTTATAGCAGGCGTCAACTTCCAGCATCTCCAGATACACGAGTGTTGTAACGGTCTTTTTGCAGAATAAAAAGGGACCATGAACTTTAAACCGTGAGACAGCACAGAATTTCTACATCTACATGATTACTCTGAAATTCGCCATTAAATGGCTGGCAGAGGATCCATCGAACCACCTTTAAGGTATTTCTCTACCGTTCCAGTCTCTAGCGGCGCACGGGAAAAACAAGCACTGATATCTTTCTGTGGGAGCTCTGGTTTCTCTTACTTTATTGTGATGACCATTTCTCCTTACGTATGTGAGAGCCAACAGAATATTTTCATACTCTGAGGACAAAGTTTGTGACTGAAATGTCACGCGAAGATCTGTATCAACGAAAATCCCTTTGTTTTAAAGATTTCCACCCTCATTCGCGTATCATATCTGTCGCATTCTCTCTCCTACTTCGCGATAATATAAAACGAACTGCCCTTCTTTGAATTTTTTCGATGGCCTCTGTGAGCCCCTCTGATGCGGATTCCACACGGGCCACTAATACTTCAGAAGAAGGCAGACAAGCGTAGTGTAAGCAGTCTGTTTAGTAAATCTTTTACAGTAGTGCAGGTGATCTCTTTAGTAGACCTGTTACCTTTTCTAAGCGCTCTGCCAATAAATAACAGTCTCTTTCGAACTATATTACCTACACTATGTGATCAAACGTATCCAGACACCTGGTCGAAAATGACTTACAGGTTCGTGGCACCCTCCATTAGTAATGCTGGAATTCAATATGGTGTTGACCCATTCTTAGCCTTGATGACAGTTTCCACTCTCGCAAGCATACGTTCAATCAGGTGCTGGAAGGTTCCTTGGAGAATGGCAGCCAATTCTTCATGGAGTATTGTACCGAATAGAGGAGTCGCTGTCAATCGGTGAGGCCTGGCACTAAGTCGGCGTTGCAAAACATCCCAAAGGTGTTCTATAGGATTCAGGTCACGACTCTGTGCAGGCCAGTCCATTGCAGGGATGTTATTGTTGTGCAACCACCCCGCCACAGACCGTGCATTATGAACAGGTGCTCGATAATGTTGAAAGATGCAGTCGCCATCCCCGAACTGCTCTTTAATATTGGGAAGCACGAAGGTGCTCAAATCATCAGTGTGGGCCTGTGCTGTGATAGTGCCACGCAAATTAACAGGGGGTGCGAGACCCCTCCATGAAAAACATAACCAGACTATAACACTACAGCCTGTATATTTTACTGTTGGCACTACACGCTCTGGTAGATGAGGTTCAGGGGGCATTCACCTTACCCACACCCCTCCATGGGATCACCACATTGTGTACCGTGATCCGCCACTCCACACAACGTTCTTCCAGTGTTCAATCGTCCAATGTTTACGCTCCTTACACAAAGCTAGGCGTCGTTTGACATTTACCTGCGTGATGTGTGGCTTATGAGCAGCGGCTTGACCATGAAAACCAAGTTTTCTCATATCCTGCCTAACTGTCATAGTACTTTCACTGAATCCTGATGCGGTTTGGAATTGCTGTGTGATGGTCTGTATAAATGTCTGCCTATTACACGTTACTACCCTCTTCAACTGTCGGCAGTCTCTGTCAGTCAACAGACGAGTTCTACCTGTAAGCCTTTGTGCTGTACATGTTCCTTCACGTTTCCACTTCACTATCACATCGATAACAGTGGACCTAGGGATGTTTAGGAGTGTGGAAATCTCGCGTACAGACGTATGACACAAGTGACACCCAATCACCTGACAACGTTCGAGGTTCGTGAGCTCCGCGGAGCGCGACATTCTGTCTTTACGATGTATGATAACTTACTGAGGTCGCTGATTTGGTGTAATAGGTGGCAGCATAATGCACCTAAAATGAGAAACGTATGTTTTTAGGGGTGTCGGGATACTTTTGACCACATAGTGTATCTCTTTGTTCCACTTCGACTTATTTGTAATTATAATCCTTAAGTAACGAGTTCGACAATGTAAAATGGTGCAAGATGTTCGATATTCTGAGAAAAGCAGGGGTATGCAGTAGGGAGTGGCGGGGAATGTACAATATGTAAAAGAGCCCTAGGCAGTAAAATAGCCAACGACAGATAAAGCAAGGAGGACGTCAAAAGCAGAATAGCAATGGCAAGAAGGGCACTCTTGGCCAAGACAAGTCTATTAATATCAAATATGAGCCTTAATTTGAGGAAGAAATTTATGGGAATGTATGTCTGGAGTACAGCATTGAATGGTAGTGAAACATGAACTGTGGGAAAGCCAGAACAGAAGAGAATCGAAGCATTTGAGATGTGTGCTACAGACGAATGTTGAAAATTAGTTGGACTGGTAAGGTAAGGAATTTGGGGATTCTGCGCAGAATCGGAGAGGAGAGGAATATGACTTCCATAGCAGTAGAGAGAAAAAGCTGTAGAGGAAGACAGAGATTGGAATACTTCTAGAAATCAGCAGGGAACAACACTATTTAACCGCGGTCGAACCAATTCGCCATTGTTCGGCCTGTTGGGCAGTAAGTGACATCCAGTCTGTGTCAGCGTGGCAGAACTACGGCCATCAAGTGGCGACTGAGGGACCTCTGCCTGTCTGCCCAGCTTGAACAGTTGACAATGCTCTAACTGCCCCCTCCTGCTCTTTAGCGTCAGTCCAGACTTCTACTCCGGGTTACGCTATAGCAGTGCCACTGGGATCTTCCGCAGAAGAGATGTTGATGGTCGCTTGCCTCGCTTACTGGAGATGCCAGCGCAGTATGCAGTCTTAGGTGCGTTTCCTTTGCTCTAGCCACTTCGCCGGAATACACTTTAAAAAAAGAGACTCACCATGAAGTATGGGAAATTGGTAGATGTGATGTACATGAGTAGATACAAATTTACAACTTCGTAAAAATTGGATGATTTATTCAAGAGTAAGAGCTGCACAAAATGAGTAATTCAATATCGCGTTGGTCCACTTCTGGCCCATGTGCAAGCAGTTCTTCGGTTTGACATTAATTGATAGAGTTGTTATATGTCCTCCTGAGGGATATCGTGCCTAATTCTGTCCAATCGACGCTTTGGATTGTCAGAATCTCGAGCTGGTTGGAGGGCAGGCCGTACTTATAGTGTTCCAAACGTACGCAGTTGAGGAAACTGGCGAAAGGTTTGTATCTCAACGCCGTCCATGGCGTCTCCAGGCAGGTCTTCACTGATCATCGGTGCTCATTTCGCCCAATCAATGAGATTACAGGCCGAAGAAATTACAATCAGTTTGTCTGCACATGTAGACGACGTCTACCAATTTCTGTCCCATATTCGGATAATTATTTCGTGGCGCATCGTTTTTATTGTCTTTCGAGTGTGTTATGGGGGAAAACAGAATAGCGCCAGAGAACAGAACGCACTCCGGCGGTTGTATAAGCTGAATAAAGTAATGAAGAACTGAGTACGATCACTACTGGTTTGCCTGCTGTTGCCCACGCGTCACACTTTCCCTAAACAAGGACACACATACACAATGCCCACAAAACACTCGGCCTCATCCTGAAAAAATTAATTATCCATGTCCTTCTTTCAGTACCATCAGACACTGGGGAGAGACCTGGAGATCTTTCTGGCTAAGCATCACGTAGGCAGTTGATAGCGACGCGTTCAATGTGTGAACGAGCATTGTCCTGTTGAAAAATAACACCACGCCACTATCGGCTAACGGATGGCAACACAGGATGCCTACGACGTGCTATTGTACCGTCATAACTGCCTCAGTGACTATCAGCCGTGACATGAAGTCATACCCGATGAATTCTCACTCTGTGATGTAACGCAGTTTTGCCTCCCCAAAATGCAGTCTCTCCGTAGGATATCGCCACACTTGTCGGCGATGGTCATCAGGGGTGGCGCACAACCGCGATTCATTCAAGAGTTCAATGCGACACTGTTAATCAGCAGTCAATGCTACATTGTTACGACAACACACCAATCGCAGCCGCAGGCAGTTTTAACAACAGTCTTTCGGATATTATTTCCATACCCCCGCTGCTGTTTGTCTCTGACCAGTGGAGCACGATGGTACAAAATGTTGATGGGAGTCCGTTATTTCTTTTACTTGATGGATCGTACAGCGATCTCCCCCAGTCGTTGTCAATCGACGACCACCGAAAACTTGACTGCGAGTTACCTGCCTCATGTTCCCAATGCAGTCCAACATCTGACTACTGACTCATCCAATTGCCCCACAAACCCGTGTATTTCACAATTCGACCAGTTGCCCAAATCTAAACCTATAATAAGGCCCCTCTGAAACTCTGTCAGGCGCTGATAACCGGGTCGCATTGAGTACTGGGTATCTTTGTGTTCTTCCCAGTGATCAACAGCTGACGCTTACCCGCCTATTATCTACGTACCAGACCTGGTAACAACACCAAACACGAACAACATTAATGCAATCCGTGGTGGCTCTACCTGCCGCAAAGAACTGCCACTCAAATCATTTATACATCCGCCATTGGTGCGTGCGCGTGCGTAGCTATACTGACATACGTCCACGTCCTCCGGGTGCGTCACGTCTTTGTCAGGCAGTGAAGACTGTCATTAGGAACCCACTACGTCTAAGAACGAACCCCACAAGAAGTACTATTACAATAGTCAGAAACACCAGAGTTCGTAGTAATTGGCTGGATGTCTTCGAGTAAAACAGAAGCGATATCTGTCATCATATGAGACGGGTGTTACGATTATTCAAGGAAAACCCAGTTTGGAAACGGGGCCAACATTAGTTGGTTACTGTCGAGTTGCAGTTTACAATTTCTTTGTTGATTACTTCAACCATTAAAAGTCATTTCTTTACCACTTGACCAGGAACAGATCGAAAAAGCTAGCAGGCATGAGTGCCTTTTCAAACAATTTACTTTACAGTTAACGGCCAAGTCATATTACTTAAAACCGGCTTTGATAAAAAATTTGATAACAAATCAAAATTTTCCAAGTAATGAAATTAAAAACTTTACCGTTAATAGCCAAGCCATTTTACTTAAAACAGACTTTGATAAAGCATTTAATAACAAAATTAAAACTTTCCAAGTAATGAAACAAAAACACCAATTTACATACAATTTCGCTACCGAACATGTAGGGAGCACAACAAGATATTAAATTACAAGGGATTGCTAACAGGGAGGCAAAACTAGCATTTTCAAATGATGTGAAGTAGATTAAAACAATCAAAGTAAAGATACAGTCATTCACCTTTTACAATAACTAACGATTTTAAAGCCACGTAATTTTAAAAAAAGGCACCAATGAAAGGCAAACTTAACCTTTTTAAACAGTGGCCGAAAACAATCTCAGTAAAATACAACCATTTAACATTTTACAATAACTAACAACTTTAATGCCATGTCCTGCCACCAAAACGTTCTTGGGATAGAAATAATTAACCGACCGGGTGTAAGGGCGGCCACAGTTGTCTCCCGGAGGATGCTCAGGCTAGAAGCGGACTAACAGACCCACAACGCCTCACATTCAGCAATCACATCGACCTCACGCGACGCCAGGGGAGGAGGAGGAATCAAATCAGGAACCATAATCCCTGCCCAAAAATACACTTCCTCCCAGGCAGTACGAATAAGAAGTCAAAAGATCACTGTCTATAATTACACCGGCGACAGGGACAGGAAATCCGAACGCAGGAGGCCACAAGGCAGAAAGACGCTGGTTGCACAAACCAAAATTCTTCAATTAACATCAAAACCTCTAACCAACTTAACTTGCAGTTTATCAGAGAAACAGCAGGTGAATTCCGATGCAAATGTTCCTCACACAGGTCCGTGTCCACGCCGCCAGCGTACCCAACTGGGCACAGTCACCCAGCAACGCGCTCTGTCACCGGAGCCCTCGTCTTCTCTGCACCCACGGCGACGAAATACCACTCCTCAGGTTAGGTGAGTTACTAGTCCATCAATCCCGCCTCCAGACGGACAATTTAAAGACATCCGTTGCCGCTCCCAACAAGTAGTGACTCGGAACCACAGCCGTGGCCCCCGGGTGCTCACAGCAAGCGCTTACAGCCTTGTCCCGTCAAATCGTCCCATACGTCTCGCACCGCCAGGATAGACCATGCGGCTTCTCGGAACAACAGCCAACTCTCCACCGCCACGCCACGCCACGGTCTCATCGTACGACATTCTCTAAATCCCGATTTTAAAAATCGACCGACCGACTCGTCACCGCTAGGCAACCAACCGGCCATCCCCCCAAAGATCTTATCACCTTACTCAAGGCTAACAGGAAGAAACGACTCGAAGATCGATAAGACCAGACACGCTGCCAGAGGGGAATCTCAACAGAATCGTACGCAGCATAACGATAAATATGAAAGAATAATTAACGATGGAATGGTAGGACTCAGAACAATCTTAAAAGCGCGATATATGTTGAGAGCCGACACGCGGCTCAATCAGAAGATCAAAATCGATTGCAAAATGGTTTAGATAAGATTCTGTGTGGCGTGAAATGTGGAAATTCACCCTAAAGAATGAAAAGTGTGAGGTCATAGTTGTTTTGAGGTTACACGATAAATCAGACAAATTTAATGGCCCTCAGTTCCACTAAACAACCAGGTATAACAATAACGAGCAACTTACGCTGAATCTATCACATAGATAATATTGAGGGGATGGTGGACCAAAGACTGTGTTTGTTTTATGAAGAACACTCAAGGGAAATAGGCCATGAGGGCCCAACGGTACCGACCGGCCGCCGTGTCATCTACAGACCACAAGCGTCACTTGATGTGGATATGGAGGGGCATGTGGTCAGCACACCGCTCTGCCGCTCTGTCGGTTTACGAGACCAGAGCCGTTACTTCTCAATCAAGTAGCTCATCAGATTGCCTCACAAGGGCTGAGTGCACCCCACTTGCCAACAGCGCTCAGCAGATCGGATGGTCACCCATCCAAGTGCTAGCCCACCCCGACAGGGCTTAACTTCGGTTATCCGACGGAAACCAATGCCGGAACGCCGTTGGCCTTGAGGGGTCCCTAGATGGTCAATAATACTGCACAATAATATTGTGTAACATCACTACCTCCCTTGACCGATCAATTATGTAATAATACTGTGGTTGGTAATGTTAGACGATAAATACGCTACTGCTGTCACAACTGCACTATTTTGTTGCTAACAGATAAAAAGGTGGATGAAAAAATTTTTCTAGAAGCGTCAAAGACCAGGCCTGAAATACCGCTGAGAGAATTTAAGCTGAACGAAAACAAAAAAAAAAAATGTGTATTGGTGGTCGGAAATTTGACACATTACTGGAAATAGTTCTCCCAATACATTGACGTGTGCATACAGAGGCACACGTCCCCCCCCCCCCCCCCCCCCTATATAAATTTCTGCGGACGTCTATATCCACATCATTAAGAAACTGAATGCTAGAATGATAGTTCAGCAAAGTCAGCACTAGTCTAGTACGCGACGATTCCTTGCTACTGGCAATTCTTTCGAGGAATTGAAGGTTACAAGCGAAATTTCACCATACAGTATTTGAGACAGTTACGGAAACGTGTCATGCAATAAAGCATCTACTAAAGGACTGTGTCTGGTTACGCTACATGTAAACATAAATAAATATCGATATGTACTTTTATTCATAACTTTACATTAATTAAATTTTTAAAAATA
This sequence comes from Schistocerca gregaria, assembly GCF_023897955.1. Lineage (NCBI taxonomy): Eukaryota > Metazoa > Arthropoda > Insecta > Orthoptera > Acrididae > Schistocerca > Schistocerca gregaria. Next base: position 115,392,035 of record NC_064928.1, on the reverse strand, counting down.
CCTTCCTTGGTGCTTCTCACGTAGGTCATGCCCAAGAGACTACATATTCCAGATCAATAAGACAAAGTTTTATTAACAAACAACAGGACACAAACAAATCAAAAAATTCTTCTCACAAAAATTAATACACACCTATCTCAGTCTTCTATCAGACGTGCGCCTGGGAAAAAACAAAGTGAATTGAGACGCTTCAACATAGAGACTAATGCAACGAAGTTTCGCATTAGAAGGAAAAAGAGTGTACTCTGCGAATCTTACCGATGACACTTCTTAGGAACGATGTTGGTGAGGTCCGAAGTCCCGCTGTTGACTCCCAAATGGCTCTAAAGGGCTGTGATAAGTGGTGACTTTTTTTGCATGTTGTGTCCAAAGAGTGATAGCCTTTGGTGATTTTTTTCTTCTAGGGTTGTAAGGTGTGAGAAATAGTTTCACTTTATCGTGTCTTCGCCTACAAATGGACTTGGCGTCTTTGTAGGTCCTTAAGTCCTTTGAGGGAGTTGGTTAAGTACGAGTGATCGGCAGTAGGTATTTACACATAAGATACCAAATAAATGAACATTGCATCATCTTTGATAGTTCTGTGGGGGTGAAATAATGGCTCGAAGCTCCTTGTATTTGTGCCAGTGTCGTGATAGGGCCTGGCCTACATTCGCAAGTTGGCAGACATTTCCCTGATACTCGTCCACTTTGTGAAAAAGACTAAATGTCTGGTATTTTATCTTCATAGCGACGCATTTTTCTCCAGTCAGCTCGTGCATTTCTCCCGTCCTGACCCACCTTGGGGCGCGTAGGCTCCACTTCAAACACCTCTTCTGTAGAGGTTGCAAACTACGTGTATTAGAGTCACATGTTGTTCCCCAAGACGTCGAACCGTACAGCAGAGAGGGTTGTACTGTTGCTCTATACAGTTGTAATCTCTTTGATGGTGATGGGTTTAAATTTCTGCCTGTAAAAAATGGTGTGGCCGGATCATCTTCATAGTATTCAATTTTCTATCTTGTGTGTGTGTTCAAAAAAATGGTTCAAATGGTTCAAATGGCTCTGAGCACTATGGGACTTAACGTCACTGGTCATCAGTCCCATAGAACTTAGAACTACTTAAACCTAACTAACCTAAGGACATCACACACATCCATGCCCGAGGCAGGATTCGAACCTGCGACCTTAGCAGTCGCGCGGTTCCGGACTGAGCGCCTGAACCGCTAGACCACCGCGGCCGGCTGTGTGTGTGTGTGTGTGTGTGTGTGTGTGTGTGTGTGTGTGTGGTAAAAGTTATCCATTTATCCAATATCGCTGCCAGGTACTTCGTCGTCGTAGTCCAGAGTATTGGTTGTCCATTGGTGGTAGGTTGCATCCTCAATTCCGGCTGTTTCTTCGTAAACAGTATTGCTGCAGTTTTTGTAGGGTTTAGGGTGATTTTATTGCTCTTTGCCAACTGATCGGTGACGGTAAGTTGTCGCTGCATCCGGTTGACAAGTTATTCGATGTTCCTTCCAGAGGTTGGGAAGGCCATGTCATCGGCGTACAGACTGGCGGTGACGTGCTGCATGGCTGGAATGCCGTTGATATACAAATTAAACAGGCACGGCTGTATCATCGCTCCCTGTGGGATGCCAGCTGAGACAGTATTCAGTGATGATTTCTTCCCATCTATTTGTACAAACAGACCCCCTGTCCTATAGAAAGCTATCTACCAGCTTGGTGTAACAGTCGGGGAGAAGAGTTTGATCAACTAGTTCGGCTATAAGCTTGTCACCTCGCAGCCGATTGTATGGCTTTTCGAAACTGAAACTGTTGAATTTTGTCTATTCAGGTTGAGTTGTATGGATTCTGTGATCCCAAGCAGCTGAGACTCCGCCGATAACCTGTGGCTGGAAGCCAAACTGTTCGTGGCGGAAGATGATATTATCTTCCAGATAGTCTTTAAGACGTTGTAGCAGCATCCTTTCCAGTATTTTGGGAAGTGTGAGCGACAGACTAATCAGGCCGTAGCTGTCTGGCAATGTAATTATTTTTCTTCTTCTCTTGGGAATAGGGATCGTCTTCACCGTGTTCCAGTCTGCAGAGAAGTAGCAGCTGATTAAACAGCCGTTGATAATTCGAGTTGAGAGAACAATGGCCTTTCTCGTGAAATGCTTAAGATCGGTGTTGGTCACAGATTCCTTACTTGGCGCCGAGTTGTTCGTCTTCCTGATGAGGGACTGCTAAGAACAGGCCTCTGTCGTGTGGGGACTTGGTGGAAGTCGGCCATTCGCTGCTGGATACGGTCATCTTCCCTTGGTTCCTGCATCCTGTGGGGGTGGAGCTGTCATGTGGTGTTCATATACTCCGGCATACAATTCAGTTTGGCCAAGCGAGTCGTATATGCCATCGGGACCGTGTATTGCTATCTTTGGTGCTCTCGGTTGGCGTAATGCCCTGACAAGTTGTCACTCTTCCCTAGTCTGGAGGAACATTTCGTCAATCTTTGCTTGCCAGAGGTCTTCAGCTCGGCGGCGTAGCAGACGGGATTAAATAATGCATCAGCCGTCTATCTTCTGGATGTCTGTATCGTTGTCATTGTTTTCTGTGAGTATTCCGGCGATGCTTGATTTCGTTGAGATGAGGAGGGAATGTTTCAAATGGATGCTTGTAACGAAAGATATCAGCTGCTGCACGTCTTGTTGCCTGTTGGATTTTAGCTGTCGAAGTTGCCACAGCTATGTCAGTTTCCGCAATTGTGGAGACTGCTTGGGTCGATCGGGCGTTATTGTTAAGGTATGTCGCAAAGAGATCTCAGTTAACAGCTCTGGAGCCTGGAGGTGTTATTGGGAGGCTGCCACCATCGAGAAGTCCGAGAACTGGTAGATGATCAGATGACAGGTCCCGGATGGTCTTGAGACGTATATTTGCAGCTATTTCGAGAACGTCAGCCTCGTGCATGGCGAACTCAGGGGTGCATGTCGGCTCCCGTGCCACATAGAGGGTGACTTGGAGGTGGTTCACTAGATCTTAGAGTAGCTGCCTCTTTCGTTTGGCCATCGTTGAATGCCATGCCGCATATTTGGAGTTAACATCTCCTCCCAGCAAGACTTTATTGAATCGGTCGAAGACAGCATGAAGATCCTGTTCTTGGGGCTAAGATGCACCGCCACAAGAGTTATGTTTATTGTTGCAGTGAAGGCGGTGAATGGAACTGCGCCGCCATAAATAGCCGGTGCGCGGAGGAACTGTTGTGGATCTATTTCCGCTCGCGTGACACAGTACAGCAAAGTAGATCCCTAGTGAGGACGACCTCTGGTGGCGTTTGTCGCGCCGTCTGCGGGTTTCGATATGACTGGCAGTTGGCTGAAGTTCTCGGAAGCGACGCCTTAGAGATATTTATGTATGCAATGCCTCTGTGTCAGAAGGGTTGCGGTCCCGTCAGGCGCACTGCTGCTATGTGACAGTGGCCGTTCCCTACATTTACTGAGCAACAAACGATACGTTTATTCTCTAGCGACCCACAATACCGGCATTGATTTACAAATTTCGATGCACTGTAATAATAATGCTCTTTCGTCTTGTTTTGAAATTTTCCACACAACAGCAACAAACCTACCCTGATCTAATCCAGCCTCCTTAGTTTGCGTACAACGAGAGTGACTTGCACGGACGTTGTCAACACTGCCCACAAACGAGACAACAGTCCCAGGCAGCGCAATGGCGCAATGCATTTCCAAAGTTTTTGGTGTTCTTAAAATTACGGCACAACTCCTCACGCTCACTCCTCGCTCGTCAAAATTATTGCTCATCCATAAAACACTATCAACAATGTTAACCGTTTAGAGGGTGCTTTAGGGTTGCAGAAAATCTACATGAGAGACTGCTTACGCTACACAACACTCAAAGGTCTCGAGCTTGAATCTCGGTCAGGTATATAGTTTTAATCTCCAAGAAAGTGCTTCATACCAGCGCACACTCCGCTGCAAAGCGAAAATTTCGTTCTGACTACACCGTACTTGTCCGTCCTCTGCTAGGATACTGCTGTATGTCATGAGATCCTTACCATATGGGACTGACGGAGGACATCGAAAATGTTAAGTGAAAGAGAGCTCGTTCTGTATTAATGCGAAGTAGGGAAAAGACTGTAACACGTGCGATAAGCGAGTTGGGCTGGTAATCATTAAAGTAAACTTTTTGTTTCGTTGCAGCGAGATCCTTTTCGAAATTTCAATATTCAACTTTCTCCTCCGAATGTGCAAATATTTTGTTGACACCCACAGACATAAGGGATAAGAATTATCATTCTAATAAAATAAGAAATATCAGAGCTCACACTTAAATATGAGTTTCGTTTTCCCCTCGCGAGTAGAACGGTACAGAAAGTGTTTGGATGAATCCTCTGCCAGGCACTTACGTGTGAATTCCAGAATAGTCATATAGATGTAGATATAGACATTAATGTCCTAGTAAAAGATTGTTATAACACAAGATAAAGATAATATAATAACAACATTATATGAACGTGGTATAGATCTTGCAGGAGGCAGGCGACTTTTGTTACAATAATCAATGGTTCTGCATTCGGGACGACTGGGTCGTAATGGTGAAAGTCAAACGTCAGGAAAGGGATGACTTTATGCTCATATGACGCGTTTCGGAATTTATCTATCATCAGATATCTGGGAGCGATTTCTGCACGTAGATATAGCGTTTTCAGTTGTATGTGAAACAAACATTAGTCTACGTACGTGTAGTAATTGCTCCTGGGTATCTGCTGATGGATAAATTGCGAAACGCGTCATGTGAGCAACAAACTCATTGCTCTCCTGAAGTTCGTCTTTTATCATCGCGACTGTATTAGGCTAATTACTTGGGCACCTAAAGGCCAAATAAACACAGTAAGAAGCTCCGTTAGATATGCATTCCTGAGTGTTGACACCGTAATAAAGGTCCTTCGATAGCAACTGAAGCCCTGATCATGGAACTGTGATTATGAAAGATAAATTGGGGAAGTAAATACGCTATTGGAAAGACAGCGGACGGACTTTATTATTGAGGTATTCATAGTTTTTATGTAAATGTTGCTAACGTACCTGTAAATCCAGACATACCATGAACTTGGATGTACATACCGGGTGTTTCCGTAAGAGCTTGCACAAATTTAACAGGAACTAGAGGATGCTCAACTGGACAATTTGAGGTAGGGAACATGGGGCCGGAGAAGCCAGCTTAAGGAGATAATGGGAACAAAATCACAGTGCTGTGTACTTTTTAATTAACATTAGTAACAGTTATCTGCAAATACCGTCAGTGACACAATGAAAGTACAATTTCTACTCTAGCTTACAAAATGTGCTGAAAAACTGACGACCATCAATGTCAATACAAACATGGCATCGGAGAACAAGATTCTGCCGGCCTGAGTGGCCGTACGGTTCTAGGCGCTACAGTCTGGAGCCGAGCGACCGCTACGGTCGCAGGTTCGAATCCTGCCTCGGGCATGGATGTGTGTGATGTCCTTAGGTTAGTTAGGTTTAAGTAGTTCTAAGTTCTAGGGGACTGATGACCTCAGATGTTGAGTCCCATAGTGCTCAGAGCGATTTCAACCATTCTTTTTGTTAAGTCCCATAGTGCTCAGAGCCATTTGAACCATTTGAACATTTTTTCATACCTTTGCAGAAGCACCCGATTTGTGTGTATGCATATATGTATATATATGTTCCACAGTTGCTCCTAAAGAACTGTAGTGATTTCAACCAAACTTGGTACACATAACAGTTGCCGTCTGGAAATAATTGCTTTGGGTGTAAAAACCACCTTCAATTACTGTCTGGAAAAAATCGCTGTGGGGGTTATAAAAGACGGGAGGCGGGGATGAAAAAGCAGTGCATCCCACGATACGCGAATACCCGTACGTTATTCATCCATTATTTAAGAATGAGGGCACTTCGTGCCTTGCAACAAACCTTACACAAACTTCGTAATCTTATTGAGAACAGACGAGAATGCAATGAACTGGTAATAAAATATTACACAGAGCAGTATTGACCGCATACATACATTTTTGTGCATCCTAATGTGTTCGCCGCGCGAAGACTGTTCCATAAAATTTCGGACGTGCTGTCGCATAATTTCAGCTTCTTCTTCTAATAATTTGGCTGAATACCGTCCAGCTATCTTCAGAGTGAGCCGTGGTGCCTAACGATCCAGCACGTGCTCCATCCTTTTAAACCCGAGGACCGAACCACTGCGTATACGGCCGAAGATACACAAGGCGCCAGAGACGTTGATAGGGGGCGAAGAGGTGTAACATATGCATGGAAATTAAATGTCGAAATTTTAGTATCGACTTCATCTTTCTGGGATAGTAGTGAAAGAAGCAATTGAAATTTGGTTGGCGACGAATTTAATTAACAGATGTATCGGCTTCAGCTTGAACAGGTCATGGAATCCGGAAATTTCTGTAATTAAATCACAAAGACTCGCGAGGGCGCAGCTCTCAGTCACACATCGATATCACCGTGTGGATCGACTGCGTGAACAAATACGAGTGAAATATTTTAAATATATGTAAAATATATTTGACATGTGTATGTGCGGTAAAGCTCACAGTAAATCTCTGGAACAATTTCAATCAAATTTGGTGCACATACCAACTACGATCTGGAAAAGATACTATGGGAGTAAGAACCAGCAGCGTCCTATTGGGGTGGGGATGATAATGTCCTCGGTAAAAGAATGTTATAACACAAGATGGGGAGGAAGAAATACACAGAGAGGAGTACGAGGAGATGGAGATATACAGGGTGAGTCACCTAACGTTACCGCTGGATATATTTCGTAAAACACATCAAATACTGTCGAACCGATTTCACAGACCGAACGTGAGGAGAGAGGCTAGGGTAATTGTTTAATACAAACCATACAAAAATGCACGGAAGTATGTTTTTTAACACAAACCTACGTTTTTTAAATGGAACCCCTTTAGTTTTGTTAGCACATCTGAACATATAAACAAATACGTAATCAGTGCCGTTTGTTGCATTGTAAAATGTTAATTACATCCGGAGATATTGTAACCTAAAGTTGACGCTTGAAACATCCGACGTTCAGTTGCGTGTTGCAACAAACACGGGCCACGGTCGGCGAGCAGCATCTGCAGGGACATGTTTACGATTACGACCGTGTTTACGAGTGTGGCTGTAGTGCACTGTTGTAGTTTGGTCTAGCTGTCGCAATGTCCGCATGTAGCGCTTGCTGCTATTGTTATTCTGCATTCGTCTCCGCACGCAGACCAACTGTAGTACACCGTGTTACCTGTAGGAACTGTGACCATGGTTTGTGTATTCGAACTCTGAAAAGGCGGAGATGATACTCATCTATGGCGAGTGTCGACGAAATGCAGCTGAAGCCTGCAGGGTGTATGCAGAACGGTGCCCGGACAGAGAGCATCCAACGTGCCGCACATTGCGAAGCATCTACCGCCAACTGTATGCAACAGGTATGGTCGTAGCACGCAAACGGGTCCGTAACAGAACCATCACAGGAGAAGCGGGTGCAGTTGGTGTGTTAGCTGCTGTTGCCATGAAACCACACATGAGTACACGGAACATTGCGAGAGCCGGTGGACTGAGTCAAAGTAGTGTCATGCGCATACTGGATCGTCACCGCTTTCACCCGTTTAATGTGTCGCTACATCAGCAATTACATGATTAAAGTCATCATCGAGTGCAGTTCTGTCAATGGGCATTAACAGAGAATGCGTTGCAGTTCTACCTGTTTACCGATGAAGTGGGTTTCACAAACCACGGAGCAGTGAATCTACGGAACATGCATTACTGGTCCGTGGACAATCCTCGCTGGCTCAGACAGGTAGAGCGACAGCGACCGTGAACTGTAAATGTATGGTGCGGAATCATTGGCGACCACCTCATTGGTCCTCACTTCATTGCAGGGGCCCAAACAGCTGCAACATACATCGCGTTTCTACAGAATGATCTGCCAACGTTGCTTGAAAGTGTCCCACTGGAAACGCGTCGGCATATGTGGTATCAGCATGATGGTGCACCTGCACATTCCGTAATTAACACTAGGCTGACCCTTGACAGGATGGTCGACGGACGTTCCATATGACGTGGAGGACGCATAAATTGACCAGCCCGTTCTCCTGATCTTAAACCTTTGGACTTCTTTCAGTGCGGTACGTAAAGGAGAATGTGTACCGTGATGTGCCTACAACCCCAGAGGATATGAAACAACGTATTGTGACAGCCTGCGGAGACATTGCACCAGATGTACTGCGGCGTGTACGACATTCATTACGCCAGAGATAGCAATTGTGTGCAGCAAATGATGGGCACCGCATTGAACATCTATTGGCCTAACATGTCGGGACACACTCTATTCCACTCCGTAATTGAAAACGGAAACCACGTGTGTACGTGTACCTTACCCCTCATGGTAATGTACATGTGCGTCAGTGAAAAAGACCAATAAAAATGTGTTAGCATGTGGACATAATGTGCTGTTCCAGTCTCTTCTGTACCTAAGGTCCATCACCGTTCCCTTTGGATTCCTACGTAATTCGGTGCTCTCCGATACACACGATCGAACAGCGGAGGAGTGGTACTCAAGCGTCAACTTTAGGTTACAATATCTCCGGATGTAATTAACATTTTACAATGCAACTAACGGCACTGATTACGTATTTGTTTATATGTTCAGATGTGTTAACAAAAATAACGGGGTTCTGTTTAAAAACACGTAGGTTTGTGTTAAAAAACATACTTCCGTGCATTTTTGTATGGTTTGTATTAACCAATTACACTAGCCCCTCTCCTCACGTTCGGTCTGTGGAATCGGTTCGTCAGTATTTGATGTGGTTTACGAAATATATCCAGCGGTAATGTTAGGTGACTCACCTTGTGTAAGAGGGAAGGAGAAGATTAATAGAGAGGGGAGGGGGAATGGATAGAGAAAGGGGAGGAGATGGGCAGAGAATGGGAAGAAGAGGATGTTGAGGGAGACAGAGGGAAGGAGAGGTAGGCAGAGAGAGGCTGAAGAGGATATGGACAGATAGAGGGGGAGTAGCAGATGGACAAAGAGGGGGCCAAGAGGAGGTGGACACAGATTGGGGGTGGATGGGTAGACAGAGAGAGAGGGTGGAAGAGGGGGAATAGAGAGGGGGAAGCAGGCGTTATAGAGAGGGGAAAGGAGAAGATGTACTCACACGGGAGAGTGGAATAAATACGTACCTGCACATCTCCGGGTGCTCAGGTAGTATTTTACACAAGTGAGCTGATGTAGGCTGCGAGGAAGTTTTCGATTGTTCGTGATGCAACTGACCAAAGAAAAAAAAGTGTCGAGTATCTCGCAGTTCTCATACAATCCGCCAAATCTGTTCCATCTGGTGAATAAATACCGCGTACTGATGTTGCCATCTGTGCATAAGCAGTAGAAGACTGAGTCTAACACTGACAGATAAAATACACCAGGAATACTAGTACAACGGTTATTCGAAAGCTTTTTTGTGTGAGACTATCAACTTTATTACCAAATAGCTGAAACTGCCACCCAAACCCAGGTGCTGGTTGCCTGTCTAACGGCTTCCAGGGGCAGCGAAAGTTTGTTTTTCAGTACAGGATGTCATATAACAGTTGACCGAATTTAAAAATTTGAAATGCTGACATAATTTACTCATTGAGAGGTTTAGTCATGCCTCATACCTTAAAGGTTTAACACTGCGAGTGAAGTATTACAGATGGAAACTGTGCATACAGGGTGATTTGGCTGCCTCTAAAGATTCGATTTATGCAATCCGCGCCATGTATCAGGAATGATATCCAGACAGGCGACAGCCATGTAATCACTGTAAGTTCCTGCTCAGAGCTTTGGGCGACTGTTAGAAACCGAAATCATATTGTAAAAAATAAAACTGAGTACTGGCCAAGAGTGAGATGTAATTTTGGACCAATATGTACCTTGCTTTTGTCATACTTAACCAAGTGTCTCCAATCTAGCCATACAGGTTTTGGATATCTACGTAAGTTTATTCCGTTTATAATAACCTTACGCAAATGGTTCAGAGGTTACATACCGGAAAGTTGTTACTTCCACGCTTCCCATTCTGATATTTAATGTTAATATCATTGTTTCCGAAACTAAAGCGCACTTTATAAGGCAGAGTTTCTGAACCATTTGCCGTAGGTTAAGTACTATAAACGGAATAAATTTACAGAGACATCCAAAACGTGTATGACTACACAGCTAAATAAACAAAGAAATATTGAAGACACTTGAATAAGTGTGGCAGAAGTAACATAATCTTGGTTCAAAAACCCATCTTGGTCCAAAAATACTGCGTAACTCATGACCAATCCTCAGTTGTATTTTTTTTTACCGTATGATTCTGTTTGCTCACAGTTGCCCAAAGCTCTGAGAGGGAGCTTACATTGACTACATGGCTGTCGTCTGTCTGGATACCATTCCTGATAAAGACGTAGCGCGGATTGCATAAAATGTATCGGTAGGAGTAAATGAATTGCCCTGTATTTTTCGAGGCAGTGTATCCATGGCGCGCAAACTACGCAGACTAAATTCTTCTATCATTCGAGAATGAGACTTCCAACATTATTTAAACATACTTTCAAACCTTTCTGTAACCTTTTCTCATAGTCATTCTTGCTCCTCTCCCCACAAAATAGTGAAAGAAAAACATTTTATCGCTTACTACATGTTCACAGCTCATGCAGTAAAATTTCAGCATCAGGCACAATATTTTAATTACTGCTTTCCAATAGCTCTACTAGGAACACGTCTTGCAAACAGTATTCACATATGCCACTGAATGTATCTGCAAAAGTACATGAATTGTACAGCACATATTTAAGGAGATTGAACCAATAAACTTTGAGATGTGTAAAAAAAAAAAAAAACTAGCTTTTCTCAAAACCGAGCGTAAATTACCCAAATTGCACTCATCCAGTCTTCGATAATGAGAACACTTTGCAACTTCCAACAAATTTTAAACATTATTTCATACCTGTTATGAATTAACAGAAACAACAGGGAATATCATGACGGATACAGGGATTAGCGACCACAAGGCAGTTGCTACTAGGCTGAATACCGTAACACCCACATACCGTAACACCCACAAACAACAAAAGGAATGCAGAGTATATCTATTTAAAAAATCTGATAAAAATGCTAATAACGCCTTTCTAAGAGACAGTCTCCACTCCTTCCGAGCTGATAATGTAATTATAGAAAAGGTGTGGAATCATTTCAAAGAGATAATATCGATGGCAATTGATATATACCACATGAATTAATAATTGATGGCAGTGATCCCCCATGGTAGGCAAAACGGGCAGATCTCTGTTGCAGAAGCAACGAAAAAAGGATGCCAAATTTAAAAGAAAGCAAAATCTCAAGATTGGCAAAATTTTGCAGAAGTTCGAAAGATAGCGCGTACTTCAATGTGTGATGCTTATTTCCACAACGAATCTCTGCCTCGGAATCTGTCAGAAAACCCAAAGAGATTCTGGTCATACGAGTACATAAAGCACACCAGTAACAAGACGCAATCAATACCTTCACTGCTCGATGACTACAATGAAGTCACTGATGATGAGAAACTTAGAAATACATATCCTCGGTGTAGCAAAGCAGCTTAGATCACTTAATAAACGCAAGGCCTCCAGTCCAGATTGTATACCAGTCATATTTCTTTCAGAGTACGCTGATACAGTAATTCCATATTTAGAAATTATATACAACCGCTTGCTCATAGAAAGATCCGTACCTAAAGACTGGAAAATTTCTGAAGACACACCAATACCTAAAAAGGGAAGTAGGAGTAATCTTCTGAATTACATGTCAATGTAACTAACATCGATTTGCTGCAGCGCTTTGGAACACATACTGTGTTCGAACTTTATGAATTACTTCGAAGAAATCGATTTATTGATATATAGCACGGATTCAGAAAATATCGTTCTTGTGAAACACAACTAGCTCTTTATACTCATGAAGTAATGAGTGTTATCGACAGCCGACCGCGGTGGTCTAGCGGTTCTAGGCGCTCAGTCCGGAACCGCGAGACTGCTACGGTCGCAGGTTCGAATCCTGCCTCGGGCTTGGATGTGTGTGATGTCCTTATGTTAGTTAGGTTTAATTAGTTCTAAGTTCTAGGGGACTGATGACCACAGATGTTAAGTCCCATAGTGCTCAGAGCCATTTGAACCATTTTTTTGTTATCGACAGGGGATGTCAAATTCATTCCATATTTATAGATTTCCAGAAGGCTTTCGACAAGCGTCTTCTAACCAAACTGCGTACCTATGAAATATCGCCTGATCTGTGGATTCGTGATTTCCTGTCAGTAATAGACAGAAAGTCATCGAGTAAAACAAAAGTAATATCTGGCGTCCCCCAAGGAAGTATTATAGGCCCTCAATTGTTCATGATCTATATTAACGACATAGGAGACAATCTGAATATCACTCAGACTTTGTTCGCAGATGATGCTGTCATTTACCTACTTGTAAAGTCATCAGATGACCAAAACAAATTGTAAAATGATTTATATGAGATATCTGTATGCTGCGAAAAGTGGCAATTGACCGTGAATAAAGAAAAGTGTGAAGTTATTCACATGAGTGATAAAAGAAATCACCTAAATTTCGATTATCCGAGAAGTCACACAAGTCTGAAGGCTGTAAATTCAAGTAAATACTTAGGGATGACAATTAGAAATAACGTTAACTGGCACGATGTTAGTAGTAGAACAAAGTTCGTATGCCCCATGTTGCACTGTTGCCAAATGTATTGAAGATGATGGATCCAAGATGGGGCCGTTCCATAAGGCAACTTTGCAATGACATCATGTGAGGAAGTTCAAATTTTGGCATGAAGGTAGGTCTATTGGGCTACCTCCACTAACATAGCCCTCTCCCCTCCTAATTCCCTATCCCCTCCCCCCAGAAAATGGCGGGAAGTTCCAATTCCAGCAGGACAATGCAACGAACAACAGCTACCTCCACTAACCTAAGAAAATTGTGGGAAAATAGGTCACTTGGCCTACCTTCACTAACCTAAGTCATCCGACCGCCACCTCTTCCTAGGAATTAGCGCGAAAAGGACTCAGCCTGTGCTGGATAGGATAGATGTAAGTCTTTATACTGTATGCAGTGTGTATTTAAACAATTTGGGGCAGTAGCTCCATCCAGTGCGTTCACCACGAGGTCCAGAGACCTACTGACCTGGTACACAGTACTACCACCAGGCAGCACTGTTGTCCCTCCCATGATGTAATCCAATATGGCGGTCTGGAGGGGAAAAATGTCTCAGCCTGGACTCAGCCTATTCTGGGATGATACAGAGAGTAAGGAGTGTACTTTATTTATTTTTGGAACAATTTATTTAGGGACGGATTTGACATAGTATATTTATTACACTGAAGCAAAACACTCGCTCTGTCATCCTTGAGGTCACAATACAGAGTGTACACACCTGCAGACTACTCATAAATAATGCACTACACTTATGTACATACGATCAAACAACTCATAAATTACCGAAATAAAGCAGCACACAGCATACAGACATGCAAGAAACTCACAAATAGTCTAAAGATAACGCATGTGTAACACTATGTAAACACGCTCTAATACTTAAACCGCTGAAAATATTGCAGTACACAAACACCCAATGCACGTGAAAACCACATTCAAACTATCATCAACTGCGACATATCAAAGGCTCTAACGCTAGCATGCATCGACGCCGCTGTGAGTTACCACCGCAGATAACAGCAGCTAGAAGGTGTAGGTCACGTCTGTAGTTAGAGTTCTTTGATAGTTATACTGACATCACAGAACTCCAACACGCGCACGCACTGCCTTGCCTTCCCCTGACCGCTGGACCACACAGGACGCCACTGCACACGCTCCCAGGAGTAGGGATGCAGCGGTGGGCCCCATGAAGTGACAATGCGGCCGTTAGCTCCCCAGCCATGCACAGGTGTCTGTTTGGGTCCGCAAGCATGAAGCAGCAGCATCCCTTTCATACTTGACACCTGAGAAATTCCTGTCGAAATATGTGTTCACCTAGGCACTGTACTAAACAGACAGTCTACAAAACCATAGAGAACATTGAGTGTCCTACAACATCTGGAGACAAGAAGAATCGTATACCAGTCAAGTCTGTCGCTGCTCAAGCCTTGCTGGACGGACCTTCTGTTTTCTGTGGATGCCGACTTAATTTTAGTTTAGATATTAATGATTCGTTTGATCATGGTAACGGATGGTTTACTGTAGCCATTGTCCGTGGAGGCACAGGAGTACCAAATGTTGGTGGACTCTAAAGTTTCGTTGACAGAGACATTATTGCCTTTCGCACCTATCATATGGCAGAACTTGCTAATAAAGACTTTGGTAAATCTGCTTATGTTTCGCCTTCTTCTTTGTCTTTGTATACTCGTAATAGGAGAAAATTATCTCTAAATGAGTCTGTATTCATTTGGGTAAAAGGTAAAGGAGTATGTGAATATGTAAAGTTCGTTGTTGATTGTACTGTATATTTTCATAAATAAAGTTATATTTCTGTAAACTGGTTTTTAGCGTCAGCCATTAACTGGACAAGGGTACATCTAGAACCGGGGGGCCCAAGGATGTAACAGCATGTTGCGCCTACAAATGCGGTTAACGCAACCCGCAAATCATCTTACGCAATCTTGGCAGCGGGCCAGCGCGGGACCTACCGCTCAGGCGGTATACTGACATCACAGAACTCCAACACGAGCACGCACTGCCTTGCCTTCCCTGAACACTGGACCGTACAGTACGCTACTGCACACCCTCCCAGGAGTAGGAATGCAGCGGTGGGACCCATGAATTGACAATGCGGCCGTTAGCTCCCCAGCCATGCACAGGTGTCTGTTTGGGTCCCGCAAGCATGAAGCAGCAGCATCCCTTTCATACTTGACACCTGAGAAATTCCTGTCGAAATATGTGTTCACCTAGGCACCGTTTCTGGCGCAATGATGCATAGCTGCAGTGCAGGTCCATTGCCGAGAGAGCATAGCAGCTAAAAGGTTCTCATTGTTATACTGATGTGACATGTCTATGTAAATAACAGGCAAGTCCCCCTCTGGACACGCTACAAAGATCTGTTTCAGAATAACATATACTGCTTTCTCCCTAGCGATCCTAACAGGACAGCCCGTTCATCACTGAATTTACCCATCAAACTGCTGCTGCTGGTGTGGGAGCACCGCCCGCTGTTGTTTTCTGCAGACGAGAGTTTCAATGGCAAAATTATTTTGTAGAGATCGCCGTATTGCACGATTGTTAAAACCTGCAAAAGTGGCATACAGACCGTCAAATATAGAAAGACTCTTACTCACAGTGCTATGCCACTGAGGACAGAAGCTTGAATATTAGGGCGTTAACTGATCTCGAACCCATCAATGTATTACCGCGTCCCATGTCGATGTAGTAACGCTTAACGCTTATGTCTGAACAACATGACAGAAACACACGTTCCCCTCATAATAAAATCTTCTGTTCCACTGCATCGCTCAGTCACCTTCTCCAAATCCTTCACAGTAGCGAGAACCCGACTCTGGAATAACCTCCCTCGGTATGTTAGAGAACTTAAAAACAGGTCCAGCTTCAAAAAACAGTTAATGACGTATCTACTTAAGCAACAGTAATGCTTTCCTTTGTACACGAATGCACTTCACCTCACTACTTCCCTCTTTCCCCCTCCTTAAGTCTCCCTCCCCCAAAACTCGCTATACTAGTAAACATCTACTTTACACACCAAGATATTAATGTACATCTGCACAAATCTTCATTACTATTGCCCATTTTTCTAATTTTTATCATTATTATTTAATTTTTTTACTGTTACTATTATTAGTTTTATCATAATTTTATGTATAGCACCTGTTGTAAAAATAGTGCTAGTACTTACTTTATTAAGTCTTAGTCATTACTCTTTATTCGTATTGTGACTAGAGTAATCTAATTTTCTTATTTAAAGTATTGTCATGATGTAACTCTGATGTGTGAAATACTGCATGTGTGAAACACTGGTCCGATGTAAGAGAAAGCCTGATGGCCCTAATCTGATCAGGTTAAATATATAAATAAATAAATAAACAAATAAAGATAGAATTTGTATCCTGCACCATACAAAATCGCCCTTTTTGCATCATTCATATAGCTATTGACCGCCAGAGACTCGTGAATATACTGTGAAGAGAGACACCACCGTATATACTCCTCACAGCACTAGACACTTTCCGGCAGCTGATGGTCACAAGTCACCTGCTTGCAACATGTGACCAGAGCAACCGCCGTGGGCTGAAGCCACTCTCCGAACTGTTGTACAAAGACGGCCTCATTTCTACACCAGTTCCAGACTCTGGGGATGACAAGAACACATGTATTTCACACATGGTTTGCCAGAATACTATACCATTTACGTGATGCTTCCCAATATGAAGCACATGGAGATATCGTTTGCATTGCAGTGTCACTCGCGCAACATAATTCCGTAGATATAGACTGGAAATTATTTCTCTAGAAACCTGAAACTTTAGTTAGATGTAGCGTGCTGTAAAGCCACTGAGTACATACGAACTTAACCTGTCTGCGAAGACCTTTACGTGAAAACTCGAAAAAAGTAAAGCAAACTAATATTTCCACTTGCGAATACTGATGTCGGTCATGTAACAGATTCCAAATTTCAAGCTCCTGATTCCAAGTTTCATTCATCACGAGACATGAAATGTAGTGCCCTACGCCCGAATCTCGTCGTGTGGTAGCGTTCTCGCTTCCCGCGCCCGGGTTCCCAGGTTCGATTCCCGGCGGGGTCAGGGATTTTCTCTGCCTCGTGATGGCTGGGTGTTGTGTGTTGTCCTTAGGTTAGTTAGGTTTAAGTAGTTCTAAGTTCTAGGGGACTGATGACCATAGATGTTAAGTCCCATAGTGCTCAGAGCCATTTGAACCATTTTTTTTTTGTAGTGACCTACTTCTGGTTGTTGCAGATTAAACCAGTAAGGATGGTGCAGGGTGGACAGGTCAAAGACAGTGCAAGGGGTCTTTCAGTCTCTAATTTTATCCTAAGACTGTGAGAATGCTCTGCGACTCCCATCGGCATAGAGATAGATCATAAATTATGCGCTATGCTCGAGGTGTGAGAAATATGTAGAGTGCTGTGTGGTATACTTTGATGATGTATGTTTTCAAGAGTTAACAATGAATGAACTTACTGTCCAGTCATCTATCTACATTCACAGTGATACTCGCAAAGTAGAAAAGGGGTGTTTAGCTATGATACTGAAATTGGGGAAACATGCTGTCTCATTATTCAAAATGTGTGAAATCTTATGGGACTTAACTGCCAAGGTCATCAGTCCCCAAGCTTACACACTACTTAAGTTCAATTATCCTAAGGACAAACACACGCACCCATGCCCGAGGGAGGACTCGAACCTCCGCCGGGACCAGCCGCACAGTCTATGACTGCAGTGCCTTAGCCCGCTCGGCTAATCCTGCGCGGCTGTCTCATTGACGGTTCGTGTTGAAATTACTGTAAAATTTCTAAAATTGCTCACGTTATCAACCGTGTTGTTTATTATTTCAGTACATCAACGTTGTCTTTTCCATCCCATCCATCCACTGGTGCGCTATTGGTTACCACATAATTATTGACTGACATACCTTGTTTGAGTTGGATAAACTGTTTTGGTTGAGGGGCTACACCTTCTGGGATTGCTAGCACCGAAAAAGTGATCGTGTACATGACTGAAATATGAGGAATCAGTCGAAACGGAACGCAGAAGCATCAGCTCTTCCATCACTGTGACAAATGAGTTTAAATGTAGAGGTCATCAATCAACTTGGACTGCAGTTTGGAAAATCTCCACAACGCCACCAAACTCTTCCAGTTTCCTTAAGTTGAAACTGTCTTTTATTTAAAGTCATGCTGTATGTGTGGCGTGTTATGGTTGCAGCAGTAACATTTTATACCGTACGGTGTCCAGTTTTCTGTGAGAAGCAATGGATCCGAAATCGTGTCGGAAAAAACTAAATCTATTTAAGTGTACGAAGCGTGTTGCAGCAGAAAAAACAATGTTTAAAACAACGATAGATGGTCAAAGGGAAGGTCTCTTCGACTTATAGTGTAGTTTGTGGGATACAGTCATCTTCCTACAGTACATGTGATGCAGCTTTAAACTGATCTGTGCAGTGGATCAGTACCTGTATATTTAATAGGATCGTCACATGTACTCGACACCGGCATACTGGCGGTATTTGTTTTCGATATATGGGAGGAGGGAGATGTGGTAAAAATCTTACCGATTTCTCTATCGGATGAAGTTAATGGAGCTTTTATAGTTCGTAATTCTTCTCTGTTGGATGGTTCAGAATAATTAAGATAGCATGTTGGGCTGATAGACGTGAATGAGCCCTGAGGGACGTGGATCTGCTTTGGACAGCAGTACTTGTATGTACTTTGGGGACACACCACAATGCCGTAACAAAATCCTTGTCCTTTTCCCAGTTCCCATACTGTCTTTTACACTATCTAGTGCTGCAGGAGCAGGCTTCGATTGGCACTGACCTTACACGTCGTACAATGTTGGCAGAGCTATGACAACTTGTTCCCATTTCCACTGAATGGTCAAACCACGGACCTGTCGTACTAACTCAGGTCACTCTGTTTCTACACGGGTCATAAAAGGTGGTGGATATGGCTCTCTCCGACTTCTGCTCAGTTACGAACTAAATTGGAATGATCACATGCACGAAGCTGCAGAAATGGCAGCAGTTGCAAGATGCATGGGGACTACCTAAAACCACGTTAGAATTTTACTGTAGCAGACAGGTTTGAGAAGGGTGACTCGTTTCAAGGTATGATAGTGCCAGAAATGTAATTCACTAGTGGCTCTAATCATTAAAGGACTTCTTCATAGGATCCAACGCAGGTATGTGGTTGAATGGAAAGACATGATTCCAAGTCATAGACATCATTTCTAGGGGATAGCCTAACACTAAAGATCTGGCAAGCCTGTGTACATTTCTTACGACCTCAATCAGCACACTATTTACTGTTTGTGATCCTTCTTAGTCAACCATCGCCTATAATACAATGGATATATTGCAGAACCTCTGACATGGTTTCGAAACAGAATGCGTTGCAAATACTGGAGAAATATGTAGCGGCATCATGAGGGAGTTGCAAGTAGCGGTTTCATACCACATTCCTTAGCCGAATCGCTTTGAAAATTGAGCGATTTTATCACGAGGTTGCATAGTAGGCTACTTGCAACTGCGCTGCTGGTCTGATGATATACACTCCTACGATCACCGTCTATATTCAGTGTCGCGGTATTTGACAGGAAAAACCACTTCATTTGGAGTAACTTTGTAAGTTATGGGGTCGAGTTCCAATCTGTTACATCACTGACATCGGTATTTGCGAGTGGAAATATCACTTTATTTTTTTCGAGTTTTCACGTAAAGGTTTTCGCAGACACGATACCTTTCTACATACTCAGTGCTAAACCTCGATTTATAAAACCAGTATAGCTTTTAACAAGGATCTTGTGTGCACCTGTAGAACCATGACGGCTTGTGATAGTAATATGGTCGTGTTTTATAACATCTGGCGGTTTGTAAGACGTTTACGTTTCCCTTTCTAAGACACAGTGGTACAACTCGCAAGAAAAACTTATGAGACATGTCCACCCATCGTTGATTTTCAGTCAGTATTATTTCGTGTCGCCAGCAATCAGTTATTGGGGAAGTATTATACCTAGTAGTAGGGGATGCATGATAGTGTCGCCCTGAGCATCAGGCTTATAAAGTGATTGTTTGTGTTCCGACATGTGCAAAAGAAATGGCTATGTCCGGTCATAAGGAAGGTATGGATTTGACGTGATAGCAAAAGGAAGAGTATGTCAAGTCATAAGAATGGTACACATATTTCTACACCCAGAGCCACACCCATCAGCAGGATGTATTTCTGATACTTCGCTCATTGTCGAAGGTCATTCAACTGAGACCGTGACTTTAATATTTAATCGTAAGTATATGACAGGTTTCGTAGAATGATTCTCCGACTGGTCGTGTCGTCCTCTAGACGGCCGAATAGCGAACTAATATTTAGCATGTGTTGGATAGTTTTCGTGATCACGAGGAAATTTGAGAAGATTCAGTATGGACGTATGGTTGCACTTTTGATGCCGTTATTTAGTTGACAGGACATCGACGGTGGTTTGCGTATCTAGCAGGTGAAAGACGTGTGGAACACATGTTTGCTGGTTCTCTAGACGTGAGAAATACCTTAGTTGATTTTGTAAATTATAGGGATCATTTGGAATCTGTTACATCACCGACATAGGAAGTCGCGAATGGAAATATTGGTTTGCTCTCTTTCTTTCGTGTTTTCATGTAAAGGTCTTCACAGACGGGAAATATTCTAGTTACTCAGTAGTTCACGGCACGCTGCACCTAGCTAAAGTTTCTATATCTTCGGAATCATGCTGTGTGGGCGATATTGCTATGCAAGCGATATTGATATGTGCTTGATATCGAGAAATAATACGGTGTCGGACAACTTTCGTGATCGAGTGGAAATTTGAGAAGATTGGACATGTTTGCTCTGGACCATTATTCCCTCCCATGTAAATTGTCTGATTGACTGCTTCTTCACATTTCCCGCCTTTATTTAGTTGAGCGATCATCGACTGTGGTGAGCGCATCTAGCAGGTGAAATACAGGTAGGAGACACATTTTCTCGTTTTCCAGAAACACCTAATTGATAGAGTGGATTTGCAATCTGTTACATCACTGACATCGGTATTTGCGAGTCGAAATATCAGTTTCCTCTACTTTTTCGAGTTTTCACGTAAAGGTTTCGCAAACGGGATAACTTTCTACATACTCAGTGCGTTACGGCACGCTGTACCTAGCTAAGGTTTCGGGTTTCTAGAAAAATAATTTCCAGTCTATATCTTCGGAATTAGGTTGCACAAGCGATACTTCTATGCAAGCGATACTGCCATGTGCTTGATATCGAGAAGTATCACGTAAAGGATATAATATTCTGGCAAAATGTATGTGAAAATACATGTGTTCTTCTAATCCCCAGACCCTGGAGATTGGTGCAGAAACGAGCCCATCTTTATACAACAGTCCTGAGAGTGACTTGGTCTGCGAAGGGTGCTCTGGTCATGCATCTGTATTGGGTGACTTGTGACCATTGGTTGTGGGACAATATCTAGGGCTGCAAGTAGTACATACGATGCTGTCTGTCTTCATGGTATATGTACTAGGGTCCGGCGGTCAGTAGCTGTATGAATGATGCAAAAGGGGTGATTTTGAATGGCGCAGGATACGAATTGTATGTTTAATACATCGACACAGTATGCGGTGATATATTGTCGGTTTGGATAGTCAAGCTTCTGTCCTCAGTAGCAGTGTAACTGATTAAGTGTCTTTCTGTATTCGACGATCTGTATGCCACTTTTGCGAGATTTGTCAGTGAAATATGGCGATCTGTACAAAATAATTTTGCCACTGAACGTCTCGTCTGCAAAAGACAATGGTGTACGGTGCTCCCACACTGGCAGCAGCAGCAGTTTGAGAGGTAAATTCAGTGACGTTTGGGCTTTCCTGTTAGGAATGCTAGGGAGAAAGCAGTCGATGTTAGTCTGTAGCAGATTTACATCCTGAAAGGGGGGGGGGGGGGACTTGCGTGTTATTTACATGGATACTTGAAATCAGTATAACATTGAGAACCTTTTAGCTGCTATGCTCTCTCTCTGCTCTAGACCTTCACCACAGCTATGCGTCATTGCACCAGCAACGATGCCTAGGGGAACCCATATTTCGACAGGAATTTCTCAGGTGTCAAGTATGAAAGGGATGCTGCCATCTCATGCTTGCAAGACCCAAATGGACACCTGTGGGTGGATCAGCAGCTGATGGCCGTGTTGTCCAAGGTGCATCGCGACTCCTGGGGACATGTGTTGTAGTGTCCTGTGCAGTCCAATTGACAGGGGATGATTGGCGGTGCATGGGCGCGGTGGAGCTATGTGATAAAGAACTCTAACTGTAGATGTGAATTTCACCTGCTGGCTGCTTGAGCCGTCATTGCTGTGTGCGTGTTTTGGAGCCTCTGATACATAGCAGTTGATGATAATTCGAAAGCGTTTTTTACGTCCAATGAGCTACTCATGCACTATTTTTGACAATTTACAAGTTGCTTGCATGTCTGTATGCTGTGTACTGCATTATATCGGTTATTTACGGGTTGTTTGTTGTCTGTTCATCAGAGTACTGCATTATTTACGAGTTGTTTGCAGGTCTGTAAACTGTGTATTGTGACCTCAAGCGCTCGAGAGCAAGTGTTTTCTATGTCTAATAAATATGCTATGTCAAATCTGTCCCTAAATAAATTATTTCAAAGATAAATACACACCTTCCTCTCTCGAGCAGCACAGAACATGCTGAGTCCTTTTCCCACCTTTTTTCCCCTCCAGACCGTCGTCTAACATTATATCATAGGAGGGACTATGGTGCCCTCTGGTGGTGGAACTGTGTACTAGGTCAGTTAGAATCTGCACTTCATGTTGAACACACTGGATGGAGATACTGCCTCAAATTGTTTAGATAAACACTGCATGCAATATTAAGACTTACATCCATCCTATTCAGCATAGGCTGAGTCCTTTCCCTTCCGATACCTAGGAAGAGATGGTGGTCGGATGACTTAGGTTAGTGGAGGTAGCCCAAGTGACTTTTTCCCGCCATTTCCTTAGGTTAGTGGAGGTAGCTGTGGTGTGTGGCATTGCTGTGCTGGAATTTGAACTTCCCGCCATTTTCTGGGCGAGGGGTGAGGAGGGGGGAGGGGAGGGGGTTATGTTAGTGGAGGTACCAAACTGACCTAACCTCCTGCCAAAAGTTGAACTTCCTGCCATCATGTCATTGCCATGTGTATCCCCACCATTTGGATCCGCCATCTTGAATAAATTTGGCAACAATGGAATGTGGGGTGGTACTAACTTAGTTTTACTACTGATGTTGTGGGCAGAGCAAACCAAAGACTTTTATTAATTGGCAGAACACTTAGAAGGTGCAAAGGGTCAACTAAAGAGACTGCTTACTCCACACTTGTCCTCCCTATTCTCGAGTATTGCTATGCGGTGTGGGATTCACATCACGTGAGACTTACAGATGACATTGATAAAGTTTGAAGAAGGGCATTTCGTTTTTTTTCTCTCTTCTTTTTGGTCATCTGTCTTCTGACTGGTTGGATGAGGTCCACCACGAGTTCCTCTCCTGTGATAGCCTCTTCATCTCAGTGTATCACTTGCAACCTATGTCCTCAATTATTTGCTGGATGTATTCCAATTACTGTCACCCTCTACATTTTTGGCCCTCTGCAGCTCTCTCTAGTACCATGGAAGTCTGATGTCTTCTCAGATGTCCTGTCATCCTGTCCCTTCTCCTTATCAGTGTTTTCCACATATTCCTTTCCTCTCCGATATTACGTAGAACTACACATTCCTTACTTTATCAGTCCATCTAATTTTCAACATTCGTCTGTAGCACCACATGTGAAATGCTTCGATTCTCTTCTGTTCCGGTTTTCCCACAGTCCATGTTTCACTACCACAAAATGCTGTACCCCAGACGTACATCCTCAGATTTTTCTTCCTCAAATTAAGTCCGGTATTTGATGTTAGTACTCTTGGCCAGAAATGCCTTTTTTGCCATAGCGAGTCTGCTTTTGATGTCTTCCTTGCTCCGTCCGTCATTGGTTATTTTACTGCCTAGGTAGCAGAATTCCTTAACTTCATTGACTTCGTGACCATCAATCCTGATGTTAAGTTTCTCGCTGTTCTCATTTCTACTACTTCTCATTACCTTCGTTTTTCTCCGATTTACTCTCAAACCATACTGTGTACTCATTAGACTGTTCATTCCGTTCAGCAGATCATTTAATTCTTCTTCACTTTCACTCAGGATAGCAAGTCATCAGCGAGTCGTATCACTGATATGCTTTCACCTTGAATTTTAATCCCACACCTGAACTTTTATTTTATTTCCGTTATTGCTTCCTCAATGTACAGATTGGAGAATAGGGGCGAAAGACTACATCCTTGTCTAAAATCCTTTTCAATACGAGCTGTTGGTTCTTGGTTGTCCACTCTTATTACTCCCTCTTGGCTGTTGTACATATTGTGTATGACCGTCTCTCCCTGTAGCTTACCCCTATGTTTTCCAGAATTTCGAACATCTTGTACCATTTTACATTGTCCAACGCTCTTTCCATGTCGACAAAGCCTTGAACGTGTCTTGATTTTTCTTTAGTCTTGCTTCCATTATTAACCGCAACGTCAGAATTGCCTCTCTCGTGCATTTACTTTTCCTAAAGCCAAACTGATCGTCACCTAGCGCATTCTCAATTTTCTTTTCCATTCTTCTGCATATTATTCTTGTAAACAACTTGGATGCATGAGCTGTTAAGCTGATTCTGAGATCATTCACTCACTTGTCAGCTCTTGTCGTCTTCGGAATTGTGTGGATGATGATTTTCCGAAAGCCTGGTGGTATTTCGGCAGCCTCATACATTCTACATACCAACCGGAACAGTCGTTTTGTTGCCACATTCCCCAACGATTTTAAAAAGAAATTCTGATGGAATGTTGTCCAGCCCTTCTGCCGTATTTAACCTGAAGTCCCCCAAAGCTCTTTTAAATTATGATTCTAATACTCAACCCCTATCCCTTCTAAATCGACTCCTGTTTCTTCTTCCTACACATCAGACAAATCTTCGCCGTCATAGAGGCTTTCAATGTATTCTTTCTACCTATCCGCTCTCTCCTCTGTATTTAACAATGGAATTCCCGTTGCACTCTTAGTGTTAACACCCTTGCTTTTAATGTCACCGAACGCTGTTCTGACTTTCCTGCATGCTGTGTCTGTCCTTCCAACAATAATTTCTTCTTCGATGTCTTCACATTTCCCCTGCAGCCACTTCGTCTTAGCTTCTTTGCACTGCCTATTGATTTCATTCCCCAGTGACTTGTATTTCTGTATTCCTGAGTTTCCCGGAACTTTTTTGTACTTCCCCCTTTCATCAAACAACTGAAGTATTTCTTCTGTTACCCACGGTTTCTTCGCAGTTACCTTCTTTGTACCTATGTTTTTCTTTCCAACTTCTGTGATGGCCATCCACTTCAACTGTACTGCCTACTGCGCTATTCCTTATTGCTGTATCTATTGCCTTGGAGAAGTGTATCTCGTCCTCCCTTAGTACATCCGTATCGTACTTCTTTGTGTATTGATTCTCCTTACTACCGTCTTAAACTTCAGCCTATTCATCACTACGATATTGTGATCTGAGTCTATATCTGCTCCTTGGTATGCCTTACAATCCAGTATCTCATTTCGGAATCTCTGCCTGACCATGATGTAATCTAACAGAAATCTTCCAGCATCACCCGACCTTTTCCTAATACACCTCCTCCTCTTGTGGTTCTTGAACCGGGTATTCGCTATTTCTAGCTGAAACTTGTTACAGAACTCAATCAGTCTTTCACCTCTCGCATTCCTTGTCGCAAGCCCATATTCCCCTGTAATTATTTCTTCTGGTCATTCCCCTACAACTGCATCCCAGTCCCCCATGACTATTAGATTTTCATATCTCTTTACATACCGTATTACCATTTCAATATTCTCCTACACTTTCTCTATCTCTTCATCTTCAGTTTTCGACTTCGGCATGTATAGCTAAATGTTCAAATGTGTGTGAAATGTTATGGAACTTAATTGCTAAGGTCATCAGTCCCTAAGCTTACACACTACTTAACCTAAATTATCCTATGGACAAACACACACACCCATGCCCGAGGGAAGACTCGCACCTCCGCCAGGACCAGCCGCACAGTCCATGACTGCAGCGCCCTAGACCGCTCGGCTAATCCCGCGAGGCCCATGTATAGCTGAACTATTGTTGTCGTTGTTGGTTTGCTGTCGATTCTGATAAGAACGATCCTGTCACTGGACTGTTTACAGCATCACACTGTCTGTCCTAACTTCCTACTTCTGTTATATCATTTCCTGCTGCTGTTGATATTACTCTATACTCATCTGACCAAAAATCTTTGCCTTGTTTCCACTTCACTTCACTGACCCCTACTATATCTAGATTGATTCTTTGCATTTCCCTTTTCAGATTTTTAGTTTCCCTACCACGTTCATGCTTCTGAAATGCCCGACTCGTAGAATGTTATCGTTCCGTTGATTATTCAATCTTTTTCTCATTGTAACCTCCCCCTTGGCAGTCCCCGCCAGGAAATCCGAATTGCCAATGGAGAGACCATCATGACACTTGTTCAATTGCAGGCCACATGTCCTGTGGATACACGTTACGAGTCTTTAATGCTGTGGTCTACATTGCCTTCTGCATCCTCATGCCGTTAATCATTGGCGATTCTTCCGCCTTTAGGGGCAGTTTCCCAACTCTGGACAAGAGTGTGCTCTGAACCTTTGTCCGCTCCTCTGCCCTCTTTGTCAAGTCCGTTGGCAGAATGAGGGTGACTTCTTATGCCGGAAGTCTTCGGCCACCAGTGCTGCCTGTTAATCAAACTATAAGCAGCGGCGGTATTTGAACCTGGGACCGAAGACACAACCCCTATACCATGGGTGGTTCATTTTGTATTTTCTCGAAATAGGGAAGATAGTACCACAGACATGATACGTGAACTTTAGTGGCAATCGTTAAAACAAAGGCGTTTTTCGTTGCGACGGGGTCTTCCCATGAAATTTCAATCACCAATTTTCTCCTTCGATTGTAAAAACATTCTGTTGGCACCCACCTACATAGGCAGAAATGACCAACACGATAAAATAAAAGAAATCAGAGGCCGCACAGAAAAATTTAAGTGCTCGTTTTTCCCGCACGTCGTTCGAGAGTGGAACGGTAGAGAGACAACTTGAAGATGGTTCATTGGTCCCTCTGCCAGGCACTTTATTGTGAATACCAGCGTAATCACGTAGATGTAGATGAACATAATTAGGGTTTTGCGTATTCAACCGTAAAAGTTTTAAGTGCTTAGCACATTAACTCATTTGTGTTGTGATCAGACGTCTGAAGCTGTTTTATGCGTGGTAGTTCGTGTCTTTAAAGAAAAGGGGGGTTTGGTTACGGGCTGTGAATTAAAGGATTAAAGGTAAGCAAAACTATTTCACTGGGTAAGTCAGTTTTATACTTTTTTCCACAATACGGACCAACTAAACTAGCAGAAAATTTCATTCATATGCACGCTAACTCCGTGCTAGCATGAACTAAATTTCCAGCTGGCTCTTTCGTGTGCCGCGAACGGTTGATACTGCGTTGGAGATGACAGATTGATCCCCACGCGCGGCGGAGAAGAAACGGTAAATGCGAGAGTGATTAAGGTTGCTCCGTTAATTAATGTAGAGAGGCTTTTGTATATCGGATTTCCTGACTGCATCCTATTGTTCCTGCGTGCCTGTGTGTGTCACAAATGTGAAAACAATTTGCGCTGCTTTTGGCGCTCGTTTAGGCAGGTATATTGCATTCGATATTTATTACGTATCGTTATCCAATATTGGAGCATCCACTGGGGCCCGCAGATGGTACCAGAACCCTGCAGAAATACCGTTTCTGCGCTCTTCGCGGTTTTGTCCTCAAGCGCAAATTTTAATATGGTCTCCGTTACTGCCCATTAAAAAACTTTACACACCGTGTTATACAACACTATTTGACGAGACCGGGTTTTTTGGTGACTATGTTGGCTTATTTAATAAGCCAAGTTCCGTTGAAGGCAGTCGCTCATTCGTGAGAATATTACCGATCCATCATGGCTGTAACACATTAACGGGGATTATTAACAGATAAAAGACAAGTCCGGTACATTACGGCCTCTGGGAACATCAATTTGGTTTGCCGAGAAATGTAGAAACACGCACAGCAACATTGCGCCTACAAATATCATCCAATAGGTTAAAGAGAGACAGTTCCACATTCGTAGCATTAGTTGATTAGGGAAAAGCTTTTATCATGTTGACTGGAATACAATATTTTAAATTCTGAAGGCAGCACAGGACTTGGAATAGCAGTTTGATGTAATTGCATTATGTCAGGAAGAATTCCGCTCACAGCAGGTAAAATTGTAGTTTATTAAAACACGACCTGTCTCGCGGTTTCCAGCCGCATCATCAGTTGAACCTATATAGTAAAAAGCAAAGTACAGCGTCACCACTTTTTACAGATATTAAAATTAGTAAACGAATGTCTAAAATATACCTAAAATGTTGAAAGATCTTAGGCATACCCATTACTCCTAGTCAAAAGTTACTATTCAGAGAACGTCGTTAATGTTATGGCGAGCGAAAGGTGAAGAAGGTGTGCCCCATTCATTAAAATTTGCCTGCATCCAAAAAGAGAAAATATATTTTATAGTGAGCGCACGATAAATTCTATAACGCCAATCCGACCTCTTTTTTAAAAATGTATCGTCCGCTCACTGTAAAATATATTTTCTCTTTTTAGATGCAATCAAATTTTAATGAATGGGGCACACCTTCTTCACCAATCGCTCACCATAACATTGACGACATTCTCTGAATAGTAACTTTTGACTAGAAGCGCTGGGTATATTTTAGACATTCGTTTACTAATTTTAATATCCGCAAAAAGTAGTGACTCTGTACTTTGCTTTTTGCTACTTAAGTTCAACTGATGATGCGGCTTGAAGCCGCGAAACAGGTCGTGTTTTAATAAACAATTATTTTACCTGCTGTGAGCGGAATTCTTACTGACATCATGCCTTTCAACAGCTGCGATTGTCCAGAATATAAAATTGTTTGATGTAATTTATCTTGTCTTGAAAATGTGTGCTACAGAGAGATGCTGAAAATTAGTTGGGTCGGTCGAATAAACGATAAATACTTTCTAAATCAAACTGGGAAGAAAAGAAATTAATACCACAAGATAACCACGAGACAGAATCGCGCCTCCAGATAAGGCTCTGACCCCTGAAACATGGATTCCTTCTCTTTCAGGAGGATCAACTTGCATGCAGTGTTTAAGGAGTCCATCCATTATTTTCCCATTGATCAATCAGGCACTGTTCCACAATACATTACTTAAGATGTTGTGTAATTATAGCGTGTGTACTCGTATTTTAATTGCGAACTGGCTTGACGCAAATATCTTCTGTTTTTCTGCGTGAAAGTGTGATTGTGAATGAGGGACTGGCTAAGTATTATATTTTGTATTTTACCTTTTGATGTACACTGATGAAAGATCTCCCTATAACCCATTTCATGATGTTTTAAGCACGTTCATTCACTTCTCAAGTGTTGAGGAGCTCACATAGTCGGTGCATTTAATAAATCATGAGGGAGAAAGAGAGCAGATAGGTGTGTCTTTGTTAACGACAAATCAGTCATTTATGCATTTATATCTGTGTGTCGTGATGTGGCACATCTGTGATGGCAAGCTTCTTTGACACTTGGCGTTGGCGCCAACCTGTGCCGGACACTGCAGCTAGAGCCACTTGTAACTTGAACTTGAACTTGGAACTTGAAACTTTCGGCGCAGGTCAGGAGCATGTATAGGAACTCTGGCTCGAGTTTAAAGGAACAGTTGACCACGCCCTCGGTAGATATGTGCGCAGCAGAACAACTCATAATGGGAGAAACTTCCACTGAATACAGTCACTGTAAGGAAATAGAGATTACTGTGCAATAGGCATAAAACAAAGCGTAAGGCGGCAGATAGAGAGACGATGAACGAAACAGGTTCAGCTGTCTAGAGAGCAATGCATGATGCCTTCAATGAGTACCGTAGCAGAATATTGTCAAATGACATTTCACAAAAGCCAAAGAAATTCTGGTCGTATGTAAAGGCTGTCAGTGACACATAAGATAGTGTTCAGTCCCTAGTGAATGAGACAGGAACTGAAAGTGAGGATAGCAAAGCAAAAGCTGACGTGCTTAACTCCGTTTTCAAGTATTCCTCTACAAAGGAAAACCCAGGAGAATTGCCCCAATTTAATCCTTGTACCATTGAAAACATTAATGAAATAAATATTAGTGTCAGTGGTGTTGAGAAACAACTGAAATCGTTAAAACTGAACAAAGCTCCAGGCCCCGACGGAATCCCTGTCGGATTCTATACTGGATTTGCGGCTGAGTTAGCCTCTCTTCTCACTGTAATCTATCGTAGATCCCTTGAACAAAAATCCGTGTCCAGTTCTCAGAAAAAGGCACAGGTCACACCAGTCCACAAGAAAGGTAGTAGAAGTGATCCACAAAACTACCGACCAATATCTTTGACATCGATTCGTTGTAGACTCTTAGAACATATTCTGAGCTCAAACATAATGTGGTATCTTGAACAGAATGACCTCCTCATTGCCAACCAGCATGTTTTTGGAAAACAGAGATCATGTGAAACGTAACTCACACTTTTATCACATGGCATACTGAAAGCTTCGGATCGAGCAACTAGGTAGATGCAGTGCTTAAGTAGATGCAGTGTTTCTTGATTTCCGAAAACCATTTGACTCAGTATCACGCCTACGCTTATTGTCAAAAGTACTGTCATATGGAGTATCAAGTGAAATTTGTGCCTGGGTTAAGGACTTTTTGGTAGGGAGGGCGCAGCATGTTATCTTGGATGGAGAGTCATTATCAGGTGTAGAAGTAACTTCAGGCGTGTCCAAGAGAAGTGTGATTTTCGTATTGGTTAAAAAGTCTTGGTTGCAATTTTAGTTCTTTTTTTTTATTTTTCAACGACGCGTTTCGCCTTATATAGGCATCTTCAGGTTATCTTTTCTAGATGGACGCGAGAGGCACCAAGATCTGCATAACGTGTTCCCGTTCACAGGAGCGAGTAACAGTAAGCCCCCATTTTACTGTTACTCGCTCCTGTGAACGGGAACGCGTTATGCAGATCTTGGTGCCTATCGCGTCCATCTAGAAAAGACAACCGGAAGATGCATAAATAAGGCGAAACGCGTCGTTGAAAGACAAAAAAAAAAAAAAACAATTAAAATTGCAACCAAGACTGTTTTTAACCAATACTGTTAAGCACTGGTTTGCTGTTATGCCACAATGGACTGGAAGAATTTCTATTGATTTTCACGTTCTATATTAATGATCTTGCAGACAATGTTCATAGTAAAACCAGGCTCTTTTGCAGATGATGCAGTTAGCTATAGTGAAGTATTATCTGAGAGAAGCTCCATAAATATTCAGTCAGATCTTGATAAGATTCCAACAAAGTGTAGACAATGGTAACTTTCTCTAAATGTTCAGAAATGTAAAATTGTGCACTTCACAAAACGAAAAGACGTAGTATCTTATGACTATAATATCAACGAGTCACTGCTGGAATCGTCTATCTCATACAAATACCTGGGTGTAACACTTTGTAGGGATACGAATGATCGCATAGGCTCAATCGTGGGTAAAGCAGATGGTAGAAATTGCTGGATTTTGTAAGACAGTAGTGTTTATTGGTAGAATATTGGGGAAGCGCAGTCAGTCTACTAAAGAGATTGCTTACAAATTAGTCATGCGGCCCATCCTAGCATATTTCTCAAGTGTGTGGGACCCATACTAGATAGGAATAACAGGGGATGTTGAACATATACAGAGAAGAGTGGCACAAGTGGTCACAGGCTTGTTTATTCCACGGCAGAGTGTCACAGAAAATGGTTCAAATGGCTCTGAGCACTATGGGTCGTAACTGCTGTGGTCATCAGTCCACTAGAACTTAGAACTACTTAAACCTAACCAACCTAAGGACGTCACACACATCCATGCCCGAGGCAGGATTCGAACCTGCGACCGCAGCGGTCGCGCGGTTCCAGACTGTAGCGCCTAGAACCGCTCGGCCACTTCGGCCGGCAGAGTGTCACAGATATACTGAAGGAACTGAAGTGGCAGACTCTTGGAGACAGACGCAAACTATCCTGATACAACCTATTAACAAACCTTCAAGAACTGACTTTAAATGATTCTCCTAGGGATATATTACAGTGTCGTTCACACAAGGATCGTGATGATAAGATCAGAATAATTACTGCTCGCAAGAGGCATTCAAACTATCATCTCCCCCGCGATACATACGTGAAAGGAAGAAACTCTAATAAGTGGTACAGTAAGACGTATCCTCTGTCATGCACCTAAAGGTGGTTTGCAGTGCAAGCTTTAGATGTAGATGTAGGGAGTGTAAGACGGGCGGTCCTCCTGAGCATACTTAATATGGGTTGAGTGAGAATTGTCTGCCTTAAGGAAGAAGCGGAAATTGCTGGATTTTGTAAGATAGTAGTGTGCTAGAGGACTTGTGGACAGCAAAAGATTAAGGTGGTATGTATAATCTTGTGTTGTACACCTATATTACTACAGTATAAAACGTGCCTACATTTCTAGTTATGAAACCTGTGTGGATGCCAGTGGTAACAAATCAGTATTCTGCTATCAACTTGCTACTAACTGTTGTGCTTACATAGCAAAATTGAATCTTTTGAGAGAAGTTGTAATTCGTATGTTAGATGTCTAACATACCGCGTGGTGTCTGTTGTTCTATATCGGGTCTCCCTACCACTTTCGTGCGACGACGCTCTGAGCGTGTTTTTTAGGGAATTTACTAGTTTGAACCTGGGACCTGTTGCTGGTAAGGAGACGTCAGACCACGCATGACATGTAGAGTTCAGAAGATTTCAGTGAGACTAGCGATGATATAACCAAATACTTAATGATTTCAGCGTCATATCCACTGCACTCCCTGTAAAATAATCTTAATACTAACTAAATATAGTGGAAGGGGTTCAAGGCTTTCCTATTTTTAGTTAGCTGGTAAAATAACGTCGAAAAAGCAGTTAAGTTTACCATTGGAAATTTTATTCTACTCACAAATCATTGTTGATAAATTGCATTATTGATAAAAGGAAATGTTTTAATACAGGATGGTAAAACCCAACTGCGTTCAACAAAAATGTGAACGAATATTCCCTGAATGGGTTTCCAAGTTCTACAATGGATCGAAGGATGACCTATGCCATATCACATCTATAATCTAGATTTAAATTAAGTTTCACAAAAAAGAAAACTATCAAAATGGTCTACAGTGACCCTCAACTATCTTTAATTACTTATCTAACTTGTCGTAAATTACAGTGGCTGATGTGGCTTCTCAATAATTATATAACAGAAAAATCATCGCGTTTCAGATTTTTACTTCAAGTGGCAAATGTGAACACCATGAGCTTTAATTGACGATCGACACTAGTATTACGCAAAAAAGGGGGTGTAACACATGAGACTTCTGAAGTTCTGAGTGAAGTTTTATGCACTGCTATGCAGCATCACGTGCGTTCATTACCTTGTCGGTGTTCGTCAGGGGGCGGCAGGCAGCACAGCTCCGCTCACCTTGCCGTCTCGGAAGCAACTGTCTCCTAACTTCTCCTTACAATTTACCGAAGTTGGTTTAAAAAAACTATCTGGCTGTGTTTTCATCTGACCAATCAGGGTCTCAATGTTAACCTTAAGCTCTGCCTACAAAAATTCTGTCCATCCAATGAGAAACGTTATACTTTTCGTGGTGGGGCAACGTTTTTAAAGTTTGCAACGTAACAGAGACGCGAAAAAGTCTCACGCTAAAACTTGCAGCTGGTGTGGTCCTTTTAGTGTTATCGTAAGATCTATACTGTTCTTCTGGAGGGCTCTATGTTTTAAAATGGGCTGGTGGGTGGTCCTA
This sequence comes from Schistocerca gregaria, assembly GCF_023897955.1. NCBI lineage: Eukaryota > Metazoa > Arthropoda > Insecta > Orthoptera > Acrididae > Schistocerca > Schistocerca gregaria. The sequence continues at coordinate 115,358,243 of NC_064928.1, read as the reverse complement.
GCGGTTAGCTGGCGACGTGGGTGTTCGTCCCTTATTGTAGGGCCTTCCAGCTTAACACGGTTCTGCTCTCGGCTTTTGTTCTCGTTTCTTCCCTCGGAACTGCGTCTGTCTCACGGTGGAAAGGTATGACATGCATTTAAGCATTCTTGTGTTAGTCTGTGGTATTCCATTTGCTTAGTCGTTACTAGTATTACTTTGGTTAATTTAATGTCACGATTTATTCAGAGCTATGTGACATACTACTGGATTTTCTTATCATGTCAGGGTTTTCATGGAAGGTGTTGGATTTGCCTGATTTGCCTGACACCTTACAGATGGAGCTGCTTGTCACTTAGCCATAATCTTTCTGATTGTACGCACGTCATGTGCAGATGGAGATGCAGTGAGGTATTTCTGTATGATATAAGCAGAGTGATTTTAACGGTTCGCACCGCAGTGCAAAGCATTCAAATATAGATGTATGCAGAGGATATCACTGGGATTGCCTGGCGCTAGTATTATTATCACCCAGGGGACACTTACAGCTTAGGGTACGGTGCAGACTCGAAAGGACATCTGCCTTTGGACTTGTGTACCCTGCGGCAGAACATTGCGCCGCAGTTGTATCAAAAACCCCTACACGAGACTCGTTGATACACAGCTCAACCAGACTATGCGTAGCATCATTGGAACAATCACAAATACTCCAACTTTCTGGTTGCCTATCCTCAGCCATATAGCTACCCCATTCTTTGTGCTCTTTAGCAAGAGTTTACAAAAATGGCTTGTGATCCTTACCTCTCTACACATGATGTCCTAGCGGCCCCGTTTCAGTTAGAGGGCCCACACAACAGATAAACAAGGTGGGCTGCCGACCTCCATTCAAGAGCTCAAATCGTAACATCTCCAGTGAATGTAAACAACAATAGACTTTCGGCATAAACATGGAACTATTTCGTAGAAAGTTGTGTATTTGTAATTATGTAGAGTAGTATTTTGGTTATTATTTTCTTTTCATTGTCTTGTTCTCTTATCTGGTTTTGCTACCACAAGAATTGTTGTGCTACTTGTTGTTCTTGCGTTTGGAAATTAGAGCACTCCAAGAAGGTGTCTGAGTTTTAATAAAGTGTGTTCAAACTTGATCGTTAGTTCACTCCTGCCAACCGCAGGACACTACACATGAGGACATTCCCGTACCCAGTAAAAACAATATTCGTTCTCGTCACCCACCTTTACGAAGTGCAAAATCTCTGGTGGACAACGGAGCAACAACAACAGACCGATAGGCAGAAATATGGCAGAACAATGCTACCCCAGAACATCTGAAGATGCCCTGCGTCTCGACCAGGCCTCTAGGATTTGAAGAGCATCGGAAGATCTAGTCTGCACCCAATGGAATAAGATAAGGACAAATAGTTGGAAGATGCTGGCTGAATGTACAAATGGGGATTAACATCGACAAGCTATGGCAGTGGTGCAGAACGACGAACTGTTCAGCACATCATATGTACGTGCCCAGTCCCTTCCAAGTCTGTGATCTTCTGTGCTGCTGTGCTGCGTTTAATCAACTTATAATGAATTTGTTTTCTATGTGTAAAAATCTGATATATATATATATTGTAAAGGAAAAAAACGTTTCCTTGCGTCACGTGATGCTATCCATACGCCAAATAAATAAATAAACGAAGCAGATCTGAAGGTGCTGCGGTGCCTGGTTTGTCAACCAGGCTGCGGTCGAAGATTAATTAAAGAATACACAATTAAGACAATAGGCGAGATGCTTTCATTGCCTGATGTTCGAGGCGTGGACACAAATTTGTAAAAAGAAATTTTAAGTTACTATGTCATGGTTAATAGAAAAGTGTGCCTGTTATACTGAGTTGGTAAATAATTATATTGTTTTTACGGATTTTTCTACTCAAGCAGTTTCAAACAAGTTTTAATTGTGTAAATGGTAACTATACTTTTAAAGCTTTTTGATTAAGTAATTTCAAGTTGATTCCAATTTTAAAAAGAAATAGTATTATTTAGTTGAGAGGTTCCATGAATTATTTAATTGAAAGTTTTTGATAAATATCCATTGGGACGTGTAATCCACGATCGACCACTGCCAATTATCTGAAACATAAACACATCAGCGGCAGACATCATTCTGGCGCAGCAGATACACAAAACATATCTGCCCAACCGGTTATAAATAAACCCTTAATTATACACGGCATAAAATGAACCCAAGCAGAACTCACCATCGTGACCATTTGCCAAGTAACGTCTCTTAAAATTTGATTAGCCAATTCTCTAGAACAAACAAATAAAATAATAACATAGAATAGGGAATAGGGAAAATTATTTCGGCCCGCTCTTGAACGCCAGGCACAGACTTACACACCACTTGGTATGACATCTAGCAACGCATTAAACACGGCTTTATGTCTATTCGTTGTGTGTAGCTACCACTCCCTTAAATGCCGTCAACATATCAGGCGGCCAGCGCAAATACAGTGCCAAGTAACTGAAACAATCAAGATAGCTTTCAATGCACTCGGGTATTCAATTAACATGAACAGAACGCACCAAGCAACAGTTCATTCACTTTGAGAAACATGTAAAAGACGTGAAGGGCATCTGTTCTTCAAATCTCAAGGAAATCCCAATCACCGCCGGCAGCGGATCTGCATTCAAACGGCTGAACACGCCGCAGCAGCTGCCCACGCTTCTCCGTCGTACCGACTCGGCCACTCGCCAAGCTGCACACATCTACAGCGCCACACGCCACTGTCGCTCACACAGCTTCTACCCGAACTCCAGCCCCCAGCAGAGCGCGCGCGCCGCAGGTAAACAGCCATCCGCCAAAGATGCGAAGAAGACAAGCAGGCATCAAAAATCGACTCACCACGATCGAGATGACAATCGATGGAGACTGGCGCCAGCAGCGCACCAGCTCAATTACGATTCCGTTGTTGCAGGTGTTTGCTTTCTTGAGCCACGTCTTACACTGAACAGCCAAAGAAACTGGTACACCTGCCTAATATCGTGTAGGGCCCCCGCGAACACTCAATGGTGCAGCAACACGACGTGCCATGGTCTCGACTACTGTCTGAAGTAGTGCTGGAGGTAACTGACTCCATGAATCCTCCAGGGCTGTCCATAAACCCAATTATTAAAAGAACGTAGCAAGGCATCCCAGATATGCTCAGTAATGGTCATGTCTTGGGAGTTTGGTGGTCAGCTCAGAAGCTACTCTGTAGCAATTCCGGACATAGGGAGTGTCGGATTGTACTGCTGGAATTGCCCAAGTCTGTAGGGATGTGCAATGGACATGAATGGATACAGGTGAACAGAGAGGATGCTTACTTACGTGTCACCTGTAGGTTTTTGCAGTTTTGTGATGTGTCTGGACTCTGGCCTAAACTTTTAGGCTGGGGGTTTTAGTGGCTGGCTCCTCCCTTTTTTCCTTGCGTTCAGCCAGCCACTTCCATCTTCTGTATTGTTTTAGTTCCCACTACCACTTTCTTCTTGTGTTGTCCACGTTTTACTGCTGACAGCATGCTTCGTCCACGGTTCGATGTGGGTTGGTACATATTTTGCCAACCCTGTTACCTGTGTTTTACGTTCTGTTTTAACTTACTGTTCTGAGTATTTTCTTGACAACCGTCTCAATCTGTTACTGAGCGGGCCCTGAAGCGCTTGCCATCGTGCGCCCATACAACCCTCTCCATCCATCCATCCATCCATCCATATCATCCAACTGCACATGTCCCACACCATTACAGAGTATCCAGCAGCTTTAACAGTACCCTACTGACATGCAGAGTCCATGGATTCTTGAGGTTATCTCCATACCCGTACACGTCCATCCGCTCGATACAATTTGAAACGAGACTCCTCCGACCATCCAACATGTTTCCAGTCATCAACAGTCCAATGTTGGTGTGGACGGGCCCAGGAGAGGCGTAAAGCTTTGTGTTGTGCAGTCATCAAGGGTGCACGAGTGGGCCTTCGGCACCGAAAGCCCATATCGATGATGTTTCGTTGAATGGTTCGCACGTTGACACTTGTTGATGGCCCAGCACTGAAATCTGCAGCAATTTGCGAAAGAGTTGTATTTCTGTCACGTTGGACGGTTCTTTTTAGTCGTCGTTGGTCCCATTTTTGCAGCTTCTCTTTCCGACCGCAGCGATGTCGAAGATCTGATGTTTTATCGGATTCATGTTATTTGCGGTACACTCATGAAATGGTCGTACGGTAAGATACTCACTTATCACTACCTCGGATATGTTGTGTCCCATCGTTCGTACGTCAAATATAACACGGTGTTCAAACTCCATCAACCTGCCATTATAGCAGCAGTAACCAATCTAACAACTGCGGCAGACACTTGTCTCATATAGGCATTGCCAACCGCAGCGCCGTATTCCGTCTGTTTACATATCTCTGTATTTAAATACGCATGCCTATACCAGTTTCTTTGGCTCTTGAGTGTGGAATGTGGTGTCGTGGTTGGTGAACAGACGATGCCTACTCTGGTCTAGTACTCATGTCTTCTAGTGTGAATGAGCGCGCGCGTGTGTGTTTTTTTACGGTACTATTTCTTCCTTTTCATGAGTTTCATTTTTATTCTATAATTTTCCGGTTATTTAATACGAGTATTTATGTCTGTGACTTTTATCTGTACGCTTATGAATAGTATAGCCTACAACTATCTGTATCTGTTTTCTTCTACTTAACTTCTGCTATTTCCCTTTTGTATGAAAGTATCTTGCAACCGTTTTATAATTTTCATAATCCTGCACGCAGTTCCTTTGTTTAACGTGGACCTCGTCCTTGGTACACGAATGAGCTTTCAGTCTCGTTTCTCAGTTTCTTTTTCTGCCGTGAGACTTACAATTTAACTGCATACGTGAATACACTAATTTTGAATTTCATCATTGTAATTCACTTATCTTTTCTTGTGTAAATATACTGTTTAGCTCTGCAACCGATGTGGCTAGTGCTTAATTAGCCCGCGATGTATTTCTATATCCCACGTCTCCTTACTTTTCACATTTCTCACGGTACTCCTAATGTTTTTGTAGCTATGGAGTTTGCGTTTCTTTCTGCACGCTAACCTGTTCGGCCAAGTGGTTCCTTCGTCGTCCTTTCGGCTGAACCCTGGCCTTCTGTTCGTTTGACTCACTGTTCTCATCTACATCCTATCTGACGCTATGCCGTCTCATTCATTTTTAACCTGTGAATTTTTTAAAGGGTGTTTTACAACTCGGGTTACTCGCTTCTAGAGACTGTAGAGGGGATTTAACAAATCAAGTTTTACATAGGAACCCATGTCCAGAAATGGTTCGTTTCCATTTTACAAGGAAAAAAAAAAGATATACAGATTTCACTCCTGTTTCTGTTATACACTCCTGGAAAAGGAAAAAGAACACATTTGCACCGGTGTGTCAGACCCACCATATTTTCTCCGGACACTGCGAGAGGGCTGTACAAGCAATGATCACACGCACGGCACAGCGGACACACCAGGAACCGCGGTGTTGGCCGTCGAATGGCGCTAGCTGCGCAGCATTTGTGCACCGCCGCCGTCAGTGCCACCCAGTTTGCCGTGGCATACGGAGCTCCATCGCAGTCTTTAACACTGGTAGCATGCCGCGACAGCGTGGACGTGAACCGTATGTGCAGTTGACGGACTTTGAGCGAGGGCGTATAGTGGGCCTGCGGGAGGCCGGGTGGACGTACCGCCGAATTGCTCAACACGTGGGGCGTGAGGTATCCACAGTACATCGATGTTGACGCCAGTGGTCGGCAGAAGGTGCACGTGCCCGTCGACATGGGACCTGACCGCAGCGACGCACGGATGCACGCCAAGACCGTAGGATCCTACGCAGTGCCGTAGGGGACCGCACCGCCACTTCCCAGCAAATTAGGGACACTGTTGCTCCTGGGGTATCGGCGAGGACCATTCGCAACCGTCTCCATGAAGCTGGGCTACGGTCCCGCACACCGTTAGGCCGTCTTCCGCTCACGCCCCAACATCGTGCAGTCCGCCTCCAGTGGTGTCGCGACAGGCGTGAATGTAGGGACGAATGGAGAAGTGTCGTCTTCAGCGATGAGAGTCGCTTCTGCCTTGGTGCCAATGATGGTCGTATGCGTGTTTGGCGCCGTGCAGGTGAGCGCCACAATCAGGACTGCATACGACCGAGGCACACAGGGCCAACACCCGGCATCATGGTGTGGGGAGCGATCTCCTACACTGGCCGTACACCTCTGGTGATCGTCGAGCGGATACTGAATAGTGCACGGTACATCCAAACCGTCATCGAACCCATCGTTCTACCATTCCTAGACCGGCAAGGGAACTTGTTGTTCCAACAGGACAATGCACGTCCGCATGTATCCCGTGTCACCCAACGTGCTCTAGAAGGTGTAAGTCAACTACCCTGGCCAGCAAGATCTCCGCATCTGTCCCCCATTGAGCATGTTTGGGACTGGATGAAGCGTCGTCTCACGCGGTCTGCACGTCCAGCTCGAACGCTGGTCCAACTGAGGCGCCAGGTGGAAATGGCATGGCAAGCCGTTCCACAGGACTACATCCAGCATCTCTACGATCGTGTCCATGGGAGAATAGCAGCCTGCATTGCTGCGAAATGTGTCAATAAAGTTTCCCCTTCCTGGGACAATGAATTCACGGTGTTCTTATTTCAATGTCCAGGAGTGTATTACAGTAGCTGTTCGACATGACGACCACCAACTTTGGTGCACACAGTGTATCTGCGTAGCAACGTCTCATAATCGCTGTTCAACGTGCGTGGTGTACGGTCAATCACTTCTGCTGCAGTTGTGATCCGTGCAACCAGATCTTGCTCCGACTGGACAAGGGTCTCGTAAACAATACTCTTCATGTGGCACAGAAAGAAAGAGGCCATAGGGGTTACTACTTTCAGATGGTTTCGGAAGCGCCATCATGCTGAAACCACAATTCGCGCCGAATATCAAATAGCACGTCTTCAAAAAACTCCGCCAACAGAAATATCAAGTGCCTAACACCCATTAAGCGGGGAGGAAGGATATTTTGCGCAATGACACGACCATCACAGATACCTGCCCAGCCACTGATGCCGAAGGTGTGCTGAAATATTCGTGTACAAGTGACTTTGGGGTATTTTTATCACAAACGGGGCTCTTTCGAGCGTTCAAAACACCTTCCCTGTAGAGATGCGCTTCGTCGGTGAACAAAATTCGCCTTGGAAACTGAGAAAAATCCACAAATGGTTCAAACGGTTCTGAGCACTATGGGACTTAACTGCTGAGGTCATCAGTCCCCTAGAACTTAGAACTACTTAAACCTAACTAACCTAAGGATAACACTCACATCCATGCCCGACGCAGGATTCGAACTTGCGACCGTCGCGGTCGCGCGGTTCCAGACTGTAGCGCCTAGAACCGCTCGGCCACACCGGCCGGCGGAAAATCCACACAGTGGTGTAAAAACCCAGTACAGAAGTACACTTGGCACAAAATCCTCTGCGAGCATGGCGTGTAGCTTCCGAGGATAATATGGCTGGAGTTTCTGCTCATACAGAACATTCGAGAGAGACACATGCAAGTCACATACTATGGCTCGTCGATGGGTACTCTTCAATTTGATGAAGCACTTCCTCTTCCAGTACGACAGTGAGCCTTTTTCTTGGAGCACCGCAGTCTGCTCTATCGCTTGTGAACTGCCAACTTTCCTCCAGCTGTTGTCCTACTCCGGCAAACAGGGGATGAGATGGAGTCACGTGTTCTAGAAAGTACTCGTGGTACAGACGTTTAGCTTCCATTAAGGCGCGCTTCACCGTAAATTAACAACATGTTGGTTTACTCTGCGAACGTGTACTCGGGCATCCTGTTACTGCAGTGCTGGTCGCCATAATGTCAACTGATGAATCACCAGGAAGGATGACAACAAGGCAAATAGAAACAGAGGACATCACGTGACACCACGTCATCGTACCATAGTGGGTAGCCTATCATAATAGGCGATCTGCGTAACAAACATCTAGCGCGTGAATGAGTAACTCTGCTTTTCATCGTAACATTGAAACGAACCGTTTCCGAACATGGGTTCCTGTGTAAAAACTTACCTAATAAGCCCCTTCTACATCCTCTACAAGTGTGTAACATGAATCGTGAAACGTCCTGTGTGTCCAACTATTGAAGCGCCTGACCGTGGGGCCATATCCTTTTAGTCTACTACGTGTACATACTCATAACTTCGAGTTCTGGCCTTCCTTACACTGTTTCCCATGTTTCTCACACTTTTCGTGGTGAAATCTTGTGGTTTTCACCACGAAAAGTGTGAGAAACATGGGAAACAGTGTAAGGAAGGCCAGAACTCGAAGTTATGAGTATGTGGCAGTGAAAAAAGTGGTAGTGCGACCTCTACACCAGATGTGAGAAAACGCAGATCAGCAAATTATCCCACTGATGATGCCTTAAAACAAGAAAAGGCGAAACGCGTATGGGAGAAATAAACTAAATAGCAGCAGCAAAAGGCTGTTTAATTTACAAAACAAGTATTTATATGCTTTCTGCGGAAGATGGCCACGCAAACAAACTTGTTATTATTTTTTGTGTTTTTGAACTTCCACTGCTATGAGTGTGAATCCTAAATCCTTCCTCGTCATGCTGACAAAGTTTTACGAATTTATTTGTAAAAGTATAGACAGTTCAAATTAAAATATCCGGTGGTGCCTCTCCTTCTAGAAACCGGCCCGTTTGACGTCCTACCCCCCCTTAATTATTTAAAATAATCATAGCTTAGCGAATGCAGCAATCCTTTCCAAATTCAACCCCATTTAACATTCTTCCGTATTCATAGCTACCCTTTACTGCTTACGAAGACGAACCACATATATATTCAGTATGTTGAGTACCACCCCCAGCACCACCACCGCCGCCGCCGCCGCCGATTCCTTCCGGAGCCACTCGGCTTGGCTCGCGGTGGACCTGACCGCACCGCGAAGCAAGTTGGCCCGCTGAGGCCCGCACAAACCGCCTCTCCTGCATCCGGGCGGGAATTCTAATTAGAGCACCACTCCCCAGCGGGCGACCAGCTTTGCATCTCGCTCTTCCACCCCTCCGGCCCGTATCTGTTTCATTTTCTTTAATTTCCCTCCAGCGCTATCTGCTGAGAGCCGCAGCCTCGTAAGCCGCGGCAAGGCGGCGGTCGGCTAAGTAACCAGCCCCGCTTAAAACCGCTGCCTCGGCTGCGATTCGGACGTCCGCAGTTTGCCCGCCATCAGCGGGGCTGGCAGGTCGGAGAGCTCGGGAACTCCCCGACCTCATCACAGGCTTGCTTTGAAGTCTGGGCTGCCTTAGGGCTCCGCCTGCACCGCTACGAACGCTGCACAGCCTGCTGTTCCAGTCGAGTTCTACACTGGTCGGCAAAACTCAAGAAGGAAAATAAACTGCGCGTGATGGGTCAGTGCGAAAGAACATAGTTCGACGAAACTTGGGCCATATACAGGATATACACTGAAGAGTCAAAGAAACTGGTACACCTGGCTAATATCGTGTAGAGCCCCCGCGAGCACGCAGAAGTGTCGCAATACGAGGTGGCTTGTTCTCGACTAATGTATGAAGTAGTGCTGGTGGGAGCTGACACAGTGAATCCTGCAGGGCTGACAATAAATCCGTAAGAGTACTAGGGGGGGGGGGGGGGGTGGAGGTCTCAAAAATGCTCAAATGTGTATGAATTCCTAAGGGACCAAACTGCTAAGGTCATCGGTCCCTAGGGTGGAGATTTATTCCGAACAGCACGTTGCAAGGTATTCGAGATATGCTCAATAATGTTCATGTCTGGGGAGTTTGGTGGCCAGTGGAAGTGTTTAAAAGAGGGTTCCTGACATTCTGTAGTAATTCTGGACGTATGAGGGGTCGCATTGTCTTGCTGGAATCGTCCAAGTCCGTCGGAATCCACAGTGAGCATGAATGGATGCAGGTGATCAGACAGGATGTCACCTATCCTAGTCGTATCTAGACGTATCACTGGTCCCATATAAATCCCCATGCACACGTCCCACACCACTACAGAACCTCCACCAGCTTGAACAGACCGCTGCTGAAAGCTGGCTCGATGGGTACAAGGGATTGTCTCCATACCCGTTCACGTCCATACATACGTCCATCTGCTCGATACAATTTGAAACGCGGCTCGTGCAACCAAGCAAAGTGTTGCCAGTCATCAACAGTCCAATGGTTTTGCTGACGGCCCCAGGAGAAACGTAGAGCTTTGTGTTTTTCAGCCATCAAGGTAACACGAGTGGGCCTTCGGCTCCGAAAGCCCATATCGGTAATGGTTCGTTTAATGGTTTGCACGTTGACACTTGTTGATGGCCCAGCATTGAAGTCTGCAGCAAGTTACGGAAGGTTTGAAGTTCTGTCACGTTGAACGATTCTCTTCAGTCGTTGTTAGTCCCGTTCTTGCAGGATCTTTTCCGGCCTCAGCGATGTGGGAGATTTGATGTTTCAGCGGATCCCTGATATTAACGGTACACTCGTGAAATGGTGGTTCGGGAAAATCCTCAGTTGACCGCTCGTGGGCCTGTTATAAAACCACGTACAGACTCATATAAATCTTGATAACCTACCATTATAACAACAGTAACCGATCTAACAACTGCGCCAGACGCTTGTTGTTAAAATATATAAAGTATATCTACGTAATTCTCGTAAATAACGGCCGCTGAATTGCGTACGCGGTAATGGCGCCCTATAGTGACCCAGATGGGTTCCATAGGATTTATGTCAGGCGAACATGGTCGCCGAGACACCAACGTGAGTTCACTCTAATGCTCCTCAAACCACTGTAGCATGGTTCTGGGTCCGAGACACGGACAAGCATACTTCTGAAAGATCACTCTGCCGTCGGGGAAGACATCAAACATAAAGGAATTCAAGTGGCTGACAGGTGTCAGAGTGTCTTCGATTACTATCACAGGCACCATGCAAGCGCAGGAGAATGATGTATCCCTTAGTATAATATGCTCCCACTAGCCTCGGTCCGTGGCCCGCTGCACATTTCCAGCGGCCGTTCACCTCGATGGCGGCGTTTGTGGAGACGACCATCGACCTTGTGTGGCAAAACATATGATTCATCCGAAGAGACGACACGTTTCCATTAATCGGCGGTCGCATCCCGATGGTCTCGTGGGCACTGCAATCGTAACTGACGGGTCAACATACGAGCACCTAGGGATGGTTTGCTGCGGAACACCATTTTCAACAATGTACGATGAACGGTGTGCTCCAGAAACCATTGTGCGTGAACCAGCATTGTGATCTTTCGACAGAGATGCCAAAGGTCACCATGTATCGTACTTTACAGAGCAGACAAGCCTCCGAACCACACGCTCTGTGAAGAGTTGTGGACGTCAGCTCCTAGTGGTAGTATCACTGTCCGTCTACCTGTTTCTGTAGGTGCTAACGACAGTAGCACGTGAACATTTGACCAGCTTCGCCGTTTTAGAGACACTTGTTCGTAGGCACAGTGTAATAATAATCTAATGTTTGTCAAAGGATCTCCTCATTTGCAGCCCATATATTAGCTAGGGTGATCCGCTGTTCGTGTCTGCCACGTTTACATACACTACTGGCGATTAAAATTGCTACACGAAGAAGAAATGCAGATGATAAACGGGTATTCATTGGACAAATATATTATACTAGAACTGACACGTCATTACATTTTCACAAAATTTGGGTGCATAGATCCTGAGAAATCTGTACCCAGAACAACCACCTCTGGTTGTAATAACGGCCTTAACATGCCTGGGCATTGGGTCAAACAGAGCTTGGATGGCGTGTACGGGTACAGCTGCCCGTTTAGCTTCAATACGATACCACAGTTCACCAAGAGTAGTGACTGGCGTATTGTGACGAGCCAGTTGCTCGGCCACCATTGACCAGACCTTTTCAATTGGTGAGAGATCTCTAGAATGTGCTGGCCAGAGCAGCAGTCGAACATTTTCTGAATCCAGAAAAGCCCGAACAGGACCTGCAACATGTGGTCGTGCATTATCCTGCTGAAATGTAGGGTTTCGCAGGGATCAAATGAAGGGTAGAGCCACGGGTCGTAACACATTTGCATGTAACGTCCACTGTTCAAAGTGCTGTCAATGCGAACAAGAGGTGACAGAGACGTATATCCAATGGCTCCCCATACCATCATGCCGGGTGATACGCCAGTATGGTGATGACGAATAGACACTTCCAACGTGCGTTCACCGCGATGTTGCCAAACACGGATGCGACCATCATGATGCTGGATACAGAACCTGGATTCATCCGAAAAAACTACGTTTTGCCTTTCGTGCACTCAGGTTCGTCGTTGAGCACACCATCGCAGGCACTCCTGTCTGCGATGCAGCGTCAAGGGTAACCGCAGCCTTTGTTCGGAGATGATAGTCCATGCTTCTGGAAACGTCGTCGAACTGTTCGTGCATATGGTTGTCGTCCCCATCTGTTTACTCACGGATCGAGACGTGGCTGCACGATCCATTACAGCCATGCGGATAAGATGCCTGTCATCTCGACTGTTAGTGATTCGAGGCCACTGGGATCCAGCGCGGCGTTGCGTATTACCTTCCTGAACCTACCGATTCCATATTCTTCTAACAGTCATTGGATCTCGAGCAACGCGAGCAGCAATGTCGCGATACGATAAACCGCAATCGCTGTAGGCTACAATCCGATCTTTATCAAAGTCGGAAACGTGAGGGTACGCATTTCTCCTCCTTAGACTAGGCATCACGTTTTAGCAGGCAACGCCGGTCAACTGCTGTTTGTGTATGAGAAATCGGTTGGAAACTTTGCTCATGTCAGCAGGTCGTAGGTGTCGCCACTGGCGCCAACCTTGTGCGAATGGTCTGGAAAGCTAATCATTTGCATATCACAGCATCCTCTTCCAGTCGGTTAAATTTCGTGTCTGTAGCACGTCATCTTCGTGGTGTAGCAATTTTAATGGCCAGTAGTGTACTTTTTCTATCGCGTCACGAGCCCGCAACTCCACCAGGCGGCATCCAACGTCGCGTTGGATAGTAGCCGTAATATCGTCACTTATCAGGGTACGAAGAACTCCCACTGTATACTACACACGGTAACTAAAAGAAATACGTAATGAGACGACTCAAATGACTCGTCTATTCAAACATAACAGAGACAACGAAGTCACTGCGATTCATGATGGTCCTTTGACATTACAAAAGGCGTGACATGGTTCTTAATACTGTGTGATCTCACCACGGATGGCACTGCTTATTCTGAAATGTACTCTCATGCTGGCCACATGATTGTTAAGAAGTTGTTGTGGTAGAGCATTCATTTCAGCCATCAGCGTCCTGACAACTGCTGTATGATCGGTGGTTAATGTGGACGTGCTGCTATACGCCTCCCCAACGCATTCCACGTATCCTCGATGGACTTTAAGTAGGGGGAACGTGCAAGACAGTCCATTCCCCGAATATCCTCTCATTCCAAGAACCCCTCCATATGGGCAGTTGGATATGTTCGTGCATTGTCATCCAAAAGATCGAAGTCAAGGCCGAATGCACCCCCAAAAAGACACACGTAGGGATAGAGTACATGTTGAAACGGTCAAATCTTTCTTTAACTAAAAGAATATACCAGGTGATTCAACAAGAAAGAAAAGATTTCAGTTGCTTATTACACAAGGACTATAAAAGATAAAAGGACATCTCGCGTATCGCTGGATAGAGGAAGGTCCAAATTTTTGACACAGCTGCTCTGTAGTTTGTTTTTTAGCAACATGGCGACTGTTCCATAAGAGATATGATTTTGTATGTTGGAATTTGCAAGAAGTTAAGTCATTATTCTAGTGCAACGCACATACATTCAACCTTCGATTCACCAAGACGCTGCCTTTGCACATGAGGATTTATGAGTGTCAGACAAAATTATTGGAAACCGGTTACATATGTAAAGGTTTCAGCACAGGCCGGCCACGCACGTCTGATGAAAATGTCGAGAGTATCCGAGGTGGTTTTACACGGAGCCCTCTCAAGTACCCAAGACAGTGGAGCAAGCGTGCTCAACTTCCTCAAACAATGGTGTGGCGCGTTCTGAACGACGTCTGCATCTGAAACTTTACGAGTTGCAGCTGAAACCTCCCCTTAGAAAACTTTATGAATTACTGTGCTGGTAAACCCCTTACGTTATTTGTTTTTCAAACAGCTGAGCAAAACTGAACGTACTCAGACACTTCTCTCTTTACTTATTCTGATCATCACTAAACTGACACACAATATGTTTTTAGCGCAACGCAATCTGACTTTCAATAACGCCTACAAAAGAATGGCCCTGAGTAACAATAACCTATACCTTTCACGAATCACTTACCTCACAAAAATCTTCGTTACTCATACTACTGCTATACAGCGTGCGCCAATACTGCCAGCTGAATAAAATATTCTAACTACTGAAAGCACTAACTACTGATAGGCGTAGTTAGCAAATGAAAGATTTAGATAGAGAACAAACAGTGTATTTACCTTAATAATATTCAAAAGTCATCATATATATACCAATACATGATATCCAATATCGCAAATTTACTCTTTCTGATGGACACACGTCCAGATCGTCCGCTCTCAAAATTCTGCTACCTCTCTTCCCACGTCCACCACTGCTGGCGGCTCACCTCCAACTGCACAATGCTACGCGCTGTTCACATCCAACTGCCCAACACTACAATAGCGAATATTCCAACAATGCAACCCAGCCACAGACTGCACACAGCACAGCCAGTGATTTTCATACAGTGTGCTACGTGGCGTTACCAACATAAAAACCTAAAGTCCCAGCGAGCATAACAGAAGATACGTTTGGAAGGTAGGAGACGGATACTAGCAGAAGTAAAGCTGTGAGTACCGGGCGTGAGTCGTGCTACGGTAGCTCAGGTGGCAGTCTGCCGCCGGCAGTGCTGCGAGGCTGTCACGCGCCAGAGCGCTGCGGGCGAGGCGCGCAAGGTGTGTTTGTGTTTACTTCGGCCGCTGTAAGTGCCGTTCTCCCTTCTAGACCGCCATGGCGCACAACTATCGGAAGAAGACATTACGTTTCAACTTTTGTTCCGACTTTGCCCGACCCAAGGCCCTGGAGGTAGAACGATTTATTCGCGATGAAGTTAAGATACCACCAACGGATCTAATTGGTATCCACTTGTCGATAGTTAGCAGTACCGTCTACGTCAAAATGATTAACGATGGGGCGTGCGACAAGGGGCTTCAAGAGGCAAAACGTGGACTGCGCTTCTGCCATTCCGACGGCAACGTCGGACCCGTTACCGTCGATCACGCTGGTCTCGGCACACGGACGATAAGGATCTTCGAACTGCTGTTCGAACTACCTGCAGACGTCGTCATCGAGGCGCTCCGTCCCTATGGCAACGTTCTGGAACATGTTGCCGAACGATGGGTACAATTTCAGACCTATCCCGTTTTAAACGGTGTTAGACAGGTCCGCATCGAGTTGCAGAAACACTTGCCTTCTTATCTACGTATCGGAGGCTGCCGTGCCATTATAATGTACGACGGCCAACCTCGAACCTGTTCCGGTTGCGGGAAAGAAGGTCACCTACGGTCTGAATGCATTCAACGACGTGTCGCGCAGCTCCCGTTGTCGGAAGCGTCCGTCACACCTACGATGACCACCCTACCGGTCACTTACGCAGCGGCTCTTGCCACGTCTACAGTTTCGTCCAGTCCGTCGCCCGGTCCTTCCGATCGGCACGTCACACCGTCCCAGTCACCTATGGACGATGCGGACGTCCCACCTGACAACCTTGCCGCCGAACAGGCTCCCGCACCGGACGCTGAGGAGAACAGTACTTCTTCACAACACCTGTTTGACAATTTCATTATACCCACCGACGCATTCGAACCAGGTCGACGCTCTTCCTTGCCGTCGTCCGACACTGAGGAACACGTGCTCAAAGAACGCTCGCCGTCGCCGTTCACCCACGGGCTCTCAAAGCGTCGCCACCCGCGACGACGAAGACGACACCCAACCAGCCGACGTTTCCGTGCAGAGGTCGGATGACAACTTTCACGATGATCAAGACATTTCGCAGGACGGGACCACTATGGAGGTCGCCACGCACAATGTTACGATCGGTGCGCCGGTTGAGACGCCTGTCTCCCCGCCGACAACTCCAGATCTCTCTCACCACGACGCAATTCCCATGGACATCGGACGGACCCATGGCACAGGAGCATGGGCCGACGAGATTGAGGAAGATACGCCCCCTCCTCCGGATGAGTTGCCTCCGCCGGACGAGGCTGCCTGTTAACATCAAAAGCCAAGCCCTGCAGCTGATGGGACGGGACTTCCTGTCGGTGCCCTCCTCTTACTTCCCTTGGTGATGGTAGATGAGCGTCCACCACCACTGAAACAAACGTATCGGTTTGCCACGCTGAACATCAACATGATCGGCACTGTACTCCTATGTGACATGCTTCGGACCTCTGACGTCGACGTCGCCCTTCTTCAGGAAGTACGCGTTGCCACACTACCACCAGTCTACGGCTACGACTCATACACGTCCACATGTGATCAATCAGGGCGTGGAGTGGCTTTCTACATACGCGAAGGAATCCCACTCAAGGACACGACAATCCTTCCCTGTGGAAGAGGCATGGCTGTTACCATCTTCGACACGCGCGTCATCAATATCTACGCTCCGGCTCCACGATCCGTCGGCAGCGGTCCACTTTCTTCGGACATGACGTGGCGCCCCTGTTTTCTGGACGCTATGATCATGGGAGGCGATTTCAACTGTGTCCTCCATCCGCAGGACCAAATGCCTGGTTATTCGCCATGCCCGGCGCTTCTCACCTTAATCGAAGATTTTCATCTAGTGGACGTTTGGGAGAAAATTCATGGCAATACCCCCGGTTTCACCCATTATACAGCACATTCTGCGAGCAGACTGGACCGGTTATATGTCTCTGCCCACCTTGGCAATGACGTCGCCCAAGCTGAACGGTGGCCCCTTGCATTTTCGGACCACTGCGCCGTCATTTGCTCCCTGGCTCTGCCACCTCAGTCAGTGTGGCGCAGCAGAGGTTACTGGAAGCTTAATAGCTCCCTCCTTAATGATCCACACTGCCGACAATGTATTGCCACTACGTGGGCGTCTTGCGAAAGACGCCTTCCGCAGTACACATCCACGTTCCATTGGTGGCTCAAATGTGCCAAACCTGCGATCAGAAAGGCCTTCATACAATGTGGCAAGGAAGCAGCAGCATGACATCGAGACACCACAAATTTTTACTACGCCGTCCTCCGTGAGCTCGATGCGCTCCCTCCATCACCTGACACCTATAGGGAACGACAACGTACCAAAGCTCGTCTCCTCTCTCTTCAACGTGCACGACTGCATGGTGTCGTGGTGCGTTCCCGACGACAAGACCTCCTCAACGACGAAACCCCATCCACAATCCATGCCGCATCCGACCATAGTCGTCGACGTCGACTTTTCGTCTCCAACATCACGACCTCCGATGGTGTTCACCACACAACACAGGCGGCGGTGGTGTCTACCTTTGCTGAACATTATCGCCAATTTTATGATGATGAACAGATGGCGACGCCCATTCCTGATGATCTCCGTCCTTCCCCTGACCGGACCCTCACCGTAGCGGAGTCAACGTCCATGATGTCTGCAATCACCGCAGAAGAGGTAGTAGGTGCGATCAACAGAGGGGCCAAGAACAAATCACCAGGACCAGATGGTCTCCCAGTGGAGTTTTACCGGGCGTTCACCACGTTGATGCTTCCTCGCTGGACGGAAATGATTCAGGAACTCTTTACTCCATCCTTCACAATTCCACCTGAATTCGTCACTGGCATTCTTCTACCTGTGCCCAAACTGAAGGGAGGGTCTCTTGTCTCTGCATATCGCCCCCTTACACTACTGAATGCAGACTATAAAAACTATGCACGCCTCTTAGCAGCGCGCATGCGCACCGTCTTACCTACGGTCCTTTCACCTGAGTAGACTGCACGTGGTTGTGGGGCCACCTTACAAACAGCCCTCGGAGAAAGCCGTGACCTCATTGCACTGGCGTCGGTTTGTCGCCTACGTGCAGCACTGGTATCCGTCGATTTCACGAGTGCTTTTGATCGCGTTCGACACCCATTCCTCCTCATGGTGGCGACACGTATGGGGTTCCCATTACTTTTTGTCGATGCCATTCGCCGGTTACTACTTCCCGCCGTCTCGATGGTACAAGTCAATGGGAGGCTTGTAGGACCGATTCCTATACGCCGCTCTGTACGTTAAGGATGCCCTATGTCTACTTTACTATATGCCATTGCACTTGAGCCCCTCATTACTGGACTTACCTCTAGACTGCAGGGCCTCATTTTGCGTGACTACACTTTTCACTGTAGGGCTTATGCGGACGATCTCCTCTTTCTCACCTGCTCCTCCACGGAACTCAATGACGCCATCCAATGGATCCACCAGTATGGACGTCTTTCTGGTAGCATTCTTAATGTCCGTAAATCGACTATGATGCACATCAGGCGCGGCCTCCCGGCTATGGTGCCGAACCCACTCCCAGTCAGTATCACCCTTCGTTACTTGGGTATCGACTTTACGAGCTCCACACACCGCACAGTGGCCCTGGCATACCGGCGGCTTTTGCAGTCGATTCGGCACCATGTCCGCGGGCAAGTGCACCGTAACTTAAACCTACTCCAACGTGTGTCCTATGTCAACATGTATGTAGCCCCTAAACTGGTACATGTCGCCCAGATCCTCCCAATGCCGTTACTCCTTGGCCGCCGCATCCAATCAGCCTTTGGATATTTCGTGTCAGCAGGGGCACTTTTCAAAGTCCGCTACAACACTTTAACATTGATTCCTGCAAAAGGTGGCCTCGGACTCGTCAACGTGCGGGCACGATCTTCTGCACTCTTTGTCCACACTCTGTTGCGCCACTGGCAGGGGACGGTTCCGTCCTTAACACGCAGTCTCTTAGATATCCTCCGACCAGCTTCTCTCGATCCACCGATCAATGTGGCACCTATTTCTCCATTATTGTACCACATCGCCAATTGTTTCATAGAACTCAGCTACGTTCGGGCCGATCTTCCAGTCGCCCGTTTTCCCCGTACAAAAGATTATTATCGTTTGTTTATGCTGTCCAACCCTTGCGACCCCATGGTGCTACGGTATCCTGAAATTAACTGGCGCACGGTTTGGGGGTGCGTGCATGCACCCTTTTTACCATCGTCTGTGTCTGCACTCTGGTATGTTTTAGTTCATGGAAAATTCCCGACTAACAGTCGACTTTATCGCATAGGACTGGCCACCTCCCCACTCTGCCCTGACTGTCAGCTCGAAGACACCACGAGCACCGTCTTACGTGCCCCCTGAAACAAAACGTATGGCTCCTCATCCAACGAATTGTGGGCTTTTACCTCCGTGCCCCGCCAACGACGGTAACCCCGGATTTCCTGTTGTTGCCCCAGATATTTCACTACCCTCTTGCTAAGCACCATACTCTCATCTGGTTTCGAGGACTGGCTTTAGAATACCTCTTTCAAAATGGTCCGCATTCAGTCCTTGACTTCTGGTACAAAGTTGTGACCTCGCATAGCACCCTCACCCGAAAACCATCTTACCGACAAACTTTTGCCTTGACCCCCCTCAAAGCTGGGGTGTACCATGCATACCTGTCACATGATGCAACACCATTATCCACGTTCCCATGCATCGACAAAAAGAAAAGCAAGAAGACAGAATATGTTATACTTTGTTGTATTTAATGTTTTTCTTTTTAATGTATTTATTTATTTTTTTGGCTTAACTAACAGTCATTTGTATATGTTTAAATGGAATGGTACCTTGAAGAACTCTTGCATAGTGAATATATATGTACTTTTAGTTTCTTCAATATAAATTATTACAAAAAAAAAAAAGGATGTTATATTTTGTTGTATTTAATGTTATTCTAATAATTTGTTTACCTGACACTCATTTGTATATGTTTAACTGGTACCTTGAAGAACTGTTGCTTTGTGTATATATATACATATGTACTATCCGTGTGTTAAAAAAAAAGAAAAAGGTGGTAGAGCACTTGCCCACGAAAGGCAAAGGTCCCGAGTTCGAGTCTCGGTCGGGTACACAGTTTTAATCTGCCAGGAAGTTTCATATCAGCGCACACTCCGCTGCAGAGTGAAAATCTCATTTCAGAAGATACGAATTTTGCATTTCAGTTTTCCAGGCAATGGCAGGGAACATTTTTTCCGAACGACTCATTTCTTCTCACGAGCCGGCGCTTCATCTGTCAGGTAAAGCAAAAGGCAATAACGTAACAATTTGGGGGCAAAAAAATTTTGATGCCGCCGTTGAACATGAAAGAGACTCACCAAAACTGAGTGACTTTTCGTGTCGTATCTGATCACGAAGTGTATGAATCTTTCTTTTTCACTGAGGAAACCGTGACGGGAATGTCATAGCTGGACATGCTGCACTCCACGAAGATTCCAGTGAGTTCTAATGCAGACGGCGGCCCACCTCAATTTCAACTTGCGGTGTGGCATTGCTTTAACACCACCATCTCACGGCGTTGATTTGGGTGAGGCACACGACAAGGTATTGTTCATTTCTTTTAGTAATCTCCTCCCTCCTTCCTTCTTCCATCTATTGTCAAAATTAGACAACGCCCAATTGAAGTGATTAATAAGCGAAGTCTTTTAAGAAGATTTGAGAGGAGCGAAGATGAGAATAACCTTTCAAGTTTACTTAGCTTGTCACGTTCAGATGGCTTCAGTTCTTCTTGGTTAGAGGTGTGATTCTTGAAGCTGAAAATCTAACATCAGGTCCCCACGCTTGGTTTGAACTAAATAAATTGGAAGATTGCTGTTGCAGAATTTTTTACATAAATACTTTTTCCACTGATTGTTTTCACATTTTAGTATATCATACAGTATTTTCACAGTAACAAAGCCGAAATTACTTCGTTCGCACCTGTTATACAAAAATGCGTCGCATCACATCAGAGGCAAGCTTACGACTTTCCCTTTCTGCGCAAATAACAATATTCCAAAGGATTTACAATTTTTCTAAACAAACGTATTCCTACATGTTTTCGTTACATTATTAATTTCCTTTATTGTTTACACTACTGGCCATTAAAATTGATACACCAAGTAGAAATGCAGATGACAAACGAGTATTCATTGGACAAATCTATTACACTAGAATTGACATGTGATTACATTTTCACGCAATTTGAGTGCATAGATCCTGAGAAATCAGTACCCAGAACAACCACCTCTGGCCGTAATAACGGCCTTGATACATCTGGGCATTGAGCCAAACAGAGCTTGGATGCTGGGTACAGGTACAGCTGTCCATGCAGCTTCAACCCGATACCACAGTTCATCAAGAGTAGTGACTGGCGTATTGTGACGAGCCAGTTGCTCGGTCACCATTGACCAGACATTTTCAATTGGTGAGATATCTCGAGAATGTGCTGGCCAGGGCAGCAGTCAAACATTTTTTGCAACATGCGGTCGTGCAATATACTGCTGAAATGTAGGGTTTCGCAGGGATCGAATGAAGGGTAGAGCCACGGGTCGTAACACATCTGCAATGTAACGTCCACTTTTCAAAGCGCCGTCAATGTGAACAAGAGGTGACAGAGACGTGTAACCAATGGCACCGCATACAACCACACAGGGTGATACGCCAGTATGGCGATGACGAATACACTCTTCCAATGTGCGTTGTCCGCGATGTCGCCAAACACGGATGCGACCATTATGATGGTGTAAACAGAACTTGGATGCATCCGAAAAAATGTTTTGCCATTCGTGCACCCAGGTTCGTCGTTGAGTACACTATCGCAGGCGCTCCTGTCTGTGATGCAGCGTCAAGGGTAACCGCAGCCATGGTCTCCGAGCTGATAGTCCATGCTGCTGCAAACGTCGTCGAACTGTTCATGCAGATGGTTGTTGTCTTGCAAACGTCCCCATCTGTTGACTCAGGGATATAGATGTGGCTGCAAGATCCATTACAGCCACGTTGATAAGATGCCTGTCATCTCGACTGCTAGTGATACGAGGCCGTATTACCCTCCTGAACCCACCGATTTCATATTCTGCTAACAGTAATTGGATCTCGACCAACGCGAGCAGCAGTGTCGCTACACGGTAAACCGCAATCGCGATGGACTACAATCCGACCTTTATCAAATTCGGAAACGTCATGTTACACATTTCTCCTCCTTACACGAGGCAACACAACAACGTTTCACCAGGCAACGCCGGTCAACTGCTGTTTGTGTATGAGTAATCGGTTAAAAACTTTCCTCATGTCAGCACGTTGTAGGTGTCACCTCCGGCGCCAACCTTGTGTGAATGCTCTGGAAAGCTAATCATTTGCATATCACAGCATCTTCTTCCTGTCGGTTTAATTTCGCGTCAGTAGCACGTCATCTCCGTGGTGTAGCAATTTTAATGGCCAGTAGTGTAATAAATGAATCCAGAAATAAACATATAAAACAGAACAGGATTGCGTAATTAATAATAGAAATTTTAAGTTTGTAAATGTTTTGTAATTTAAAATGTTTCTAAAAATAATTTCAACTGTGGATTCATAAGTAGTACTTATCCACTATAACATCGAAATTAAAATATTTTTTAAAGCAATTCCTTTTCATAAATTTGAGCTTTAAATATAACATACTGTGTATAAAATTATATGCCTTTTTATGCTTTTATATGCCTTTATAAGCCTTTTTGCCCCACATAGGAAGCACTTCAAACAAGATAGGTCGTATTTTACGAAAATACAATGTGAAATGTGTTTTCCGACCTCCATCTAAGACTAAAGCGCTTTTGGGGTCTGTTAAGGATGATCTTGGTTTACGTAAGGCAGGTGTTTATCGCATTCCTTGTAGCTGTGGCATGGCATATTTGGTCAGACCATCAGGACCGTGGAGGACCGGTGTATTGAACATAAACGGCACACGCGACTACAGCAGCCTAGCAAATCTGCTATTGCCGAACATTGTTTGAACACTGGTCACCCCATGTGGTATAATAATACCGAGATATTAGCATGCACGTCCGGCTATTGGGATAGTGTGATTAAGGAGTCTGTTGAAATTAAATTGGCTAGCAACCTTGTGAATAGGGGTGGAGGCTTTTGTTTAAACTCGGCCTGGAATCCTGCTCTTTCACTTGTTAAAAAACATAGGGACAGAGTTAACGTTTCCACAACTACCAGTCCATAGTTTCTTACTATCGATAGCTCTGACTTCGTTCATCTTTGGTGGCTTTTGTTTAGGTGTGTGTTATCTTTTCTGTTAGACTCGCAGAACCGAGCTCTCGTGTTTTCTGCACTTTGTCTGGTCGTTGCAGTTAACGCCTTGAAAATGGCGGAGTGTGCATCCGCCGAAATATCGGCAGTTGCCAAAAATTCAACCTGGCTGAATGCCCGTAAGTACTTTGAACATAGTTTACGCCAGGAGAAGCTCAGGTTACATATATGAAAGTTTTCAGAAAAGCAACTGAGATTATACTGACCTGTCCAAAATTCGAAAAGAAAATAATACTGGGATCGACAACTACTGTGGAGGAAAAGTAATGCTAGAGGAGGGTGCCTCGTTACCTCTCGAAGGTCACAAGACCTCTCGCCTTGCAATTTTTTTCTGTGGAGGTACATAAAGGACACAGTGTGTTTGTCACACCTGTGGCAGCTGATCTTCAACAGCTGAAAAATGGAATAGTTGAAGCTGCCGATTCAATAAATGGGTCCTGTGATTCGTCTGTGGAACGAAATGGAGTAGCATTTCGATGTTTCTCCTGTTGGTGCTCCTGTTGGGTGTATGATACGGTATCTGCGCGAATAAAAAACTCTGTATCTGTCGCTATCCAGTGACATGCGCAGATGTTTATGTCTTTCATAGTATGTTTGTAATAAACGACTGAAATCTGTTGATGCCCTTGTGTCAGTCATAGTCGAGGGAAAGGGAAATTTTATAAACATTGAATGAAGGCGCGGTTGGGCGTTGAAATCTGGAGCCGTCTGCAGAGTGTGGTAACAGTCGATAGCCAGCGGGCCAGGCAAAGTAAACACGGCACTCACGGGCACGGAACTGCGACGGCGGTATTTCACGCACGATTTGTTTTAAGTGGAGCAACAGCGAGGCAGGAAGCTGCAGCGTTGCTTAGAGTTACTGCGATGTATGAGGCGGTGCAGTAGGCCAGAGCCAGGAGTGGCGATTTGTAAGTGGCTGACGCGTGGGACTTTATCCCTGCCATAGTTTCTGTCTCTCTCTGGCACTACGTCAGAAGCGAGGGAAAAAACCAATATAAATATACGTGCAGTTTCAGCTTGGGACAGAAGGCGCCAGGTTAGTCGAGCGTCGCGACCCTGCGCTGGTCCTCGCTTATAGGGACAGTCTGGCAGCAATGTTACAAGTATTCTGTATAAACTTGTATTCTGTTTTCCCCACGTACCGGGTGCTGGTTGATGTACCTTCTAGGAACACCAAAGGTGAACGAGTGTTATGGGTTGTCGCACTCCAGACCGTAAGGCCAGGGGTGGGGGCCGTGTGTCTCGTGCGAATGCGCTCTACGGGACACCTCTCACCCGGTCTATGTCCTACGCACAAACGACCAGTACTTGCGTGCAGGTAGACTCTCCTTTCAGCGCTGAAGACAATGGCGCGCCATTCTGTCTTCCAAGTGAGCCGTGCACGTCAGTGCTGTGGCATGAGTGGAAGATTGGCAAGAGGTATGCGTGCCTGCAGTCCCACTGCTAATGACCCTATTTTCAACCGTGTTGACAAGTCTGCACTCACAATCCCTCTGAAAGATTATCTTCAAACCTCCTTGCCTAGGGACGCCAGATGAAAGTTGATGTCGTCAAGCCCTGAATGAAAATTGCGCAACGGATAGCTGGGAAGGGGAGCTTGAGAGCGCTACCTAGAGAACGTGCCCTTTCTGTACGATACTAGGCAAGGGGCTGGAGGGCTCACACGCTGATGTGTGGGTCCCTCCATTCTATATCTTGTATTTTAAATAAATTCCTTTAACTTGACTTCTTTGTGATTTTTAAGGTATGTTAAAGATTGATGACAATTGATTACCTATTTATTTTAAACATTGTCACTCGACTTTACAGCGATTGTAACAATTGTTCCAGTTTACAAATATTACAATTTTACAACTTATGGATCGGCCGCCAGGCAGCCCGTGACAGAGCACTTCATCACTGGCCTCCAAGAAGCCCTGATCTTACCCCCTGCGATATTTTCTTATCGGGGTATGTTAAGGATATGGTGTTTCTGCCACCTCTCCCAGCCACCATTTATGATTTGAAACGAGAAATAACAGCAGCTATCCAAACTGTTACGCCTGATATGCTACAGAGAGTATGGAACGAGTTGGAGTATCGGGTTGATATTGCTCGAGTGTCTGGAGG
Source organism: Schistocerca gregaria (assembly GCF_023897955.1). Classification (NCBI taxonomy): domain Eukaryota; kingdom Metazoa; phylum Arthropoda; class Insecta; order Orthoptera; family Acrididae; genus Schistocerca; species Schistocerca gregaria. Next base: position 115,332,760 of record NC_064928.1, on the reverse strand, counting down.
GGGCCATATTGAACATCTCTGAACTTGTTTTTGAGTGTTTAAAACCTTTTTAAATACTCTTTGTAATGATGTATAACAGAAGGTTATATTATGTTTCTTTCATTAAATACACATTTTTAAAGTTGTGGTATTCTTTTTGAATCACCCTGTATACTAATCTGCACGCACATTTCTACAGGTAGGACGGAATTGCGTTGGCCAAATTTATAATACCAAAGTCTCCCAATATTTTACATAGGACATTCATTATGTGAGGAGGATAACGGGCAAACTGGGGACCAGGTACCTTAACACAGGGGGTCAAATTTCCGAAATTAAACGAGAACATTCATTTCCTTACACAATCCGAAGCTGGAAGTAAAAACAATTAGTAAAAATATTCAAATACCTTTGTTCTGTGCCTGAACATTGAGACAGACGCACTGAGGGCACGTCTGCTCACTTACCCGTCTTCTGTAACACTCCCAGAATATGGCGGGCACCCGGAGGTCTTCCTGGGCCCTGGTGGAGGGGGTGGTCGAGGCACTTGGCCGTGACCAACCTCTCCATCCCAAATCTTGTGATACTGGAAAGTCTTGGACTTTTACCTGCCTGTGCTGGCTCTCTCATCCCCTACAGAACTACTTTCCAACTAAGATTTGGCCACGCTTTACGGAAAGGTGTGAGGAGGATTAGGAAAGTTCATGTGCAGATTCACATTCACGTACAAGAAATGCATAATACACGACACACATACATACGTATTATGAAGCCTGACACATTTCTTTCCACCCGTCCACATGGGTTCTGTTGCACCCGCGGCGGCCGCGTCGTGTAATAAGATTGGCGGCGGAGCCGCCTCTGTTTGTATTTTCCGGTGTGAGCGAGCAGCGAAACCTGCTGCTTATGGAGCGGAAAGTATTGTACCGTTTCACCTCTTATTTGTGCTGTGGCAGCTGTACGATCTTCCACTGCTGCCCTTACAATACGACGATCCTGACGGGTGTCTCTGCTGCGTGGACATGCAGAACCTCACTACGGGTGTGAGAATGTTCACGTGACCACTGGTACTACCATCGTTGCACAAATGTCGCAGCATGTCCAAATTGTGTGGCAGTTCTCCGAAAGTACCATCCCGCCACTCAGAAGACCACAATTTGACTCCATTCAAACTCGCTCAGCTGGCTGTCAGAAGCATGAGTGCATCTCCGTGGCAGGATTGCCTGCTTGCTTCACTCTTTTGCCTTCTAGCGTCCTCCATTAATTGGTAGCCACAGTTTGGCGCACTAGTAACTATGCCACTATGTTCTGTTTGCGGACGAAGTTGAACTCTTTATCAGTATATCTACTCTCGCCTCAGGTGGCATACGAGAGCCGTCCAAAAAGTAAAATTACTTTTCAGATTGAGAAGGGCAACTTACCCCCCTTCGATTATACATCTTTTTTTGGTTATGTTGTTACTCGTGACCCGAAAATATTTTCACAGTTTCAAGTGTACAGAATACTTTCTTTGTTTTTGACAAACAGAAAGGTTAGACGTGTTTTAGTGTGCTCGGCGATTTTGATTATTGTAAAAATGAAGCATATAACTTGCATCAAATTTTGTGTGAAAAATGGAATCAAGTGCTTTAAAACACTTGAAATGTTGACTCCGGGCCGGCCGCTGGTGGCCGAGCGGTTCTGGCGCTACAGTCTGGAACGGCGCGACCGCTACGGTCGTAGGTTCGAATCCTGCCTCGGGCATGGATGTGTGTGTTGTCCTTAGGTTAGTTAGGTTTAAGTAGTTCTAAGTTCTAGGGGACTTATGACCTCAGCAGTTGAGTCCCATAGTGCTCAGAGCCATTTTGTTGACTCCGGTATACGGCGAGTCTGCCCTAAGTAAAAAAAAAAGTTTACAAATGGTACCAGCTATTCCAAGATGGCCGAGAAGATGCCAATGACGAACCTCGCTTTGCTCGCCCAGAATCTCAGGAACAGATGAAAACGCCGGAGGTGTGAAGAAAATTGTTTTGGAAAATCGTCGAATTACCGTAAGAGAAGTTGCTGAGGATGCAGGCATATCGGTCGGCTTGGGTCATTTTTCGGATGTTTTGGGCATGAGATGTGTGTCAGGGAAGTTTGTTCCAATACTTCTCAATTCTCATCAGAGGAACTGTCGCATGAGCATCGCTCAGGAACTCTTGAATGACGTCAATGATGATCCTCAAAAGAGTCATAACTGCTGACGTAGCATGGGTTTACGGTTATGACGTCGAAATCAAAGCCCAATCGTCCCGACGGAACCATTCCGGAGAGCCAAGACCGAAAACAGCAAGTTCGATGAAATGTTAAATTGCTCCCTGTTTTTTTCTTTTCAATTACCGTGGTGTAGTGCATCTTGAATTTTTTCCTAAACGTCGCACGGTCAATAAGGAGCACTACCTTGACGCTAATGTGAGAAGAAATACACAAAAAGTGTCCGGAATTGTGGGAAAACAATTCATGGCCTTTGCATCACGATAATTTACATGCTCATACATCGTTGCTTGTGAGAGATTTTTGGCCAAAAACAACATGACAATTATGCCACAACCACCATATACACCGGATTCGGCCCCCTCCGACTTTTTCCTGTTCCCAAATCTGAAGAGACCTATGAAAGGATGAAGATTTTCAACGATTGAGGGAATAAAAACTGCATTGCTGGATTGCTATACGAAAAAGTCCTTGTTAAACGTGGTTCGAGGATTGGAAGAAGCGTTGGAACAAGTGTATCGTGTGTAAGGGGGATTGCTTTGAAGGGGACAACATGAATATTAATGAAGAAATAAATACTTTTTCATAAAAATGTAAAGTCATCTTACTTTTTGAATACATTTCTAACGCCGTCATCAGATCAACATCGGCGTCGTCTTTCCAGGTGCAGTAATTTTTTGTTCGGCAGTGTATTTTGAAACTGGCAAACTCACTTATTAAAACCTATAGTGTGCAAGCTGTTGGTCTAGAATCATTAAATTTGGCAATAAGTGACGTTTCTCGGTACAAGTAAAGGAGAACATTCTTAATTTGTAATTATATCACACGGAAAAATTATTCCTTTTGTCATTTGTTACACAGCTTTAAACTTAAAGCATTTTCCAAAGTCTTGAAATTCACAGGACAGATATCAGTGTCGATAACAGACAAAAGTCGTTGAGTTTCACGATTCCCTGATGGATAAACTATTCCCTTCATTTCTTCCAACCAGTGAAGTGCGGAACCTTGAACAGAACCACTCCAGAATGTGCTTATCACATAAATCGCTCATCCCAAAAACAGTGATAAGAGCGATCTGCGCATATTTCGGCATGCGCCTTTTGAATGACAACTGGTCAGGATCTCAGGGAGGAACTTTTGCGATACGAAGAAAACAATATCAGAATAATAGAACCAAAAACACACACTTTTCAATGTCGTGATGTTTTACTATACAGGGTGTTACAAAAAGGTACGGCCAAACTTTCAGGAAACATTCCTCACACACAAAGAAAGAAAATATGTTATGTGGACATGTGTCCGGAAACGCTTACTTTCCATGTTAGAGCTCATTTTATTACTTCTCTTCAAATCACATTAATCATGGAATGGAAACACACTGCAACAGAACGTACCAGCGTGACTTCAAATACTTTGTTACAGGAAATGTTCAAAATGTCCTCCGTTATCGAGGATAATTGCATCCACCCTCCGTCGCATGGAATCCCTTATGCGCTGATGTAGCTCTGGAGAATGGCGTATTGTATCACAGCCGTCCACAATACGAGCGCGAAGAGTCTCTACATTTGGTACCGGGGTTGCATAGACAAGAGCTTTCAAATGCTTCCATAAATGACAGTCAACAGGGTTGAGGTCAGGAGAGCGTGGAGGCCATGGAATTGGTCCGCCTCTACAAATCCATCGGTCACCGAATCTGTTGTTGAGAAGCGTACGAACACTTCGACTGAAACGTGCAGGAGCTCCATCGTGCTACGGTCGCAGGTTCGAATCCTGCCTAGGGCATGGATGTGTGTGATGTCCTTAGGTTAATTAGATCTAAGTAGTTCTAAGTTCTAGGTGACTGATGGCCTCAGGAACATGACTTGATTTTTCTTTAGTCTTGCTTCCATTATCAACTGCAATGTCAGAATCGCCTCTCTCGTGCCTTTACCTTTATAAAGCCAAACTCATCGTCATTTAACACATCTTCAATTTTCTTTTCCATTCTTCTGTATATTATTCTTGTCAGCAAATTGCATGCATGAGTAGTTAAGCTGATTGTGCGACAGTTCTCGCACTCGTCATCTCTTGCAGTCTTCGGAATTCTGTGGATGATATCTTTTCGAAAGTCAGGTGGTATGTCGCCAGACTCATACATTCTACACACCAACTTGAATAGTAGTTTCGTGGTCAATTCCCCCAATGATTCTAGAAATTCTGATAAATGTTATCTGCCCCTTTTGCCTTGTTTGATGTTAAGTCCTCCAAAGCTCTTTTTAATTTTGATTCTAGTACTGCATCCTCCATCTCTTCTAAATCGACTACTGTTTCTTCTTGTCACATCAGACAATTTTTCCCCGTCATAGAGGCTTTCAATGTACTCTTTCCACCTATCTGCTCTTCCTCTCCATTTAACCGAAGAATTCCCGTTGCACTCTTTCCTTTTAATACCATCTAAGGTTGTTTTGACTTCCCATGTGCTGAGCCGGCCAGAGTGGCCGAGCGGTTCTAGGCGCTACAGTCTGAAACCGCGAGACCGCTACGGTCGCAGGTTCTAATCCTGCCTCGGGCATGGATGTGTGTGATGTCCTTAGGTCAGTTAGGTTTAAGTAGTTCTAAGTTGTAGGGGACTGATGACCTCAGAAGTTGAGTCCCATAGTGCTCAGGGCCATTTGAACCATGTGCTGAGTCAGTCCTTCCGACAATCATTTCTGTTTCGATTTCTTCTCATTTTCTTGCAGCCATTTCGTCTTAGATTCCCTGCACTTACTCTTTATTTTATCCCTCAGTGACTTGTATTTCTGTATTCCTGACTTTCCCTGAACATTTTTGCACTTCCTTTTTTGATCAATCAGCTGAAGTATTTCTTCTGTTAACCATAGTTTCTTCGCGGTTACCTTATTTGTGCCTATATTTTTCTTTCCGACTTCTATGATAGACCTTTTTAGAGATGTCAATTTCTCTTCAACTATATTTGCCTACTGAGCTATTCCTTAGTGCTCCATCTATAGCCTTAGATATCTTCAATCTGGTGTATTGATTCTTCCTGCCTGCTCTCTTAAATTTCAGCCTAATATTCATCACTAACACAATCTGATATAGTAAAGGTCAGCGGCTACGACAGTACATAGCGTCTAGATAGGTGTAATACAAAAATTACCGATATTGTCTGCAAGAGGCCTATTACTGGTGAACTTTCATCACAAACACGTGGACTGTATTCAAGACAAGTATATACTTCAAGTTCATGTAAATGAAGAACCGAATTAATCCACGTGTGCATTTTCTGTTGTAGAAAGAGGATAACACCCGCACGTAACAACATCCTATCCCTTGCTTCCGTACGGTTCAAGACTCTACACTGGCGACGAAGACGCTACAGAAAAAGTGTCATGATGATCTCTCCATTGGAAAAAGATTCCAGAATAGTCCCCAGTTCGCATCACCGGGAGGAGGCAGCCGAGGTAGAGGTGATCATGAGAAAAAAGGCGTCTTTGTAGTGAAATGGAAAGAAGACAAGGAGTTCTCGTCATATGAGTAAAGCGTAATATCATCATTAGCCGAAAATGGTGTAATGGGAATAGGATTCGCTATGAATAGGAAGTTAGGGCAAACAGTGTGTTACTGTCAACAGTTCAGTGCTAGGGTTGTTCTTATCAGAATCGACAGCAATCCAACATCGACAACGATAGTTCAGGTATAAATGCCGATGTCGTAAGCTGAAGATGAAAAGATAGAGAAAGTATATGAAAATATTGAAAGGGTAATACAGTACGTAAAGGAAGATGAAATTCTAATAGTTATGAGAGACTGGAATGCAGGTGCAAGGGAAGAAGCAGAAGAAATGGTTACAGGAGGATATGGGATAGGGGCAAGGAATGAAAGAGGAGAAAGAATAATTGAGTTCCTAATAAATTTCAGCTAATAATAGCGAAGACTTTGTTCAAGAACCACAAGAGGAGGATGTATACTTGGAAAAGGCCAGGTGATAAGAGAAGATTTAAGTTAGATTACATCATAGTCAGACAGAGATTCCGAAATCTGTTGCGGACGCCACTGATGCAGGAAGACGTTGCCTCTGATATCGACCAGTAGAGTGGTACATTGCGGGAATACAGGCCCTCCCAGTAATTGCATTGAATGGACATAATGTTGAAAAATAAGGTTTTGTAGGCACATAGATACTAGGGTTGACTGAAAAGTAATGCACCCACCTTCGTAACTCTTCAACATTTGGCAGCCGGTACTGAGACCGAGCGGCTCTAGGCGCTTCAGTCCGGAACCGCGCTCCTGCTACGGTCGCAGATTCGAATCCTGCCCCGGGCATCTTCCAGAATCTCTCTTCCCGTACATCTCGCTCTGGTCCATAGATAGCTACTTAATCTTCTGAAATTTGTCACATTAATGTGACTAGACTGTGTACATGTTATGTATACATTCGATTTGTAATTTCATTAGCTGTTTGGATCTGTGATCTGAATTTGTCTGGGTTTACAAAAGGCTCTTTCTTTCTTTTTATGTGTTGGAAAGAACAATTGCCTTCTCATAGGAAAGTCTATGATCTACTAGTCATAGGGTCAGTATTACCTCGAACCTTCGGAACCGTACGAAAAGTGCTTGTCACATAAATAGTTCATCTGAAAGACAGTGATATAAGAGATTAGCATAAAAACTGCATGTCTCAAATGTGAATGATCAACTATTCAAGGTCTAAGAGAGCAACTTTGGTAATGTGGAGTAAAAAGATACGGATATAATAGGACTAAACACACATATATTTTAGTGACGTGCGTTATTAGTATATTCCTTCTGCTAAAATGTGAACAAACTTTTTCTGTTGACCTAATACTGGTGCATAGCTATTCAGTCTTCCAAGTCCATGTGTGGAATTTCAAAGAAGTGGTCACAGCAAACTGCTATATGAAGTGTCCCGTTGTGGGTTAGTAAATGTAGATAGGAAAGAGGTGCACAGATAGAATAGAATAGAAATTTATTTCTGTAATAAAGCTATAAGTAGACATGAACAACAGAATACTGATTCCCTATGAAGGAACACAAGAGATCGTCGTTATCTAATAAGTATAATGGTCACTCATTGAGTACAGTTCAATGAAGATATGCGAGGAAGCACATAGACTGTAACCATAGGCAACTCTGCAAGACCACAACCAGTCGCGGGCATAATCGGTCGTTTACAGGCGTTGTCTCGGTACGGCAGCTCTGCTTTGTGGACTCGTCGTTTACTTAGTACCAGACTCGCCGTTAGAATGACTGGAGACCTACAAGCGACTGTCCTGAAAAGGCCGCCCGGCGCATGGGTACCAGCAAGCGGCCGGTGTCATGTGGCTTCGCGGATACGATGCAGTACCGGCTGTGTCCGGTGATCTTTGCGCTCACCTTAGTGCAGTGAAATCGGACAGCGTTAACTTCAGAGACATCAGGCTGCACGGCAACCGGTAGGGCAGTAGTGTGTGGCGGGTTTGCCTGATCATCAGGCGCCAGCCGTACACTGTATTCCTCTTCCCTTGCACGGGAGACGGCGAAGCCATCTCGGTGGCCTTGGCAGAGGCCACAGCCTACAACACAGGTTAGTAAATGTAGAAAAAAAACAGGTGCACAGATAGCTCTGAAGAATACAAATTTATTTCGTATGGAGCAAACTTTCTGCACCCAGGTACAAACCTATGTTAACAGGCAAAAGGCATGTTATGATATTATCATTCGGATACTACCATCTGAAAATGTAGTGTTGCGTTTGATATTCGAGGGCAGAAACGCATAAATGACGCAGAACGCCTTTAATGAGATGTGCGTATTGTTCTGTTGATCTGCTCATGTCATCGCACTGAGAATGAATAGTTGTACAGCGTCAGCAGGTCAGTAGAAAGAGATTGTTGTTCGGCTGTAGTAATTATTCTAAGCAGACGGAAATTCAGGGTGTTACAAAAAGGTACGGCCAGACTTTCAGGAAACATTCCTCACACACAAATAAAGAAAATATATTATGTGCACATGTGTCCGGAAACGCTTAATTTCCATGTTAGAGCTCATTTTAGTTTCGTCAGTATGTACTGTACTTCCTCGATTCACCGCCATGATTTCATACGGGATAGCTGCTAGAACATGTGCCTTTACAAGTACGGAACAACATGTGGTTCATGAACGATGGAGCTCAAAATGATTCAAATGGCTCTGAGCACTATGGGACTCAACTTCTGAGGTCATCAGTCCCCTAGAACTTAGAACTACTTATCCCTAACTAACCTAAGGACATCACACACATCCGTGCCCGAGGCAGGATTAGAACCTGCGACCGTAGCGGTCTCGCGGTTTCAGACTGTAGCGCCTAGAACCACTCGGCCACTCCGGCCGGCTCAGCACATGGGAAGTCAAAACAACCTTAGATGGTATTAAAAGGAAAGAGTGCAACGGGAATTCTTCGGTTAAATGGAGAGGAAGAGCAGATAGGTGGAAAGAGTACATTGAAAGCCTCTATGACGGGGAAAAATTGTCTGATGTGACAAGAAGAAACAGTAGTCGATTTAGAAGAGATGGAGGATGCAGTACTAGAATCAAAATTAAAAAGAGCTTTGGAAGACTTAACATCAAACAAGGCAAAAGGGGCAGATAACATTTATCAGAATTTCTGGAATCATTGGGGGAATTGACCACGAAACTACTATTCAAGTTGGTGTGTAGAATGTATGAGTCTGGCGACATACCACCTGACTTTCGAAAAGATATCATCCACAGAATTCCGAAGACTGCAAGAGATGACGAGTGCGAGAACTGTCGCACAATCAGCTTAACTGCTCATGCATGCAATTTGCTGACAAGAATAATATACAGAAGAATGGAAAAGAAAATTGAAGATGTGTTAAATGACGATGAGTTTGGCTTTATAAAGGTAAAGGCACGAGAGAGGCAATTCTGACATTGCAGTTGATAATGGAAGTAAGACTGAAGAAAAATCAAGTCATGTTCCTAGGATCTGTCGACCAAGAGAAACCGTTCAACAATGTGAAACGGCGCTAGATGTCCGAAATTCAGAAAAATATGGGTAAGCTATAGGGAGAGACGAGTAATGTACAGTATTGTACAGGAGTCAAGAGGGAGTAATAAAAGTGAATGACTAAGAACGAAGAGCTCGGATTAAAGAGGCTGTAAGACAGGGATGTAGTGTTTCGCCCCTACTGTTCAATCCGTACGTCGAAGAAGCAATGATGGAAATAAAAGAATTGTTCAGGTGTGGGCTTAAAATTCATGGCTGATGACATGCTGAGTGAGAGTGAAGAAGAATTACACGATTTGCTGGACGGCATGGACGGCCTAATAAGTACGGAGCATGGATTGAGAGTAAATGGAAGAAAGACGAAAGTAATGAGAAGTAGCAGAAATGAGAATAGCGAGAAACGTAAATCAGGATTGATGGTCACGAAGTAGATGAAGTTAAGGAATTGTGCTACCTAGGCAGGAAAATAACCAATGACGGGCTGAACAAGGAGAACAACAAAAGCAAACTAGCACTGGGGAAAAAGGGCATTCCTGGCAAGACAAGTATACTAGTACCAAACATAGGCCTCAATTTGAGGAAGAAATTTCTGAGAATGTACTTTTGGAGCACAGCATTGTATGGTAGTAAAACATGGACTGTGGGATAACCGAAGAGTATCGAAGCATTTGAGACGTGGTGCAATAGACGAATGTTGAAAATTAGGTGAACTGATAAGGTAGGGAATGAGGAGGTTCCATACAGAATTTGAGAGGAAAGAAATATACGGAAAACACTGACAAGAAGAAGGGACGGGATGATAGGACGTTAAGACGTCAGAGATTGACTTTCATGGTAGTAGAGGTAGCTGTAGAGGGAAAACCTGCAGAGTATGACTGCGATTGGAATACATCCAGCAAGTATTGAGGATGTAGGTTGCAAGTGGACACAGGAGAGGAATTCGTGACGGTCCGCATCAGAAGACTGATGACTCAAGGAAAAAAAAAAAACCTCCCGATCATCCATGTAGTCCGTTCTGTGAGCCAAGGCGATGGAGGCCGATAGATGCAAGATGAGGGCTGTAGGGTGAATGAGGAGGAACAGTCCAATTAACTTTTTGATCTCCTCTCAGTTACACATACTTGTCTGAGGCCTTGTGTTATCACGGACAAGAAGTTCATTTGAATTTTTGTGGCGACGAACACGCTCAAGTCATTTCTTCGATTTCCTGTGGCTAGCACAGTAGACTTCCGAGTTGCAATTCGCTCCATCAGGGAGACCGTTAAACGTGATGACCCCTTCAGAATACCAGAAGACCGTCGCCGTGACTCTATCGGCTCAGGGTGCGGCTCTGAACTTTTCTTTGGAGAGGCAGTGCCAATCCACGAATTGCCGTTTTGTTATCTGTTCGAAGTGACGAACCCATGTTTATCGCCTCTGACGATGTTATACAAAAAATTGTCACGATCAGCCTCGTAACGCGCAAACAATTCCCTACAGACAACCCATAGTTGCTCTTTATGATCTCCTGTTAGGCGGTGCGGAACCCAATAGGCACAGTGAGTACCCCAAACTGATGGAGAAGTAGTGCTGACAACCAAAAGAGACATTCAGTTGAGCAGCGAGGTGGTTGACTGCGACCCATCCATTACATACAATGAGAGTAATTGTCAATGTCAACATAATTCACCAACAGCCGTGTAGTGTAAGATGTTATTTAATTTGAAGGCTACCAGTTTCGGCATTTCACTATGGCATGTTCAGACTCCATATGCATCTCTTCAAATAAAGAAAAATGTCATATAGAGCCATAAATTTCTGGATGTCGTGAATTCAAGACTTGATAGCAACTTGAGCCTTCGGTTGAAGCACTAGTATAATAATTGAATTCACGACGTCAAGAGATTTATGGCTCTACAGGACATTTTCGTTTATTGGAAGAGATGCATATGTGGCCAAAAGATGGCATAGTGAAATGATGAAACCCGTAACCTTGAAAACAAAATTAAATAACATATGAAGTTACACGGCTGTTGGCGAATTTCATTGACATTGACAATTACTTAACCAGTCGATGTCCCCTGTCCACGATGGACCAATAGAGATAGAAAGTGTCCCCACGCTCCAACATCGCAGGAGTCATAGCTGTTCGGACAGGTTTGCGAGACCTTGTCGCCATGATGACAGACGCCTCATCCAACGATTCACCGTTCTTTTGTTCACTGTCAGTTCTCCGTAGACATTCTGCAAGCGCCTGTGAATATCTGCGATGATCTGGGTTTCCACCAAAAGGAACTTAATGACGAATCGCAAATGGGATACAAAACGATACACATAACGGAAACTAAACGTCATTGCCTCGTACTGATGGCAGCTTGTAGTGTGTTTAGTGACTGGTGTTCAGAAATGAATGAACAGAGGGCCACTAACTTTTCATTAGTTTCTTAGTAATATTTTTTGAACCAAATACGGTTGTAGTTAACAGATTGCCCTTTGATTCGAGGTGATGGATGCTCCAGTACTCATCAGGCTCTACTAATTCAGTTCAAACCTTCTAAAAGAACTTTTGTAAACCGCATTATCTGTTGATACTCCTTTATTCCCAGATTATACATGACCGGTTTCGCGATACTGTAATCTCATCTTCAAGTGGATAAAAGCTACAAAAACATCAATGACACCAATACCGTGAGGCACTTAAAACATTCCATAATGACCCATGCAGTTTTCTTTATCAGCCTACCTTTTTACGTCATTGCAATTATTATTTTATACTATGGGAACACTCATTTTCCCCTTTCAGTCTTAGAATCTCCATCTGAGTTTTTAATAATTTTGGCTCAACTTATTTTAAGGACTTTTGTGATTTTCACATTAACGTCTCACCAAAATATTTTTTAAAGAATTTATCTTGGTAATTCTTACAGAATCCATTGTAATCCACTTTCGTTTGTATATTAACGATGCTGTATTTTTTTATTTACACAGTCTGGTTTATATAACGGCTCCCAACCTTTGCTTTAAGCACACAGCAGTGTAACTTCCTCTCCCTTTCATGCCCTCTATCGATACATTCGAGTACTTTTCACGTGCCCTCTCGCAATGCATTGTCCAGCGTCTGTTTTCCTCAGCAATTGGCTGTGTATACACCTGCATTCGGTGGTGCAGCCTTCCTGCTGCAGACGTAGCCGTGGTCATTGCATCTGGCTTCTTGCTATTTTCACCGGTTTTGCAACAGTGCTGAGTGATCACTCCTTTACTTTAGTGCAAGTTAGCTTCCGCACACTTTTTCAGGTTTCTTAAGGTATGTCTTTTTCAGGTCTACAAGCATGAGTTACAGTGTTCACTTGCACGGCCTACAACCAATAACTATTTGTTTTCTTCCTTTAGTGGATTACTCATCATCCAGTTTAACTGGTAATGCTTATGTCAAGTGCCGTCCGAACGTTGGGATACCGTACTGTCTCAATGACCTAATGTTGACTACTTCACTCCCTCTTTGTCTGGTTTATGTACTGACATTTTTGGTGTTATTAATTTGCTCCTAGTTCACATTGTATGTTTCTGTAGATTTTTTAAAAAAATCAGTTACAAAATCACAATACCGGTGGGGTATTGTCCTGAAATGAAGGATCATCAACACGTCATAGTTCCTACTAGAGGACCACCGCCGACAATCAGTACCATCCTTGTGAAACTAACCCGTAGGAATGTAAATGCCTTCACACAAGAATTACATGTTTTGTTCTTACCCTGTAATCTCAGAACAAAATTTTGTTGTAAAACTGAGTCGTGGATGAATTAAACTATAACAGACTCTGTTGACCAGTCTGGTCTGTCTGTAGAAGACAGCAAAAGGAAAGCTGAAATTTTAATTTTCACTTACTATTATTCATCATTGATGTTGGAGGATTTTACAGGTGTGCTGTCCTGTGACTGTCGTACAGATAGTAATAAGCATTGCTGCCATAGAGGAGTAACTGAGAGAGTTGAAAACGTAAGTCACCAGGTACGGATGGAATCCCGTTCGGTTTTACAGAGAATACTCTACAACATTGCCACCTTACTTAAAAAATGGCTCTAAGCACTATGGGATTTAACATCGGAGGTTATCAATCCCCTAGACTTACTACTTAAACCTAACCTAACCTAAGGACATCATACACATCCATGTCCGAGGCAGGATTCGAACCTGTGACAGTACCAGCAGCGTCTAGAACTGCTCGGCTACAGCGGCCAGCGCCACCTTACTGAACCTGCATCTATCTATCGCCCAGCGAAAAGACTCAAGCGACTGGAAAAAAGCTCAGGTGACTCCTGTATATAAGAATGGAGGAAGAACGGACCCGGAAAATTACAGATCACGGTTTTACACTCCTTTAGGATCCAACCAATATGATCGCAAGCCCATGAAAGGAGCTGTATGCGATGTCGTGCTGGTAGCAAAGGCACTCGCGTCGGTCGTCTGCTGCCATAGCCCTTTAACGGCAAATTTCGGCGCACTGCCCTAACGGACACGATTGTCTACGTTTTATATTGATTCATGCGGCTATTTCATGCAATTTTACTCATCTGTTGGCACTTAAAATGCAGCGCAAACGACGCTGCTCTCGGTCGTTAAGGGAAGGCCACCGAGCACTGTGTTGTCCACGGTGAGAGGTGCTGCCTGAAATTTTACTTTCTCGGCTCACTCGAACGACGTCGATCTCGGAATATTGAATTCCCTAACGCTTCTCGAAATATAGTTGTCCAATGCGTCTACCTGTATCTACCATTCCGCATTCAGACTGTTAATTCTCGTCGTGCGGCCATAATCACGTCGGAAACCTTTACAGATGACTCGCCTAATTTCAAATAAGAGCTCCATCGATGCACTGCCCTTTCATACCTTGTACATGCGGTACTACCTCCCTCTGTATATGTACACATCACTATCCTATGGCTTTTGTCATCTCAGTGTTCCGGCCTGCACCAACAAATGGATATATGCAGAGATATTTTACTGTGCGAAATGGGATTTAAAGGGGAATAAATAACAGCGAATAATCTTCACATACAGCATGCAATATTTTGTAGAATATTAATGTGCTGAGGTAGGTAATTAAACAGGATACATGGGTTAAACAATGATGCAGTGCTGAACAAAGAAAAGCAAGATATTTTACGATGAAATATAGGTTAGGGATATCCATAAACAATAGCGACTAATCTGCACCACCGCATACAACATATTGCAGAGGTACTACTGTAGAAAATAGAGAGTATGAATGGGTGACGACCTAAGTTCTATTTAATATATTACATCAATAGATGACGATGGCAGTAGTTACTTGGAAGTACAGAGGCTTGCACTTGATAGAGCAGCATGAAGACGTGCGTGAAACCAGTCTTGGGACTCAAGAACACAACAACACCAATATCAGCAGCAGAAGTCGATGACCATGACAGATGGGTAGGTAAACAGACGCAGCAACTTGTAGAAAGTAAATGCAGTAAGATATTTGACTGAAATGAAAGAATGAAGAATGAAACCGTGTGGAACTCGTTATATATTAACGACTGAGCCGAAAAAAGCAAAGGCACATAGGCACAGATAATTTGCCATGCATTATGGGATAGGAAGGGGGAAATAATGCTGAGCAGCATACAATGACTTGAAAATTTAAATGCAGAGAGGAAGTTACAAGATATGGAGACTTAGAAAGGACCATGAACGTAATGCTGTGAAACACGCCACACGTTAAAAAAGTAATGACGAAAGAGGAGATGACTCAGATGCAGACATTTTACTGTGCAGACTGGATTAGAACTGGAGCCAATAATAGACAGTAGCAATCACCCACAACATACAAAGTATTTTAGAATATTGCGTGTCGTATAAAATTCAACTCTGATGTTGCGGAAGTGTTTAAATATTGCCCCAGAACCACGTATTTGAAATGGAACGAAGAGTTCTATCAACAGACAGATGGTGTCGCTATGGGGAGCCCCTTAAACCCGGTTATATCGAACTTCTTTATGGAAGAATTCCAGGAGCGGGCATTGGAAACTGGGAACAAACCGAATATTTTGTTGCGTTACGTGGATGATAAGTTTGTTTTGTGGCGGCGTAGTGGGGAGGAACTGGGTAGTTTTCAGAAACATCTGAACGGGATCAATCCGAAGATTCAGTTAAAGAAGGAGGAGGGGGCACCGGAAGATTAAATTTTCTTGATGTACTAGTTTTCAATAAAGAAGGTGGTAGCTTGGGCCTCACAGTTTATCGAAACCCACTCACACGGACCGTTACCTACAACGGGATTCGAACCACCACCCACAACAAAAGCGAGGCATCATAAAAAAGTTGGCGGATAGAGCAAGGAAAATCTGTAAACTAGAGTTGCTTGACGCAGAATTAAAAAATATCACCAGTACATTGCTCAAGAATGGTTATTCGTTCGCTGAGGTGAAAAGAGCGTTAAGACGATCGAGTAGAAATCATAGTGATGCTCAAGCGCCGGTGGAAACGAACGTTCTCCTGCCATTCATTATGGATGTGACTGACAGCATCGGAAAAATCTTCAGAAAGCGGAACAAAAATGGTTCCCATGGCTCTGAGCACTATGGGACAACACCTGAGGTCATCAGTCCTCTAGAACTTAGAACTACTTAAACCTAACGAACCTAAGGACATCACACATATCCATGCTCGAGGCAGGATTAGAACCTGCGACCGTAGCAGTCGCGTGGTTCCGAACTGAAGTGCCTAGAACCGTTCGGCCACAGCGGCCGGCAAAGCTGAACATCGCGGTAATTGACACACCCACAAGGAAGATACAAGATCAGCTAAAGTTGGCCAAGGATGCTCGCCAACCACTGGAAAAATCTGGAATTTATAGCATTGCGTGTAGTACGTGGGTACTACAGAAACAACTGTCAAAAAACTACTTAAAGAGCGCAAGGGCAATAGCAGAAGAGGAGAGATTGACAATTATCTGTTGCGGAACGTATTTTACACCCAGGAGACCATCACATTCATGTTGACCGGTCTCAAGTACTGGCAGCCACAAACGGATACAACGAAAGGCTACACAGAGAGGCCACAGAGACTGTGAAACATTCCAGGAACTTTAATAGGAAGGAGGAGGGCGTGAAATTGAATGCAATTTGGATTCCGGTGCTGAAGACGATGTGTACCAGTCTCCCGCCGTGGGATGATAGTAACAGCAGACGGGAGTAGTCGAGTCAGTTGCGCTCGCATATTCAAAACAAGTGATGTCACGCTCTGCGCAGAAGCTCGCGGAAGCGGAATTTTGCTATAGTCAGGAGCGAGCCAGGGCGTGAATCGGACGGTCAACGAAGTTACGATCCCCCTTGACAATTCCCTCCGCAGATGGGGACGAATCACTGGGTTTTGATGTGAAGTCCCTGGCATAATAGCCCGGAATATTTTATTAATTATGACAATTCCGGCCATGAAAGTTTACATTTTACAATCGTATAAAATTTTGTAGGAATGGCGTAATCTGTTCTTACTGTGTGCAATGACATATGCAGTGTAAATGCAGAGAGGTAGAGGTGCAGAATTGAAGCAAGGACCGAGAATCGTGCCCTGTGGATCACATTAAGTGTTAACACTGGTAGCTCCACTAGTGACGAGAACAGTGGAGGTTGGGGCTTACCTTACATAGGGCTGCTGGTGCCCTGCACGTCTCGGCAAGAGGCAAGTGGCGGTACCACGTACTGGGGGGATTACCCGGCGTCGCCGCTGAGCCCGCAGGTCCGCAGGGGGCTTTCGGCGCTGATGAAAGAGCGGCCCTGAGCCCCCGGCCCGGTAGCCATTTTTCTTCGTGGCAGCCCAGCTGGATGGGGCAGCGGCAGAAGACCTCGCCAGGGCCACACACTACTGTTTCATTAAAATCCCAGCACCTAGTGAAGCCCTACGATGAAACGGCGAAAGCAGTGAAATGGGTCATATTATCAAAACTTAAGGCTCGAGCCTTTACTTGAAAAAAGTTTTGAAGCAATCGACGTAAATCTCTGCACATTATTTACTAAGTCTTGAACAACATTTTCTGATTTTTGTAAGAAATTCAGCAGTAAGCCACCTATAAGAGAAGTTAAAGTTGCTCTGTCCAAAATGAGGTGTGTCCACGTGGGAAGTACTGTAGTCTGCAACTCGTATTATAAAAAAAAAGAGGTTTCGTAATCTGTAGGACGTTGCACACAAAATAGTAGCACAGTATTCTGAAATTTGAAAAAGTAGTAGAATGGTGGACGTTTGAAACATAAATGGACTTTTGTTGTGTTTGTTAGGTCACGTTTTTTGCAGTAACTAATGAATAAATTAAAATACAAGAAATAGCATATTATGTCTTGCGGACATGCCTAGAGAGTAATTTAGCCAAATTTCAGAAACAAACCTTTATTAACATACCCAGAATCCAGTCCGTCAGTTTGGAAAACACTGTTTGGTAATGAAGAGAAATGTGAATGGTAAAAAAAAAAATTGGAATTGTATTCGCATTTGCTAATATTGACAACCATCAGCATACAGCTGACAATGAAAATTTTTGCCGGAATGGGACTCGAACCCGGAATTCGGAACAACACAGTGACTGTGAAATCGATAAAAAAAACTGTAGAGAGAGACCAATACTTGACCAGGGTAATCAGACTTTATGGATGTTTGTTGCAGTTGTTGTTCTGAGACGCAGAGGCCTACGTAGGACAGACTAGCGAGGAAAGCTGCACTGATTCAGACTTCTGACTGAAGAACAGTTCAGTAATAATGTGTGAGGAATGTACCGTGAAAATTAGGCTGTATCTTTCTGATACACCATGCATATGGGCTAAATACCGGTATCAGATAGCGATTCTTGAAAGGGATTAAAGGGATTGTGTGTATTTGTGTATGAGGGAGAGAGAGAGAGAGAGAGAGAGAGAGAGAGAGAGAGAGAGAGAGAGAGAGAGGTGGGGCATTAGTTGGGGAATGACTGCCTGCTGGTGAGTTAGGAGGGGGGCTGTGCAGTAGTTGAGGAATGGACAATAGTTGGGGAATGACTACGTGCATGCTTCCACATATCTGCATGTGAGGGCGAAGGAGGGCATTAGTTGGGGTATGACTACCTGCATGGCAGAGGGGGGGGGGGAGGACAATAGTTGGGGAGTGACTACCTGCATGTGGGAGTGGGGGAGGGCTATGGTCGGGGGAATGATTAGCTGCATGCCTCCACATATATTCCCATGTCTTATACCCTCTTACTCAGGACCACTACATCTTCGTCTGTGCTCTGCTGGCCGCATTACTAGCAGTGGTCCAGTTCTCCATTCATTCGCGCCTGCTGCTTGGGAACTGTGACAGTCTGTAAGGCTACGTGTGAATACTAATTTCTTTGACTTTCCTGTAGTATACATTTTGTGGTAGAAAGCAATAGGTTGCCTGTCCTTTCTTGGAACACAAGATGTCTAAATTGTCAAATTGTCTCCATGAGTGAGGTGGAATACATAGTCCTCTGATATGGATGCAGCCACGCACAACGCTCTTTTATTATTTACACGAATAAAACGATCCAAGAGTTGAGACAAATGTTTTATTTACTGCTACACTAAAGCAACAAACAAATTGGTATAGGTATGTGTATTCGAATACAGAAATGTTTAAACAGGCAGAACACGGCTCTGAGGTCGGCAACGCGTGTACAAGACAAGTGTCTGGCGGAGTTGTTAGATCGAATACTCCTGCTAAAACGGCAGGTTATCATAATTTAAGTGATTTTTAATGTGGTGTTGTGGTCAGCGCACGAGGGATGGAACATAACATCTCAGAGGTTGCGATGAACTCGGGGTTTTCCCATACGACGACTTCACGAGTGTACCGTGAACATGAGGAATCCAGTGAAACATCAAATCTCCGACACCGCTGCAGCAGGAAAAGAATCCTTTAAGAATGGGACCAATGACGACTGAAGAGAACCGTTCAAGGTCACAGAAGTACAACCCTTCCACAAATTGCTGCATATTTCAATGCTGGGCCACCAAAAAGTGTGAGCGTGCGAACCATTCAACGAAACGTCATCAATACGGGCTTTCGGAGTCGAAGGGCCACTCGTGTACCCTTGATGACTGCACGACACAAAGCTTTACACTTGGTTGGGCCCGTCAACACCGACATTGTACTGTTGACGGCTGGAAAAAAAGTTGCCTGGTCGGACGAGTCTCGTTTCAAATTGGATCGAGGAGATGGACGTGTACGTCTATGGACACAACCTCTTGACTCCATGGACCCTGCATGTCATAAGGGACTGTTCAAGCTGGTGGAGGCTCTGTAATGATGTGGGGCGTGTGCGGAGTGATATGGGACCCCTGATACGCCTAGATACGGCTCTGACAGGTGGAACGTCCATTCCGACGGGCATGGGCAATTCCTGTGGAACAGTGCGACACCCCAAACGTCCAGAATTGCTACACAGTGGCTCCAGGAACACTCATCATCATCATCATCATCATCATCATTTAAGACTGATTATGCCTTTCAGCTTTCAGTCTGGAGCATAGCCCCTCTTATCAAATTCCTCCATGATCCTCTATTCAGTGCTAACATTGATGCCTCTTCTGATGTTAAACCTATTACTTCAAAATCATTCTTAACCGAATACGGGTACCTTCTCCTTGGTCTGCCCTGACTCCTCCTACCCTCTACTGCTGAACCCATGAGTCTCTTGGGTAACCTTGCTTCTCCCATGCGTGTAACATGATTCCACCATCTAAGCCTGTTCGCCCTGACTGCTACATCTATAGAGTTCATTTCCAGTTTTTCTTTGATTTCCTCTTTGTGGACACTCTCCTGCCATTGTTCCCATCTACTAGTACCTGCAATCATCCTAACTACTTTCATATCCGTAACCTCAACCTTGTTGATAAGGCAACCTGAATCCACCCAGCTTTCGCTCCCATACAACAAAGTTGGTCGAAAGATTGAACGGTGCACAGATAACTTAGTCTTGGTACTGACTTCCTTCTTGCAGAAGAGAGTAGATCGTTGCTGAGCGCTCACTGCATTAGCTTTGCTACACCTCGCTTCCAGTTCTTTCACTATGTTGCCATCCTGTGAGAATATGCATCCTAAGTACTCGAAACCGTCCACCTGTTCTAACTTTGTTCCTCCTATTTGGCACTCAATCCGTTAATATTTCTTTCCCACCGACATTACTTTCGTTTTGGAGATGCTAATCTTCATACAATAGTCCTTACATTTCTGATCTAGCTCTGAAATATTACTGTGCAAACTTTCAATCAAATCTGTCATCACAACTAAGTCAGCCGCATATGCAAGACTGCTTATTTTGTGTTCACATATCTTAATCTCACCCAGCCAGTCTATTGTTTTCAACATATGATTCATAAATAATATAGACAACAGTGGAGACAGGTTGCAACCTTGTCTTACTCCTGAAACTACTCTGAACCATGAAATCAATTTACTGTCAACTCTAACTGCTGCCTGACTATCCATGTAAAGACCTTTAATTGCTTGCAAAAGTTTGCCTCCTATTCTATAATCTCGTAGAACAGACAATAACTTCCTCCCAGGAACCCAGTCATATGCCTTTTCTAAATCTATAAAGCATAGATTCAATTCCCTGTTCCACTCATAACACTTCTCCATTTTTTGCCGTAAGCTAAAGATCTGGTCCTGACAACCTCTAAGAGATCTAAACCCACACTGATTTTCATCCAATTGGTCCTCAATACTCGCACTTTCCTTTCAACAATACCTGAGAAGATTTTACCCACAACGCTGATTAAAGAGATACCTCTGTAGTTGTTACAATCTTTTCTGTTTCCATGTTTAAAGATTGGTGTGACTACTGCTTTTGTCCAGTCTGATGGAACCTGTCCCGACTCCCATGCCATTTAAATTATCCTGTGTAGCCATTTAAGACCTGACATTCCACTGTATTTGATGAATTCCGACTTGATTTCATCCACCCCAGCTGCTTTATTTGCACTGCAATCTATTGACCATTTTCTCCACTTCCTCAAATGTGATCCTATTTCCATCATCATTCCTATCCCATTCTGCATCGAAATCTGAAACGTTACTGATCGTACTTTCACCTACATTGAGCAACTCTTCAAAATATTCCCTCCATCTGCCCAAGGCATCCACAGGATTCAGGAGCAGTTTTCCTGACCTGTCCAAAATACTTGTCATTTCCTTCTTACCTCCCTTTCGAAGACTGCTAATTACACTCCAGAATGGTTTTCCAGCAGCTTGACCCATACTCTCCAACCTTTTTCCAAAGTCTTCCCAAGATTTCTTCTTGGATGCCGCAATTATCTGTTTGGCTTTGTTTCTTTCTTCGTCATAACTTTCTGTGTCTGCCTGAGTTCTAGTATGTAGCCATTTTTGATGCGCCTTCTTTTCCCTTTTGCAGACTGCCTTGACTGTGTCATTCCACCAAGCTGTTTGCTTCATCCTACTTTTACACACTACTGTTCCAAGACATTCTTTAGCCACTTCTAGTACTGTGTCCCTGTACCTTGTCCATTCCTTTTCCAATGACTGTAATTGACTACATTCAACTAACTGGTACCTTTCTGAGATCGCTGTTATGTACTTGTGCCTGATTTCCTTATCCTGAAGTTTCTACACTCTTATCCTCCTACATATGGACCTGACTTCCTGCACTTTCGGCCTCACAATCCCAACCTCACTGCAGATTAAATAATGATCAGTGTCATCAAAGAATCCCCTGAATACACGTGTGGCCCTCACAGCCTTCCTGAATTCCTGATCTGTTATTATATATTCAATAACAGATCTGGTTCCCCTGCTTTCCCAAGTATACCGGTGAATGTTCTTATGTTTAAAAAAGGAATTTGTGATTACTAAGCTCATAGTGGCACAGAAATCGAAGAGTTGTTTCCCGTTCCTGTTGGCCTCCATATCCTCTCCAAATTTACCCCTAACCTTTTCATATCCTTTTGTTCGATTTCCAATCCTGGCGCTAAAATCACTCATGAGCAGAACACTGTTCTTGTCCTTTACTCTAACAACTACATCACTGAGTGCCTCAAAAAAACTATTCATCTTATCTTGATCTGTCCCTTCACAATACGAATATACTGACACTATCCTAATTTTCTTGCTAGACACTGCCAAAACTATCCACATCAGTCGTTCGTTTACGTACCTTATTGCAACTACGCTGGTTTCCATTTCTTTCCTGATGTAAAGCCCTACACCCCATTGCGCCATTCCTACTTTGACTCCTGACAGGTAGACCTTGTATTCTCCCACTTCCTCTTCTTTCTCACCCCTTACCCCAATGTCACTAACAGCTAAAACGTCCAGCCCCATCTTACTTGCAGCCTCTCCCAGCTCTACCTTCTTCCCAGAGTAGCCCCCATTGATATTAATAGCTCCCCATCTCATTACCATTTGTTTGCCAAGTCGTATCTTAGGAGTCCCTCGTTTGTCAGTTAGAGGTGGGACTCCGTCACCGTCACCGTCTGAGGCATTTTGCTCTGATTCTTGCCAGCATCATATTTAAAGTACCAGGGAAGCAGGTTTCTAGCCTTACTTGCCCCGAGTCCCATTGGATTTTACCCCTAACGGTTGAGGGACTAACCGGTGGATTTGGTAGTCTTTGCCGTATGAGCACAAAGGTGACCACGACTCAGAATATGTCCGAGATGCGCAGCCTTATTCCAAAGTAACTGGTATCCGGACTGTCGGGACCACTTACTTGGCCACTCATACGTTGCCCGTGGTTCATGAACTAGGACATGACTACAGGAACCCACACCATGAACCACTTCTGACTTAAAAATTACAGAGTGCAGCAATCAGGATACTTTCTTAGATATTATTACGCAAATCCAGATTTCGGCTAGTGGCTAGCCATTCTCAATGCACTACTTGCTATTCCCTATGCATGTAAGTCACTGTTGTTCGGGCGTCAGTCAGTATCGCTGAGTGTGCCCACTTTCGGAGTGGAAGGTAACGTAATGACACTCTTCTGAGTTTAAACACTTCTGCTAGCCATCAGACTCTCCCGACACGAATATTATTGAGCATATCTTTGATGCCTTGCAAAGTGCTGTTCAGAAGAGATCACCACCGCTCGTATTCTTATGGATTTATGTGCAGCCCTCATTGTGTCAGTTCCATGCAGCACTAGTTCAGACATTAGTTAAGTTCATGCCTCGTCGTGTTGCGTCACTTCTGCGCTCTCTCGGGAGCCCTACGCCATATTAAGCAGGTGTACCTTTGGCACTTCAGTGTAGATACTTTAGTTTTTGCATTTGATGTAACTATTATAGCATCTTGAGAGTGTTGTGTGGGACGAAAATAAACTCGTCGGCGCAAGAGTGGGTTCTTTGGTTTACTTCTGGAGGAGACAGATTGGGTACTGTAACACATAAATATTAGGTAACTTTGTTACAGCAAAGGTAAGAAGTATTGCTTAACTTCGTTCAATAGATTTCTAAAGGAATGTCACGAGTATTTACAACTGTCTCTGAACATTAACGTATCACTTGATGCAGTAAAATTTGAAGTCTGTCCACTTGAAGTAAAACTTACGAGGGCTGTCCAGAAAGTAAGTTACGATCGGTCGCGAAACGGAAACCACAGTGAAAACCAGAAACATTTTATTTGCAAGAGTTAGGTACACCTTCCACCTACTTCTCTACATAGTCACCGCTCCAGCTTCGAGTTTTGTCGTAGTGTTGTATCAACTTTCCAATATCCTCGTCATAGAAAGCAGCCGCCTGTGCTTTCGGCCAGGTCTGCAGCTCGTTGTCTTTCGAAAAATTTTGTCTTCATGGCCAGCGGTTTTTGTGAGCAGAAATGAGACTCAGGGGGAGCCAATTACGGTCAGTATTGTGGGTGATCAAACACTTCTCATCGGAAACGCTGCGGCCGAGAACTGGCTTGAAGAAGGAACTGCTAAACAGTTGTGTTATGTGGGCTGCATGACACAGGCGAAATCTCTAACCGGGCCCTCATGCTTGGCGGTAGACGCCATTCCCTACGCATCTTTACATCTTTACGTGCTCACTGTTCTCTCAAAACTGAAAAGAGCGTCGCGACACGATTGACGGGAATACTAGAGACACTGACCAACACATCTGTGCGAAGCTTTGCCGGATTTTCCCAGTGTTGTCCATTTCGCGGCAGATCGTAAGTTACTTTCTGGACAGCCCTCGTATATAACTTCACTGACAGTTCCACCTAGTACACCGATTACGCTGCTGGCCTACCAGACGACGATGTTGCCGTAGTAGAAGATTGCGTTCTGGCCTGAACGGTGCTCTACTGGACCGTCAGTAGAAGAGCCGTTTCGCCGGTGCGGCGAAACTTGGGCGGGAGCAGCTGCGGCAATGTCGCACATTCACCGATGTTGCTTCCAGCGACTACTTTCCCTTGTCGAGTGATCGATGATTTGTAGAAAACAGATATCCAGATATCCAACAGCTTTAAATTTATGAAACTATTTTATTGTGTTACCAGTTTCGGTGCCTCATTGGCATCATCTTTAGGCGCCAGCACAAATCGACAGAATCATAAAGCTTAAAGTGGAATACAGTGTGTTTCGCAACATCGTTTGTCATTATTTAAAATACACCAAATAGCCAACGAAACTGGTACACCTGCCTACTATCGTATAGGGCCCCCACGAGCGCGCATCAGTGCCGCAACACGACGTAGCATGGGCTCGTTAATGTCTGAACTAGTGTTGGAGGGAACTGATACGGTGAAACCTGCAGGGCTGTCCATAGATCCATAAGATTACGAGAGGGTTGAGATCTCTTCTGAATAATATGTAGCAAGGCATCCCAAATATGCTCAATAATGTTCGTCTGCGGAGTTTGGGGGCCATCGGAAGTATTTAAACTTAGAAGAGTGCTCCTGGAGCCACTCAGTATAAATTCTCCCGACATGTGGGGTGTTGCATTGTCCTGTTGGAATTGTCCAAGTCCGTCGGACTGCATAATAGGTATGAATAGATGCAAGTGACGGATCCGTACCCGTCACCTGTCAGAGTCATATCTAAACGTATCAGAGGTCCCATATCACTCCAACTGCACACGCCTCACACCATTACAGAGACCCCAGCTTGAACAGTTCCTGACATGCAGAGTCCACGGGTTCATGAGCTTGTCTCCACACCCGTCTAATCGATACAATTTGAAACGAGACTCGTCCGACCAGGCAACTTGTTTCCAGTCATCAGCAGTCCAACGTCGATACTAATGGACCCAGGTGAGGCGTTAAGCATTATGTCGTGCAATCATCAAGGATACACGAGTGGGCCTTCGGCTCCGAAAGCCCGTCGTTGGCCCTGTTCTTGTAGCATCTTCTTCCCGTCGCAGCGATGTCGGAGATTTGATGTTTTACTGGATTCCTGATATTGACGCTACTCTTGTGAAATGGTGACACGGGAAAATCCTCACTACATCGGCGCCCCGACTATAACACCACGTTCAAACTCACTTAAGTCTTGATAACCTGCCATTGTAGCAGAAGTAACCGATCTAACAACTGTGCCGGACAGGCGTTGCCGAGAGCAGCAGTTTTGTTCTGCCTGTGTACTTACCTCTGCATTTCAATATGATTGCTTGTAGCAGTTTCGTTGGCGCTTTAGTGTACATCTTTCGTTTCACATTGCTAATTTTCAGTACTTCAGTTTTTAGCGCTGGAGTGTATATGTGAATTAGTGTAAAGTACAGAAAGAGATCTGAAATACAAACATGAGAAAATGAAATGCATGACATAGAAGCATTGGTCGCTGTGAACTGTCATGTACCTATTAACTCTATTAATAAAAATAACATTAATAATATCATATTCCAAAAAATAATAAAAAGTACTGTATTGTAGTAACTAGGAGAAACTTCATTGAAAAATACGCTGACTCATGTCGTACAAACGACAGTGTCAGATTCAATGGCCATACTGTGCGAAAGATCATGAACACAGAATATGTGTCTTAAAATATTATTATGGACAAGTAAGGAAACGAAATAATGAAAACAAGTGCCATAAAGTAGGAAAGCGATCAGGTTACAATGGTATAACTGATTTGAGAAGAAATGCTACAATCACTGAAAAGAATAGAAAACCAGAAATGAAAACCGTGCATTTAGATCAGTGTAGCAACCTACGTTACAAATCGTAAAATTCTTTCTTCTTTTTTCTCGCTGTGCAAATAACCGCTAAAAAATGTGAAGCAAAACAAAGTAAAATACTGTCCTTAAACTTCTAATATGCAGCTGTAGTTAACTCGTGTGTCATATACATTGAAAAGCCAACTTCATATAATGTAAGCAAAGGTGTAAGACAAAGAAAAATATAAAACTAGAAACCATCAACAAAGTAAACTCTCATATTGTGCATGATGGTGTGACAATAAAGAGGGAAATGAACTCTAAAATCAGTCAACACTTACAGTACCTGTCACTGTAGAGCGGAGATGTAGAAATTAATTTGTAATAAGAAACTTTGTTAATCGTTCTAACATAATAAAGCATAAAAATAGGTTCCGAAGCTGGTGTTATAAAAAAAAAATTATTCCATAAATTTATGGCTGTTGGTTAACTGTTTTCCCCAATTCGATTCTTGTGGTGGGGTTACAAGATACCAACCTTGCTTTGGCATCTCGGTCTTCGTACGAAAACACACAGCCGATGACCTTCAGCGTTCTGTACTGTGGTGTGCGTACTGTAGGACCTTCGGTACACACACCATCAGATTATTTGACTTGTCGCTCTAACGGAGTAGGCGAGTGTTAGCAATATGTCTCGTGGTCTTATCGTGGCGTGTTTATCTTCTGCCGTTAGGTCAGACGATAGAAATGCCACTTGTACGCTTAGAGTAGCAGATTGACGGTGACCAACTTTAAACAGAACTTGATTAATTTTCACCCACATTTATTAAAATAATAAAAAGCATAGAAATTACTTAACTTGATTCTGGATGCTGTTTACAATTGACAATCTGAAGTTCCTTTGGTCTTGGTACGTTAATCTCATTCTCACATATCTCTGATACTTGACAAAGTTCCTATACATTTCTCTTCATGGCTATGTACAGGAATATGATAATCTTATTAGGCGCAGACTGAAACTTAACTACAGACTAACGCAGACTAATGCAGACTGGCGCAGACTGGTGCAGACTAATCGGAGGTCTGTACACTCGTTAAAATACCTCGAGCATTCAGGTATCACTGCGCGAGTGTGATCCGCGAGAAGAAAAGGTCCTGCGTTCGCAGCAATCTCACTGGCTGCGTGACATAATAAAACGCGGATCGGTGGAAGCAGAATTTGGTCCATCTCTATGGCAGCGCCATCTCGTAGTGCGAAGACGGACGAGCGCTGCGTCTGCGCTGGTGTGCTTAGCGCATTCGATTTAAAAATGGCCGAACCAGCGTTCATGATGAAGAGAAGAGTGGACGCCCGAGCAATGTGACTGACGATCTTGTCGCTAAAGTTGATGAAACGATTTGTGAAGACCGTCTCTAGACAATAACGGAGCTTTCGCTTTCTTTTCCACAAGTTTCACGGACTTTGAAATTGTCACTCAAAACCTATGCCACCACAAATTTTGTGCACGATGGTTGCTCAAATTGTTACAGAGCACCATGAAGAACAGCGAATGGGGGCAACGTTGACATTTCTGGAGGCCTACCACAAACATGGTGATTCAGTACTGGATCGAATCGTAACCGGTGACGAGACTTGGGTGAAACAAGTCAATTGCGAGACAAAACGACAGTCCATGGCGTGGGGGCACACAAGGTCCCCACAAAACCAAGAAAATGTTTGCAAACCTTGTCAGAAAGGAAGTTGATGGTGACAGTGTTTTGATCCACGCAACCATAAATTCTGCCCTGTACTGTCAAACTTTGCACAGCCTTAGAAGAGCAGTTCAAAACAAACGCCGAGGAAGGCTGATGTCCAAAATTTTGTTTTTACGCAACAATGCCTTACCTCACACGGAAAACGGCACTAACGGCCTCCTTTATTCATTAAAATTGGAAATTTTCCCTTATCCGTTCTGCAGCCCCGATCTTGCACCAAGGGATTTCCACTTGTTTCCCAAGATGAAGAACTGTCTTGCAACGCAGCGCTTTGATGACGACGTGGAACTCCAGGCTGGCGTGACTCACTGGCTGAAGGGTCAGGCGGCAGAATTTTACGACGAAGATCTTTCAAAGCTTGTCCACCTCTATGATAAGTGCTTCAATGAGTTTGGTGACTATGTGGAAAAGTAGTATATAATAAAATTTATTTCTTGTACTTAGTTTTTTTTACTGCCAAAACGTTGCCTACTTTCTGAATAGCCCTCGTACAATCCCGTGGGGATCATTTAAAGGTCCCATACTGCATCGGTGATATTCGTTTATCTGCAAACCTGTGTGGTCATTCATTAGAGAACGCTGAGTACACCGTGCAATATTCGGCGTCTGCCTGCTGCTACGTCCGTCAAGATCAGTGGACGCGTTGCAATGTGTACGTGAGGTTATATTGTGTGAAGTTATCTGTGTAGTGAAGTCTCATATGGGTCGGCGGAGGGTAATCAACACTGCGAATGTACCGAGATTTGTTGAGATGAAGTTACGTCGAATTATCTTCTTTGTGAAGATGATATTAATGTACGAGCAGAAGGTGAATCATTCACTATCTGTTTTAGTGCAAAAATATTGTCATGGGCTAGAAACGGATACTGTTGTAACACTAATGCATAAGTAAGATGGTAAAGATGATAATGACGAAAACCTCACTGCGAACGGTACTGATACGACGAGTTCGAGCAGAGGCGATGGAAGCAGTGAAAGTGCATTCCAGCCTTCTCCTGGTAAGACACCTTATCAGAGTGTTTGATGACAGCGCACTAGATAACATATACGATGATTATCACGTTAGAGGTGTCAACATGTTATGGCATCGTAAACTGAGGGCTAAAAGCTGTATTAAAAGCGTACTGGACTGTATGGCAATGAAAGGAAAAGGAAATGCAATTGTCAAAGGGTGTCGTACACTGCCGTTCAATATCAACAAGCAGTGTGTAGCGTCGAAATTTGATGAAGCGCGCGAAAGCGGTTTTTCCTTTCATTATTGGCATTCAGAACATTGGGCATCGGACATAGCCAGGAATCTCTGGTGTGTCCCAGCGGTGTATTACTATTTTCGAGAAAGAGATTAGAATAACATCACCCCGTATAACTATGTTCCAAGCACGAAAAGATAGGGCATCGAAGAAGAGATGACTCAAAGAGCTCAAACCTTTGTCGCTGAAGTCAATACGCATATCACGACACAAAACATCCAGATCGCTTCTGTACGGAACTGTGACCAGAGTCAGTTCAGCTATGAACTTTCTTCCGAAAGAGTACTCCACATGAAAGGGGGAGAGGAACGTTGTCTCCATGTTACAATCGGTTGACAGTGCAACGCACAGCTACACGATCGACGTTAGAATGTCAATGGACGGCTCCCGTCTGTCGCCGTAAATAGAAAAGTGGAGTTCCCCAAATATCTTCGTGGTAGCTAGTGTGGACGGGAAGATGAGGAAAGAACATTTGAAGACGTTGTTTCTGTCAGTTTCGAATCCTTCTTTGTGGACAAAGTCACCAGCATTTTGTGACTCCTGTTCTGGACATGGCGATGAACAAGCCCTACTGGAAGCCTCTGGACGAAAAGATGTTGTTAGAAAAAAAAGAAACATTACACCAAAAAGTACTTAACACACATAACCTCTCCTCGCTTATTTCTTCAGGGAATATAAAATATATACCAGGACAAAGACTTTGGTAAATTATGTTTCAGGTATGTGCATGACAAGTTTTTTATGATGAAAATGAATTCTGTCATTGACAATCAATTATCTGCAGACGTATATATACCAACGTTCAGCTACACTTGGCAGAACGCTGGGTACGATGTTAGTGAATCTACGGACAACTTCTGGAGTGTCACTGACGCTGTGTTCAGCGCTGCTATTATAGGATGTGTAGTTATGACATTTTCTTAGTAATTCCTACTGATTTAGAATTTTTATTGAAAGTTCTTGCTTGAATTTGTAGTTAAGATAACTGCACCGCGTTTGGCCTCTGCAGTGACATCTTCAGTGACATTTAGACGTTTGCAGAGTCTTGTGGAGGAACGACACTGACCAGCGAATTGAGAGCTACGTAATGATCCTTTAACCAAAATTTCGTACATATATCCTGAATGAGATTTTCACTCTCCTGCGGAGTGTGCGCTGATATGAAGCTTCCTTACAAATTAAAACTGTGTGCCGGACCGAGACTCGAACTCGGGACCTTTGACTTTTGCGGGCAAGTGCTCTACCAACTGAGCTACCCAAGCACGACTCAAGACTCCTCCCCACAGTTTCATTTCTGCCAGTACCACGTCTCCTAGCTCCCATACTTCACAGAAGCTCTTCTGCGAATCTTGCAGAACTAGCACTCCTGGAAGAAAGCATATAGCGGAGACATGGCTTAGCGACAGCCTAGGGAATGTTGCCAGAATGAGATTTCACTCTACAGCGGAGTCAGCGCTCATATGAAACTTCGTGACAGATTAAAACTGTGTGCCGGTCTGAGACTCGAACTCGGGACCTTTCCCTTTCGTGGACAAGTGCTCTACCACTGAAAGGTTCTCAGAAGAGCTTCTGTGAAGCAGAGTGAAAATCTCATTCTGGAAACATCTCCTAGGCTGTGGCTAACCCATATCTCCGGAATATCCTTTCTACCAGGAGTGCTAGTTCTGCAAGGTTCGCAGAAGGGCTTCTGTGAAGTTTGGAAGGTAGGAGACGAGGTACTGGCAGAACTGAAGCTGTGAGGACGGGTCGTGATTCGTGCTTGGGTAGCTCAGTTCGTGGAGCACTTGCCCGCCAAAGGAAAGATCACGAGTTCGAGTCTCGCTCTGGCACACAGTTTTAATCTGTCGGGAAGTTTCACACAGTTATGTTCTTTCGAACTCAAATGCTTGCCCCAAACGTCGGCCCATAAAAAGATGGCACGAGAATATATCGACAAGAACGTAACAGGTGAAGAGGCCTAATACTTGGAATGAAGGTGATGACGAGTTCTCTTCCTGGTGCACAACGCAGGTCTTGCAGCGTCTGTCACCGGTGCTTGAGGAGCTCATCATTAAGGTTTTCCTGCTTGCTAAAGAAAACCGTGACGAGGTGCACTCGCCATGCCAGCCGAGAGTTAGCCTTTCCTGATGAGGCAGTCTGGCGTGTTTAACAGCTACGTCTGTGTTTGAAAGCATACGGCATTCAGTCGCTACAAGCCGTTCCCGATGGCCATAAACAACAACGTGTAAAGGTCTGTGAATTCATTCTGGAAGCTGAGCTGGAAGATAACATTTCCTTAAGCATTTAGTATTTAATGATCAGGCTAATGAGCCTTGTCATGAATCGGTTTGCCACGCGGGATTAGCTGAGCGGTCTAGGGAGCTACAGCCATGACCTGTGCGGCTGGTCCCGGCGGAGGCTCGAGTCCTCCCTCGGGCATGTGTGTGTGTGTGTTTGACCTTAGGATAATTTAGGTTAAGTAGTGTGTAAGCTTAGAGGCTGATGACCTTTGCAGTTAAGTCTCATAAGATTTCACACACATTTGAACAATTTTTTTTGAATGAGTTGGTAGGTTGATTTTGGGGGAGGGGATCAAACAGCGATGTCATCGATCCCATCGGATTAGGGAAGGAAGTTGGCCGTGCCCTCTCAAAGGAACCATCCCAGCATTTGCCTGACGTGATTTAGGGAAATCACGGAAAAACTAAATCAGAAGGGGCGGACGCGAGTATGAACCCTCGTCCTCCCGAATGCGAGTCCAGTGTGCTAACCACTGCATCGACAGGTCAGGTCACGCCGTCAGATGTATTCGTCTCTGGCGAAAAGGCGTGGCTGGCGGAATGATACGCCGCGCCAGAAGGGAGTCAGACCGCGAGGTTCGCTTCAGAGCAGTGCCTGCAGTGGATCACAGTTTTACTCAGTGCTGGCTCGAGTGGGCTCCTATTCTGCGTCTTGGAGCAAACGGCATGTTGTTTGCCGCCATAACAGCGTTCTCGTGGGCGGCAGCCAGCAGCGAAGGAGATCCGCCACTGGAGGAAAGCGGCTTTTATGCCGACGTCATCCTGTTTTCTCTAGCAGCTTGTCGGACACTTAATACCGATGAGCACGTTTTGGAACATCCCCTGTGATTAAGTTCGTTGTGTCCCCCGTTGTGGCCTTAGGATAAGACAGTTTGCTGTTCGATCAATTCTTTCAACCTCTTCAGTGCCTTTAACCGACGATGTTACGTATTCCGTTCCTCGTGTTACCGACTGGTACAAATTTGCTTCTGGGGCCAGACAAGCATGTTTTAGACTGTTAAAATTGTATGCTGAGCAACTCAGCCTCGATTAAAGTGTATTAAACCAGAAACACACTTCAATGGAGGATGAGTTCAAATGGTTCAAATGGCTCTGAGCACTATGGGACTTAACAGCTGAGCTCATAAGTCCCCTAGAACTTAGAACTACTTAAACCTAACTAACCTAAGGACATCACAGACATCCATGCCCGAGGCAGGATTCGAACCTGCGACCGTAGCAGTCGCGCGGGTCCGGACTGAAGGGCCTAGAACCGCTCGGTCACAGCAGTCGGCGGAGGATGAGTAGCACGGCATACAATTTTAAGTCTAAAACATGCTTGTCTGGGCCCAGAAGCAAATTTATTGTCTTTTATACACTGAAGAAGCAAAGAAACTGGTACACTTGCCTAATATCGTGTAGAACGCCCGCGAACACACAGAAGTGCCGCAACACTACGTGGCATGGACTCGACTAACGCCTGAAGTAGTGCTGGAGGGAACTGACATCATGAATCAAGCAAGGCTGTCCATAAATCCGTAAGAGTACGAGAGGGTGGAGACCCCTTCTGAAAAATACATAGCAAGGCTTCATGTATATGCAAATCAATGTTCATGTCTGGGGAGTTTGGTGGGCAGCGAAAGTGTTTAAACTCGGAAGAGTGTTCCTGGAGCCACTCTGTAGTAATTATGGACGTGTGTGTGTGTGGGGGGGGGGGGGGTCGCATTGGATTTCTGGAATTGTCCAAGTTAGTCGGAATGCACAAGAAGGGATGCAGATGATGACAGGATGCTTACGTACGTCAGAGTCGTATCTAGACGCATCAGAGCTCCCATATCAATCCAACTGTACACGCCGCACACCATTACAGAGCCTCCACCAGCTTGAACAGTTCCCTGCTCACATGCATGGTCTATGGATTCATGACGTTGTCTCCATACCCGTACACCCCCCTCCGCTCGATACAATTTGAAACGAGACTCGTCCGACCAGGCAACACGTTTCCAGTCTTCAACAGTCGAATGTCGGTGTTGACGGGCCCAGGCTAGCCGCAAAGCTTTGTGTCGTGCAGTCATCAAGGGTACACGAGTGGACCTTAGGCTCCGAAAGTCCATATCGGTGATGTTTCGTTGAATGGTTCGCAGGCTGACACTTGTTGATGGTCTAGCGTGGAAATCTGCAGCAATTTGCGGAAGGGATGCACTTCTGTCACGCTGAACGATTCTCTTCCGTCGTCGTTCGTTACGTTCTTGCATAATCTTCTACCGGTAGCAGCGATGTCGAAGATTTGGCGTTTCACTGGATTCCTGATATTGACGCCAGTCCTGTGAAATGGTCGTATGGGAAAACCCCATTTCGTCGCTACCTAGGAAATGCTGTCTCCCATCGTTTGTGTGCCGACTATAACACCACGTTCAAACTCATTCACGTCTTAATAACTTGCCACTGTAACAGCAGTAGCAGATCTACCAACAGCGCCATATACTTGTTGCCTTATATAGGCGTTGCCGACGGCAGCGTCATTTATGTCTGTTTACATGTCTCTGTACATGAATACGCATGGTTATACTAGTATCTCTGGCGCTTCAGTGTAATTTGCTTTGTGGATGTGGGTAGCTTGCTCGTCGTTCCAACATCTGTGCGTTGTAAAAAATAATTTTCTTGGAATTACTGCAATCTGGCATAGATAATTTGGTTTTGAAGAAGAAAATTTTTTGTCATCAAAGTTTTTGTCATGAATTATTGTGTGTAAAGTGTTAATTTTATC
Organism: Schistocerca gregaria; assembly: GCF_023897955.1. Lineage (NCBI taxonomy): Eukaryota > Metazoa > Arthropoda > Insecta > Orthoptera > Acrididae > Schistocerca > Schistocerca gregaria. The sequence goes on along the minus strand of NC_064928.1, from coordinate 115,298,447 downwards.
TGTTGTTAGTGTCTGCATTTGAAGGTTGTTTTATGTCTTTGTTTTAGAATGAGATAGTGTCTGAATTCCTTGACCAGTCTAGCATGTGAAGCGTGCCGATGTTCATAGTCAACCACGAGTGAGACTGTCCACAGCTTTATGCGTTTCGGAGCGTTTGTGGTGAAAAGATTTACACCCTGACTTTTTTGCGGAAAAGACCGTTAGAGAAGGCACGTATCTGGCTATTTTGGAGAGGTCACCTTTTTTCAACACGACGAAGTACCACCACATTGGCGCCTGGATTTTTTTTAACAGTTGATGAGCCCCAGATTTCTCAAAGGGGTCGAACTTCCATATTTATAACAGCTTAAAACGTCCTGTTAATTTACAAATGAGTTAATGCCTTCAGTATTTGACTTTAAACATGTAAGCGAGAAAAAGTTTTGAAGCGGCTAAGTACTGTCCTTATGAAAACAGTAGACGGATATAGTCTAGGCAATTTGCGCTCCATTTATAGCTAAAGCAATTTTTCAGGCATCTCAATGTTTACGTCATCGTATCTTCTGAACCACGAATAATTCAATGGTATCATTTTGCACGTAATTCAGTGATATATAATATATAGATGCTGTCTGCAAAGTTTTCTGCGGATAGTCTGTACTAAAGGAGTAACCAATTAAAAGTTGGGCATGATACTGAAGATTTGCTGCGAGCACATTTCAAGCAGAATCTAGTTTTCCGTGCGTCTTGATGTCTATGACGTCATCTGCCCTGGACCACGTGTTGTACAATGATATAATTTGGCACGTACATACTGTGGTGTACGTGAATACTGTCGACAAACTGTATTGCGCAGAGTGCCGGTAATAGAGGAGTAATGAATTAAAACGTTTTGTGTGATGCATGGGCAGTAATTAAGCGACCGTTTTGTTGGTGGGCGCCAGGGCGAAAAAATTTCGTAAAGCTTCGAAATTACCTCTGAAGTTCCTTGGAAGTCGCGAAGTGCTGTCTGAAACTCCCGTTAAGCCGCAGGGCAGAACAGGTGATTAGGATTGTGGAAAGGGCCAAATAAGGTGTCGGTCAGGTTCACTCGAAATTGTAATTTAATAACAACTTTAAACCAAAACGGCACATAGCCGAACCCGTAGAACTACCAGTTTCAAAAAGGAAATTATTTCACGGCTGAGGGTCTCAAAAAAAGAAATTCTAAAAGTCAACAAAATAAAAATGCAGTTAAAATAGCAAATAAAATAATTAAAATATATATGGTACCACAGTTAGGCTGGAAAGCCTCAAGGCAAAAGTAGATAGAACAAACATATGCAAGGTGCAATACAAGCGGCTGAGGGCCACAATTAAATTTGAAATTTTTCAAATATATTAACATAATCTTTTAAGGTAGAAGGCCACAATGTTTTTGCCTAAAGGGTAATTTCAAGAACAAGTTTCTAAGCGGCTTAAAGCCCCACAATTGATTTTCCAAAATTGAAAACTGCATAAAGTCCAGTAAAAACAAGAATTTTTAAATCATTGGCTATGATAGTTTATAAACGGACAATTAAACAGCGGTGTGAAGGACAATAAAGAAAACGGCACTTAGAAGCCTCCAGGGAGGTCTGTCTGCCCTTGTTCACTTAGGTGAGACAGGTGGTGAGCCCAACTACACTTGATCCGTTGGAGCCCAACCAGGAGACCGCCACGGACCGAACCAGTACATGAGAGCTCAAACACAAAAGATTACGAACGTGATTATCCACAATGAAATATGAATTATCTGTCAAAATTACACACCATGTTGGACAGCGACAACAGGTGTGGAAAGGACGATGTCTGAAATTACTTTAGTGACCAGGACAGGTAACCAGAACACTAACGGCCACAAGGCAGAAAATTCCGCTGGTGCACACGAACTGTAGTCAACCAATATAGTTAATTGCATCTAATGGCGGCTAAATTTCAGCAATAGAAACACCCGGTGTTGCTTACAAGGAAACCTCCCCAACAGCGAACCACCGAAACGAGCCACACAACATGAAAGGACGTGGCTTGGATAGATGAACCCCTACTCAACTTTGACGTCCTGAACCACGAAGGCTGTAGCGATTGGACAGCTCCACACAAGCTCCGACACTGTGCAGGGACCGCCAGCTGACCCAGCAGACTACACCGTGCAGAGATAACTTCCCTGGTCCGCAGCAACCGACCGACTCCCTCAGAATGCCGACATCTAAAATAGTCGTCAGTGGAAATAACGCCAACTACACACACAGCCTGACAAACACTTGCACGATGCCCAACAGTAACTAAGCACGCACGAAGAAAAATTGGGAGTCGATGCACACACACACACACACACAGCTGACTCATAAATGATCGGCGAGCCAAAACGCGTCGTCCGGTAGGACGACGGTCCACCAAGACCGTGGCACGGCCCAAGTGGTGCGTGTCGGCAATGGTCGGGCGTCGAAGCACATCTCACTGCTGCCCCAACCCGACTGCACCAGTGCCGCATTGCAACTCCCCGACTGGCAGGTCCGGACTGCTCTCCAGACACGTTCCAACTGACTGGCAGCCCGAACTCGCGACCCGAACTGGCTTACGACAGACAACGATAGGGAAGTAACAGCAGTCGAGGGAGGACATATCGATATGCGCTCCTAGCGCCGGTCACGGTCAGGCAAAGCAACAACTCAGTGACAGTAATAGTTCAAATTAACGTAGTGAGGTGGAAGTACGTTAAAAACAGGGTGTGAAATACATGATGGCGGGATCACGAGCCACGCACGGCTCACTCTCATTCTAAAAATCCTCGATGAATAAAGTACCAGAATTTAAACGCCGTCAGCTGCGCAGCCAAACATACAATTTCTTACTGTGCTAAACTTTTAATACACCATTGGCCCTTAATATTGCTATAGCAAGAAAAAATGCAGATGATAAGCGAGTATTCATTGGACAGATATATTATACTAGAACTGACATGAGATTACATTTTCACGCGATTTGGGTGCATAGATCCTGAGAAATCATTACCCAGAACAACCACCTTTGGCCGTAATAACGGCCTTGATACGCCTGGGCATTGAGTCTAATACAACTTGGATGACGTGTACAGGTACAGCTGCCCATGCAACTTCAAAACGATACCACAGTTCATCAAGAGTTTTGACTGGCGTATTGTGACGAGCCAGTTGCTCTGCCAACAGTGGCCAGACGTTTTCAATTGGTGAGAGATCTGGACAATATGCTGTCCAGAGCAGCAGTCGAACATTTTCTGTATCCAGAAAGGCCCGTACAGGACCTACAATATGCGGTCGTGCATTATCCTGCTGAAATGTAGGGTTTCGCAGGTATCGAATGAAGGGAAGAGGCACGGATCGTAAAACATCTGAAATGTAACGTCCACTATTCAAAGCGGTGTCAGGGCGAACAAGAGGTGACCGAGACGTGTAACCAATGGCAACCCATACCATCACACCGGGTGATACGCCAGTATGGTGATGACAGATACACGATTCCAATGTGCGTTCGCCGCGATGTCGCCAAACACGGATGAGACCATCATGATACTATAAACAGAACCTGGATTCCTCCAAAGAAATGACGTTTTGCCATTCTTGTACTCAGGTTCGTCGCTGAGTACACTATTGCAGGCGCTCCTGCCTGTGATGCAGCGTCAAGGGTAACCGCAGCCATGGTCTCCGAGCTGATAGCCCATGCTGCTGCAAACATCGTCTAACTGTTCGTGCAGATGGTTACTGTCTTGCAAACGTCCCCATCTGTTGACTCAGGGATCGAGACGTGGCTGTACGATTCGTTACAGGCATGCGAATAAGATGCCTGTCATCTCGACTGCTAGTGATACGAGGCCGTTGGGATCCAGCACAGCGTTCCGTATTACCCTCCTGAATCCACCGATTTCATATTCTGCTAACAGTCATTGGATCTCGACCAATGCGAGCAGCAATGTCATGATACGATAAACCGCAATCGCGATAGGCTACCATCCGAACTTTATCAAAGTTGGAAACGTGATGGTACGCATTTCTCCTCCTTACACGAGGCATCACAACAACGTTTCACCAGGCAACGCCGGTCAACTGCTGTTTGTATATGAGAAATCGCTTGGAATCTTCCCTCATGTCAGCACGTTGAAGGTGTCGCCACCGACGCTAACCTTGTGTGAATGCTCTGAAAATCTAATCATTTGCATATCACAGCATCTTCTTCCTGTCGGTTAAATTTTGCGTCTGTAGCACGTCATCTTTGTGGTGTAGCAATTTTAATGGGCAGTGGTGTATAATATTATACAACTTAACCCGTAAATAATGACATCATTTTAAATTTAGAAAAATCGGTAATCAAGTGCTCAAAATATTGAAAATTAAATGTTTGCTGCCACTGTAAGCCCCTTGATAGTAACCTGCAATTGCGATGTGTTCCGAGTCTTGCTACACAACGCGATGAAAAGTATCCGGACATCTGGCTGAAAATGACTTACAAGTTCGTGGCGCCCTCCATCGGTAACGCGGGAATTCAGTATGGTGTTGGCCCACCCTTAGCGTTGATGACAGATTCCACTCACGCAGACGTACGTTCGATAACGTGCTCAAAGGTTTCTTGGGGGACGGCAGCCCATTCTTCAAGCAGTGCTTCACGGAGGACAGGTATCGTTGTCGGTTTGGGAGGCCTGGCATGAAGTCGTCGTTCCAAAATATCCCAAAGGTGTTCTATAGGTTTCAAGTCAGCAGTGCAGGGCAGTCCATTACAGGGATGTTATTGTCGTGTAAACACTCACATATAGGCTGTGCATTATGAACAGGTGCTTGATCGTGTTGAAATATTCAATCGCCGTCCCCGAATTGCTCTTCAACAGTGGGAAGCAAGAACGTGCTTAAAACATCAATGTAGGCCTATGCTGTGATAGTGCCACGCAAAACCACAAGAGGTGCAAAGCCTCCTCCATGAAAAACATCGCCACACCATAACGCCACTGCCTCCGAATTTTACTGTTGGCACTACTCACGTTGGCAGATAACGTTCACCGGGCATTCGCCACACCCACATCCTGCCATCGCATCACCACATTGTGTACCGTGATTAGTCACTACACACAACGTTTTTCCACTGTTCAGTCGCCAATATTTATGCTCCTTATACCTAGCGAGACGTCGTTTGGCATTTACGGGCGTGATGTGTGGCTTACGAGCAGCCACTCGACCATGAAATCCAAGTTTTCTCACCTCTTGCCTAACTGTCATAGTACTTGCAGTATGGGTTTCCTGTGTGATGGTCTGTCAGCGATCTCTGTCAGTCCACAGATGAGGTCGGCCTGTCCACTTTTGTGCTGTACGTGTGCCTTCACGTTTTCACTTCACTATCACATCAGAAACGGTGGAGCTAGAGATGTTTAGGAGAGTGGAAATCTCGCGTACAGACTTATGATACAAGTGTCACCATATCACCTGACCACGTTCGAAGTGCGTGAGTTCATGAGACAGCACCACTCTGCTCTCTCAGGATATCTAATGACTACTGAGGTTGAGTACCTGGCAGTAGGTGGCAGCACAATGCACCTAACACGAAAAACGTGTGTCTTGGGGGTGTCTGGATACCTTTGATCACATAGTGTGGGCCGTGGCTGGCTCGAGTCATGCTTGTCTTGGGTTAAACCTCGGTTGCACTCCTGTGATTTTATTTCTCCTGCGGTTATTGCGATAATGGCGCTGTCCTCTCCGTGAGTGGCAGCAGCAGCGTCTATCGATGCTAGTACCGCAGTACTATGTTTGGTGTGGCCGATATAGTTTTCAGCTGGGCGGTGTATGACCAGTCGGTCTGTTGGCGTGGAGCAGCAAGGAAGTCTCCATCGCGCGTGCTCTGCCCGGGGCCGCTGGCGGTGTCCACGCGCGGTTGGAGTGCGAGGTGCTGCTTCCGAGTGCTACGAAGCTCGTCGCCCACCGATCTTGAACATGAAAGCTGAGTCCTCACTTAACCTACTATCGAGCCTCAACTGTTTACATTCGTTCGTTTGATCCTGGTTGTCACTTCTGGGACATTCCCGCGAGCATCAACGTGTGTGTATTCAAGTCAGCTAAGATTCCAGCCGTCTTCCTGTAGAGTTTAACTTAATTTATTCCCTGTTATAGAAATTGACCAGCGGTGTCTTCTGCCTTGTAGCCGTTGACGTTCGGGTTACGTACCCTGGTCGTTGTAATTTTCTGCAGTGTATTTTCCTGATTGTGTTGTTGCTGTCCAGGGCGTCATGTGGTTCGACAGCTGAGGTGTTGTAGGTCGTTGTGGGGGCCAATATTCTGTGTGTCGTTGTATTGAAATCTTATGGTTGTTTTGCTGGTTGCGTAGAGCGGAAATGATTTTGTTGATTGATCGGTCGGCTGTCTGTCGTTTGGGTTGCCTTCAGATTAAGAAGTCGTTGGACAGGCTGCCTGTCTCACCTAAACAGACGTTAGTGTTACAATCTCAGGTCGACCCTTGGAAACTTCTGAGCGCCGTTCCTTGTATGTTACATAGTAATTTCCTTGTTTGGGTTTTAGTTATTGAAGGCCGGGGTGGCCGAGGGATTTTACGTGCTACAGTCTGGAACCGCGCGACCGCTATGGTCACAGGTTCGATTCCTGCCTCGGGCATGGACGTGTGTGATGTCCATAGGTTAATTAGGTTTAAGTAGTTCTAAGTTGTCACAAGTTAAGTCCCATAGCGCCATTTTTTAGTTCTTTGCTTAATGTGTGGTCTTCAGCCGAGTATCAATATCTCTTAAATTAATGTTCTTGTCTTGCTCTAAGACATGAGATTG